>NC_054385.1:109122752-110322752 GCF_017654675.1 Xenopus laevis | reverse complement strand
ATTGCAAGGTTTCTTGAATGAAAATTTAATATAAGCTTCATCGTACTTAAATAAGAAACTTTCTAAATACAATCAATTAGAAATTCTGTATCATTTCTGAAATAATCAAGTTTATCTTCACTATTCCTCTCTCAGCATCTGTTTCTCCTCATTCTGTCTTAATTCAGGAATTGGGTGTCACATGAATGATCCAATATATCTTATAAGGGGCTCCTTTGTCTATAAGATGTATTAGAGCTCACTTTATTAAAATCACCAGAGATCCTATCTCTCTACATGCAGAATTTGTGCAAAAAACAGTTATTTTGTTAGATTTTATTTGTACTGGAATCAGATATTTAAGTGAGCTCTAATACATCTGCTAGGAAAGAAGCCCCCTATAATATATATTGGATCATTCATCTGGCACCCAACTGCTGCATGAAGACAGAATGAAGAGAAACAGATGCCAAGAGAGGAATAGTGAAGATAAATTTGATTATATCAGAAACTATGGAGAATATTAATTGACTGCATTTAGAAAGTTTCTTACTTCAATATGAGGAAGCTTATATTAAATTTTTATTTTTGCTAGATAGTTCCCCTTTAAAGACAGCTTCGAAAAAAAACCACAAGCAATATTAACAAGGTCAATATTTCTAAATCTCAGGAACCGCAGCTTAATAACAAATTGTAAAACTCAGATATAATTCCAAAACATAGCTCATAAATACTTTTACATGGAAACCCTTTGTCCCCCTCCCCCCCATTCTCAAACCACACGTCTTTGCCTGATGGTGTCTTTGTCTTTTTGTGAATTAATGATTTACTTACCCCTACTGGTGTCGCTTCCTTTCAGTATCTACAACCAACTCATAGCATTCTTCATATACTCATATACTAAGAAATTCCATTTTATAATGTCAATAGATTTTAATGACAACTTCCTACTTTATTAGAAGCATTTTGTAGACGGGCCTAAGGGTAACTGTTGTACAAATTATTGTCCCAATAGACACCATTGAAATACATGACTGAATGGGAAAGAGATATTTGTAAACTTATCACACATAGTAAACGTGTATTAGCTTTTCACCCAAATACTCAGTGTATAAATACATTGAAATATGGCGACCATGGACACTGTATTGTGACTCTTTAAGCTGCTGATCAGAGCAAAGTAGGTACTGGTACCTGGTTTAGATTTACTCCTTAAGCTAATATGAATTATCCCTCTTACTAACACTTACCTCCCTCTATAAAATTATGAATTACATTTATTGGTGCCAATCTATGTACCCAGTTTTAACAATTTTAAAATATTATTAAAAATGTGTATTTTATAGCCTCTCTCTAATACTTCTGTGGATATCCAAGAGTTAATATGATTTCACCCTCAAATGTTCTACTTACTGACTTTTGGACTGGGCCACCCAATTACCATTGCTTTATTATTATTTTTATTATTATTAGATGTTAATAACATATTCCTTCCTGACACAAAATATCTTGGTTTTAACCCAATCACTAGATAACCCAAATATAATATTCAGAGCAAGCTCACCAAATTTCGTTGTTGGCTTCTTCCACAGGTATTCTGTGTATAATACCTAGGGATGTAGCGAACTGTTCGCCGGCGAACTAGTTCGCACGAACTTCGACTGTTCGCGTCCGCCGAATGTTCGCGAACGTCGCGCGACGTTCGCCAATATGACTTCGCGTTCGATTCGAACAAAAATCGTTCGACCATTCGACCATTCGATTCCTTCGACCGCTAAAATCGAAGGATTTTCGTTCGAATCGAACGATCGAAGCCATTCGATTGAATGAAATCATTCGATAGAATGGCTTCGATCATTCGATTCGAATGAAAATCGTTCGATCGAACGATTAAAATCCTTCGATCGTTCGAATGAACGATTTTGCGGGTGTTCGACGTTCGCGAACTGTTCGCGAACTGTTCGCGAACTGTTCGCGAACTGTTCGCATTTTTTGCCGGTGTTCGCGAACGGCGTTCGCGAACACATAAACGGCAGTTCGCTACATCCCTAATAATACCCAATAGTTCAATGCATTCAGTAGTTTGTGGAACAAATCCAGGGCAGCAACTTGTCTGCAAAGTTCTTTATTGGGAAACTGAGTTACTGGTAACTCAGTTTCCCAATAAAGAACTTTGCAGACAAGTTGCTGCCCTGGATTTGTTCCACAAACCACTAGATAACCCACAATGTTATATGGCGTCTAAATGTAGGTATTTTTGGTAACTTTCAAAACTATATAGGTGTTCAGGGACATTCTAAAGCTTGGCCTACTGCTGCTATGCAAAACAGGCCTTGTAATTAAATTACCCATAAAACCGTATCATGTAACAATACAGTCTATAAATGCCCAGCACTAATTCTCATAGTTAATAGCTTATTAATAGCTTTCTAACAGAGATTGTTTAAGGTAGCACTATCTCCAAGTTGCTTATCCTTATGGGAAATGCAATTAAACTTGTTAATGGAATAAAATGTCACAAAATGAATAATGAATATTGCAATTTGCAGTGTAAAATGTTCATTACATGTTAATAAATGTCAAATGTCTATATTAAATGTTAAAATATTAACTGGTAAAAGTCAATATGTCAACAGATATTAAATCTAATGGCAGACAGTTATTTTGTGGCAAATTTTGACTAAGCATAGATTTAGCGCAAACTAAACCTAAATGCAAAACTAATTTCCTCCTGTAGGTAAGTCTCTAAATATAACTGCATCTAGGCAAAACTCATGTTCTCACAACAGAAAAGTTGTTTGTTGACCATATATTTATGCTGTCTGACCAATAATTCATATTATTTAGTCTTCAATTAAGCATTCAGCTGAATTATGAAATATGCAATATGTGCCACTATGTAAGCTATATTTCCCCATTAAAGCTTGCTTGATGTAAACGTATATAATAGTGAAAGGCTGTTTCCATCTATTGAAATAACCCCCTATTTTATAATAATATTTAGTGATGAGCAAATTTATTCACCAGGCGCAAATTTGTGGCGAATGCCCGCGATTCACCGTCGGCGAATAAATTCAGGAAACCACCATAAAAATGAAAAAAAAAAACTGACGCCGGCATAAAAAAAACAGATGCCGCCGTCAAAAACGAGACGCCGGTGCTGTTTCGCAAATCAAAACACCAGAAATTCGCCCATCACTACTAATTTTGTATGTACTGATTTAGTTGTTGCTTGCCCCTCCAAGTTCACTGTGTAATGTATTAAATGTAACTTCTAAAACCTATTCCATCTGGACTATTTTCTTCCATTCAATCTATAATTATGTGGCTAATTACTACAATTTAAGGGTAAAATCTTAAATCCATCTTTTTTTTCATGCCGGAATTTTCTATTTAGTTCAAACCTTAGTGTAGGTACCTTTCAGATTCAACAATCTAACATTGGGCCAGATTCAATTCAGTAAGAAAAAGGTTTATCATGTGGGCAGTCATAGTCAAGATTCAATTTGAAATGCAATTCAATTCAGAAAAACCTATCTCACGGTGTATCATGTGAAAACTCTATTGAAGTCTCTGGAAAAAAACAAACTGAATTTGGAGAAACGTTTTTTCTCCTCAAATTGTTTGAGTTTTCATGTGATAAAGCGTGAGACAAGTACTTATTGAATTGAATCTGGCCCATTGTTTTAAAATAAACTATAAAATATAAAGGACTAGATTCAATTCAGTGAGAAAAAGATCATGTGAAAATTCATGGACGAGATTCAATTTGAGATGCAATTCAAGTAAGAAGAAAGTTAGAATGTTTTCAAACTAAAGGAATTGGCCTAGCACTTATTCTTGTATAAGGCCACTTATTCTTGTAGAAGGTCCCCAGTCAGCATAGTCTCCATTTGAAACTTTCTCCTCTCAGTCCGCAGTCCTCATCTCAAGTACAACCCCCTTTAGGTCTAGTTAATACCTTTGCTTTTAAAATTATTATATATAATTATACCGGTGTACACTGTCATTTGTAATAGGGCTTTTGCAATAAGTGAAGTACAATGTTATTAGTCCTGCTTTAGCAACATACATTAATGATTATTTGATCAATTAGTGATTGTTTTAATGGAAAGATCAGACTATACAGAGCAATACTTCTTATTGGCCATTTACAATTATTTTACTGTTGAAAATGTTTACATAAAAAAATTGGTAAAGCCATATTACTATACATTTTTAATTTGGTTTCTATACAACACTAAAGGCAACCTTTCTATTATTAGAAGCATGAATACCTCTTTTATGATAATGAAGGTCCAAATTAATAATTGTAGAGCTACAGTGCAGATGTATTGTCTCACCTGCCAACCAAACATTTTCTATATTGGCAAAAATTCCCAATATCGGCTAAATGTCCTATATGATCAAGTTGGGCTCTCAGGATTCCAATATTAGCAGTGCAGTTCTAAGCCCAGTCCTGTGGAATAAAGAATGGGATAAATATCAGTTTTTGCCTTCTGGACCAATTAGATGCTTATTGGGAACTATTTTAACAATAGGTAGAACTATTTTTTTTTCTTTCTGTAACTTTGGAACTATGCTTTTTGCATGACTAACCTTTATCAAATGCTACAACCCACACAAACATTCATAAGTTCTACCTATTTCATTAAATAGGTAAACACAAAGGATAAATACTAAAATAATCTTTTTGTGATTCAAATATTAGAATTTTGGAAATCAAATTCCTTAATAGCATTACCCTCTTGAGGCTTGTATTGAAAATGTGAATTGCTTTTGTTTATCATAATCCATTGGCTACAGGTAAATATGAGGAAAACGCAGACAATTTTAGAATTGATGGTGAAGACATATACACTGTAAAGAGTTTGAATTTCTTGGATCAATTACAGTGGAACCTCGGTTTTACATACCCTGATTTTTAGATTTCCCTCATTTTACACATTTTTTGTGGTCCCACCTATATATAATGCATTTTACATTTTCCCTGGTTTTACAAAAAATGTTCTGGTCATCTGGAAAACGTAAAATGGGTGTTTTACTGTGTTAACAACCAAAGGTCTATCATTCAAAAGATATATACATATGATGTAGACTGGTACTTGTTTGAACAGGAATGAAGAACCTGAAAAAAAGATCTACATATTTACTGATATGCCTATAAAAATAAAAATCACAGCTTTGTGTTTTCTGTAACTCTTTATAGATATGAAAGCTGGACATTAAAGAAAAGCATTGCTTGTTTTAGGGGCTGATTCACTAAGGGTCGAATATCGAGGGTTAATTAACCCTCGATATTCGACTAGGAATTAAAATCCTTCGACTTCGAATATCGAAGTCGAAGGATTTAGCGCAAATACTGCGATCGTACGATCGAAGGATTATTCCTTCGAACCGAACGATTCGAAGGATTTTAATCCAACGATCGAAGGAATATCCTTCGATCATAAAAACTTAGGAAAGCCTATGGGGACCTTCCCCATAGGCTAACATTGACTTCGGTAGATTTTAGCTGCCGAAGTAGGGGGTCGAAGTTTTTTTTAAAGAGACAGTACTTTGACTATCGAATGGTCGAATAGTCGAACGATTTTTAGTTCGAATCCTTCGATTCGAAGTCGTAGTCGAAGGTCGAAGTAGCCCATTCGATGGTCGAAGTAGCCCAAAAAATACTTCGAAATTCAAAGTTTTTTTACTTCGAATCCTTCACTCGAATTTAGTGAATCGGCCCCTTAATGTTAATGTTCGTGAATACCATATATTAAAAATAAACAAGTGGATCCTTGACCAAATCATGACTACTCTTCATGATGCATAATTCATGAGGCATTCTTAAAAACTCTATTTATATGGTCAACAACCAACTTGACAGCATTTATTAATAATAATAACAATAATAATAATAATGATAGCTTATGCTATGTGTGGTATAAAACAGTGCACATTAGAAATTTTATATTTACAACTTTATCATCCTATGTGGATATTCAAAAAAAGCGAAAACTTCAGCTTGGTTTAAGTATATTATAGGTTTGGGGAAATTCGGTACATCAATCCTGAAATGACAGTTTGACTTTAAATTATGCAAAGCTGCTGTATTCACAAAATAATTTTTTTGGTGAATTAAGGGGCCGATTCACTAACTTCGAGTGAAGGATTCGAAGTAAAAAAAACTTCGAATTTTGAAGTATTTTTTGGGCTACTTCGACCATCGAATGGGCTACTACGACCTTCGACTACGACTACGACTTCGAATCGAACTATTAATCGAACTAAAAATCATTCGACCATTCGATAGTTAAAGTACTGTCTCTTTAAGAAAAAACTTCGACCCCCTAGTTCGCCATCTAAAAGCTACCGAACTCAATGTTAGCCTATGGGGAAGGTCCCCATTGGCTTTCCTAAGTTTTTTTGATCGAAGGATATTCCTTCGATCGTTGGATTAAAATCCTTCGAATCGTTTGATTCAAAGGATTTTATCGTTCGATCGAAGGAATAATCCTTCGATCGTTAGATCGCACTATTTGCGCTAAAATCCTTCAACTTCGATATTCGAAGTCGAAGGATTTTAATTCCCAGTCGAATATCGAGGGTTAATTAACCCTCAATATTCGACCCTTTGTGAATCGGCCCCTTAGTGTTCTTTAAACTCCAATAGTATTTCAGTTTACTTTTTTTCAATTCCTCTTCAGATCATTGCAAAAGCCTCTGTATGATGAAGTGGATAAATATAGTCTCACTTGATTTTGAGATGCAAGAAAGAAGCCAATGTAAGGGTTTAGTTCAGTTTTACTTGTAAAAACAAAAGACAACATTTGCAGAAGAGTTTCACTGGTTTACATTACTGTAGCACAATGAATTTTGCATGCGCAGGAAACTTAAAATAATGATTACATTACAAATTAGAAACAAATTTTAAATTGTTTGTAAAATTCTACTGAATGCAAACAAAATACAAATATTGAGTACTGTTTTTTTCTTTTCCTGATCATCTGAACTGTTAACTTTTTGAAAAAGTTTCACCTCAGCTGAATGCATTTTGTTACCTTTCTAGCTAAATCATGGATTTTTGTTCATTTGTAAAAATGTTTAAATTACAAAATGTGCTCAAATGTGATAAAAGGAATAGTTTTAGTTCTATATACAGTATGAGGCCCTTTTAGGCTGACTCACATTGATTTTCTTTTTGGGCTCAACTAAAAATACCCATATACTAAAATGAAGTTGGCTAATGATATTTAGCCAGTGAATCCAGACAATAAATAAAAAGAACTGTGAATTGATGAAACCACTCTACAATATGAAGAGTGGCTGCAGTGCATGGATCATGTAGCTTGAATGGGATATACAGTATATTGTTGATGTCCCTATTGTCATCAATATGGAACACATTTCTATGGTAATCCAGGATAATGATTGCCTTCATAAACAAGAATGACCAGTTTAGCAAAATTAAAATATCTCTAATTTTGTTTTGTGTCTAGCACATGCTAACTATTTCATGAATAGGAATCCACAACTTGCTTTATGCTCAAGATTACAAAATGGGCCAAATTTCATGTGCCAACACATGAACTGATATTGTGTACCAATGCAGACTGAATCATCCACTTCATTTGGTTATTTCAGTAAAACCCCAGCCAAAATAAACATTTGAATAAATGAAACTAAATATATATATAGTTCACTCCTCCTTGCTTTATCTAGTGGTTCAACCTCATTATATCTGACATAGCTGCTATCCTACCATTTATCCAGGGAATGTAGTTCTAATTATGTGTTTTAAGACGAGAGTAATGTCCGTATCGTTCAAATAAACTAACTGGTGTCAAGCCTCATTATTACAGTATATATAAAGTTTAGAAAAAACTGCAGAAGATAACTCAAAAATCCCATGTAAATTAAAAGAAAATATGCCTGTGCGTATTATTCCAACATATTAGTTAAAGTAGGTTGTACATTGTTATTGTTTGCAATATGATAAATTCTTAAACCATTCAAAACTCTTGAAGGTAATTTGTTATTGAATTAGATTACTTGTCTGATCTCATAAGGATCACAGAGCAGCTTAATGTGATTCCTAGTCACGTGTAAATAATCAATGACGCTAAATAACTATATAAACTCAATGGTATTATGAATTTCTCTACAGGTATGGGAAATAATAGTAGTTAGTATAAGTAAATAAAGAAAGCAATTATAATATGGAGGGAGTTGAGTGTGTAGAATTAAAAGGAAACAAAACCCACTTTCTAAAAGATAAATTATGCTTTATACAGATTATGATCATATAATTAAATGTAGTTCTTTTTACCTGTGATTAACACATTGTTGTGATTCTTTGAAATCTCAAATAGTCTCAGTAAAACATTAAAATCCAGGGTTGTTGACATGGAATTACCCTGTGCTGTACATACAACTCACTTATAGGCTTATCAGCATATACTTTATTAGTGGCAAATGCTATAGGTACCCCATTGAAGCACACTCATTAAAGGATGTACTGTAGCTGACAAATTCTTCCATTAATGTCAGGAATATTAAGGGTGTTATTTATTAAACTCATTTTTTTCTGGTCAAGGTTTTTTGGGAAAAAACTAAACTTTTTAGAGATTTATTATACCCCGAAGCTGTAAAAAGTTAGAATCCGTAAATCTGTCATCACAAACCTGTCAAGGTCATGAATAAGTCAATGACCTTAATTTTAAGATATTGGGGCAAATTCACTAAACGATGAAGCGCCTAACGCTAGCGTTAATTCGCTAGCGTAGCGTAGCGCATTTTCGTTAATTCGCCGATTCACTAACGGACGCTGGCGTAAATTCGCTAGTGTTATTTCGCACCCTTACGCCTGGCGAATTTGCGCAATGGACGTAACTACGCAAATTCACTGACGCGCAAATTATTCTGAACGCTACCTTTTACGCCAGACTTCCTTCGCCACCTTAGACCAGGCGAAGTGCAATAGAGTAGATAGGGATTGCTTCAAAAAAAGTTCAAATTTTTTCTAAGTCCCAAAAAACGCTGGCGTTTTTTCTTTTTTTATGGGTGATAGGCTGAAAAAGATCGAATTTTTTGGGGGGGCTACCCGCCTTCCCCCCTACATTTCCTAACTCATGGCAACTTAACTATACAGTGGGCACATGTGTAGGGCAAAATAACAATTTTAATTGCTGTTTTGAAGGTTTCCCAGGCTTGTGTAGTTCTGCTACATATACCTCCATTGTAACTTCAATTTGGCGCTGTATGCAAATTAAGCATCGCTAGCGTAACTTCGCTTTGCTTGGCAAATTAACGCTAGCGCAACTTCGCAACCTTACGCTTCCCCTGACCGCAACTTCGGATTTTAGTGAATTTGTGTAGCGCTGGCGAAAATACGCCTGGCGAAGTGTTGCGAATCGGACGCTGGCGCAACTACGAAGCTTAGTGGATTTGCCCCATTGTGATTTTCATTGGGTTTTGTTCGATAATCTATAAAATCTGGAGGTTTCGAACGATTCAGGTGTCTAATCCAAAAAAATTGTATAATTGGGCTTTTCGTTCGATATTTATCTAGTTTTTTCCCGACCTAGTTATTTTTCTAGTTATTTTATTGATAAATGAGATACAATTGTGGATGAGAGTTTGGTCAAGCTTGGTTTAATAAATATATGAGATAATTTGAAGTTTTAGTAAATATATAGTACAATATACAAATTCTGGAGTATTCAAGTCAAGAACCATCCACTGACATCAACTGGTAGCATCTACCCCTGCTAGAGTGTCATCATTTTCTCACTGGGAAAATTTTTGTAATCCAACAGCCTTATGAGTGTAGCGTTTAATAAATAAAAACTCACCTACTTTCCCTTCATTTCTATGGGATTTTTAGAACCAAATTTAGCAAAGGGTAGGTTTCACCCATTGCTAAATTCTCTGAACTAACATTTTGATAAATTTGCACCTTAATGTTTAAAATAAAAAATGTAGTTTTGAAATGGATAACTTTAACATTAGTCAAAGAATTATAATATAGAAGTTCTCAGTATGGGGCAAATTTACTAAAGGGCGAAGTGATTAACGCGGGCGAAAATTCGCCAACGTGACGTCATTTAGGTAATTCGCCGATTTACTAATGGTCGCCAGTGTAACGTCGCTAGCGAAGGAGATAGACTCTAGTGGTAATTCCCTCCCTAACGCTTGGAGAATTTGCGCTCTGGCGAATGGACATAACTACGCAAATTCACTGCGATTTTACTGAACGTTACCACTTGCGCCAGACTGGCCTTCACCACCTCAGACCAGGCGAAGTGCAATAGAGTAGATAGGACTTCCTAAAAAAACTGTTGAAAATTTTTCAATGCTAGGGTCTTTTCCTTTTTCAGTGTGATCGGCTGAAAAAGAGCGTAGTTTTTTTGGGGGTAACCGGCTTCTCCCCTACATTTCGTAACATATGGCACATAAACTATACACTGGGCTCATGTGTAAAGCAATATAACAACTTTATTTTATTTTATTAGGTTTCCCGGGCTTGTGTAGTGTAATGTATTTGCTGCAGCATATACGTCCATTCAACTTTAACTTCCCGCCATATGCAAATTAGGCAACGCAAAACTACGCCTGGTAAAGTGTTGCGATGTGAGCAAAGCTGTCGCTGGCAAATTTTCGGAGGTTAGTAAATTTGCCCCATAACTTTTGTTGAACATTAAAATGAGTTACGTTCCCCTTTAGTATTGCACATAAATAATTTAATGTTATGTGGAAAGTCAGGAGAAGAGCTGAAGGGACTGATATATTCAAAGAAAAGTCACAGGTATAAATATTATGTATGTACATTTTATCTGTGTATATCCTCTTCCATTTTGGCTGTTTAAGCCTTAAAACTTTCAGTATAGACAAAACATTCAAAACCTTTCAGGCCTGTCTTTGTTTTAAGATCTGTTCATATTATCTACGTTGCAGCTAAATGAAGTTTCTGTCTGAGGCAGCATGTTTGCACATTGAAACACAATGTGTATTTATATGATACAAGGCCTCCTTAAAGGGAATGTAAAGTGAAATATACAATTAAAATTCATTTGTTTCTGAGAACTTTTGCAGTTCAGCAGTTGTTAGACCTGATTCCAGGCTTTCAGATCAGTAACTCTCATTTCTACCTGCTGTGTAAGCAAAAAATGAATCTGATATGCAGGCAGGGTCTCCAATGGAATATCACTCTGCATATTGCTATTGCTCTTAATGTCATGAAAATAAAATATGGGCCAGATTTGTTGGATCAAATGGGAATCCTGTAGGATTCCTAACCATGCAGTCATAGCTGTAATATGTTTTTCAATTTTGCCTATAAATTAATAAAATCAATTAGCCAATTTTATCAGAATTTATATTTATTATAATCCATTGTCCTTTGGCAATCTAATGTCTCGCATGCCCAAAAGAATAGCCGGTCTAGATATTGACTCTCATAGAAGTGGCCAATGCTTGCAATGTTTTTCCTGTTCATTTGTTGCTGATTGATATGAAACATGGGGGCACTTTTCTAAGCTGGTTGGTTGACCAATGTTTGCAAATGAGTAACTCGTGGCACTGTTGTACTGAAGTCAATGCAGCTGAGAAAAAATCAAGGAGGGTTAAGCATCTTGGATTATGGAGCATGTCTAAATGAAATGATTGGCATTTTGTGAATACAGCATTTAGTTATAATAGGTATACTATGTAAGAGGTCATTTATGACTGCAAGTTCAGTGAGTAAAGTGCAAAGTCAAGTACAGCCACCATGTTGTTTCCCATAATGCAGCAGTCTCCCCCAGAATTCCAGCATTTGCCCGTACCAAGATTTTCACTGTAAATCTGAAGCAATTGCATTGAAATTTCGGTTCATATAATTTTTGGTGTTTCATGTGCCAGGAGTGTGTGCCTAATTCTTTAGAAGCAAGTGCTACCACCTAGTCTGGAGGTGGCAGTAGTTCCAGGGTTCCTCTTAGTCAGTAGACTTAACATAGACAAATACAAGAGGTCCTCTGCACTCAACCCATTATCAATATATTAAGGACATCGAAATATTTTGTGCCTTAAGCTACTAAAAATGCCCTTCCCTTTAAAAAAAACAGGGATTGTTTGTCCATATATTGCAATATATTTAAGATGGCCAACCACGTCAAAGTGATTCCCAAGTAAGGCCAGTCCAACACTCAACTTTCATCTGATTCATTAAGAATGAAATTGCTTCATTATACATTTTACAAAGGGACTAATTTTACCCACTACTTTTAAAGTAAAACTTGTTTACCCTTTTATTGGCCACCAGTGGAATCACCTGACTATAGCTGGAAAGGGTGGGAGCTACAACATGGAGCTGGTCACTGCTCCTGTATAAATTATAACAAACAAGGGAAAGTTGTGCTCACCACTAAGTGGTCAGCACAACTTTCCCTTGTCAGTAGACTTAACAGCCATCGATTCAGGGCAGGAGGCAGGCGGAAGGCATTGGTTGAAAGCGCAACTATACGGAAGTACAAGGAACGCATTGTGAGTGTGACAAATACCTTTTATGAAAAGGTTTTTTTTAATGCAACTGACTGTGGTGAAATCTGCATGAATGCATCTGGGCTTGCATTATTAAATGATCCCTGCAGTTTGTGAATCCCAAGATATTTGCTGATTTACATATATAAATTAAATTTCTATGTATGGCTCAAATTAAGTAGCTTTTTTTATCACTGAGCATTAAATAATTGTATTTAGAAATAAACATACTAAATACTAAAACGTTTTCAGGATATTTTTTAGATGTTGCACTCTTTGCTTGTAAATATTTAATTAGTGATTTTAAATAGTCAACCACTCGTCCATGGAGATCCGCTTCTCTTATGGCTGCTGGGACTTTGCCACCATAACTTGTGACCAAAATGAACATTGGGCTTTGTATCATAACCGTTTCACCACCATTATCCAAAAGTTTTCCATTATCCCTCAAAGATATTACTCATCAGATGTTTTTCAAGGCATTACCACCTTTTTATGAAAATAATCACAGCAACACTACAAGTTACAGAGCAAGAAACAGATAAATATAGCACAGCAACCTTTTTTAACCTATTTTTTTATAGAAATATTTTTTTATAAACAAATACTTATTACTTATTTTTTAGCACTTCACTAGACTGCTTTTTAGGTTGAAACATTTTTCAAGGCACAAATTCAAAATAATACTAAAATACATAAATAAAAAAAATTATAGTTTACTGGTGTCTCTAGAAACCTTGATTTTTATACTGCCAACTGTACTGAAGTGTAGTGGAGAAAAAAAGTGATATACACAAAAATAGGATGTTCTTTTCCAAGGTCTTCATTGAAATAATTTGGTTATATTATTCCTGTAGGATGCTAAAGGGGTTATACCTGAGACTAAGAGGTCAAGGGACACTCATTTTAATTTAATTAAAATTTTGTGCCTTGGATTGCTCCCTATTAAAAAACAGTCCATTACAGCCAGAGATAGGCAAATGACTGGAATAGGAACATTTTATTCAGTTTATTTCACAGTACACCCATAAGATTTGATTGTTATAAAATCAATCAGTCTATGTCACAACATTCCTTACATCTCATATTCACAATTGATAAATCAGGAAACATCATGTATACAGTGCTTAAAATAAGTTCACGGTATACTGCCTATCTGGGCCAATATCTGTAGGAAAAATATATCGTAAACACGTGTTTTGCTGCATTTGCCCATCCCTTTCTGCATGGTCAGTCTTTCTAGATCTCCAGAAACAATACAGTATATTCCATTGGGTATGCCTGCCTTTTGTTTCCAACAAAAGTTAATGCTGAAAGCCAAATACATGGTCATGTATCAATTATTTCCCTTGATGGCGACTGCTCATGATGAACCCCCTGTGTACTGTGAATTGTCTGATTATGTGATATCGAATTTTGTTGAAGTTCTAAAGCAATAGCGTTTTGTGGAAATTCTTTCACTTGTTTTTTATATTCCAGAAAAGTGCAGGCCTTTGTGGCTATAGCAATAATGTTCTTCCCGATAAAGATAGTCGAAACTCTACTATCCTGAAAAAGAATCATATTCACTGCTCTGATAAAAATGGTGACAATGTTGATTGTGACAAGACTTAAAACTGGATAAAGCATCATTTTCTGTGGGGCAATGTGTTCTCCTTGCATGCTGATTTCACTCAACGAGACACAAGGTAGAATTAGAAGTAGGATGTAGCAGTAAAAAAACATGAGACCTTCAGCCCAGATAGGCAATCCAGTTTTGTGAGGCTCCCACAGGTTGGCTTGAATATCCAAAATGTCAAGCAAATCAAGAGCCACCCAAAAGAGACGACCCCTAAGGTCCTCCTTTTTCCTGAAAGTTCTTACATATTCCATACTGTCCAGGGCGACTAGAACCAAATAAAGTCCTGGCACAGAGATGGATAAAAGCAAAGTCAATGCTTTTCTGGCCACAGTATCTACATTTTTTTTGTCAGCTTTGTAATTTTGAAATATAAAATATAACTTGATTTCCAACACGAAAATATATAAGAACCATAAAATCATGGCATAACCTCTCTTAGCCGTTTTTACTTCAGCTCCAACCCAAACAGCTACATAGCGAAGAACAATTAAAAAACAAATGTCACCAACAAGCACAATAATGCATACTCCAATTTTCCTTGGTCCTTGATTTTGTTCCACCAGGTAGGCATCCATAAATGCCATGCTTGTCATGATGACGATTGTTGTAAGACACACATGACGTTTATCAGGAGGTGGCAACACCATCTTGAGATTGAAGTTTCTATGTTGCCAATTAATTACCAGCTCTCATCAATATCTCTATAAATTCAAGGCAGCCATTAGCAGGTTGTTTGGGGGGGTGAACCCTTAATTTCAAGGTCCACAAAAATAAAACTTAGTACTTTTCCATAAGGCACAAAGAGCCTTGAGCACACTCATTGCACTGAACTCACAAAACAAAATAGAGATCTAATTGTGACTCTGGACAACCTAAATAACCATCATCAAAATATAAAATATCCATAAGGGCTGCAAAATATCACAGAATAAATAGTTCAATTGATTATTTTCGTAGGCCTAAAAAGTCTTGGCTCAATTATTCCTTGCTATCAATTAGCAGCATTCCAAAGATATTAACCTTCTTATAAGGCAATTCTCCTGCTCAGCATTTCATATTACAAAACATCTTCTCTTCATTTTGGATTTTGCCGTTGAAAGCAGCTGCTTCTTCGTACTGTACCAAACATGAAAAGCTAATGTTCTAATGTATCTTTTGGCTGAAATCCATCTGTGGAAATAAGCTGTAGATGTTGTTTAATTGCTGGCCCAGGCTCTGGAACTAATTACTTTGAGTTAGGGAATTAAAAAGTAAAAGAAATTTAGAAACAGATGCATTTCTTCAAGAGAACTGCCAACAAAGGTTCCACTGTGACATGGATAACTGGGCCCATCCATTATCAGCAGATGCTGGCATTTTCTTGACTTGCTTTTTATCCAAGATTTGGTACAAGATTCTCGTCCACCTTTCTAATTATTCAGAGTCTTTGCTGTATTGTTGAATGGTTCTAAAAAAAGGGGAAAAAAGCAGCATTATTATCCTTGTTGCAAGTATATATTATTGTTAAGGTCAACTTTCAGCAGTGTGCATATACGGTATACTAGGGTAAAAGTTCATGCATGGCATTAATGAGTATCTCAGATTCAGTCTCCAAGATCTATTAAACAGGTCAGATATTCAATTTAACACGCTTCTGAACACCACTATAATTTGAGTCAGGTTAATTGGTTAATTAAGAATTTAGTGGGAAAATCATGAATAACCAGCTGATGTTGAGAGCTGAAACTGGCCATTAATGCTATACAGGCGAACTCCATGCAATTCAGCATTTTCCCTGTAGCATATAATAATACAGCAGATGCTACGGAACATGAATACAGAAATGTTTTCAATTATAGGTCATTAAAGCTTAATTTTTCATTAGATAAGCATCCTATGACTTCCAAGGTGGCCCTTAACCAAACATCGTACGGTGCAAAGGAATATGTTGGTGCTTTATAAATAGGTTTACATAACTCCAATTTAAAAGGAAATACAGATAGATCAAGAATTTGCTCAACACTGGGGTTAAGATATAGGTGAGACCAGCTACTTCGCTGTATTTATGTTTGATATGTGTCACTATAAACTCAACAGAATGTCTGCCCAAATAAATTCTGCAGCATCTATGGCAGGATTCAGAACCATTTGGCTAATGGTAATTTATTTTATGCATTGTCTTTCTTTAACAAAATATGTAAAATTTAAACAGGAGTTCATCCAATTGTTATTGTGGCACCAGGAAGGATTTTTTTCAGTGGAGAGGAGTTTCACTGGGCTTCAAGATAAGAAAAAATATTAAGTATTTCGTAAAAATGGGCCTATAAGTAAATCCTGGACCAGACTGCTTCATTATGTCCTCATGCCTAATGACTGTCCTTAAAAAATTGCCCAGCATATGTCAGAGTAGAGGGGATTTGTGGTCTGTAGTTGCTGCCATATAAAATGGTTGTTCATTTTTTATTATCCAACAAATGGAAGGGGGTGGCTTTTTTTATTCCATAATTTCTACCTACCCCTACAGTCTAGTCTTTCCTACCTCATTTTACTTTTTCATTTCTTCTAAAATTAAAAACTTTAGGAAAAATCATGTCTGCAAGGTTAAAACGATCCCCTTCGCTCAAAAGAAGCCATAAAACACAAGAAATGCTTGCTTGGTCGACATAATGCTGCTGGAACTGATCTCCTGCACCTGATGTTAAAGCTAGATAGCCTGGGTGTGCTATAATCATTTTTCTTTCATTTCAGAAGCAATTTGATAATGATTCATACCACTACCTCCAGTGCATTTACCAGCCTGCCACTACTGATGTAGAAAGATTTATCTTGCTGTAGCAAAGTCTGAGAATATTTTATCTGTTTTAGACATGAAAAAAAGAAAAATGGTCTTGGCACTTTATCCATTTTGAAGCAGATGTTAAGCCATAGTTTCATGTATAGCTTATATTTCCAACTTAATTGTGCTGTAGGTTTTCTTCTATCAATGATGTAAATATATGCTTTGTTCCTCTTTGCATTCATAATAATGGTGCTTCATTGGTATGAAATTTGGAAAAGGAACATTCAGGAACTCATGAGATATCCTTGGGCAAGGCTTGCTGATATACACTAAGAAGCTAGATAAGTCATATATATGAAATCAATATGTTCTTTTATCAGATCAGACTTTAACATGCATGCTATCTTTTTAGTTCTGCATTTAACACTCCATGCTGTGTTATTGTACAGGCATTTGTGTGCCTGGTGGTCATGTTGTGTCTATGAATCAATGGGTGAAAGTGAGAGGGAGTAGTAGAATTTCACTCAGTTGGACTAGGATGAGATCAAATTTCAGTCTTTGTTAAATAAACTCCTTAATGACTTTTATTACTTGTCTCAATTCACCTCTTTTAGATTTCCATCAACAGGCAGCACAGCTCCCTATTAAAGAGATGAATCTGAAGAAGCTTATTTTGGTTATAACTATACGTTAGCCTATAAAGTATTAAAGTATTTTATGTCATATATATATATATATATATATATATATATATATATATATATATATATATATATATATATATATATAACATAAAATACTTTATAGTCTAATGTATAGTTAGATCTCCAGGAAATCATGTTGCAATGAAATATTCCAATATTCCTCCATAAACAAGGCCAGATAAAACAGCTCATATCATGATTAGCTATATATACAATGACATTATTTACCCTTGGTCTTTATTTATTTAGTCAATAATATGCAGGGAATAAATACTGGGCCCCCGAGAACCTTGCATCCTTGGCTTGTTCATTCTAAATGATGTGCAACTAGGGTCATCCAGGGGAAGCCCATATGCTGCCCACTTCCCACCCATCCTGTATGCAGCACTGAATACAGAGTGAGGCTCAATACCATAGGGTGCAACACACATTTGACTAAGGCAAAGTCCAAAAAACACGGAGCTCTGCATCTGATTTTGCACTTTGTATCTTGTCTCATTTTTGGAAGCTGTTTATAAGAAAGAATATAATCTAATTAACTCCAGCCTAGAATTTGAAATCACTCATTTCACCTGCATACTATTGTAAGTCAGGGCAACAATTTTTGAAAGAGGAAGCATTTTCTGCAGTAATCTGATTCAAATAAGATCTTATTCCTACATTTGAGACCCCTATTTTCAGAATGTGTCCTAAACTTGTACCCCCATATGTAATAAAAGGCACTCAGTTTTCCCAGGAGCAGTAACACATAGCAACCAAAAAGATCCTTACTTTTAAACAGGTCACCAGTAAATGCTTCCTGTTGATTGGTTGCTCTGGGTTACTGCTCCTGGGAAAACGTAGAACCTTTTATTACATAACCTCCATGGACTGTTACTATGGACATTACCCGGGAAACTCAGGTAGCACCACCATATTGTCTGAAAAAATGATCTGTCCTATAGAACAAAGGAAACAGTGAGAATATGATCTTACATCTTAAGAAGCAGCCACTTCTACTGAAATTCAATCAATGGACATTTTTCCATAGGACTGCAAAGGAACAGAACAAGAACATTCTTGTGTGGTAGATACAACATTGATATTTACAATGGAAGATTTTTTTGCAAAACATTTAAAGCCATATTTCACCTTCTTGCAAACCTAAAAGATTTTCCCATATGTAATTTTGTAGCAAGAGGCTTACCAAAGAATGAATTACACTGACTGTGAGGCACCATTATTGGATTCCACCTTTGTTGTGTTAAATCTGCTCATGCTAGAGCTGTCCTGGTCAAACGAAAGGCAAATGACATGGAAGTGTTTAAGAGCAACAACAGTTTAGTCGGATGTGTTAAACTACTGACATCAACCCAACCAACCAGTAAACATTTGCACATATATAAGTTCATAAGAAGTGGATTTAAGCATCTCCTACAATCCACCACCAGTATATTTTAGTGTGAAATGAAAAAAGTACAATATTTATCTTCTGCAAGCTGTGGTCATTCATCCAAGAAGTGCCAAATCAATGGCTTTTCTGTACATTCAAGCAATGATCTTTTTATTGAGGAATAGCAGAACCTCACTATCTTGGATATAATCCAGGCATCCTTTCTCCTGGGGCATACTCAGCCTGCCTTTTATACCATGAATGCAACTTGCAAACAAATTATGTTTCTCCCATTCCTCACCCCTCCCATTTTCATCTCGACCATTAACAAATGCAGTGTTCCTCAAAGCAGACAAAATCCATCATCCAATTCTTTTTATTAGAGACACTGTCAAATGTAATTAGAAACAAGATTACAACACAAACCAGTAATGCATTAAGAGTGTCTGGTTAAGGTTAAAATCATAATAGGTTGTTACTGTGGGAACACTAATATGGAAGGATCTTTGGCATAGCAGCTCTAGATACACTGTTTATTAGTCTCTAATACAAATTCAAAAACTGGCACAATTCTCTGAGGTTAACTATGTCAATCTGTAGGGCAGAGCCTCTTGGAGGATGAAAGACTGAATTGTGATGCTGGATAGCTGTGGGACTATAGCACATATAATTATTTTGGAACACATGTATGAGCTGTGGAAGCCACTAACCTTTTTTAACCGTGAGCCACATTGAAATGTAAAAGGAATTGGGGAACAACAAAAACATGAAAAATTCTCATGGGGGGTTCTAAATAAGGGCTGTGATTGGCTATTTGGTAGCCCTTTTTTGGACTAGCAGCCTATAGGGGGCTCTACTTGGCAGTATACCTAGTTTTTAATGCAACCAAAACTTGCCTTCATGCCTTGAATACACAAATAATTACGTGCTTTGAGGCCACTGGGAGCAACATCCAAGGGGTTGGTGAGCAACATGTTGCTCTTAAGCCACAGGTTAGGGATCACTGCCCTAGACCATAGAAGTTAAAAAATTTTATCAAAAGTTTCCTATTGTGGGTTATTGGTTATTACTATTCATATAAGGGCTTTGTCTGGTATGCAAGAAAAATGTTCAGGTGCATATAGGAAGAGGCTATGGTATGGACCAACATGATGGAGAGAATGATTTGATATACATAATCACTGAAGCAAAGTTGTGTGTTGTTAACTATTCAATATAGAAAAACGCGTTCAATATTGTGCATAAGGTACAGTAGTTCTATGGATCTCTCAGGTCAAGATACTGAAATTATTCATTGCATTTATGTGATTTTTGTAGCTTATTCCTATGTGCCTTCTCCACTTTCCTTCTATAGATTATCTGAATTTTTATAAAGATTAATGGGCATTTAACTATAGTCTACCTGAAAAAACTCTAACCTTATTGAGCTTAATGGAGTGTATTGACAGCTATTAAAGGACCGCAAGGCAGCATGTCATCTTGCTAGTTTATATAATCAGAGCTAAAGTCGGAACTTATATCATCAAAGAAAATCATATACTACCTGAAGCTAGAAGAGGGACTCTACATAAAACAAATGTGACTAAGATTACACATATAAGGACTAGTTAAAAAAGGTGTAAAGAAGGCCAAATATAAATTCAATAAGCAGGCCAATTGAATTCTAAGCAATTATCTAATATATATTAATGATACTTTTTAACAATGTTACAATTATTTGTAAATGTAATTTCTACTGAAACCACTGTCTTTCCCTTGTTATCCTCTCCACTGCTGGTCCTCAATACATTTACCACTGAAACCACAGAACAATATTTAGCTCTGCTCCAACCAGAACTTATTTGTTCTATTAATATAAGTGTGGCTTGTCAAGTTCATAAAGCTAAAAACGAATCTTTGGAAGGTCCTATGCTTTTAAACAAACCCCTTTGATGTTTGTGGAAGACACCTTGCACAATGTGTTCTACATTGGTTTCTTGCATATTGCATATTGGGGGTCAGTAAATATGTCTTGGAATGTGTGCACACAAATCTTAGATGTCCGACATTATTTCATGCAATGCTCTCTGTCTCAAAAATTCAGCTTCCTCCCAGGAAACCTGGTTGCAATATGCACTTCTTACTATTAGAGCCACCTATGCCTTCAAGAAGTGCTTTAATCAATTTGGTAGAGACCCTTTCTGCTCAAGTGGTATAAGAAGTTAACTGCATGAGGTTCATAGGGGTTTGAGCAGAGGAGGATGGGAGAACTCAAAGCCAAGTCAGCATAGAAATTCCAGTACAGAATGTTAACAGGTAATGGCAACCACATTCAGGGAACATAGATAATCAAGAGACTAATCAAGTAGGAAGTCAAATAAGAATAGCAAGAAGTACAACCAGAGGCTAGTAACAGTAAAGCTATAGTAGGTGGGGGAAGTGGGCAGGTCTAGGGTTTTCAAAGGAAAGGCTAAAAGGCAATAGAACCAATGCAGGTGCAAGAGAACCAAGTAACACAATAGCACAGAGAATTGGAAGGAATATTAATACTATTGACTTTTTCCACTCACAATTTACGGTCTGGGGTATTATAAAATAATGATTTCATATAATGAGGTATATTGAGATCTTATGCATGTTGGGGGTCTTAAAACATTTTGGGTCACATTGACCCCCCATTTGCACAGCCATTCCATAGACAAGGGCCTCTGCAGCACAATGTTAAGGTCACAGATTTACTCACAAACAAAAACCCGACTCAAGTCCAGCTTCTAAGTACGAAAGGAAGGAATGATCCCATTTGGTTGCACAGATTACAGCCCAGCCTATCACTATATCAGCCCCAGGTTTAAAAGGAAAAACTAGATTTGTTTTTGCTGTTGTAGGGGACAAACAAATTATACAGGCAGTCCCCCTAAGTTTTAGACAGCTGGGTGGGTCCTAATTTACAATTTGGAGGGAAAGCTATTTTCTTATCCTGGGTTAAAGTATGTTCTTGGCAGGTCAGTAATTGTTCTATAAAAGGGAAAGCCAACATGTGCTCTGCCTCTTTCTTTGGATCCCACCTGTTGAAGATGGTGGATGGTACTTAGAGCCAGGGCAAAGGTAGACGAAGCAAGTGAAGATAGTGTGAGGATAGTTTTGTAATAGCTAGGACCAGGTTAGCTAGTGAAGAACTTTAGTAAGTAGCTCCACAGAGAAGGATTAGAGTCATGGATGTACCACCAGTAGATTAGGTATTCAAGTGTAAAGACATAGGGACTCGATTAGGTCTTTACATGGGAATGGACACTTCTGAGTTGTCTAAATCTACCTTTAAATTATTGATCTCTGATAGGCAAAGCACTTGTTGTGCTCTTTGAATGTGAGTAAATGCTGAATATTTGTACCTGTGGAGACCAATTAACCTGACGGTTGTAGTTTTGCAATACTCTTCCTCCACAAAATCCACAAGGGCTCACCCCAGAGATTAAGAGTCCTAGTTATTTCTATAGTAACGATGGTTTTAGAATACTGCATTTCCTTTTAACTATCAGTTTACACTGTATAAATGTTTGTATATTAATCCCTTAAAAAAACATATTTTAACTACTGCAGTGAAAGGCAAAACATCTAAAACACTAATAAACTCTCTTTATAGAATCCATAAAGCTACTTCAAAGGTTCTTAAAAGTGAAACATTGGCAGTATCCAATCATAAGAACAGATTACTCATTTCTCTATCAGGTTTGGCTTATAGAGCCTCAGTCTGTTCTTCAGGGGAAGTCAATTAAATAATTCTCTATAAACTGATATTTACACATGTGGTTTATTTTCATTTGATCCTAGAACACGATGAATTTGCTCCGTGCCTAGAGAGGTATTTAAAACTCTTTGATCTTTTATTTATGGAATAAATTATTACTTATTGTAGTTTGTATCTGTCCTTGAACCACAGTCAGCGAAATTCCGATGTAGTAGGATTCCCTTATGAAATATTTATAAACTTTACTCTGGATCTGACTTTAGATCCTGCCCTTCATATATACTTATATATCATTATACATTGCACTCGGGTGTAAATGCTTCTTCATAATGCACAAATTACTGTTTTATAAGGCATAAATGAAATACATACAGTAGTTAAACCGTCCCTACTGTGTAGGCATGCTGCTGTTTAAACGCCCCCTTATAACACTGCTAACATGAGCTACTCTTATTGCATCGCTTACAATGTTGTTTTGTTTGAAATCTCTTCATCAACAATGGATGCCAAAAGATTATTGCCTATAAAATTATGGGATCTATTTACTAACATTCCAGATTTCTATTGTTTTCACAAATCAAATTTTTTTTTCTCTAAAAATTTGTGTTTTTTAAATTTCTCTAAAACTCTATAAATTTGAGATTTAAAAAGTATAAAAACCACAAAAAAACTGTAATACAAGCAAGTAAAATCAGTCAAGGTCCTATAGATGCTGATCATATTGGACCTTTTTTTAGCCATTCAGACTTTTAGAGGTTATTCTGATTTCTTTTTTCACTAGTAATTATGAGAAAAAGTAACATTTTATCGTATTTTTAGTGCATCATTCAGTCTTTTTCCATTTGTACTACTTTACATGGCATTCATGGTTTTACAGAAAATGGTTTATTTATGGTTTCAAAAACTTCTAAAACTTGATAAATAGGCCTCCAATTAGGAAGTCTTTCCTTAAAGGAAGAACAAGACAGATCTTGGTTGAAACACTATGTTCCTTAAAATTCTATGCTTCTAGGTTAGCTTTATAGATATTTTATAGTTATATTTTAAAAGACTCGATAGTCATTATGTACAGAATTGCTCAGGTAGCTGGAGCAATACTAGCAAGGGCACTATCAATTGTAAAAAACTCGTACCAACTGCAAGAGCCACCCTTAGACAGAATACAGGTACAGAAGAATCCAGCAGGAACCTATATTTGGCCAGGCAATATATGCCAGTAAAGTTGTTGCACCATATATAAACCATTGATCACTGCAAGTTGGGATTTACTGTGAAGTATGCACTTCTAATAAATCCTTAATAATCCCTGTCTATATAACTCTAAAACAGGGGTCCCCAACCTTTTTTTACCCATGAATCACTTTCAAATCTAAAAAAAAGTTGGAGAGCAAAATGCAAAAAGTTTCTGGGTGGTGCCAAATATGGGCTGAGATTGGTAGCCTCTATATGGTCTGGCAGCCCACATGAGGCTCTGTTTGGCAGTACACCTTTTCTTTATGCAACCAAAACTTGTCTCCAAGTCAGTAATTTAGAAACAGGCATCTGCATTGTAGCCACTGGTAACAACATCCAAGGGGTTGGTGAGCGTCATGTTACTCGTGAACCTCTGGTTGCGGGTCACTGCTCTAGAGCAATACATACTACAGTGCATTTATAGCTCTTTGCCAAGGGGTGTCCTGATATTTTTAATCATATTGGAGGTCATTTACAAAGACCCTGTAAAGAAGAGTAAATGCACTAAGGGTCGCATGTGCTGATTCAGAGCCCAAAAATGGGGGAATGCTCATGTGCCTCCCTCCCCCCAGTGCTAGCAGACACATTTGCAAGTGTTTGTGTATCATTATACACTTATAATACACAAAAGCCATAAATATCCTGTAAATTATATCCTTATAAACGGTGAGTTCTGATGTCATCAGTTATAAACGGTGAGTTCTGATGTCATTTCTGTCACATGACTCACCGAAACTTGTGTATTATAATAAATAAAGTACCCCCAGTTGCAAAATATGAGGATATTAGAAGTTACCTTGGAGTTTCCTGACCTGTATAAAAACACTCGGCCTTCGGCCTCGTGTTTTTATATGGTCATGAAACTCCTCGGTAACTTATAATATCCTTATATTTTACAAAAGGGGGTACTTTATTCACTATATAACCAAAGAGAGCGCACAAATGATAAAAAGCTATTACACAAGCCATTATACTTTATCAGATTTAAAGTTATATTCTTTGCTTCTCATTCATCAGAGAACCAGTTCTCTATTGGTGCTTAGCTAATACTAGCCTGGCATTGACATCTGACTCGTTTAATAGCTTTTACCTTAAGGATGATCTAAGCATTGGAACATTTGTATTCTCATAACCATCAATAATGAACAGTTCCCATTTAATAGAGGGAAATTGTTTATTGCAGTGTCTGATAATTTACATTATCAATAGTTTGACAGCAGAAAAACTCTTTCTGACCATCAGGTTCAAATATTCCATTTGTAATTAAATAATAAGCACAATTCCTGCTTCAGTCAATTGGCTTGTATATTATGCAATATGTCTTCTCTGTTATACTTTGCATTGAACGTCAATATGTTAACAATGCATGTATTAATATCAGTGTAAGTAAGATTTAGCACAACTACCTAAACTATAGCTTTCATTTAGATAACTCTTAAAGATTAGCAACAAGGCAAAGTAGGGGAAGATTTGGGGTTAACACAAATGTTTCCCTACAGTTCGTTAAACTTTTGTAAGTATTTTAAGCACATTTTCATTCTCTTGTAGTTAATTAACACCTCCAAATGTAAATATAGAGCAGAAGGAGAGAAAGAAATGGCACTTTTATTCAGTAAGCCATTGAGGACTCCACAATTGGACCATAATGGTCTCATTAGCCTATGATTCAGTGCCCAAGGGTTGCATGAAATAATTAAGGCTATTTTGTACCTCAAGTAAGATGTAAAGTTTGTTAGTAAATATTGTTAAAGCTGCATTTTTTTCATCTGAGGTCCGGTTTGTGCCAGCACTTTTTTCTACAAATCCCTAATGCCCTAAACACATAGGAGCAAATTTACTAAAGGGCAAAGTGACTAAGACGGTTGAAGATTCTCCAGTGTGACGTCATTTCGGTACTTCTCCGATTTACTAACGGTCGCTGGCGTAACTTTGCTAGTGAAGGAAATAGACTCAAACGGTACTTCACACCCTAATGCCTGGTGAATTTGCTTTCTGGCGAATGGACGTAACTACCCAAATTCACTAAGATGCGAATTTTACTGAACGTTACGTCTTGCACCAGACTTGCCTTCACCGCCTCAGACCAGGCGAAGTGCAGTAGAGTAGATAGAGCTTCCTAATAAAAAAATTCTATGTCCCAAAAAATGCTAGCATCTTTTCCTTTTTCAGGGTGCTAGGCTGAAAAAGAGCGTAAATCTTTTTTGGGGTAACCGGTTTCCCCCCTACATTTCCTAACATATGACACATAAACTATACACTGGGCTCATGTGTAGGGCAATATAACATCTCTATTTTCTTTTATTAAGGTTTCCTGGGCTTGTGTAGTGTAATGTATTTGCTGCAACAGATACGTCCATTCAACTTCGCTTCGCTTGCCGCAGTAATGGTAGGGCAACTTCGCCAGTGTTCGGCGCCCTGGATTCAACTTTGGATTTTAGTGAATTAGCATTGTCCTGGTGAATCTACGCCTGACAAAGTGTTGTTGTTCACATAGAATGTCATAGATTTCATGCTCATACCGCACAATGGTCTTCTTCTGTTTTGCACTTACTGTATGAGAAACCCAGTGCTGGCTTTAAACCACTTTTAATAGCATAATGGTAATTCTGCCAAACATATAATATTTCAGATCAGACAAGCAGCATTAGAGAGCTTTCCTTAGTAAGACTGTCTAAGAAAATATGTAGACTTGCTACAAATAGACAAACCATCTCACAAATGTCATTTACTGACCTTTATCTATTCCCAATGGCCTCCTGCCATGTCTGCTTATTTTGTCTATATAGTGATTACAAACTGTAGGGCTGTCCCCCATAGGAGTGCTGTAAAGGATGCTGGAGGTCCCAGGCAAACACCAAGTTAGGGTGAGATTTGTGAGCCTAAATCATCCTGGAAACCTACCCTGATGCTCAGTTCGGCTGCCCTATTGGTTGAATAGCTGATACAGCACTTATGTCTAAGTTTGTTCTGAATTATGTGCAACCAAAGTATCTTTAAACCAAATGCATTCAAAAGCAAATGTTCTAACAATAGGACAGACTTTTTACATATAGGGACTAGCAGTGTTGGGCATAGTTTGACACAACTGGATCACAAGAGAGAGTAACAGCAGAAAGTATTCCTTGTAAATAACTAACTAGCACAACTAAGTAATAGCATATATCTGTAAAATGTCTGCTGAGGTACTGATATACACAGTACTAAGTCATATGAATATCTTTGTTGAGGTTACTTAATCCCAAAAGACATTAAATGAACATTGGCAAGGTCCTTTCTTCTGCATATATCTGCCCCTCTCCTTCAGGAAAAGACTTACTGAACTCTACTCTCACCAAGTCTTTTAAGACAAAGTTCTCAGCTTGCCCAGAAAAGAAGTCCAAATGTATAATTACAGATGGGATTTGAAGTGCAGTGAAATTAAGGGACAAAATCACACAGAAGAACAGTAGGGATTAGTATAATAGGATCTAATTTAGATAACATATTGGTCAACAACACTTAAAACACATACCCTGAGAAATTGGATTGGGAAGAGGGCATACATTATGAGACTCAGAATTCTGTAGTGGTAGTGTTCCCACACACACACACACAAAATAGCAGTGTATTGATGCAGATGCCCCCTAGATACATGGCTTGGCATTAAAATCCACAGTACAAAGCAACACAGGACACACGCATTGCATTATAAAGGAATGGAGCCTTGTCTGCCCAAAATGTTGACTTTGTTCACTCTGTTGCCAAATAACTGGGTGAAGCACCTTTATAATGCATATTTTGTGTGATGCCTATGTTGCGTTCTACTTATGCAACCTGCACAATGTTTTTTCTTATAATTTGTCATTATTTACGATCTATGCACCCTGTACCTACAAGGGATAGGTGGAGTTTTAGCAAGAAAGCTCTTGTGACTGAGTAGGTCTGCTAGACACCTGGGGCACATTCACCAAGCTTGGGTGAATGAATAGAGGGAAAAAAACTCGAATTTCGAGTCGTTTTTTGTGCTCCTCGACTATCGAATTGGCGTAAATTCGCCTGAGTAGAATGATTCGAATAGATCGAGAGAAAAAACACTGTGACTATTCGCCCATTCGATAGTCGATGTACTGTCTCTTTTAAAAATCATTCGACTGCCTACTTCGCCAGATTAAACCTACCGAAATGCTTTAAAAGCCTAATAGAAAGTCCCATAGGCTTGTTTTCTAAGTTTTTGATCGAATAAAAAGGCATTCGATCGATCATTCGATCGAATGAAAATCCTTTGATCGAATATTCGCCCATTCGACTATTCGCCAGCGCGTAAATTCGCCCGAATTCCCTATTCGATTCTATTTAACCCCTCGAAATTCGACCCTTGATACATCTGCCCCCTATATTGGTGATATACAAGTAGATACGACTAATTACCTCAATTTTACATCCCCTGATTTTTAGTTTCCCCTCATTTTACATTGTTGTTTTGTGGTCCCACCTATATATTATGCATAATACATCTCCCCGATTTTACATCACATTGAAAAAGATGATTACTGTGAAGTATCAAATGCTGATATATGTAACTTAATCTAGCTTCTTAACATCTCTCTAAGTTAGGAATGTTCATATCAGTAGATTTTATGATATATTATATAGATGGAATAAATATCTGAGGGTGCTTCAGAAGTATGCTGTAGCTGCCACCTCAAGTCTTCAGCTGTAATTGTGTAGGGGGTCCACCTAATGGCACATCAATGTTCATAACATTGTCCCTTATGCTTCATACAGTGTCATTTTGTGGTCAGTGCTTGTTCAGTTTGCACTGAGCATTCATCTCCTTAAATCATTACCATCAAAACTGATAGCCAATGGATACTGTGCACTTCATCTTTCCACGAAACAAGCCACCTGTAGGGCTGACAATGCATGCTGTCAGCAAGTATTCACTTAAATACCTATAATATTTTATGAGATTGGCTTCTGGGGTAATTGAAATTGACAGTTTAATGTCATACTTTGATCCTTAGGGAGTTGGGGAGGGGTAAGGATGAAACACTATTGTAACTAGAGTCAGTTCTTGGCCAGTGGCCGATTCCTCATAAAAGCAACAAAAGCATACACCTGATTACCGTATTCATGTCTCATACTGTCAGATCCATGTACTGTTAGCAATCTTTATAAATCCATTCACAGAACACCTGTCAGGATGGGAAAAACATGTTCAATATTGATACTGGTGACTTAGATAGAAAGCAAAGGAATGCATTGAAGAATTGGCATGTGGATCTATATTCCCTTTCAGGATAGAGACTTGGCCAGAATGAGATTTGTTAAGTACTGCAGAATATCTTGATGGGTTAAAGGGCACTTCATCTTTTATTATGATTTTCTAAGGCAATTTGCAATCAGTTTCCATTTTTTATTCTTTGTATGTTTTCAGTTGCTATAACATGTTTTATGATAGCAAATGGAGTCCCATGGGTAGATATATACTGATATTACTTTCAGTTTACCAAGCTGGAGACTCAGGGAAAACAATTTTTGATTCTAGCTTCTAAAGTTCTAATACCTAACCGTATTTAGGAAGAGTTGGTTGGGCAGTTTGGCATATTTTGACCTTACTGCTCAACCATTTGGGCATTTTTGGCAACTTCAGGACTCACTTTCTAGAGACCATTCTCTGGTGTCACCAAATCTCACATTATGATTGAAGCACTGGCAGATCCAGAAGCAAGAGGCTGCAGCTCCTTCTCATTTTTATTTAGGAGTTGAAAACAGGATCAACATTATTTAATGATAATCATTGTTCATTTAACCAAACTGGACAATATTTAACTATTTAGCATTTGGGCTGATCATTTTGCTCACAGGCAAGTGCATCCAGTAATGGCTTACTAGTATTATTGGCAACATTTACATATCCTGTCTTGTTGTTTTATGATTTAGTTCTAAAGTCTCCTCATAACCCTCTATAATGCTAAGATTAGCCAATCTTGAAATTATATGAAGTATGTATGAACAACTGTAGTACTAGAATGTTCTTGTAGGTTGTGTAAGTGATGCATTGTTAATGGAACCCACTAGTTACTATAGCTAGAATTCAGTTTTTCCTGTTAAGAGCTACAGCAACCATACGTTGCTAAAAAAAAAAAAAAAAATAGGCCAATGTGAAGCATTTATTAAGAAATGACAGAGGAATCTCCCCTTAATGAAAGAGGGTTAACCTATGTTCACTATAGGTCAATATTAATGAAGATTTAGGGAGGCTTAGCATCATAAAAAAATATAAATCAATACATATATTTATTCCCCGGCTCAGGCAGTCCTGGCAGCTGTAACATATGCCCTTGGGGTGGAATATATTCCAGTAGGCTCGGAGATTAAGGGGAGAGAGTGCGTGGCTCTTCCTCTTGGACTCCACCTGGTGCTGGAGGTTGATGTGCTCGGAAGCCTTGAGCATACGGCCCCAGTAAAAAGCTTAATGCCCTAAAGGAAGTACACCCCTTACGAAGTAAGGGAAAGGGACCCTAATGTAGAAGGTGTACATAGTGGATAGCAGATCCTGTAACAGGTCTTTGGAGTGGTTAGATAGACAGGGTATCCAGAAAGAGCATAATAAATAAACCCCCATAGTGAAGAGTTGTTCCCCTGGTGGTACTTAAGTGTAGGGACTCAAGTAGGACTAAGGGTGAAACTAAGCATTGAGTCAGGGAATTCTGTGTGTAATATCTTGGATCACCTTTGAAGCAGCCTAAAAAACTAGGAGACAATGCCTGGTGGTATGTGAATTAACACAAGACACAAGACAACTGTGCTGTGCCACTGTACTAGAATTATTAGATGTGTTCAGAAACAGTTCTGCTCTTGTTAAAGAAATTTTTTATCTGATTTAAGAACCACTGACTCCCTTTCTTGTTTCAAGCAACTGTGTGTGTTGAAAGTTACAGTTCAGGCACATCTGACTCTCTCCACACCTATTGCTAGGGCTCACCTGAGAGAAGAGTTGTAATTGTACCTGTATTCTGCAGGTGGAATTAGGCAATTCAGATTCATATTCAGTCATAGCTCTCCAATGGAAAGCCTTCTATTGGGAGGCTCACCATACAAAATTATTCTTTTCTGCCTCCTCTGATGCTCACTGAACTCAGCCCTGGCAAAGAAAGCTCAATACATTTAGCAAAATATAGTAATCAACCACATACAGTCATACACCATTCTGCTGGCCACATGCAGACAGAGCTGAATGTTTGACTAGTAGACAAAATTACTTGATCTGTTGACAATAAATATAAAAGGCTAAATAAACAAGCAATAAATGCACAGATCTGGTCTTTTGGCAATAGCATGACCAAGCAGATCACTGTGGGATCCTTATAGACCAGCTGCCCCAACCTTTTTTACCCCTGAGCCACATTCAGTTGTAAAAACAGTTGGCGAGCAACACAAACCTGAAAAAGTTCCTGGGGGTGACAAAATAGGCTGTGATTCTCTATTAGGTAATTGAGGGCAGCCAGCCTACAAGAGGCTCTGTTTGGCAGTACATCTGGCATTTATGCAACCAAATCCAAGCCTGGAATTCAAAAATAAGCACCTGCTTTAAGGCCACTGGCAGCAACATCCAGGGGCGATCCTGTCCCCTCCGCTGCCTGAGGCAGCAGCAGTTGCTGCTGCCCCCCCTCCCCCAGAAATTTGCTCTTAAAGTACCAGGAGCAGCATATTTGCTGCCCCTGGATCCTAGTGGGGTGCTGCCGCCTGAGGCGACAGCCTCAACTCGCCTCATTGACGAAGCACCCCTGGCAACATCCAAGGGGAGCAACATATTGCTGATGAGCCACTGGTTAGGAACCACTTTTATAGACTCTGTAGGTGATGGTTGTATACCCATAACAACTAAATGTATGTGTACTGTAGGAATTTGGGATTTTACAAACTTGTGATTGTGTTAGGCAGGTGTGGCCAGCATTTTAGTATTCATACATAGATAGAATGAAAGCCTTAACAAATAAAAATAAATAATTGCATGGCTTCAAGTCACCTGCTGAAGGAAACTCACTATGTGGGAGGTTCTGGTTGGCTGCATTATTTACCCTTCCGCTAATTGCAAGTCGATCGTAGCACCCTATTAATGATGAAACATCACACTCCTTTGCAAAGAGAAGTGCCACTACTTGCATTATTCATTAGAAGATGTTTTACCGACAACCAGAATTATCCAGCTCTCCAGTAAAACTAAAGTAATCAGGACTACACCAGCATGAAACAAAAAATCAACCGCAAAAGTAGACAATGTGCATGGGAAAAAGTCACAGTCAGGAACATAAAATGGGTCTCAATTGAATTTTCTTCCTTTAATGTTGTTCTGGACAATGAATTTTTTTCTATTTTAATTATTGTATAATAATATATGACTACTCATTATTTCTGGAACATTCTTTGCTTTCAATGCTTTTGCCTATGGATCATTTTAATCTTCTGTAAATCTTTCAGATCAGTTTGGCTGTTCAGTCTTTTGTTTTCTGGCTTTTTAATCTCCTATGCTCTTTCAGTACAACAACACAATGTACCTGCCATACAATCTGCTTTAGTACAGTATATGATATTCTGTCATGTTATTCTAATATTAATTTTCATTGCTGCTTATAGTCACTATGTTTGGAAGTGTAAGCACTATCTATATTATTGCTGGGATGTCAGCGGGCTTTGTGTCAACAGTAAAATAATTCCATCTTTCTTTTTTTTAATTTTACCAGCAAAAATTAATTCTAGCAAGGTAACGATGTAATGAAAGGCACAACTTTTCTCAGGTCTAGTAACCCATATCAACCAATAATGCTTTCATTCCAACAGCCGACTTGTAAATTATATCTTCTGATATCATGAGTTACTAGACCAATGGGTAACTTTGTGCCTGTTTTTATATTAGCATGTGTTACACTTCTGGCAGAGAACTAAAGAAGATCAGTGTGTTTTTTATGCTTTATTTAATAAATATATAAATGCATGTAAATATACATTTCATTGTACCTTTTTATTCTTTTCTAGAGATGGGCTTGCATATACAGTAGCTTAGTCTACCTGTAAACATATCAGATAAGTCTCTCTTACTTGTATTTTCCAGCCATAGGTCAGATTCTGGCACAAGGCCAATTTTAGTGGTATTAGAGCTTTCTGAAACCTTGATTAAGCTCGTTTTCTCTAAAACCATGAAAAAAATTTCAAAACCTCAAAGTTTGAATGGCTAAAAAAGTGGCCGATAGGACTAGTGCAGCACCCATTGACTTCTATAGGACCTCTTCTGCTTTTGCTTGCTGACATTTTTCGTTCTTTTTACATTTATGTAAATCTAAATTTTTATAGTTTTAGAGATTTTTTTATATAGAAAAAATGATTTTTGAAAGAATAGAAATCCGAAAGCAAATCGGTCCCATAGATTCATGGCATGCTAGGATTTGTATTGCTGTTGTCATTATCTGTCATAGAAAAGGCTCTTTGCATCTCAATAAATGGCATGAAGATGCTAGCAACAAGCCAAGCCACTTTAACAACAACTTTTTCCTTTTTAAGGGCCAGAGCAAAAAAATAAATAAAACATACAGTAGTGCCTGGGCTGGATAATTTTTTTTAGTAGAGGAGAACAATCCCCGCAGTAGCAAGTAAGTGACTAGAACCACTGTGGGGTGCCCTTTCCATGCATCAGACCTTTTCATTCAGGAGTCTAGGAGAATACAGATAAGAGAGACTTTGCTGTGTTTAGAGACAACATGGGTCATTTCTAGGCAAGTTTATCTTACGTCACATACAACAAATACAGATTAAAAGGGATTTCAATATATGTACATACTTATGAGGTATAAAACTTACAACTCCTAAATTCTCCTAAATTAAAAGGTGACAACATTTGCCATTATTTATTCATGAAAAGACAGTTCTTATAGTTGTGCATATAAAGTCTATAAATAAACATGAAGACCGACATCACCTTAGTAAACTTCACCATTGTAATTTCTCTGTTAAAAAGTCAAGAGGAAAGAGAAAACTGGAAATGGCACATACAATTTAAATTGTAAATACAACAAACTTTGTACCACACTGTAATTATTAGACTTGTCCTGTGAATGCTCAACATCATGTTATCTTGATTTTACTTTGCTGACAAAAGCGGAAATAAATTATGTTAAGTTTAAAAAAAATAAAATCTATTTGTATGCTAATGATAAAATAAACCATCAGGAAAATACCTTAGTGGGAAATTGCAGGGTGTATGTAGGGTATGTATGTAGGTAGGGTGACTGTAGAGAATTATAGACCATAGACCAAAAATAGAACAACATTTGTGAGTAAATTTGGGGATCAGAGTCACCAGATTGTTGTAAGGTAATGTTGGCGATTATTACAGATGGACAAGGAATATGGTCACTTGTTCAAAGAATACCCACAATTCTCCTATAAAAGGGGTCATAACCTGAAAGACTTAGCCCTACTGAACCAAAATTAAAGGTTTATTCCTCCAGCCTTAATAATAAGGTGGGCACCTTCCCTATAATTGTAACTGTGCCCAACTAAAGGCACTGAAATAACCTCGAAAGAGTTTGCAACTTGTACTAGCACTCATGTAGTTTTTTACGTGTTAAAATGGCCCTGTGGTATGTTGTATGTGGACAAAACCATTAGAGCAGTTAACACATGGATTTAGGAACACAAGAATGCCATTAGGAATTAAAAACCGGATACTTATACTTACACCCTGGTTACAAGGGATTTCTTTGTGGCTAAACATAATGTAAGCCAGTTAAAATGAAAAGTGCTATAGATAGTAATGAGACCCCCGAGAGGAGGAGATTGGGACAAAATATTGCTCCCGAAGGAAGCCCGGTGAATAGGGAATTTGGAGTGCAGCAAACCTAAGGGTATGAATAAACACAGTAGCTTCAAATGTTTCCTGTAAATGCTTATGACAATTTCCAAGCTCTGATTATTTTCCTTTCTCTCATCAGGTATTAAGAGCCAGCTAGTCCTAAAAATCATCACAAACTCCTGTTGTGTAAGGTAAATATTGTATATATGTTGATACAGTGGCTAATGGCTGGCATTTCAGAATATTAGTTACTTGGGCTACATGTTATTTGCAGCCCTACGTAGGCTACCTTTGGCAGTACTTATGATATTGAACTGTATGAATTAGGGTTAGATAATGGGTAGTGATGGGCGAATTTGCGCCGTTTCGCCGGAAAATTCGCAAATTTCCTGCGAAACGGCAAAAAATTCGCGAAATGGCGCCGGCGTCTCGTTTTTTTCGGGCGAATTTTTGCTGGTGTTTCGCGAATTTATTCGCTGGAGGTGAATTCCGTGAATTCGCGCCTGGCGAATAAATTCGCCCATCACTAATAATGATGCAATTCCCCTGATATGGACTATAAGGACACACAATAAAGGACGGACTACACATTTGAGAATGGACTTTATTGGACTAATTTTGGATTATCAATTTGATATTGTTTGATATAAATTTGAAGTTTGTAATATTTTATTGTATTCACTTGACACTCTCATTTTAAGAGGTGAATGGGGGAGGTTCCTTGTATAAAGGCATTTAATCCCATAATGCCTTGCACTCTGAACACTTGAGACTTGGCCCAAAACCTGTAGTGTACTCACACTGCTAATAAAATAACACTTGCAGTTTACTAAATACTGCCTTACAGCTGTTTGATTTTCTACATTTGAAATTGCTGGCAAGAAAATGCCAGAGTTCCCGTGACGTAGATTCTACATTTCTATGGCAGTTGCCAGCAGGGAAGGGTTTAATGTGCCTTAACGGATTACTCCTTAAATCACAACTTTTGATCTACAATTCACAGCACATTCCCAGAAAACGACTTTTCGTTATGATTTCACATTCACTGCCAGGCTGCTTCATTGAAATAACATTCAAACAGTAGGAAACCTATATAACTTCATGAATTCAAACCTTGTAATTGTACTTCTTATCTTTTATTAAGTGACTGCAACTGCTTTATTCTCTGAGAGCCTTCTAGTAGAGGACCGTTAAAGGGAATGGAGCCTTAAGAGAAAAATGGGAGGCTGCTAAATAGTGAGCTAGATATATAGCACTACTGTGTATTAAGTGTTCATGGCTATAAATAATAAGCGGATGGAGCTGTATTCCAAAAGGACTGGGTAATGGACATATGCAGTGATGCCTGCAGATTTGATTAAATCTCTGGCCAACCTGAACTGCTTGACTTTGGAAAATCTATCTTGTTTGTGATAGAACGGCCCAAAGAGCATAAATCAAATGTCAGATTTTGATTTGCTGGTTTTCCAAGGGGATAACATCTTTCTATTATTGCTCATAATTAATAGAGCATGCAGAGACCTTTCTTGCCAAGTGCTATAGAATGGAAGAGATTTTAAAAGGCAGGCTATATATACTTATTTGAGGACATGGCCTTACATACTAACTTGCCATTTCAAAAGTTGAGGATATTAAACGTCTCGGATTCTACCACACCATGGAGCATAATCCAATGATTATTTTTTTTTCCCCTGTCTAAATTAAAAAAAAATATCTTTGGGAAGGAAAGAGCTAGCCCCACAGAAGGTGTAACTGACTTATGTACCTTTTAAGATGGAATATATTTTTTTCTGTTTTTTTCCCTTGTTTTAATTGTATTTTGCCTCTGTAGAGCTTTTTTTTTAATATATATTTTAATATTATATTCTATTAGTACTTGATTTCTTGGGTCTGTGAGCCTATAACCAATTTCCTCCAAATGATAAAACAGAAAAATCAAGATCAGAAATATCACAAATGCTGATAAATGCTGCTCATGGCTAAAAAAAAAAAAAAAGTTTTAAAGATTAATTTGAGTTTTAGTAAATAATCCCCTAGGTTTCCTTTAGTTTTATTTTTTTGTATTCGTTCTTTACTTTAATTCACAACTATATCTTTTGATTTTTAATTTGTTTAAGTTAATCAGGCATATGAACTTAGTTCTCTTATGGTAAAGACTGTAAAAACTCTACTGGAAATGGTATGTACGCAAATATGACTAAATTAGAAAAATGTATCTTGTATGAGAGTATTTTCATTGTCAAAACTTTATTGCAATGAATACACTGTTGGGGTCCCCAACCTTTCTTAGCCATGAGCAACATTCATAAGTAAAAAGAGTTTGGGAAAAACATAACCATGAAAATGTTCCTGGGTGGCACAAAATATGTGTTTTGATTGGCCATTTTGTAGCCCCTATGTGGACTGGCAGACTACAAGAGGCTCTATTTGTCTGTACACCTGGTTTTTATGCAACCAAAACTTGCCTCTAAACCTGGAATTCAAAAATAAACAACTGCTTTAAGGACACTGGTAGCAACACCCAAGGAATTGTAGCAACATGTTACTCACGAGTCACTGGTTGGTGATCATTGCACTATGTAGTGATAACAATTTGATTGCTTATGACAAAAAAAGATTAGAAAAAAGACAGGCATTGTATATGGTTTCTTTAAGGACACACAATTTCTAAACTGTCAATCTTATCTGCTTCTTGTGGACTTTTATAAATAAAAAACAAATCGCTATTCTCCAAGGTATTTGTCATATTATATCCACTTTTACACAAGTATTCACACTATTTCCAGATTTGAGAAGATGCTATGTGACACACCTGGGCTTCAGCAGATGTCTTTAATTTGCTTTTGCATTTGAAGAAGAAATACTACAAGTGAGTGCCTTGAATAATAATATTTTAGAAGGAACATTGTGTTACAGTAAGACCAAGTGGAAAGAACTTTGGCTTAATTATAATTACGTTTTATTGAAAAAGTGTCATATTATTCTGCAGAAACAGATTAATGGAAAAAGAGGAAGGTGAAAAATGAAAGGGATAAAGAATAACTTATAATTATAATAAAGACACCTCTCATGGATAATATACTGTGAATGAATTCAGATACAGATCAAACTGCTTGAAGCTAAAGTGTGACTGAAAAACTCAATGGATGGGTAGAGCGTGTCAATTTAACATTGGTAACTCCTGCAGGTTTGCATGGTTTCATGTCCTTGGATGACAGATATATTGTCCTCACAACTCTACCTACTGAATATCTTCCCAAGAAAGCCATGGAGCAGCTGAGAATGGTTATTTAAGGAAGTTGTGTACACTCATTGTAGACTTCAGTGGTTAAAATGGAAGGGTTAAATTATGGGACCAGCTGGATAAGGGGTAGTGGCACTATGTAATAAGCTTCTTACTTGAATGCCACCTTGAAGCATGTCTCACAATGAACTGTAATAATCATCTAATAAACAATATTACTTTGGGGATTGTGCATTTTCTGTCTTAGGTTCTTTTGTCCAAAGAGGTAACCAGCAATTGAAAAATTGTAACTCTACAAGGTTAGGGTAGAATTTAGGAAGTGGGTCCATATATTGTTTGGAAATATAGCAACATTTCCAATGTTAATGATGGAAACCAAATATATTTGTTTATACACCAGACCAGATTCAACTGTTCAGGCAGGCAGAAGTCCAAAGGTCCCTTTGGTTGAAAATGTTTGCCCTTCTCTGTGTAAGGCCAGAGAACAGAACTCTATAACATTGGGTTCTATCTGTAGCTCATTGCACATCTAACTTTCGAAAACAGGTTTACCTAGTCATTAATCAATAGGCACAATGGATATATAATGAAGTATTTCAAGGCAGCATATACAGCCAACCTATTACGTTCTAGTACATGAGAGGTTTCACTAAATAGCATTACAAAACAAAATGCCCTGTTTTGCTTTGGGTACCAGCTTTGATACATAACACTGAGTGCCTTTATATTTTAAGGGAAGACTCCTAATAAAATGAAGATGTTTGAAGATGAAGATGCATTTATAACAATATTTAATTGCTTTCTAGTGAATGTTTGCCCATACACAATAAAGAGCTGCTCATAAAGACAGGGATGTTGTCACAGTGGGGTCTCTATGCTGACCCAGTTATGAACACAGTTCAAAGTGGCCAATAGAAGGTGAATCCTGGTCTGATCGATACCTAAATTAAATATGACAATATACAGTATAGAGAAAGGTTCTGACACCAATAATTGGCTAGCTTAAGGGTCTATTTTAAAGGCCATGCATGTTTAAAGTAAATAAACAAGCAGAGAAGAATTCCGCTTTTTAGGAATCGGTATCTAGCAGTATGGGTGATCCATTTGTGTTACATCAAGATAATTGTAATGTCAAATTCATTTAGATGTACAAGTTAGGGAGCACCAGTATGTACATATGCCGTATGGCAGGCAGAAAGGACAGGACTGCTATGTGTCCAACAGGGCTATGCTCTGCACCTTGAACCAAATTTTAAATGTGCATTGAGTTGCAAAGCATTGCAATGCCCTTGCACAAGTGGGTGAATAAGCACCGAGGTTTTTTGTATTGCCTGGATCACTGGCAGAAGAGGCAAATTACCCTTTAAAGCCTCCTGTATAGTAAAACTGCTCAAGAAGTATCCAAGCTCTGGAAATTAACATACTTGTTTAATTAAACGTCATAGTTGTTCTGTAAAGGTCACCGCGATCTGAACAAAATGCCTCTCTAAATAGTACTGTACCTGTGCTAATAAGCTGCACATCCTTCTTAATGATTACTTATGTTAACCACACACAAAGAAGTGATGGATTTCTGCGCCATTGTATAGATAGCTGAAGGAAACTTATAGAGGCTAGTCTTGTATCAGTGACAGTTCTTTGTGGTTGGAGCATTTATTTAACGAGCATTTAAAGGAAATTCCAAGATGATTTCTTGCCTGCAATAAAAGGTATGTGAGAGGTAACTCTCAGCATTAAAGCATTCATTGCCTGTAACCATTTTATTATATATTAGAAAACTAGGCTATGCCCTTACTTAGTCTGTGAGAGCAATTTTGTGGATTGTTATGCACATCTTAGATTAGACACAGAGAATGGTGAGAATTACCGGAGAATTACAGCGCTGCAAAATATGCTGTCGCTATATAAATAAATGTTAATAATAATAATAATAATGGTGGTGCATGCACTTAAAATGTAGAAAGATACCACCATCAATCACATGAATCAAAGCAATGACCCTGCACAAATGTAGGGGTGAATAAGCACTGAGGGCTGCAGTTCTGGACCTCTTGGTTCTCTAGCTCCTTACAATGTATAAATGCTGAGACCACCATCAATTGCATAAACTCCTTCAGTTCTTAATGAACTACAACCTACAGGGGTCATTTATAAACTAGTGTAGGTGCTCCAAAATGGACACAATGGAGAATGAATATTGATGCAATTCATTAAAGGGATGCTGTCATGGGAAACATGTTTTGTTCAAAACACATTAGTTAATAGTCATGCTCCAGCAGAGTTCTGCACTGAAATCTGTTTTTCAAAAGAGCCAATTGTTTTTTTTATATTTAATTTTGAAATCTGACATGGGTCTTGAAATAGTGTCAGTTTCCCAGGTGCACACAGTCATGTAACATGTGCTCTGATAAACTTCAGTCACTCTTTACTGCTGTACTGCAAGTTGGATTCATATCACCCCCTTCCTTTCACCCCAGCAGCCCTATCAGCAGAAGATAGGGAGGTAACCAGATAACAGCTCACTGATAGATATAAGAACAGCACTCAATAGTAAAAATCCATGTCCCATTGAGACCCCGTCAGTTACATTAAGTAGGAGAAACAACAGCCTGCCAGAAAGCAGTTCCATCCTAAAGTGCTGGCTCTTTCTGAAAGCACATGACCAGGCAAAATGACCTGAGATGGCGCCTACACACCAATATTACTACTAAAAAATATATACTTGTTGGTTCAGAAATTCAAATATACATGATAGAGTGAATTATTTGCAAAATTAGAAATAAAAACTACAAAATAAAAATCTTGACAGAATCCCTTTAAGGTACTTGTGTCCAAACATGTTCCTGTACTTCCACATGGTTGTCAATGCATCCACCCTACTATATGTGATGAATGGTTTGCAACCACACCTATTGACACTGGGAAACCATGGAGCTACAGACACTCTGGACTTGGCAGGAGGTCCAGGGTTTCCAAAGAGGGCTACTTTAATAGGCACACCAGTCTCAGAAAACTGGAGTTTTATAAAACACTGTATTATCAGGAAAAAAAACGTTGAGGTTTGTGTCAGAAATTACACTTTTCACGTTGCATATGTATAGTAAATAACACCTTATGGAAGGATTAAAATAATATGCTTATACTGTATTTATCTACATTCATGTTCAGACATTCAGAACATCTGCAATTAGTGTTAGCAAAAATTCACCCATCCCTATTAGCAAACTACTAACCTTCCAAGTAAAGCATTCTATAACTTTGCAAACAGGTAGAAGTCTAAAAACTTTCATGCAACTCATGATATTTGATTTTATATATTTCTTTATAATGATCCCTATGCAGAAATGTTCCTTCAAGTTTACACTTATCGATGTGCTTTAAACTTGGATTGGGTCCTTGGGATTCTGACAATGCCTGCCTCTCTTCTATTCCCTGTTTACAGCCTATGCTAATGTTTAAGTATGAAGGTATGGGGCCTGTTATCCAGAATGCTCAGGACCTGGGGTTTTCTCTATAAGGGATCTTTCCGAACTTTGTATCTTAAATCCAATTGGCTGGTTTTGTTTCCAATAAGGATTAATTATATCTTAGTTTGGATCAAGTACAAGACACTGTTTTATTACTAAAGAGAAGAAGGAAATCATTTTTTTTAAGTTTGGATTATTTGAATAAAATGCAGTCTATGGGAGATGACCTCTCCGTATTTCAGAGCTTTCTGGATAATGGGTTTACAGATAACTGCTCCCATAAATATACTGCTGGCACATAAGGAAAAAAATGAACATGCTTTGTACAATGGAGCCATCTACAGGGTTGGCATTGATAGTTATCAGCCTGAACATGTGAAAGCTTGGACTCAATTCACCTCAAGCAAAATCCCATCTGCCTATTAAGAAGGGAATCAGCACATGGCATTTTAACAGAGTTTTAAAAGGATACGTTTGAAAGACAACCTATGGAAACCGACCCCCAGGCCAGACAGTAGACACACTAAGGTTAAAATATGCAGCTCCATCAAATCCAGGCAAGTATGATCACCTAAAGTCAGTGTTATCCCCAGGCCTGGAATAGGACAGTACAAGGACAGCTACACATACACTCAATAACCTTGGATATCACAACACGTTTAATATACTGTACAACATCAAAACCTTGTTTTCTTGGATATTCATTGATGACGTTAAATTGGAGATAGTGAGGTGTATAGATCACCGCTACTGAGATCTTGTTTGATCATGAAAAATAATGTGCCGCAACTTATTTAATGATGTCTGCTAATTGATTGCAAGTTACAAGGATGATTCATACATCTGGCCATATCCCATAGTGCATTCTTGCAGTGTTCCACTTTGCAGAGTAATGTAATATAATTACAAATTAATTTACTTACAATTACAATCTGTGAATATGCAGACACTTCATTACGAGCTGAACAAAACTGAAAATGAGAACAGCTAAAAGGCGGTGTTTGGAATGACAGAACCCACAAGTCAATGGATGTCATTAACTAAATGACAGAAAGTACATTTGATGAATTATCAACACTCTGAGTTTTGTTAAAGCTGTATACCATTAATGCAATGGTCCACCTTAGCCACAAGAGGCTGCTTGCTTAGTGCTGGGGCCCTGCAGTTTTTTTTACTAGTGGTCTGGACAACCACCAACAGCCTATAGTAAAGGTTGTGGTCCTTGTGTGTATCCCTAATTTAAACAGATGGTACATGCATTATCCCTCTCACCATGCAAAGACAGAAGGAGAGTTGCACAGATTACAGCCTAGGATCATTGGTTTGATGTTTCTGACACTGGGCAAAATATAAACTACAGGCTGCCAAGAAAAAGACATCAAGTGAAGTTCAATTATCTCCCTCCTGCAGGGCAGGACAATTAAGCAAATTAATTACAGTGTATGCAGATACAGCCAACGTGTATTCCTGTGTGTGATGGTGGGGATGCAAATATATTTATACAATTCATACTGTTTTGTTTTTGTAGTTTCAGGCCTGGACTGGCATTTTGTGGGTTCTGGCAAAAGCCATGGGGGCTACTGTAAGATGCCATAGACAGTCACTATTTAGTGGGTTGTTGGGGGGCTGTGTGGGGCTCTTTGAGCCAGACCTGTTCCATATCAATTCCTTTTTTACCCTTAGCACCCCCCCATTGTGCCTCATCTAACAATTATTGGTTCTGCTGAATTCAGGTTAAAAAATGAATGGTCATGTTTATTAACATTGGAGATACATATCTGGAGAGATTTCCGGAGATGTTGCCCATAGCAACCAATCAGATCTTTGATTTTGTTTTCTTACTTATAGATGGCTGTTTAAATCTAATTGCTGATTGGTTACCATGAGCAACATCTCCAGAAATCTCTCCAGATATTTATCTCCAATGTTAGTAAACATGCCCCTAACAGGTAGGTCATAAGGCATTTTGCCCTAGCCAAAGTAATGTATTGCAATTAGATGGTTTAAAGACCAGATTGAGGGATGCATCCATTTCCACCGAGGAAAGGTAATGGTCCCCATTAAAGCCCTCTTCCTAGACACAGGGGTTAGGTTTAGTAAGATGTAAAATTCACCCACCAATCAGAAGCATTTTACTTCTTCACTGTAGTAGAGTCCTGCGTGGGTCTAGCTGGGCAGATCCATGCCAACACAAACCAACTGATATGCAATCCAACTTGGACCCACCAAGCACACAACTCCTCTTCCCCAGACCCACTATACAACCCTAGCTGGAGAAGATTAACTTTTTTTACAATCCAAAAGCGACTTCTCTACATAGGTGGATCAACCAGGTGAAGAAAAAAAAGATATTTTTCTTTAATGGGCTTAGGAGCATTAGAGTTGCACTATACTTGGGTAAACATGTAGGATACTCATGGACTGCCTGTAAGGTAAAGTAATCAGGGACTTTTTGCCTAAAACCTGAGTGCTTTATATGTATTCCACAAGTACAATACCTGCCTCAATGCTGAAATCTAGCCCAGTGGTCCCCAAACAATGGCTCGTGAGCAACATGTTTCTCAACAACCCCTTGGATCTTGCTTTCAGTGGCCTCAATTCAGATGACTGGTTGCATTAAAAAACAGGCGTATAGAGTCTCATGTAGGCTGTCAATCCACATGGGGCTACAAAATAGCCAATCAAAAACCATCATTTGGCATCCCCAGGGACTTTTTTCATGCTTGTGTTGCTCCCAGACTCTTTTTACATACAGGTAAAAAAGGTTGGGGACCCCTGCTCTAACCTTTAGCATGGGAATATGAGCATTAAACGATTAAGTAAGGCGTTACTGATTGCTTTAAAGACCACATTGCTTTTGCTGTGTCATTGGTTAGATTTGCATGGCATCCCTTTCATATTATGACAGTAAAGGGCAAATTTACTAAAGGGCGAAGTGACTGAGGCTGGCACTCATTCGCACTCAATTGGCAGGCGAAGCTGCGCTCTGCTGAAGGGACATAACTGCGCAAATTCACTAAGATTTGGATGCCTTCGCCAACTCAGACCAGGCGAAGTGCAATAGAGTAGATAGGACTTCCTAAAAATTTTGTTGAAAAATTTTCTAAGTCCCAAAAAACGCTGGCGTCTTTTCCTTTTTCGGGGTGATAGGCTGCAAAAGAGAGTAAATTTTTTTGGGGGTAACCGGCTTCCCCTCTACATTTGGCACATAAACTATACAGTGGGCTCATGTGTAGGGCATTATAACAACTCTATTTTCTTTTATTAAGCTTCCCTGGGCTTGTGAATTGTAATGTATTTGCGGCCATACGTCCATGCAACTTTAACTTCCCATCGTATGCAAATTAGCCAACGCTAGCACAACTTTGCTGTGCTTGCAGAATTAATGCTAGCGCAACTTCGCCAGTGTTCGGCACCCTGGATGCAACTACGCATGTTAGTAAATTAGCGTTGTCTGAGCGAATTTTCGTCTGGCGAAGTGTGCTGCCTGCAAAGCCATCGCTGGCGAATTTTCGCCGCTTAGTAAATTTACCCTTAAATACTCATCATCATTATTACAATCATTTTCACCTAAATAATGGTATAAAGCAACTCCAGGTTTATAAGGAACTTACTAATTCATATCCCAGAATTTAATAAAACAGCATCTTGCCCTTGAACTGAATTGCCTAATGATATTTTCTCATTGGCCTTTCAATATTATTTTTTTCAATCAAAAATAAACCCAAGTCCCATTTATTATGAGAGATAGAAGGCGCACACCCTAAAGTGAAATTACAGGGTGCTGATCCATAGGTGACTCCCCATAAGGGTCTCCATATGAATTACAAAATAAAGATAATGGACCGCACACCCGATTTGAAAAGCAAATAAATTTATTACAAAAAAGAAAAAGAAAAAATTATCCAAAATTAAAATACAAAAAAAAATCAAAAAATAAGGTGAGCCTAACGCCTTTTTGCCTTTTTAATTTTTTGTTTATTTTGTGCCCCTGAGGAAGACCCTTAAGGTCAAACTGCGTTGGGCTCACCTTATTTTTTGATTTTTTTGTATATTAATTTTGGATAATTTTTTCTTTTTCTTTTTTGTTATAAATTTATTTGCTTTTCAAATCGGGTGTGCGGTCCATTTATTATGTGAAGAGTGCTATACGGTATGAGAAGTTAGCGGTGGCTATATAGCAGGAAATGTGTATCGTGTAGAATGGCAGAAAACACCTAAGTAACACATTAGGAGCTCTTTGTGAGTGTGATGAATCATGAGCCACACTGAGAGTGATCCATCCCAGAAAAATGCAGTTCAGCCCATTGTAAGGACAATTTAGGGCATCTGTGTGGGATAATGCACAGCACAAGAGATGTGATGAATAGAACTCTGTGCCTTTCATAGCATTTAAGTAAAATTGTCCATTGTTCACTAGGGGGAAATCGTTTCAAGAAGCCAGATGGATGGAAAGCAGAGAAGCAATGCGATGTGACATATATTGGGTCAGATGATTGAGACATTAACTAGAAGCTCTCACTTGCAAAACACTGGTTTAATAATATCTGTGTATTTCTAATGCTGTTCCTCGCTGCTTACAACACACCAATGTGGTGAAAACATTAGCATTTGATAAATCCAGAGGTAATTACTATTACGGCTCGTTTACATTTACCAATCATATAATAAATCAGCCTCTGTGTCTTTTCTATTTCCATTTTCAGCCAAACTCACTTGCCAACTCTTTCCGTTAGAATCCTTTCCAACACGGCAGATAAGGTTGTCTGTCAATTTTTCCTACATAGTTTCTGGCACATCTAAAAGGGTTTCATAGTGAGGACAATTTCTGCTTGATTTGAAGTATTTTGATACAGCAGGTTACCCATACTTTATTTGCCAAACCTTTCAAGTCAAATTCATAATGTAAATCTGCAGGGGCTTATAGTTCTACTGAATTTATTCACATATTAAAGGAGAAGAAAAGTCTGTTTGCACTTGGCGGTGCCAAATGTTAGGCACCACCAAGTGATTGTATTGACTTACCTGAAACCCCAGGTCGGTGCTCCTATCAGCAGAAAACTGCACAGGCCCGGGGTTATACCAGTGAGCACCACGGAGAGATCTTCTTCCTGCTTCCTCTTTCTTCGCGCGGTTGCGCATGCGCAGTAGAACGAAAAGCCGAACTTTAACTAAAAAGTTGTCTATTTCATTCTACTGCACATGCATTTGCCAGGGGAAATTTGTGGATCTTTGCATCATTTTCGGCGTCTTACGCACTTTGGTTTTGAAAAAAAAAAGCCAAACAACTGCATAGCTATTGCAATGTTAAGGCAATGGCAACTTACGCTTTTTTTAAAAACCGCAGCGTGAACCGCGGCAAAGATCTGCTTGTGTGTCCATAGCCATATCTTCCCTTAGCACAATATAACATGTGCAACTGTGTCTATATCCCTGGTCTCTATGATGGAAGCCAGCTAAACCATGCAGAGTAGTAACATAGTAACATAGCAAGATTGAAAAAAGGTTGTAGGTTGGAAAAAGACACATATCCATCAAGTTCAACCTTTTAAGTCTATATAATCTACAGTTTGGTCATTTCCCTATGGGACCAGACTGTAAATTATATCCTTATAATACACAAAAGCCATGAATATCCTGTAAATTATATCCTTATAAACGGTGAGTTCTGATGTCATCAGTTATAAACGGTGAGTTCTGATGTCATTTCTGTCACATGACTCACTGAAATTTGTGTATTATAATAAATAAAGTACCCCCAGTTGTAAAATATGAGGATATTAGAAGTAACCTCGGAGTTCCATGACCTGTATAAAAACACTCGGCCTTCGGCCTCGTGTTTTTATATGGTCATGAAACTCCTCGGTAACTTATAATATCCTTATATTTTACAAGAGGGGGTACTTTATTCACTATATAAACAGCGTGTTCTTGCATCAGAACGCGCTGTTTATATAGAAGATCACTTCCGCCGCTGATCTCTCCCTGCAGCTCTCCCTACACGCTTCCCCTTTCCTGTCTGACTCGCAGACTCAGATTTTACCTTACAGGGCGCTCCCCCTGCTGATCCCTGTCTGCTCCGATCCCCCCCCCTTCTTGTTAGAGCGTTGAAATTCCTTGGGGAGGGGGAGGAGTAATGATCAAAGGGGTGACGAATGGACTGTGGAGCATTGCAGGTATGCTGCTTTCTGTGTCCGTCCGTGCTGGCTGACAGGATGATATTAGCTCCTTCCCATTTCAACCGATATTGCTCTGGCGCTGTTTCAAAACTCACTGCAGATGGAGAGGGGCGGGCAGGAAGGGTGATAAGCGTCTGGCACTGCCTTGGGCACAATTTGCCCAAGGCCTGGCACTGACAGTCTTACGGTGGACTCCCTGTCTCTTGGTGTCCGCTCTGTCTAGCCCCCTCTCTGGCCTCCCTCCCCCCTCACATGGTCTCTCTCCATTCTTGCTTACCAACTCAACCAGATTTTTACATAACCTCCCTCTCAACTTACACTTTCCCTCCCACCTCAGTCTCGAGTCCTGCTTTAAGTTTTCCTACTTCCTTGGCCTTTCCCTATGTAAGGTACCTGTAACCGCAGCCGGGGCGCAGACACGGGGGTGCTTAGGTTCCTGAGGATTCCCGGCGTCTGTCGCGCACGCGCGCGTCTGTCGCGCGGGCGCGCGTCCGTTTATTCGGACGCGCGCGCGTCGCGGTGGACGCGGGCGCATTGACGCTGCGTCATTACGTTTTTGGCGCCAAGCTTGTCCCTTTAAAAAGACGTCAGCAAGAGCAAACAGTGCTTGGTGATTTCCTTGCTTGTGCTTGTTACTGTGTTCTCAGATTATTCTTTGGATTTGTCTTTCTTGTTACCGACCTCGGCCTGACCTGGACTTCGATTACCTTCTGCCTGCCATCGACCTCGGCCTGTTCCTGACTACGAGTATTTCTGCCTGCCTACTGACCTCTGCCTGATTCCCGTTTACGAATATCTTCTGCCTGCCTCCGACCTCTGCCTGTCCCTGACTACATTTACCTCTGCCCGCCTACCGACTCTCTGCCTGTTCTCCGACCACGCTGTTGGCTTGCATCTATTCCTTCGGGTCAAGTTCAGCAAGCTGTACACTAACAGCAGTTCTAACTGCTCTTCCTATCGAATCTCCAAAAGAGCCTGACAGAATCACCAAGCCAAAATGGAGCATTCGGAAGAGTTGCCTACCCTGGTCGACTTGTCTCAACAAATCGTTTCACTCACCCAGGTAGTGAGAGAACTGCGGGGAGATTATTTGCATGTGCAAGAACAGTTGCAAGATTTACAGATTTCTGCGATGCCTCCAGTCGCTCCCACCTCTGGACAATCTGGTGCTGCCGCCGGAGGAGCAACTTCTTCTTCTCATGAACCTAAGGTAGCTATGCCTGACAAATTTTCTGGGGACCGAAGGGCTTTTAGAACCTTTATTAATAGTTGCCGTCTTCTGTTTACATTGAAACCTCAGTCTCATGCTACCGATCAGATCCGGGTGGGAGTAATGATTTCTTTGCTTCAAGGGCAACCTCAGGCGTGGGCTCACCGTTTATTGGAGCAAAATAGTCCTCTCTTGGCTACGACGGATTCCTTCATTCAGGCCCTGTCTAAAATCTATGAAGACCCTCATCAAGTAGATACAGCTGAGGCAGCTCTACGAAACCTTCGACAGCTCCGTCGTCCAGTAGAAGAGTATGTGGCTGAGTTTCGTTGCTGGGCTCCAGATACCCTCTGGAATGACAGAGCCCTTCGACATCAATTTCGTATGGGACTGTCCGACACCCTAAGGGATGAATTGGCAAGGGTTGGTCTACCTTCCTCCCTGGAGGAAGTGATTTCTCTCGCTATTCAAATTGACCAGAGACTCAGGGAGAGGCGCCAAGAAAGAGGTGTCACCTCATCTACTCCGGACTGGGTGCTCCCTACTGCTCCCCCTCCAGTTTTCCCAATTTCTCCTTCCTCTGACCCAGAACCCATGCAACTTGGCGTGGTCCGTAAGACACTTTCGGTGGAGGAGAGACGTCTAAACCTAGACGTAGACGTCTAAATCTATGTTTGTACTGTGGCCTGGCTGGACACCTGCTTAAAAATTGTCCCACAAGACCTGATGGTAAAATTTCTTCATCTCAAACTTACAAGTTGCCCTGCATCCCATCGCTACAATCTTATATTCTACTTCATCTCTCGTTTCAGAGGAACCAAAGAAAGTTTGAAGTGGATGCCGTGGTGGATTCGGGAGCCTGTGGATGTTTTATTAACCAGGCTTTTGCAGATCTTCATTTGATTCCGCTCATTCCCAAGACCCAGCCCATTCCTGTCAAGATGGCGGATGGAAATTTTGTTGCTTCGGGACCAGTATCCCTGGAGACCCCACATATTCCGACCTTTTCTGTTCAGGGGCATTTTGAGTTATTAAAATTTGATGTGATGGAAAATCTTCTTTTCCCTGTCATTCTTGGAATTCCTTGGTTAAGAAGTCACAATCCCTGTATTGATTGGCAGTCTGGGACACTTGTTTTTAATTCTAATTACTGCCGTAAGAATTGTCTTCCTTCCTCACAAGTTTTAGGCCTCACCACTGTGGATGATGAGACTCTTCAATTGGTCCCTAATGTGTATCACGATTTTTTGGATGTCTTCAGTAAGAAAGCAGCGGACTCCCTTCCTCCGCACAGAAGCTATGATTGTCCTATCGATTTACTTCCCGGTGCAGCCATCCCTTTCGGAAGAATTTATCCTTTATCCGAACCTGAACTGGCTACTTTAAAGGATTACATCGATGAAAACCTTGCTAAGGGTTTTATCCAACATTCTACTTCTCCCGCTGGAGCAGGCATCTTCTTTGTCGAAAAGAAAGACCATTCTTTAAGACCTTGCATCGACTTCCGAGAACTCAATAAAATAACTATCAAGAATCGTTATCCGTTACCCCTCATTCCTGATCTTTTTCAAAGACTTTGTCGTGCTAAAATCTTTTCAAAGTTTGATCTCAGAGGAGCCTATAATTTGGTTCGTATTCGTGAGGGGGATGAGTGGAAGACTGCTTTTCGTTCTCGTTATGGTCATTTCGAATACACTGTCATGCCTTTTGGTCTTTGCAACGCTCCTGCCACTTTTCAGCACTTTGTCAACGACATCTTTCATGATCTGTTGGACCAATTCGTCATTGTTTATCTTGATGATATTCTAATTTTCTCTAATTCCTTGGATGAACACCGTCTTCATATAAGAGAGGTGTTACTTCGCCTCAGGCAACATCAACTTTATGCCAAGGCCTCCAAATGCGAGTTTGAGAGATCCAGCATTGAATTTTTGGGTTTTTTAGTTTCCGATCAAGGTTTCAAGATGGATTCCAAGAAAGTAGAGGCAGTTGTTAACTGGCCTCCGCCTGTGGATCGTAAGGGTATTCAGCGTTTTGTTGGGTTTGCTAACTTTTACAGAAGGTTCATCAAAGGTTTCTCTTCTATTATCAAACCTCTCACCGACCTTACAAGCAATAAAATTAAATTTTTCTGGTCTCCGGCTGCTCAACAAGCTTTTGAATGTCTAAAGAAGTTGTTTGTCTCTGCCCCCATTCTCGTACATGCTGATGTATCCAAACCCTTTATTCTTGAAGTTGATGCCTCGGAGGTGGCCATTGGGGCAATTCTTTCCCAACGCACAGGACTTAAGGACATTTTACATCCAGTAGCCTTCTTTTCTAAGAAATTATCCCCTACCGAAAGAAATTATGACGTGAGAGATCGGGAACTGTTAGCTATTAAAGGAGCCTTAGAAGAATGGCGACATCTTTTAGAGGGAGCTGTACATCCAATGATCATTTTTACTGACCACAAAAATTTGGAATATTTACGCACAGCAAAAAGATTAAATCCTCGACAAGCAAGATGGGCACTTTTCTTCTCTCGTTTTCAGTTCCATATCACATACAAGCCTGGTTCTAAGAATATGAAGGCGGATGCTCTTTCCAGAATTTTTCCTGTAGAAAAGGAAGATGTGGCACCTGACACGATTCTTCAGCCTGGACATTTCTTACTTCTTCAATCTTCTTTTATCGAGAATTTAAGAAATTTCCCTCAGTCACTAACGGATTATCCTGGGGTTAATGATTTGTCTCTTCAAGATAACCTTCTTTTTCGAAACAACAAGTTGGTGGTTCCTCCCAGTCTTCGTCTAGAGGCTCTTAAACTTATTCATGATCATCCCTTAGCTGGACATTCGGGGATTCGAAGATCGTTGGATTTGGCTAGAAGATTCTTTTGGTGGCCTTCGTTAGTAAAAGAATGTATCTCTTTTGTACGTTCATGCGAATCCTGTGCAAGCTCTAAACCATCCTGTAACAAACCGGTAGGGTTACTTCGCCCCTTACCCTTACCTGAGAGACCATGGAGTTCGATCTCGATGGATTTTATTGTGGAACTTCCCCCTTCTGACAAATATAACACTATCTTTGTGGTAGTAGATCGTCTTACAAAAATGGCTCACTTTATTCCGCTTCCTCGGTTACCTTCTGCAGCAGTAACTGCAGAGGTATTTATTAAGGAAATTGTGAGACTGCATGGCTTACCCAATGAAATTATCTCCGATCGAGGGTCACAATTTACCTCTAAGTTCTGGACTGCTTTATGTAAGGCTTTAGGTATTTCATTATCCCGGTCTTCTGCCTATCATCCACAGACTAATGGCCAAACCGAGAGAACCAATCAAACTCTTGAACAATATATTCGTACTTTTTCTTCTTATCTCCAGGACAATTGGTTTTCACTTCTTCCCTGTGCTGAGTTCTGTTATAACAACTCTATACATTCTTCCACAGGTCAAACACCATTCTTCTCTAATGTGGGATTCCATCCTATTATGTTTCCAGATATCTTGCCTGAAATAACCCTTCCTTCGCTCCAGGATCGTTTGAAGTTTTTGAAGCAAAACTCTGAGACTCTGAAGATACACATCAGCAAGGCTCAACAAAACTTTAAGATCTTTGCAGATCGAAGACGAGGGGAGGATCCGGAATTCAAGGTGGGTGATAAAGTTTGGCTATCTACGTTGAATTTACGCCTTTCTAACCCCTCCAAGAAGCTGGCTCCGAAGTTTCTGGGACCCTTTTCTGTTAAAAGAGTTGTTAACCCTGTCTCTTTTGAACTTGAATTACCAAAGTCCTTGAAAGCTTATCCTGTTTTCCACTCTGCTCTGCTCAAGAAGGTTGTTCCAAATACTTTTCATGGTCGTATCCTCCCTCCTCCTCCTGTGGTTTCTTGTCAAGGCGATGCGGAATTTGAGGTAGAGAAGATTCTGGATTCAAGGCTTCGAGGCAGGAGATTACAGTATCTTGTCAAGTGGAAAGGTTTTCCTAACGAAGAGAATTCTTGGGAACCAGTGGAGAACGTTCATGCTCCAAGGTTGGTTTCAGCTTTCCATAGGAGTCACCCTGAGAAACCTGCTGAAGACGTCCTGAGGCCGCCCCTCAGGGGGGGGCAATGTAAGGTACCTGTAACCGCAGCCGGGGCGCAGACACGGGGGTGCTTAGGTTCCTGAGGATTCCCGGCGTCTGTCGCGCACGCGCGCGTCTGTCGCGCGGGCGCGCGTCCGTTTATTCGGACGCGCGCGCGTCGCGGTGGACGCGGGCGCATTGACGCTGCGTCATTACTTTTTTGGCGCCAAGCTTGTCCCTTTAAAAAGACGTCAGCAAGAGCAAACAGTGCTTGGTGATTTCCTTGCTTGTGCTTGTTACTGTGTTCTCAGATTATTCTTTGGATTTGTCTTTCTTGTTACCGACCTCGGCCTGACCTGGACTTCGATTACCTTCTGCCTGCCATCGACCTCGGCCTGTTCCTGACTACGAGTATTTCTGCCTGCCTACTGACCTCTGCCTGATTCCCGTTTACGAATATCTTCTGCCTGCCTCCGACCTCTGCCTGTCCCTCACTACGTTTACCTCTGCCCGCCTACCGACTCTCTGCCTGTTCTCCGACCACGCTGTTGGCTTGCATCTATTCCTTCGGGTCAAGTTCAGCAAGCTGTACACTAACAGCAGTTCTAACTGCTCTTCCTATCGAATCTCCAAAAGAGCCTGACACCCTATGACATCACCTGTGGCAGGCAAGGGCAGAACAGAGCCAGACATCTTTAGGAATCAAGACACTGCACCCACAAACTTTAGATTATAATGCATAATGTACCCCCTGCTGTAAATTATAAAGATATTAGTAGTCACCTCGGAGTTATGTGACCTGTATAAAAGCACTCGGCCTTCGGCCTCATGATTTTATATGGTCACATAACTCGTCGGTGACTTATAATATCTTTATAATGTACAGCAGGGGGTACATTATCCACTATATATAACCTGACTAACTGCTAGTTGATCCAGAGGAAGATAAAACACCCCATTTGAAGCCTCTTCAATTTGCCTCAGAGGGGGAAAAAATCCTTCCTGACTCAAAGATGGCAATCAGACTAGTCCCTGGATCAACTTGTACTATGAGCTATCTCCCATCATCCTGTATTCCCTCATTTGTTAAATGCCATCCAACCCCTTCTTAAATCTATCTAATGTATCAGCCTGTACCACTGATTCAGGGAGAGAATTCCACATCTTCACAGCTCTCACTGTAAAAAACCCCTTCCGAATATTTAGTCTGCAACTTCCTTTCTTCTAATTAGAATGAGTGACCTTGTGTCAGCTGGAAAGACCTACTGGTAAATAAAGCATTAGAGAGATTATTATATGATCCCCTTATATATTTATAAGTTTGAGCACTGGAGACCAAAACAGTATGGCATATTCTAGATATGGCCTTGCCAGCGATCTGTACACTGGAAGAATACATTTCAAGACCATGTTTGCCTTTCAAGCTGCTGACTGGCATTGCTACAGACTCCAAGGTCCTTTTCGGTTAAGGGTATAAGTGACTTGCATATTTTCTTATACGGATCTGGATCGTAACAAACTTGATAAAATCATGCAAAAACCTGAATCGTACAATTTTTCAGGGTTTTTTTTCTGAATCACTCCAATTATTGGGATTTTTGCTCGAAAAGTCTGAAATAATTGGATTTTCAGTCTAATTTCAGTGCAGAAACTTTCAAATAGAATAGGGTCCTCTCCCATTTACTTATACACAGACTCGACTGGTCTGAGATGCTGTTTTTTTGGATTCAGACTTTTTCCATCCAAGCAGTGTTTATATATATATTTCTACATATGTCCAACTGAATAAGCTCATGTCAAAAATAGAGGTACATTTTCTCTTTAATGTACCATGTATTATTTAGATTGTTAGAGGACAGACTGAACACATCAGCTCAGGACACTTCCCACATGGATTTTACTGAAATGCAACCTTTATTGAGAACACTAAAATGGCAACCTTTAAAAGTAGAAACCCAACTGTAGGATTCATTAAATAGGTTCCACTAATATAAGATGCCAATTAAAGCAACATAGAATTCCAGTTTTTCCCTTTTAAAATGGCTACCCTTCAACACTGATTTTTAGGCAGTGATGTCCCTACTAGACAGACTGGCTTATTAAGCAGCAATGTGACTACTGTCCAACCCTAGAATTCAATTAACAAATATTTACCGTGCCTCATTTCCAGGCAAAAAAACTCCAAAAAACACTAGCTGAACTGCCAGAAATAAACATATAAGGGTGTTTTTTATTTTACGCAGATTCCACAGACTGAAAGGAAACCATGATAATCTGTCTCTGTGTTTCCTAGGACCAGATCCCATCCCCCTTAGGCTCATAGTATAATGCAATTCCTTTCTATTTTCCTTTTCGCTGCTTAGTGAATTTGCCCCATGCTATCATGGCTCCCTTTCAATCAGTGTAATCTGGATGAATGTGTAAAAAAATAGATTTAGATTTATCATTGAAAGTTCATACACATTGCTAATTATGCCCTTTGAGGTCTGTGGGCCTTCTACAGTTCTACAATACTGCATATACAGTCATTTCCTCTCCACAGATATGTAATTAAAGTTCTAATTATAGAAATATTTACTCCCATTCAGTCTTACTCATTTAAAAGTAAAATAGCACAAGACTATTGTCAAGATGCATATGTTGATGTCCTCGATGAATAAAAATGTCTCTTTGATGCACTTGACACCACTGTCATCACTGGTACAGTTTAAATAAATCCTGTGTGGCCAATGAGCCTCATCTCATTAGTAAAAGTAAGCCTGTTTTGACCAGTTGTATCACCGTTGGGGGCATTTTCAAAGACATTGTCAACCATTACCCCTCTTTAAGTCCTCTCTCTGTAGCTGTAGACGCCTCTTGCATTAGAGGCTATTTACTAAAATTCAAGTTTATCTCATATTTTTATTAAACCAAGCTCAACCAAACTCCCATCCATGATTTTCTCTTATTTATCAATAAAATAACTCGAAAAAGTCAGGTCGGGAAAAAACTAAATAAAATCGAGTGAAAACCAGAATTGTACAAATTTTTTTGATTTGATGCCCAAATCACTCTATTTTTTTGGATTATCATCTGGAAACCCCAAAATTTTCAGATCATTGGACAAAACCCAGTACAGATCACAATATCTTAAAATTGTAAAAGGGACATCTCCCATTGACTTATACAGATTCTGAAAAGTCAGATTCAGACTTTTTGCAGCTTCAGGGTATAATAAATCTTGAAAGATCTGAGTTTTTTTTTTCTCTAAAAATTTGAGTTTTTGACCAAAAACACTTGCCCAGAAAAAAAAATCAAGATTTAGTTAATTAACCCCCTTAGTGTCCATGTCCTTCCCAGCATATTGTAGATATGAAACATTAGAGATGCCCTCTAGACTTTTTTATAAGCCCAGTTGTAGTATTACAACACTTTCCAACAAGTCCTATATTTTTAGTATAAATCTAGTTCTTCTATGATGCCTTTTATATTTTAAGATTTGGAGTACCCAGGTGAAAAAAATCAATATGGCTACAGTGGCTAAAAGCATAGATTTTGAATTATACATGGATGAGAAGTAAATTATGAATCATCCATATGATTCCAGATTTTAACTTACTATGTACATCTTATATTCTTTTTGTTATATTTATATGGCAGACTTTGACAGCATTGCCTGATGTACCCTGCAGAGCCATCAAACATACATTCTGTACATACACAAAGAGCATGCCTAATGTCTTCCAAATAGTAAAGTTGATGATAACATGCAGTTGTTTTAGTTTAGTTTTCTTAGTTTAGATGTAAGCACAACTGAGGATGTACAGTTACAAGTTCAGTGCCCCATGGGTATTTTCAAAGGGTTACTTCTATTATTTTACCTGCTATTTCTATGCTTTAAACCTTTTGAAAAAGCCAGCTAAGCTACCAGCTACCTACACTTAAATGACAGATGCTGACAAGAAATACTGTTCTCTTAGGAAGACTCTTGGATGTAATTTCACAGCAGACATTGAACAGTTAAAGGTTAGAGACAGTCCTTGTATTTGTCTGCTGATACAACATGATAAGAAGAATAATTCTGAGAAAACAGATCTGTTATACCCTTCAAATAATGGTTAAAAGCTGGTCCTACATGATCAGATCCGCTCGTTTGCAGAGGTTGCTAAACCAGCAGTTCTTGCACCGTTATGTCCACCTTGAGTGTGATGATATCGAGCAGATCCGATTGAGGGTCCTAGGGCCCACCGATCGGATCACAACGGCAGGAATGCAGACGTTAGGATTAAGGACTGCCTCAATATAATGATGCGATCCTCAATCCAAAGGGAATTTTAAGCCTGCCTGGTCAACATCTGGTCAGTTTTTGCCCAGATACCGATAGCGGAAGCAAGTTGGAAGGCCCCATATACTGGCCAATAAACTGCAGGATTTGTCTCTCAGCAGCTTTTGTCACCCTTTTAGAACCATTATCTACCTCTGTCTAAGAAAACAGATCTACACTAAAGATGGGCGATGTTTTTCGCCTTGTTTCACTGCGGAAATGATGCCCATACACTATGGTGTCGTGCGTCAAAAATGTTTTTTTGAATTTTCTGCAAAACAAAACGGGTCAAATTTGCCCATCCCTAATCTACACTATTGTCATTGATTACTTGTATAATGAGTCAAAAAAACTTGGTCTATATAGTCCCTCAATTGAAAACTCATTTGGACAACAAAGTCAGGATTCATGCAGCAATCGTATTGCTGCACATATTTAAACTTGGGAGATATCACAAGATACAAAATTTGGGTGTTATCATCTAAGACACCAGGCAGAAACCAAATGGTGCTGGTGGCAGTACCGTAACTAGAGGGGGGCGGGCCCTGGTGTGTGACGCGTTGCCGGGCCCCTGTCCCCCTCCGTACGTTCCGCATTTCAGTGGCGCGTGGGCTGCTGGGGGGCCCTGAGGGGGTGCGGGCCCTGGCCCGCTTGCTCCCCCAGTAGTTCCGCCACTGGCTGGTGGACTGTAAAACATAAACAACATAAACCAATACACAATAAAAACAAAAAGCTGATCAAAATTCCTAAAAGAATTATATACAAAATACTATACATTCAAGATTAAAGAAATACAGACACCAGAAATTATATTCTTTTTTACATCTATCATAATATTGCCTTTGAATGCTACTTATAACTTTGTCATAAAGTATTTGGACAGTGTTTTTACATTACCTGTCTGATGCCCCATGTTTGTCTATGAGGGAGCTGCCATATTTGTGCCGTGGGAGTCCGTTAGCATTGGAAACTTTAACTAACAGGCTGAGATGGGACAGTCAGGTTGGCAAAACAGTCAGATTTAGAGACTTCAACTAACAATTACTTATATAAACAAACCTCTCAGCAAAAAATGATCAACATGACCTATAGGTAACTTCTAATGTATATTCATATTTTAAAAATCAGTATCACTTTAAGGGGCAGATTTATCAACGTGTGAATTAGAGCTAAGCACAAAAAAACTCATTCACTTTCTGTTCATTCATATGGAATTTTCAGAAGCATATTTATCAATTGGTGAAAGCTAAATATCACATAATAGAAAGTAGGTGAGTTTTTGTGTGCTGAGCTCTAATTTCACACTTCTGCCCCATGGTATGATTTACTAAAATTTGTATTTCCTTTTTTCCAATTATATTTTTGTCAAAATATTCATGGTTTTTAAAAAGTTCTCTAAAACTTAAAAAATTCAAGATTTATTAAGTATAAAAACCATGAAAAAAATTTTTTAATAACTTAATGGGAAGCCATGATAAATTATACTTAATGGGAAGCCATGATAAAGATTGTAACGACAGAGGAGCTGGTAGCTGGTAGTTTAGAGTAGGAGTTGATCCTAGCAGCAGAATGTAATATTGAGTGAGGTAGGGAGAGGTGGAGTCCAGTAGGCTAGTACCGTAAGTAGTTGTAGTTAATATGAGAATTCCACTTGAAAAAAGCTTTACATCGAAATGGGATTCTCATTCTGTGGCCAGTGTATCCACTTCCTTGTATGCTTTTTACTTTAATTGTATTGCGGTGCTATTTATCTACAATTTATTGTTAATGAGTTTGACATGAATTGTATATACTGAAAATGTTTTTGTGTAATGAATTATCTTTTTTCAAAGAGATTTCTTCATGCATTACCTCCCTGTTTGTCTTTTTTAAGTGTACAACCCTATTATTGGTAAATTGTATGTTTTGGGCTACCTGTATGGGGGTGCCTTTGGGTTTCATGCACCTGAATGAATTATAACATATTGTACTGCTTTATGCTATATTAGTGTGCCCTCCTTTGGCAAGTTTGTGTAAGTTAGTCTTTACTTAATGAGACGCTATTATAAAGACTGTAATGGCAGAGGAGCTGCTGGCTGGTAGATTCGAGTTAGAGGATTCTAGCAGTAGAATGTAATATTGAGTGAGATAGGAGGTGGGGTCTGGTAGGCTAGTTAGTAGACAATTGTAGTTATCTAGACAGCATTGGATGAGTGCACTGATGCATGTTCTACAAGTTGAGACAGGGGCAGCTGTTTGTAATATTGCATAGAAAAAGGAACAGGTTTTGACTGTGGTGATGATGCAGCTGTAGAAGAGGAAAATTCAGGCAGGGCAAGGGCAGCATGCTGAATCAACAGGACTAGTAATGAGTGTTATGAATGTATTTGGTCTCTCAAAAAGTGTTCAGGGAGGAGAATTGAGGGCTGAGTACAGAGACTTGAGGCACCGCCACACTGAGGGAATCAGTTGATGAGGTTTTGTTCACATTCAAGACAGAGGAATCTGTTAGAAAGAAAAGGAGGGCCAAACGTTTGCATCAGAAAACATGCATTATGCATAAAGTCTTACTATATTCAAGTCTATTGCAGCCCGAGGTTTATGACATGGTGGGAAGCATACTAAATGTAAGTTGCTTTTCCTCCTATAATAAGGGGACAAGATTTTTAGAGAGAATTCCAGGTACAAGGGAGAATATTGAGGTCTAAATTTTTAAACCACGCCCACTTTGCAAGACACCCCCCACTAACCACTCCTCAGTTTACAAATACCATCATTGAATATATTAATGAACATAGTGGCAATTCCGTGTATAATACCCCCAGAACTCATGGCAGGATGGCACAAAGGTGATTTAATTTATAAGTACCCCAAGAAATCATAACAGGATGGCACAAAGGGAATTTCATGTATACAACCCCCAAAACTCCCAGCAGGATGACACAAAGGCAATATCATGTATAATACCCCAGAATGGCTAATTAAGGCAAGTAAAGATTTAATGGCATTCGTGTGGGAGAAAAGAGAAACTGTCAAATTGCTGCAGGACAAGGGAAGTGGGAATAAATAAACACCACCAAGCAAGGAGTAATAAAGCTGGAGTAATTATACTTTCCAGATGTCTCTCCTTCTGGGTGGGGGGAGAGAGAGGGATCTGCCAAATTGCCAGCCACCAAGATTTCTCAGTGAGTGAAGAACAAAGTTCTTCACCTCACCAAAAGGAAACAGGAAGCTCTTCTGCTTCCTACTTCCCCAAGTTACGGCTCTTCTGCAGAATACAGGCTCCTGCTTGCTCTTGTGTGCTGCTCCCTAGTGGTAAAACAATGAGTGCAGACTCTAATAATATTTCTGCACAAGCTACAGGACTTTTTTAATAGTTATTCTGTCAAGCGGGGACAATTCTCTATGCAGACTGAAGTCCTAAAACTGGGCCTGTCCCTGTGAAATGGGGACCCCCCCGTCATGGTCAGCTTATCCTCTCAAAAATGCACTGGGAAAAAAAAAGAATTAATATCTAGAGATTAGTTTGCAATTTCTGGAGCTTGTTGGTACTTTTCTAGGCTTGTATTTGCCTATAGTTTTTGCTCAATTCCAAGAAATTATTTTCATATTCTTTCCTTGATTTAAAGATTAGAATATACACATTGAAAGTAAACAATTTGTGAAGTAATATTCCAGTGATAGTTAAAGTTAGCTGGGGGAAATGTGGAATGCTTCGATAAAATTGACTTAAAAGGGTAAGCTTAATTAACAATCTGCTTCTGTTGTACTGTGGAAATGACCAAACAAGAGTCATTTTAGGATTTGGAAAATTTACTATGCCCCAGACTTTCTTAAATAATACATGCTTTCTGGATAAAACAACCAACATGATGAAGATAAACACAATTTAAAGTAAAACATTTGCACTAAATGAAAATGGAAGGGTGTAGAACACAACTGCATGGCCCCTACGAGGCAATTAAACACTAGAGCTTGACTCCTCTAATACATACATATGTATGTCTATTTCTAAATACAAGAAACGTGATTTGTATTCCACAGCCTGTGTCTGGCAGAGATAAGCTTTTCCACCGCTGGATTTTATTGCATATTTCTCAACAAAGATGTTTTTCTCTAAATGTAGTCATCATTTGTAACATGAGTTTTGCAACTCTTTTTACATAAGTCCAACTGTAATCCCTAACCAGTGGCTCATGAGCAGCATGTTTTTCACCAAGTCATCAGATGTTGCTCCCGGTGGCCTCAAAGCAGGTGCTTATTTTTGAATTGCTGACTTGGAGGCATAAAGACCATGTGTGCTGCCAAACAGATCCACCTGTAGTCTGCAGTCCTCATAGGGGCTAATAAATGATCAAATTTAGCCCTTACTGGGCACGCCTAGGAACCGTTTTTGTGCCTGTGTTGCTCCCAAACTTTTTGATATTTAAATGTGGCTCATGTTTAAAAAGGTTGGGGACCCCTGATTTAACACTTCCTTTAGTTTACTTTGTTCCCTAATGAAGTGATGGAATCTGGGGCTTGAAGTCCCTCTGCTCTCCAAAAAATCAGTGCTTCACCCATTATGTAAAGCAGAGGGACTTCAAGTCCCAGAATCCATCATGTCAGAATGCAACAATGGAGGTGAGGGAGGGGTTGCATTACACTATGAGCCTTAGGGATGTAGGGATTATATGGGTCAAACATGGACTATCATGGTTACCTTTCAATGAATTCATTTTTTGCAGATCAGATAGTGTTTATATAACTTTTTTTTTTACATAAGCCCAACGTAAGCCAAACTGAATGTGCTTGTTTAAAAAATGGGGTGAACCACCCCTCCTTATATACATTATATTCATAAGCCACACTGAACATTGTCCGAGTCTATTGACTAAAGTATAGACTAATTTTTCTATTTTAGTTAGATAGATAGATGAAGTTTTACTATACACCAGGGAATTGCATTTTCTAACTTTGCCATACATTCTGTGGCAGGGCCAGAAATAGGGGTCGGCAGAAGATGCACGTGTTTAGGGCGTAACGGTGGCAGGTGCTGGCACGTACCTCTTCTCCTCGCCTTTCCTTAGTTTCTGGCAGTGGAAGGTCTGTGCATGGGTGCTGTCGTCAGAAGTTGTGTGCACATCAAAGGTTATGCACGTGTATGCTACTGAGCGCATATGAGGAGGTGCACAATAGGGATGTCGCGGACTGTTCGCCGGCGAACTTGTTCGCGCGAACATCGGCTGTTCGCGTCCGCCGCAAGTTCGCGAACGTCGCGCGACGTTCGCCAATAGGGGTTCGCGTCAAAATCGTTCGACCATTCGACCATTCGATCGCTAAAATCGAAGGATTTTCGTTCGAATCGAACGATCGAAGCCATTGGATTGAATGAAATCATTCGATCAAATGGCTTCGATCGTTCGATTCGAACGAAAATCGTTCGATCGAACGATTAAAATCCTTCGATCGTTCGAATCGAACGATTTTCGGATGTTCGAAGTTCGCGAACTGTTCGCGAACTGTCCGCATTTTTTGCCGGTGTTCGCGAACGGCGTTCGCGAACACATTATCGGCGGTTCGCTACATCCCTAGTGCACAATCTCATGTGACAAACGAGTAGGGGGCACTTGCCTTAAACCTCAGTCTCAGCACTGCTCTCTGGCCACTACCTGGTTATGATGTTTTCCCATTCTGATTGCATTAATTATATAATTTACTCTTACTGTACCCGTGTATGACATTATCAAGTGAATTGTATACTAGCACCTGTAAAACCTGACTTTAATGTAATGCGGCTGCCAACATGGATCAACAATGAATCCATTGAATTTTGACTAAATGATTAGAAAACACAGGAGGTATAAGGACATTATGGCCCTTACCAATTTACCCACATCTTTTGACATTTGACAACTATGACATTTTTATATGCGTGATCATTTTGTTAAAATGCATTAAAGTCAATGGGCGTTTGAATAATTTTGACACACAATTTTTATGCGTCCAACAATTTTGACATGCAACAATTTTTTTTTCGTATACAACCACATCTATATCTTCTACAGAACATAGGGAATCACTTTGGTTTACTAGTAAAAACCTTTTTTACTGAAATAGATCTACACAGGTATAGAAATAGACCCGTATCTACTGCATGTTCATATTTGGAGCGGACGACTACTGACAGTTTATACAATAGAACAAGAGATGACAAAAAACAGAGTAAAAAAGAGGCTTACATTTGTAGATTCCTGGCTCCTGATTCCTATAGAAAGACAAGTGGCCGCAGATCCAAAGAAATGGATAAAACCGAAGCCTGCCGTAAATGCTAAAAGAAGAACAAATGAAGGAAGTATGAGTAGCACTGATAGAGAGTAAGCAGTTTCTTTTATATATAATTTAGCTTTGTAAAAAACACAACAGTATTCTCATATATATACTGTACCTCAGCCCCTTTAAGCACAAAGTCACTTAGGGGTAGATTTATCAAAGGTCGAATTGAAAAATTTAATTTTTAAATTCAAATTTAAGCTAATTTTAGTGTATTGTACTATAGTGGACTAGGGAATAGTCCAAATTCGATTCAAATTTGAAAAATAATTCTAAAATATGAATATCGAAATGTATCATGTACTGTCTCGTTAAAAATTTTACTTTGACTATTCGCCCTCTAAAACCTGCCAAATTGCTGTTTTAGCCTATGGGGGGCCTCCTAGAATCTATTTGGAGTCATTTTTTGGACTTTAAAAAAGTATATATATGCTGTGTTCGCATTCAATTCATTGGGCGCAAGTCTGGCGTAACCTACTGAGGGAACATTATAGCTACTGCCTACTATATGACCCTTATGATTCTCTACCCGTTTAAATCTTGTTGGCAATTTTAACTATGATGCTATCTGTGCCAGAAAGATAGCTTCATTTAATCGAAAATTCTCTAAGGACATATAAATGACTTAAAAAATAAATGTGTACATGAACATTGCCCTTATTTGAGAATTTGCTACATTTTACTTTGACATAAGAGATGGTCGGATGGATCAGATTCTCTTGTTCAGTCAGTCAAAGCTTTTATGGAACAAACAATAACCATCATGTTTGAGAAAGCAAATTCACAAAAAGCCCATTTCATTCTTTACAAGAAACAAATACCACCACTATTTTCCCTCTGGGTAGGTAGCTATTAAAATGCCTGTAAGTAGGCAATATCTTTGTAAATAATGGCTTGCCTGACTGTACATTAAATAAATAAAATGTTCCCTGGCAAAAAGAGAAAAAAAGAAGCTTGTAATATATAACATGACACGAGCAAAGCCCTAGGCCATTAGCAGACCTTTTCTGTTATTTCCAAGGAGCTCAGCTAAAAATATCTTATTTATTCAGAAATACTCTTTGCACATATCAAATGCATTAAAAAAGCATTGACTGGAGCTGCTGAAGAATCAGTTATACAAGACTAAAAAGGTCACCTCCATAATGCAACCTCCTTTATGAAAAGACAGGCCCAGGGGCACCATGATCTTCCAGATAATCTCTATTTGGCGTGCTGCTTTTATTTACTTCTTCATAGGACCGAGAAAAAACAACCCTTAATGGCATTTGATGACATCAACATTGTAGTGTTCTAACTCACATATTTGTAAATATATAAGGAATTTAAAAACAAAATACTATGAATAAACTATATATTAAATATCTATGCTCACCTACTGAAACTGGTAGCATTCTCAGTTACCAATAACGGGGAAACCAGCCTGTTTCTATGCCATATTTCAGGAGCCAGGGTTGGCAAACTAGAGGTGCATTGTAGACAATAAGGACCATAGAGGTTGCACAAGTTAATAGCATGTGTGAAGGGTAAACACTATCAACTTCAGGCATATAGAAAGCTTAATGTCTACTTGAAAGTTATTTTAGAAATGTCTTGTCAATACCTACTAGGATGACTCTATGAACATCAGAAAAACCAAGGGAGTCTGAGAAGAAGTGATGAAATGTTTTCAAGAAACTCAAAAAGTCCAGTTGCATTAGACTTAACTCTACAAGATATAGTAGTGACAAAATGACTACATGGTATAAGATCTCTTATCTGGAAACCCAACTTACAGAAAGCCTCAAATTACACGAAGGCTATCTCCCATAAGGGCAGATTTACTAAAGGGTGAAGTGGTGGTTGCTAGCAAAGATTCGCCAGAAATCCCAGCCGCAGGGACACCACCAATTTACTAACATGCGTAGAAAACAATTCGCTAGCAAACTAGACCATCATTAACGATCATTACTCTGCAAATTCACTAAAGTGTGAATTTTACAGAATGTTTCCTCTTTTACCAGAGCTTCCTTTGCCACCTTGGACCTGGTTAACTGATCAGATGAAGCTACAACCTCCTCAATCTTATGTCAGGGACATCATATCCTGAATGCCGAAAAGTCATATATTTTCTAACGCTGGCGCTTTATCAAATTTTAATGCGAGCAGAAACGGAACTAGAGGGGGGCGGGCCCTGGCGCAGGATGCGTAGCCGGGCCCCCAGCCCCCCTCCGTAAACCCGGAACTGCCCGGGATATGTGCGGACTGCCGGGGGGCCCTGAGGGGGTGCAGGCCCTGGCCCGCTCGCACCCCCTGCTCCCCCGGTAGTTCCGCCCCTGAAAGCGAGATTGCCTTCAAAAGTATTAACTATTAAAAATGTTTGTGTTAACATTTTTTTTTCAACCATTTGAAGAGCATGCCACATTTGTTTTAGGGTGCACTCATGTCTAGGGCATTAGAGGATCTCTTAAGCCTTTATTTGGCTTCCTTGGACATTTCTAATAATAAGTGACCACTTCAAGCATTTTCACCAACATCTCTAATAAAGACGTGCATAGACCTATATGTACCTGCCCTATTCAAATTGACCTAAGCGTAAGTCTACTAACAAAGTTTCGATAGGCAGAAAAGAACGCTAGCGAAAGTTTGCTATGAAATGCCCCATTTTAGTGAATTAGCATAGTGGTAAAGAATTTGCACCCGATGAAATGGCACAAAGTATAGGGGAGCCTCTGCAGGCAAAAATTCACCCTTTAGTGAATTTGCCCCAATTTCTTAATTTCTTTGGAAATGATTCCCTATTTCTCTGTAATAAAACAGTACCTTCAACTTTGATGGTAATTACGCTGCTTGGTGAGAGCCAAAGTCTCCTTGGAAGTAACCACCCACTCATCCTCTACTTTTGTATTGTTGTTCTGATGTAGATATACATTTAACATCTAGAGAGCTTTACATTTATCTTTGAATAAATGTCTGTATGTTTGGTTCTACCTAAGTGTTATTTGAAATAAATTACTGCTTACCAACAAGAAGAAAAGATTGCTCATATCTGGAGGCCTCCTCCATACTAGGTAAATCATGAAACCAGCACAGAAGACAGGCATTGTCTCCTTAACTCAGTATTATGCTGTCAAAGATGAACAAAGCCCCATTGTGTTGAATTGTGTTGCCAGCATTTGGAGGACTTTCTGAATCTATTTAATGAGTATTATTAAGCAGAGGATAAAGAAAATCTGCCTTCATACACCACATAAATGGCATGCAACCTTTAATTAAAAGCCCAACCTTAAAAAAAAAATCAACAAAACAATGTGCCAGAATTTACTCTTTTTGCTTATAAAGTGCCGTTTATCTTTTACTCTTACAAAGTAAGGCTGTAAATGCCCATTCCTGTATAATATTATCCTTCTGGGAACACATCTGTTAGGGAAGCAAATAAAAAAATAATAACACCAAACATTACCTCTTCGGCCAGCTTGCCTGGTAGTTTGCTTACATATGTTTAGATATTTTGTAGAGTCTTTCCATTTGATGGTGCTGTCAAGTGTGATTCATAGCAAATAATCACTGCTATTACTGCAGTAAAGAAGCCAATACTATCACACTGCCAATATGTTTGCACTATTATGTTGAAGGCTCTGTGATAGTCAGTAAAATGTATTATCACCTGAATGGTTGCCCAAGACAGGTATCTATAGTCATTACTAATCCTTCAAGGAGAAGTAAAAAGTGGCTTGTCATGAAAGTTTTATACTATAAATAAACAAAGGAAAGGCCATTGAGATGGGTTTTTCTCAGCTGCAAAACTCAGTATAAAAGTGTGTTTTAGAGCTTGGCACTCAAATAATTGGACAGTGGGTGTGATATTTTCCAGATTCTTTGCAACTTTGTAACTAGTTTGTCAGGGGGATACTAAAGTGCATCACAGGTGCCTTCCCTCAGCTCATGGAGACATTGCAACCAGCTTGACCGAAGTAAAGATTTTTTCTTCAAATTAAATATCAAGGATACAAGGCACTTTATTACTTGTAGAGGAAAACTGCTCAGTATAGTATGCACATCTCACGAGTGCAGCACAGTGCAAAAAAAGGGCAAAATATATGTTGAATATTATTTAGTACATTAACATCAATCAATTCCTCAGTAAATGTATTGTAGGAACCCATATTATAGATTTTTGTTGTAAAAGCCCATCTTTGTGAATAGATTTGGTACATAGTTTGGCTGATCTTAGACTTAAAATTGACCATTGTTTAGTGAGGTGTGGGTTGACCAAAAGCTGTAGGACCCGTGGGTTTACTTGTGGTTCTGGAGGGTTCATGTAGAATTTTTGCCAACCATTATGGGTTTGCATTGGGTGTTGGTCAGACTGGGGAAGTAAACTTCTCTGCTCCCAATGATTCCCTGTTTGGAACCAGTACAATCCTCTGCGCCCACTGATTCCCTGTCTTGGAACTGGTGTAGCATGCAGAAGTAGATTATGGTTAGATGTGGGAAGGATTTGGGTGTGAGAAAACACTGGCAACATTTTGCAGGTCAGAGTCAGATGATGTTGAGTTTTTCCTGACCAAAACCCATTTGAATAATGGTACTGCTTTAATCTGGTATGGTACCTACGGATTGGAGGAAATCTGATGGGATTCCTATATTTAAAAAGGGATTACAATCTCAGCCTGGCTATTATAGACCAGTAAGGAAAGGAAACTGGCTACAGGATCGGGTACAGATGGTGGTTGTTAATGGTACATTCTCTACTTGGAGTAAGGTTGTTAGTGGGGTCCCTCAGGGCTCGGTATTGGGCCTGCTTTTATTTAACTTGTTCATTAATGACTTAAGGTGGCCATACACAGGAAGATCTGCTTGTTTGGGCCCCATCTAGAATATGCCATGCAGTTTTGGTCTCCAGCACTCAAACTGGAGTACAGCTAAGCAGCATAAAAGGTATGGAAAATCTTAGCTATGAGGAAAGACTGGTCAAGTTGGGGATGTTCACACTGGAGAAGAGGCGCTTAAGGGGTGATATGATAACTATGTATACATATATAAGGGAATCTTACAATAACCTCTCTAATACTTTATTTACCAGTAGGTAGGGATGGATGACTCGTTTCATTTCATTTTGATGCAGAACTTTTTTTATGGTCGCACAACGCCATACGAGTCTAAGGGCGTCATTTCTGCGACAAAACAAGGCGAAAAAATTCGCCCATATATATAAGAAAGTAGGTTCCATCTAAATATACATTAGATAGTTGTACAGACTGATACATTTGATAGCTTTAAGAAGGGGTTGGATGGTGTTTAGCAAGTGAGGGAATACAGGGTTATGGGAGATAGCTCATAGTACAAGTTGATCCAGGGACTAGTCCGATTGCCATCTTGGAGTCAGGAAGGAATTTTTCCCCCTCTGAGGCAAATTGGAGAGGCTTCAAATGGGTTTTTTGCCTTCCTCTGGATCAACTAGCAGTTAGGCAGATTATATATGGACTAAAAGGTTTAACTTGAAGGCAAGTGTCCTTTTTCAACCAAACTTACTATGTACTATATTACTACGTTACTACAGTCTATACCGAGATCAAATCAAAATTCAATCTCCCCCAATCTTCAAACTGTAGCACCAAAATGTTGTTATCATCCTGTGTCAGATAGCAGATGCATCAAAAGTATAGGGTGCACACATCACTCTCACAGCAACTACCATAAATGGCACCAATCGCACTTAAAGAGTTTTCAAGACAATGCATCTGATCCATGTTCAAGTACAAGCGCAATTGCATTCATTGGTTGCAAATTGCATATTACTGTATATTTTCAAGGCCAGGATGACATTTTAAATGGTGAGTTTGCTTAAATAATGCATGAGTATTGATTCTCTAATGTATTGTTCCAATATCCCTGAGGACATGGTGCCATAATTGTGCGTGTGTGATATTTTACCTTTGTTAAATCTCCATTCACCCTAACACCAGCACCCAGTACTTATGCTGCTGGAAGTTCTTGTTAAATTATTTTTGACAAAAGAAAAAAAAAACATATTCAGCCACAAAAGAAAAAATCCTGCCATTATTAAATTGTTCACAAGAAGCACAGTAAGGAAGAAGCACTTTCTCAGAATGTATCTTATTCTCAAAAGTCATATTTTCTTTATTTTATTGTCAAAATCAACTTATCCTGTCAGTCGCCAGTTACTGCTAAATTCTTCTTCCCTCCTTTTGTTACAAAGGCAAAAAGGGTGTGAAAAAAAGCAACAACAGCACAAAGTGATATAAAGTAGAAATATATCGCTACATATTACAATAAAAATAATCTGAATAACATTAGACGGGATAACATCATATTACATTTGATTTATTTCCCGAACTTAATGGGGATGAATATTCAAAATTTTACCACTAGAGGATAAGCTACAAGGAAAAGCACTATCGCTATGCTAATATCCTCTGAAAATGCCAAAGATGTCTGCCATAAATTAAAACAAGCCACCTAAGCATTATTGTCATCAATACCTTGAAGCAGACTATTCTAATAACTTTCATAGAATTCTTGGGTTCTGAATCAGACCTGAGAGAGTCTTCAGCAGTATAATGTAGATAAGAGACCTAGATGCCGTGTTTACAGACAGCTACACTCTAAATAAGGCCCTCACATCTTTTTTCCCTCTGTAGAATGCAGATAAGGGGCAGATATTTTGGCAAAACCATAGACAAGGCCAACCAGCTCAAGCGGAAAAAAAACGAAACAAATAATGGGCCAGATTCAGTTTAGTGAGAAAAAGTTATCTCACGGTTTATCACATGAAAAGTCATTGATGAGATTCAATTCGGAAGAAAAACTTTTCTCGAAATTCAAATTACTCTAACTACTCTAGTCCACACTGAAGCTACAGTATCTTAATATGACTAATAGGATCATAGAACATACTTGTCAGTCTAGTTCAGCCTCCTCATTCAAGCAGCTTGTCAGGTAGAAGACACTCACTATTCATTTCCTGTTGAACCTTCAATGCAGAACTAGAGCAAGGCTATCGAACATCTTTAAATGGACTCAAAAGCATCTGACTAACGTAATATAATAGCATCCAAGAGAAATTTATTTACAGGAAAATTCCACCTTAATTTATTTGTAGGTCAAGACACCAAATGCATTCAATTAAGCAGAAAAAACTCCCTATATACACATTATTTTTCTGCATATACAGTATAAGCTTTGGGCACTTAACTTGGAAATCATTAAACACTTTTCAACATAAGAAATGCTCAGATATACAGGAAAAATTGCAGCAAGTGGCTATTCTTTAGCCAAATATACTGTTTAAGGATACATTACGGAACCTACAATGCTAATATACCAAACCATAATAGTTCTACAGATGGGCAAAACAATTTAGAATCCTTTGTAAATTTTACAAATTAAGATCTTCATAATTTGCCAATTGTTTCACCTAACACTTTCCAGGCATTATTGGCCATGAAAAATACAGGAAATTGTCACGTGGTTTCAGATTTTATTCACGTGAAAAGTCATTGATGAGATTCAAAAATCTTTTCTCCAAATTCAGTTCCAGTTTTTCCCATAGACTTCAATAGAGTTTTTACATTAAACAGCGAGATACGTTTTTCTGAATTGAATTGCATCTCAAATTGAATCTCTTTGATGACTTTTCACATGATAAACCCTTTTCTCATTCAATTGAATCTGGCTCACTATATATATATTATAACAACAGGACATGGGAGAGGCAGACTTAAATGCCCTTTATTTGGCTATTGCTTGTAGCTGGGGTGTCAGATGGGGTAACGGAAAGGGGAAAAGTCAATAACTGACGGCAGCACTAAAAGCAGCAGGCCTCCAATGGCTCAACCAGGAGGAACTGCATCTAGTTAACAGCATGCCCCCAGTTCTAGACCAAAGAGTTCTTAACACATTGTGCTCTACAAATAGATGTCTGGAGAACATTATGCTGAGACTTCCCCTAGACCAGGGGCAGAACTACAGAGGGTCGATTGCACACGGGCCCACACCCCCTTGGGGCCAACCAGTCAAACTCACGCTGATGCAAATGCGTGCTGGAAACTGCGTCTAGAGGGGAGGTTGAGGGACTTGTCTGCTCTGCCTGCACTTGGGCCCAGTGGTGATAGGTCCGTTGCTGCTCTAGACCTTACTTTTCTGAGAGTGTCCATTTAACCTACTGTCTAATTTATGTATGATAACAATGTATGAAAATATGCAATAGTCTAAGAGTCAGTCAAGTTAGCCAATATCTCCAAGAAAGGTTTTCTTCTAGGTCACCATGGCACCATCCATTTATGAGAGCCTAATAACTTGTTATTGACTGAACAAGGAGGATATGACTTTTTCCAAAGTTTCAAAGTACCCAACATAATTACAAATCCTGAATACTTATTTTTGCATAGTCCTTTTCTGAAGTAACATTCAAGTTGTCTAACTCTGGGCAGCGTCATTCTGTGGCCACTAAAGCAAATAAAGTAAGGGATGAGAACATAATTATGGTGAGGCCTCATCTGGAGTATGCAGTGCAGTTTTGGACTCCAGTCCTTAAGAGGGATATAAATGAGCTGGAGAGAGTGCAGAGACTAAGTGCAACTAAACTGGTTAGAGGGATGGAAGACTTAAATTATGAGGGGAGACTGTCAAGGGTGGGGTTATTGTCTCGGGAAAAAAGGCGCTTGCGAGGGGACATGATTACACTTTACAAGTACATTAGAGGACATTATAGACAAATAGCAGGGGACCTTTTTACCCATAAAGAGGATCACCGTACCAGAGGCCTCCCCTTCACACTAGAAGAAAAGAACTTTCATTTAAACAACGTAGAGGGTTCTTCGCAGTCAGGACAGTGAGGTTGTGGAATGCCCTTCCGGTTGATGTTGTGATGCTGATTCGGTTAATGCCTTTAAGAATGGCTTGGATGATTTCTTGGACAGGCATAATATCAAAGGCTATTGTCATACTGAAATCTACACATTAGTATAGATATGGGTATATATAATTTATGTGAGTGTATGGAGGGGTGTGTGTATGGATGCTGGGTTTTTATTTAGAGAGGTTGAACTTGATGGACTTTGTCTTTTTCAACTTGATTTAACTATGTAATTATGTAGCTATGTACTGTAACATTTTTAAAGAATGATGGGTTTCTAGCGACAATGTTGCTCTAGTTTATAATTGTTTATACTATCTATGAGCAGACAAATCATTTTAAGAGAAGAACTTGATGTAGGAATACATTTTTAAACCCAAACTTGTTTTTTGTGAATTAAAAAAAAACATATTAATATCATGAAATAGGACCCAACAGGTATTTAGGTGAAAACTCAAGAAAAGGGTTTTAATGCCACAAAATCCTGCACATTGACTTAATGGTTTATAGTGCTGCTCATGTGTGGAGTTCACATAAAGTCATTACATTTCAGGTTGTCAGGTCAGTGGCTTATCTATCACGTTGACAATTTTCTCTGCTGTATCTACAATGCTCAGTGTCAAGCCTGAAGCTTTTTACTAATAGAGAAGAGGCAGATGTATTAATTCATGACCTAGCACTGTGAACATTAGATTTCTAGACCTCTGGATGATTCTTGAGGTGTTGAATGGCCTGAAAATGAAAGATGTGCATTGTGGAGCCCTTGGTGTATTAAGCTGTTTAGTTAGTAGAAGAAAGGTGTTTGTATTGTGTGACTCAGAGTAGAAAAAAGAGCAAGTGCATTTATGGAATTGAGATTTGAGGATTTAGAAATCCAGTACAGAAACGGGAATAGAATAGGTGTGTTGGACTAAGTGATAAAAAGGCAGAGAAGCATGTGGTAAAGATAGTTGTGGCATACAGGAAAACTCTTAAAAGCCTATTTATTAAAATTTTAATTTGTGTAATGTTAGGTTTTTTTTTTTACTTTGAATAAACTTGATTTTTCATCAAACTTGAATGTTTGCTTATTTATTAAAACTTCTGAATATAAAAATTCATTTGAATAAAACTGAAAAAATTTAAATACTCTTTCTATTTTAATGGGTCAAAAGATGGTTTAGCTCAAAATAATTTGATTTGCGGCAAAAATTTTAATCTGAACATTGATAAATCCCCCCCTCAGACTCCTTTCCCCTGTTTATAATTATCAAGCTATAATACATGCATCTTATAAGAGTGTGTAGGCTTAAGGGGATAATTAGTGAATTTAAGGTTACATTGACTCTAAAGGGAGTTATTTATCAACATCAGAGAGAGAGAGAGAGACCGATGGTTCATTTACTCTATATGCATATAAACATAGTTTTTATTAATTTCTCTATTACAGGTATGGGTCTGTTATCTGGAAACCCATTATCCAGAAAGCTCTGAATTACAGAAAGGCTGTCTTCCATAGACTCCATTTTATCCTAATAATCCAAACTTTTATAAATGATTTCCTTTTTCTCTGTAATAATTAAAAAGTGTAGTTCATCCCAACTAAGATATAATAAATAATTAATCCTTATTGGAAGCAAAATCAGTCTATTTGGTTTATTTAATGTTTACATGATTTTCTAGTAGACTTAAGGTATGAAGATCCAAATTATGGAAAGATCCATTATCCGGAAAACCCCAGGTCCTGAGCATTCTGGATAACAGATCCCATACATGTAAAAATAAATATTTTACTGTACTAAATAACTCTTGCTATCAAATTACTCTAACTACTCTAGTCTACACTGAAGCTACAGTATCTTAATATGACTAATAGGATCATAGAACATACTTGTCAGTCTAGTTCAGCCTCCTCATTCAAGCAGCTTGTCAGGTAGAAGACACTCACTATTCAGTTCCTGTTGAACTTTCAATGCAGAACTAGAGCAAGGCTATCGAACATCGTTAAATGGACTCAAAAGCATCTGACTAACGTAATATAATAGCATCCAAGAGAAATTTATTTATAGGAAAATTCCACCTCAATTTGTAGGTCAAGACACCAAATGCATTCAATTAAGCAGAAAAAAGTCCCTATATACACATTTTTTTTTTTTGCATATACAGTATAAGCTTAGGGCACTTAACTTGTAAATCATTAAATGCTTTTCGACATAAAAATGCTCAGCTATACAGAAAAAATGCAGCAAGTGGTTATTATTTAGCCAAATATACTATTTAAGGATACATTACCTACAATGCTAATATACCAAACCATCATAGTTTTACAATTAGTAATAAGGTAAAAACTGCGCTTAGTCCAAATGTGACAGGAGAGATGAGCTGCACCAATATTCAGTTAATGGATCCACTTATCCACGTGTCAAGAAAGTTCATAGGGGTGACGGAGGTGTGCTGGAGATACAACGGGGAAATCCTATAGGAACAAGATAGACAAAGCCTCTATGGTGTAATATCCTTTGTATCCGTTCGTGTGCCTGTTAGGTTAAGAGTACAGAATAGTGTAGTACCTCACAATTCGTTTGGGAGTTTCGCCGATAGGGCGCTTACCTGATGTCGCTGTGAACTTAGCGTATAATTCAATGTCAATGTGACTGCGGCTGGTAGTTGTGAGGTACTACACTATTCTGTACTCTTAACCTAGCACATGAACGACCGGTAACAGATCCGACGAACCTTTGCTTTCTGCGATACGATCTCTTCCTAAGTGTGAGTAGATTTGCTGTTCAACAGTATCCTTGCATACAAAGGATATTACACCATAGAGGCTTTGTCTATCTTGTTCCTATAGGATTTCCCCGTTGTATCTCCAGCGCACCTCCATCACCCCTATGAACATCATAGTTTTACAGATGGGCAAAACTATTTAGAATCCTATGTAAATTTTACAAATTAAGCTTCTTCATAATTTGCTAACGATTGGATCTTTGCGTCTATGACCAGCTTTACACTTTCAGGTTTGTCGCTTGTTAATTTGAATGAGTTAGCATGGGCCAGGAAGCAGGGGTGCTTCGCCAATGAGGTGAGCTGAGAATTTCATCTCAGACGGCAGCACCCCACTTGGTACAAGGGGCGGCAAAAATGGCACTCATGGTACTTTAAGAAATTCTGTTTTTTTAATGCAGAGAGCGCAATTATGCTCTCTGTGGTAGCGTCCTGGCCCTCTCTGCCACCCTTGTGGACCCCCTTGGACACCCTCTGGTGCAAAAAGGTGAGCACATGGGGGAGGGTGGTAGCAACTGCAAGCTGCCTCAGGCGGCGGAGGGGCCAGGATTGCCCCTTCCAGGAAGAAAGCTCTTTCCTGCAACTTTCCAATGAAGATTTATCTTGAATAGTATCAGGAATGCACTAATCTGACAAAAGGGGTTATGCCAGTGACTGGTTGAGCTTTATCTCAAGCTGTGGCTTAAAAAATTGGTTTGATGATTCCATTTGATGATTCCATTCCATTTTTGTCCACAATTTAGTGCTGTCAGATCAATGTTGGCTCTACTTTATTGTAGATCAATGTATACCATCTTGAGGCTGTTGTCAGATGCACTGTTACAGTTCTAGTGTATTTTTTGTGATATTAAAAGAAAGTTATATTGTAGAACTAAAATGCAACATACATGTACTCATTCCTCATCCATTGTTGTCAAAGAGGATTCTATCATGATTTTTATCACTAAATTCCTGTCACAGCCGGCACCCGATACCAGAACAAATGCCAAGCACCCTGGTCTCGGCTCGGCTTTACCAGTAGTGTGACCACCGTTGGGCTTCGGGAGGAGCCCTCAGCTTACTTGGGTGCCACCTGGACTTAACAGAGGGGTGCAAGGCGAGAAGTTCTGGCTGGCGAAGGGGCACGGCTGTTAGCAAAGTCTTTTACCGAAGGTCACGGTACAAAAGGATAAGGCAGAAGGATGGTCAGACAGGCTGGGTCAAGGCAGGCGGATAACAGAATCGTCAGGCAGGCAAGGGTCAAACCGGGTCAATCAAGGGGTTAAGCAGGAAGAGTTGTCGTAGGCAGGCAAGAGTCAGGATACAGAGTTCAGAGTAGTCAGGATACAGGCAGGGTCAAACACGGATAATTAGGATACAGAATAACAGGAACAGATGCACTAGGCTCAGAAACCACTTAGAAACAAAGTTCTATCACGGGCACTGGCTGGGAGTATGAATGGGCCTTAAATACCTTCAAATTTCGCGCCAAAACGTGCGCCAATGCGCGCTGGCGTAATGGCCTGTACCCTTAAGAGACACGCAGAAATCAAGATGGCACTGGATCCAGGTGCCACGGAACCACGCGGCGGGCGTCCCCGCCGCACAGGTAATATTATTACAATTACCCTACGTACATTGCATGTAATTTATTTTACCATTTAAAATTCTATTCTGGAACCAGTGCATATATTTTTTTAAGTTGTAACATTTTTGTTTATTGTTGTGCCATCTCAAGTCATTTTACCTGGTCATTGTTTTTTTACTATTGAGTGCTGTTTTCATATCTGCCACTAGATACTGTATGAGCATATTTAGCAATGCAGGTGTCAGGGAGCTGATATCTGGTGGGTAGCTTACTTGCTGATGGGCTGCTGGGGTAAGGAAGGGGGTGATATTGCTATAACTTTCAGTACAAGTCACATAACTGAGGGCACCCGGGAAACTGACAACATGTCTTGCCCCATGTCAGATTTCTAAATAAAATATAAAAAATCTGTTTGCTCTTTGAAAAACAGTTTTCAATGCAGTATTCTGCTGGAAGAGTGCTATTAATGGGCTATTTTGTAAAAAAAAAAAAAAAAAACATATTTTCCCATGGCAGAAACACTTTAACCCGGAATTATGGGAAGCATTCAGGAAGGTGTCTAATGGAGCTGTTTATAGACAACACAATAATGTTCTGATTTCCAGATACCCTCACACCTCAGCATTTGTGAATTCTTTCTAAAACAACACATCATTCAGTGGATGTAGTGAAATACTTTCTCATTACTGTTCACGACTGCTATGTTATGAATTTTCTAACAATATTCTATAAAAATTCTAATTATTCAAAATAGTCATGATTTAATAGGCCAAAACTAGTTTCAGAGGCCACGTCTGGGTCTCCCATTCATTTAATATGATTCAGGCATTTAATTGATCTACCACAGTATGTAAATGATCCTAGCCATTTAAATTCATAGGACAGAGAATATTTCACAAGCCTTTTGGAATAAATTGTTTTATTAGCCTGAATTACTTCTTTTGGCCGACTTACCGTGCATTAATCAAAATAGTAAAAGAAAAACACATTTAAATTTGCTTAACACATTTCAGAAATTAATTTATTGCCTGCCTGTGAACCCCATGCCCACTGTAGAATTTTAAATTATTTATTTACAACAAATAATTAAAGCACTTACTTTCAGTAGCTGTTTTTCATATATGTGAAGATTTCCTAGAATGGCACTAGTGATGAGTGAATCTGACCCGGTTTGCTTCACCGAAAATTCACAAAATGGCAAAATATTTGTCAAATGCATTGGAGTCAAAAGGTATTGTTTTCATGCAACGGTTTTCTTTGTAGTAAAACATAACAAAATATTTTGCTCATCCCTAATAGGCCAAGGGCTAAGCTAGCACAGCTGGATCTTCCAAAAAGGGACACTGGGAATTATCCCGCCCGCCCTTCTTCAAAATTATGGTAGGGGGTAGTGTACTAGGAATTTGGGCTTGATTGGCACAATTGCTTGCCATTGGATTGGGGCTAGGTTCCGGTGTTTGGCACATGAATGCCAATTGTGGGTGGTCGCAGGAGGGTAAGGTTTATATATAGTTGCCCTCCTAACACTTTTGTGGAGAAAAATGCCCATTGTCTTCAATGTATTTGGTCCAAGGATATTCCCATTTTACTCCAATGTACAGTATTTGGACCAAAGAGTGTCCATTGACTCAAATGCATTTAGCTCAACAAAAAACAGTGAGAAAAAATGTCTATTGACTCCAATGCATTTAACATGAGAAAAATAAGGAAAAAACCATCCACTGACCCTAATGCATTTGGCGTAAGAAAAAACACAGAGGAAAAAAATGCCCATTGGCTCCAATGCATTAGTGAAAATGCATTTTGCAAATTTTTCAGCAAAATAAAACACTGCAGTTTCTTTCATCCCTACTAGCAATGAAGGAGTTTGAACTAGGCATTGGTACTTAGATGAAAGGTCTTTAAGTTCTATATAATATTGCAGGAACCCTCTGTATAACCCCAAGGAAATTGCTAACAATTCAAAAGGGACGACTTTGTCTGATTACAAATAAAATATAATACTATCATATAAATATATTGCCATTCTTTAATGAGTTATAATGCCTTTAAACTGAAAATACACCTCCAAATTCCCCCAAGTCTACAAGCACTGGCTAATCATAAAATGTAAGATTTTTTTTATTTATTTTTTACAAGAACATATTATATTTTAATCGCTAACAGTTATTTAGAAAAGCTGAAATCAAGCACAAAAGACAGGTATGGTGCTTAATTTCTGTGCATTTATGTTGCAAATGAGATGGGGTAATAAATAAAAACAGCTATATTAAGCTTGCCGCCGTGGATTACTTCCAAATACTTTAATAGAAGCATCTGCAAGACTGTAAATTTTAAAGAAGGACGTAAGCATTACACTGAAATAGGATGCAATAGTATTAATGTAATGCAAAAGATAAACACAAAACAGGGTTATCGTATTTGGGTGTCACTTTGGATGGCACTGTAATATATATATATATATCTTTACATAACAATTTATACCATACAGTAAAATTATAAATAGGGAGAACAAACACAGTAATAATGAAATATAAAGTTACAAATATTAGGAGCCATGTGTGGGCAAGAAGGTAGTCACTGCCCCATAAAGCCAATGTTCTAAGTAGGTGGGTAATTTAAATGCACAAATAGGAGGGAAATAAGTGCATCTACTCACAATGATTGGGGCATTGTTCCATAAGTACCAAGACTGGTACATACAATTCTTATATTCCAGTGACTGTACAGACCAGTGCAGGCTTAATCATGGAGTTTCATTCAAGCATGAAGTCCCACAACCCACGCCTTGATCCACAAACTATATTTTTGCCTACTCTGACCCATACCTTGATCAGACCCACAACGGCTCTGTCCATAACTCAGTGCAGGTCTGATCGGGTAGTGGATCACCACAAAATCATAAGTGGAACCATACCAACCAAGGGCAGTAGAAGATGGCAAGTGAAGGAATCCTTGTCTGATAATGAAGCCCAAAACATAATATACATAATTTCTACTGACATTTCAAGTGAATTGGTGTTAGTAGTGGTCAGTGGATTGTGAGTTTCAAAGTATACTTCTCTGCTTTACTTGCCATCTTCTACTGCCCTTGGTTGGTATGGTTCCACTTATGATTTTGTGGTGACCCACTCTGATCCACTACCCGTTTTGTGGTAACCCACTCTGATCCACAGCCCCAGAGATGGACTAGAAAAGCAAATTTAATTTCCTGCTTTCTGATTTGCAACAACCCCTAAGCTTAACTTCTCAACAGCTGCTCAAAGCACAATGAACATGTGCCTGTCTTAACAAAAATCTTTAAAAACTTTGAAGGCCTGGGTCATTACTACTCTAGACATGCTGAATCTTTAGGCTGGTTCAATAAGTTCAATATATAAAATATGGTATTTCTAGCTATATTCATTTTTAAGGTTTAGTTCTCCTTTTATAAATAATTGGGGTTGACTACTGTCATGTACCAATGATGTCAATGGCAAGAAACCCATGGTGAGCAGAGGGATTATTTACAGCTGAAACCTGTAGTGGTGATTATTATATTCCATGTGACATTGGTCCATATCCCATATCCATATCCATAATTTTTAACTGTTACTGGCATCAATTGTCGATTTAGTAGGAAGAACACTTGCACTCCTTGGAAAGATGAGAGCGGGGCAGTATAAATACTAATATGGAACACACTAACTGTTAAGATAATGGGTGTGCTCTCATACAGATCCCATACTGATCTGATACTAATACAGTGTCATGTGACATGATCTTTGTCTGCTAATGCAGAAGTGTTAATAAAGTTATGCCTTCTTGAAGCAAGGTGTCTATGTGTAGTTTCTCCTTTGTCTAAAAGAAAGATACAGGCTCACGTGAGATTGAGCTACTGGTTATCCAATCTCTTACGCAGAATGGCAACACTAACATTTGCAGAGGAGTTAAAATGAGGGGGGAAATGAACAACGGTATTGCTTCAAGACATAATAATGCTTAAGTGCAACCATTTCATTTTTCTTACAATTGCCTGAAATGATGACACACAATTATAATGAGATATGTGCAAGCTGGTGCCATAAAAAAATGCATGTGAAATGTTTAGTAGAAACTGGACAACACATTTTCTCAGAACAAACAGACATTTTTTTATATAGAGCTTTGAATCTCAAACAGTTCACAGAACAGTGTGCTTGGAATAATTGGAAAAGAGACGTAAAAGTGTATTCATTTTAAAAATAATTAAATGGAAATACGGGTCCTTGTGTAAACATGATGGTGTGTCTTTTACAAGCTGCTATGGATAATGGCTGATGGGAAGATTTGTAGCCTGCGATAAAAATGTCTGTGGATAACAAATTTCCAGAAAATACACTCAATAATGCTTCACCCCCAGCAATAATTGAAAACGATAGTGGTAAAAACGATGCCTCGCTTCTTTCTTCAGAAATTGCCGTGTGAGGAAACTTCAGGTGACTTCATGACCTGTAGGTTTTACCATCAGCAATTTCAATTACTGATGGTGGCAAAGCATTTTTTTGGAGGTCTGCTGGATGATCCATTTAGCTTCTCTAAGGTTCTTTGGGACAGGAAGTAATAGGAAATTCTAAAGTGAAACTGGCTTCGTATTCTTGTTTAGTGTCAGATATAACAGAAACCATATATATGTTTTTATTCAAACAATAGGCAAAATGTATGTTCAGCACAAGCAATATTGATTGAACTCATGTTGAAAATGGTTACTTTTGCTTTATTCACCAAAGGTGATCTTCACCTGTAAAATCTTTCTTAATATTTTCACACAAAATATAAAGGTTATCTAAAACCCCTTAAAGGAGAACCAAACCTATTTTATATAATCCCCTACCCTACATAGACCCCCGCCCTGCTGCCTTTCAGCCTAGGTGTTACCCTGGGTAAATGCCCCTAACTCTATACTTACCCCTCATTGCAGATTCAGAGCATTCATGGGCGCCATCTTTCTTCTCTACGGTAATCTTCGTGAAGAGAGTGGCGTGTCAGCGCATGCGCAGTTGGCGCAATCTGCCAGTCCTGAAAAACTTTGCATGTGCCAAAAGCCAAGGAAATTGCTGAAGAGCCAGAAGAAGGCCCGAAGATTACCAAAGAGAAGAAGATGGTGCCCATGAACGCTGATGCACTGAATCTACAACAAGGGGTAAGTAAAGAGTAAGGGGCATTTACCCAGGGTAACACCTAGACTGGGGGGCAGCAGGGAGGGGGGACTATGTAGGGTAGGGGATAGGGTATTTTAATACTCTTTTAATATTTTAATACAGCCATCATTACTCTAATTATTATATTCATCCCTGTTTATATAGGACAATTTATTGCATCTCACAGTTTATCGCCTCCCTATAAAATTTCAGTTTTTTTGGGGAGGTTTTGATACTTGTAACAAGGATGTATGTGTCCACCAAAGGCCTTTTTATTATTAATATATTTTTATTATATTTTGTTTTAATTATGTTTTAAACATTTTTTCCTCAACCTCAAAGCAGATATCCAGGAATTTATGCATTTTACCAAATAATTATGATTTCGTTTGGTTACATATTTGAGCACTGATAACCTTTCATTCACCACTAGAAAAAGTAATTTGGATCTTCATCCCTTAAGTCTATTAGAAAATCATGGAAACTTGAAATAAACCCAATAGGCTGGTTTTGCTTCCAATAAGGATTAATTATATCTCAGTTTGGATCAAGTACATGGTAGTGTTTTATTATTATAGAGAAAAATTAAACCATTTTTAAAAATGTTGATTATTTGGATAAAATGCACTCTATGGGAGACAGTCTTTCCGAAATTCTAACCTTTCTGGATAACGGATAATAGCTGTATTATATTTCCATTTTTGTGATAGTTCCTCTTTAATGAAATTGTTTAGACAAATGAATCCAAACCCTTCTTATTAGAGGAACATATTTTTATCATTATGTCAAGAATTTAGAAGGAATATTGGAAACAATAAGAAGAGAGGACATTATGATTAATTCTTTTGCCAAAGCTGTATTTATTTTGTGTCACAATGTTTCCTACACAGATGGAAATGTGGAAGACAGTTAGCTCAAAACACAATCTGTTAAAGAAATGAAGTCTTAAGCAGCCCTTAATTTAAAAGGTTTAGGTAGAATGCCAAAAGCAAACATCAATAAGAACAACAAAAAATAATAAATAATACAACAAATTTAGAATAATTTAGAATATGTTTCTGAAAAAGGAAAACAGGAATAGAGAACACAGTTATACTGTATCTATAGTCATCTTTTACTGCAGAGCACACCAGGAACCACAAGGTTTGCAACTAGTGTTTTTAAAAGTTATACATGAACACTATCATTTCTTATTTAGGATGTCCATACAATATAATGCAAACTGGAAATTGATTATGTAGGAAAATATTTGAAGGATGTTAGGAGAGATAGAGAAGATCAGCAGTTAATTCACTTGGATTTCAGAGTGCTCCTTCTATCCTTGGGGTGAGTAACTGTATCCACATAAACAGTGGTAAGTCAATATGTCACATGAAACCTTTGAAAAATTCTCTAAATAGCAACAATTCACAAAACGCATTAAAACCAAGGTTTTTTGCAGTTTTTTTCCCACAATATTCATTGACATCAATCCATGGTTTTTAACAGCATTTTTCTTCTACTGTATTCTTCAGTTTTTGCTGCAAAATTTTGCCACACATTTTTTATTCTTGGTGGTGAACACAGAATTTCCCCGCAAATCCATATCTGACCATTCTACATGAACTAGTATATAATATTGCTTTAATAATTTTGTAAAAACAGTAGTGATGGCCGAATCTGTGAGAAAAATTCACGAAATACATTGAAGTCAATGGGCGTCAAAATTATTTTGACACGCGTCAATTTTGACATGAACATATACTCGCAACTATTTGGTCCAAATGCATTAAAGTGAATGGGTGTCCAAATAATTTTGACGAGCAAAAATGTTTATGCGACGCACGTTAAATTTTTTTGGGCGCAGCAGATTTTTGCTGGTAAATTGTCGCCGCAGTTTCGCGATTAATTCGCTTGTGGCATACCATGGAAATTCACTGTGAGTTTGTGTATGATGAATTTATTCGCCCATCACTAAATAACAGCGCTTTCATCTATTCATGGCTTAGCTGATACATTGGAGAGCTATTTCTTAATGGTTAAACTATAGAGAATCATGACAACCTGCTGTGATCAAAGCCAGTCAAATACTGTCCATTGTTAGTAAGAAAGGTTTATACATGTGTGAAAGGAGTATTATCCTGCCTTTTTTCAGTGGAAATTGGAAATAGGCATACATTTTTATTTTATATATCTCTCGTCAACAAAAACTGGATTAGGAATAATAAGTGGCTGAAGATGATGGAAATGTTTCTTAAACCTTTACAAAAAAACAATAAAAAAAGGTTTTTGTGCAGGGAAAAAAATGGCAAAAAAAAAGCAATAGCATTATTAGAATTTCACCATGCACTTTGATTTGCCTCCTAAAAGTTACCGTCGGCCCCTAAGCTCAGGTAAGTGACAGTAACACAGAGCATGTGCAGTGAATCAGCAGAAAAGAAGTTGGGGAACTACTGGGGCATATAGAAGTCCAAAACATTAAAGGAATCCTGTCATCGGAAAACATGGTTTTTTTTCAAAACACATCAGTTAATAGTGCTACTCCAGCAGAATTCTGCACTGAAATCCATTTCTCAAAAGAGCAAACGGATTTTTTTATATTCAATTTTGAAATCTGACATGGGGCTAGACATTTTGTCAATTTCCCAGCTGCCCCTGGTCATGTGACTTGCGACTGCACTTTAGGAGAGAAATGCTTTCTGGCAGGCTGCTGTTTTTCCTTCTCAATGTAACTGAATGTGTCTCAGTGGGACATGGGTTTTTACTATTGAGTGCTGTTCTTAGATCTACCAGGCAGCTGTTATCTTGTGTTAGGGAGCTGTTATCTGGTTACCTTCCCATTGTTCTTTTGCTTGGTTGCTGGGGGGGAGGGAGGGGGGTGATATCACTCCAACTTGCAGTACAGCAGTAAATAGTGATTGAAGTTTATCAGAGCACAAGTCACATGACTGGGGGCAGCTGGGAAATTGACAATATGTCTAGCACATGTTAGATTTCAAAACTGAATATAAAAAAAAATCATTTTTGCTGTTTTGAGAAATGGATTTCAGTGCAGAATTCTGCTGCAGCAGCACTATTAACTGATTCATTTTGAAAAAATGTTTCCCATGACAGTATCCCTTTAAGTACAGCATTTCTGCCCTACTTCTGCCCTACTTCTTTAATTAAAGTTCAAGGTATATGGGGTCATATATTCTAATTCTCTGTTGAACAGCTTATTAATTGTACTGGGTGGTATACCTTCTTTTTTTGCCATAATTTCAATTACTTTTTTGCCATGCATTTGAATGTTTTGAACACACTTTTTGCCAAAGGCTGTTAATGGGGGAAGGTAGGGTATTTGCTTGTACAAAACTCATTATTTACATAAACTTTGTTGATTACAGGAAGGCAGGGCAAGTAAAGGTAAATACAAAACAATTATCCATTTTCATAATAAGAAAAAAAAAATAGAAAAATATAGGGGTCATTTATTAATGCAAGTGAAGTTTAGAAAGCAAATGTCCATGTTTTTAGCAATTATGCAGCAGTTTTGGTGAAACTCTGCTGTGCCAATTGATGCACCTATTGCGGTTACCCTGGAATGACCACCATTTACCTTATATGGTAGAGTAGCTCTAGGGTTTCTAAAGCATCAATAGGCGCACTTGCACAGATTCAGCAGTTAATAAGAGCAAACTTTTTGCCTCTGCATTCATAAATCGCCCCTTATGTTCATTTTTAATTAAAAGAATAGACGGAATACATTTTCAATACAAAACCTACAGTATTTTGGTGTATATAGATGTAGACCGACACTTTAATGTGCTTCTCAAGTGCCACTATCAAGGTGACTGCTATACTGTTTAAAACATCTTTTACCAAACCTCAATTACTTAGTGGAAAAGCAGAAATGGCAAATGTCTGTAAGTACAAAGTAACAGTGTCTAGAAAAGCTATAGATAAATGACTGCTATTAGACCCAAGCGAGATGCTAAAGGCAGAGCTAAAAAACTGACCAATTCTCATGTGAATAACACAATGTCGGTTTCATAACACTTTGGCACAGACTTTGATTTAAAATCATTTTTCTAGGATATACCTGTATTATATAAATGGTTTTCCAGTACTTTAAAAGGACTATTAAAAGTAAAAATGTCTCTCATTTGTTTTTATAACTTCCTGACACACTTGCCCTCACAATAAACCCATACAGTCCAGTACAGCAGGCCAGATATTAAATACAAGGCAATATCCAGCAGACCGTGCCGAGAAAACAATAAATGTAGCTGTGCAGATCACAAAATTTACACAGCAAATGTATAATTAAGAGAAACCTCTCAACCATGTAGCAGCCATCTGGTTGGTCTGCATCTTGTGGGAAGGGGTGATGTTACTCCATTTAATACTTCACTTGCAAATGTGCCCTTACAACTGCTTACAAAACACACAAAAAATCCAGAATAAAGGTTTATAAGATTTTCACAACTGTAAAAGAAGCTGACCGGTTTCTAAGACAATAGTTAAGATTTAAGAGCCAAATTTCCATTTTTTAAACCAGAAATGTGGCTCTGATAGTGCGCTTTTACTGCATTAGCAATGTGGTCCCACTTTGACCAGCTTCAACGCTAAGGTTTTAAGCACAGACATAAAGAGGGGATGGAAAGTGGCAGCAGCCCCAGAAACTGCTCTGTAGCTACCTTGTTATGTGCATTGCTGATGAGCAAAATTTTTCATCCAGCACATTTTCACATTGAAATTTGTGATTTCTCCAGTGCAATTTTAATTTTTTAGAATTTTACCATGTGGTCTTTTGTACTATAAAAACCCAATAGGGGTCATTTGCTTTCCCTGGGGCCGCAAGTGCAGGAGCACGCCACTTAGGGCTCACTTACAGAGCATTGCAACCCTGGGATTGCTGGTCTCTGTACTGATCACAATTATCCGCCCTTGCCTTTCACATCAACCAATAGGATTTGCTATCCAAAAAGCCATGGCACTGTATCTGGAAGAAACTGTCAACATGGTGGCACTCTTACACTTGTGGCCCCAGAGTAAGTAAATTACCTTTTAATTTCTATGAAGAACAGTGTAATGTATAGTAGGGTCTATGTGTGCTCTTCTGCCTAGAACAGCCACCTTTGGCTTTGGGCTTGGTTCTCAGCTACTCAGGTGCCACCAGGACTTACTGCACGAGAATCCAGTACTCCCACAGGCAAGGGCACCAATCATATACTCTGGGAATGAGCTGGTAAGGAAGGAGCTGGAAGTAGTTAGACAGGCCGGGTCAGAACCAGATAACAGGAGTAGTGATCAGCAAATTTATTTGCCAGGCGTGAATTCACAGCGAATTTGTGCGTTTTGCCGCTGGCGAATAAATTTGCAAAATTGTTGCAAAAATTCGAAGGGGTCAACGTTATTTTGACGCCAGGGCGACAATTCCAACACTTGGATGCCGGCGACAACTAAACAGACGCTCATTGACTTTAATGAGCGACAAAAGTCGCCAGTGTCTGAATTTTGCAGACGCCCGCGAATAGTCGTCGGTGATTGGTGAAACTTTGTGAATTTTTCACCAGTTTCACCTATCATTAAACAGGAGCAGAATCATGAGGCAAACTCAAGTTCAGGAACAGACCAGGGTCAGAACAAGGAAGTCACACAGGGGAGAGGATCAGGTAAGGAACAACCAAAGCAATATTCAGAGCACCTAGGCGAAAGCAAGCTTGACCTATAAAGGGCAGTTAGTCAGTGTTGAGCTTAGGTGTTAGTCAGAGTTCATCATTCCTACCAAGAACAATACAATACAATACCAGAATTCCTATTATACTTTAGTCATATCATGGTGCTGGGTAAATTGGAAAAGTCCCTAATCAATATATTTAAGCAAAATTTCAGTAAAATGTATAACTATCACTATGGATATTTGCCAAACATGTTTCACTAGAGTAAGGGGGATATTTTGGACCCATAGGAGTTGATTTTTTTTCTCGAATTGAATCTCGTCTCTGAGTTTTCATGTGATAAATCATGAGACTTTCTCTCACTGAATTGAATTTAGCCCTTTGTGTGCTATGGAAAGATCTATTTCTATCGGGTGAAAAAATACTTACCCTATTTAAAAAAAAAAATCTCCTCCTTTTTCCCACTATAGGTTTGTAATGTTTCATCTTTAGTAATCACTTATACACTTTAAATGCTTAGCATCTACAGATGGAGCTTCATACAACTGACAAGATACTGTATATTTAAATGTAGTAATGCACCATTGAACTGGGGTGGCATAGGGACAATGATAAGCCATCTGAGATGAATGTTTACACAAAGTTTGTCCCATCTGTATGTACTTGAAGCATTGATCATATTTGTTTCCTAAAAGTAGGGTCTCTTCTTTATATTCTTTATATTCTTCTTCTGAATATGGCATTGTTTCTATAGTACTAAAGGAAGTGTGAAGAACTTCTCTATAAATGATAGAATCATATGTATATGTGCAAAAACATCAAAAAAATTATTTCTGGGGCATTTTGTTTATGACTTTTGCAAGATAAAAAGCTATGCAGTTGACAGTACTATCAGGATCCTTCATGTGTTGTATTGTTCATCTTTGTCTTTTGTACCGAATGCAGGGTATGGGGAAGTTTGGACGCTTTGATGGATGCTAAACAAGCACCAGATTGTGGGAACAGAACAGCTAATTAGGATATGTCCTGCATTTTCTTCCTCACCGAATGTCAATATCACTCCTACGCACAAGAGGATTCTAACGCTTTATTTAACAAAAACTGAATGGAAATCCCTATAATGTATTTGATGGAAACAGTATCAAGCTTATAACTATTCACTTAGCAGTTTATATATTTTAAAAACACCAATAAAGCATTTTGTTCATACATAAGTTCAGTCAGTTATGTCCTTTATCATTTTAGGGAAGGATTTTGAATTCTGATATAAATGAATATTGTAGTTCTACTGATCTGGTCGAACATCTCCAGAGAATACTTTTTAAAGATATCAAAATATACAGATGGGGCAAATGATATCTATACGCTTGTCTGAAATGGATCACCATATAATTCCATTTTAACAGACTTTAATCAATCATTATTGCACTGAAAGTAATGAGGTGACATTGTATATCTCAATATGTCCTTTTTGGGGCAAAGCTGTTCAGATGTTTAAGTTTAAGCCTGTGATCCAGTCCCCAAGTGTTTTGGTGACACCATTATATACATTATTTAATTCATCATTCATTGGTCACATTAATTACTGAAATGTTGAGTGCTGAGCTAATGGGGGGAAGAAGAATTTACATCTTGTTTTTCTGCAATTAACAATTTTAAGCAGTTTGAAGGCATCTCCTTGGGATGCCTGATGCCTTCATGTCAAGGGCGGTCACAAAGGGAGTTGAAAAACTTCTTAGACAGATTTTACATTATATTATGTATGTATTTATATTTATTTACAGCTACTTGAATAAGCAGTGCTGAGAATTAAAACAATACATTAATAGAAAAAAAAACAGTGAATACAATAATAGATGATAAAGATATACAACATATTAAATTATATTCAAAATAAATTGTTCATAGACACAAGAGGAAGGAGGTCCTGCATTGTAGATCTATGGTAAGTGATGTAGCTAACGTAAAGCTGGCAATACTCTGCGATAGCTGCACATTTGACAAGGCCACCAAATGTCTGGGTTTCTGATGTGGTTACCCACGTTCTAGACCAATTGGGCTGATCAGATCAGATTATACAATGGGCCTATCGATTACCATTGTGTGAGGACTACATAAATGCACCTATGCAATTCTCACCCCAACAGGATTTTCAACTAGATCATACTATGGTCCTTCTGACACTTGTGGGGCATCGACTGACACAGCCCATGCCTAATGGGATTTATTTCAGATAGAGATCAGATAGCGGTTGAGTAGCCCCTCCAAAGGGCCAATAAACTGAAGACTCAGTCTGGACAGACATAATATCAAAGGCTATTGTGATACTAAACTCTATAGTTAGTATAGGTATGGGTACATATAGAATTTATGTGAAAGTAGGGAGGGGTGTGTGTATAGATGCTGGGTTTTCATTTGGAGGGGTTGAACTTGATGGACTTTGTCTTTTTTCAACCCAATTTAACTATGTAACTATGTAGTTGCTAAATTGTTTTTACCAGCAGGTGTATGGCCACCTTTAGGTGTTAAAGTAATTTTTTTTAAAGTTTTTTGAAAGCAAAGATAAAATTTGCTCTTTTTAGCCTGGATATACATTTGTAAATAATGATTGTATCTCTTTTTTTACTTACGTTTTATATTTAATACGTGAAATCAATGTCCTCAAGGCTGCAAAACTAATGTTGATCCAGAATCTGCTAACCCATATATAAAAGTAACATTTATTATACGTTTGCAGGCAACCAGTTTAATGACACGCTGCAAAGCTAAACCCATTTTCAGAGATTCAGAGAAAAGTATCCAATATTTTTGAAGTAGTAGAAATATACAAACCAGTCTCCTACTTGAAACGTTTATTTTCTTTGAAACATGATGTGATTGCACTAAAAGTAGCATCCATGCGGATGAAAAAAAGAATGTGTTGCCAGCTTGCTATCCATCCATCAAATGAGACATCAATTGCATTTCTCCTCCTGCGCTAGTGACACACTTTGGTTGTTTCTGTTCACTCTAGCCTTGGGGCAGAAATGTGACACTTCCCATGATATCTCAGTTTCAAGATAATATGCTTTTCATGGTTTTTTTTTCAATTTCATGGTTCCTAATGTATTCCCCTTTAGTGTAGGAATGAAACAGCGTGTGAAAGCAAAATGGCAGGATGTATTATTTGTGGAATTTAGTCATCCACAGATCACTGAACAGATCTTTTGTTTGGAAGCAGCAACTACAGGTATAGGACCTTTATCCACAATGCTCAGGACCTGGGGTTTTCTGGATAAGGGATCTTTCCATAATATGGATCTTCATAATTTGTCTACTAGAATATAATTTAAACATTAAGGGGCCGATTCACTAAGGGTCGAATATCGAGGGTTAATTAACCCTCGATATTCGACTAGGAATTAAAATCCTTCGACTTCGAATATCGAAGTCGAAGGATTTAGCGCCGATCGAACGATTAAATCCTTCGAATCGAACGATTCGAAGGACTTTAATCCAACGATCGAAGGAATATCCTTCGATCAAAAAAAGTTAGCCAAGCCTATGGGGACTTTCCCCATAGGCTAACATTGACTTCAGTAGCTTTTAGATGGCGAACTAGGGGGTCGAAGTTTTTTTTAAAGAGACAGTACTTTGACTATCGAATGGTCGAATAGTCGAACGATTTTTACTTCGAATCCTTCGATTCGAAGTCGCAGTCGAAGGTCGAAGTAGCCCATTCGATGGTCGAAGTAGCCCAAAAAAAACTTCGAAATTCGAAGTTTTTTACCTTCGAATCCTTCACTCGAAGTTAGTGAATCGGCCCCTAAATAAATCCAATAGGCTGGGTTTGCTTCCAATAAGGATTAATTATATCTTAGTTTGGATCAAGTACAAGGTAATGTTTTGAGAGAAAATTTGGAGTCTATGGAAAAGACTTTTCCATAATTTGGAGCTTTTTGATAACGGGTTTCAGGATCTTGTATATACAAAAATAGCTTCTCATATACTGTAAATATTAGTATATCTTTACCTAGATATCAGCAAATGTGTTTTGTCTTAAGCTGACATCAAAAGTTTTATGTTATGTTATATGTAATCAAGGCTTGACAAGTTCAAGTCAAAAATATACAAAGCACAGATTTCTACAACATTTAAAGCTACAATTATAATTTGATAACTTAGTGTGATATATAGCACTGGTGAGATGTATCAACCCTATTGTAGGTTATGAGCAATGTCACTTTTTTTTTTAGCTTTTTCTTTTAAATTAATGGTTACTAATGTAAATCAATAATAATCAATATGGACATGGTTTCCATGTGTCAAAGGCACTCTTGCACTACCATAAGGTTGCACTCGATGCTGCTCAGTCCATCCTGCCGCCTGTTCCAAATTTTTTGCAGTGCATATACTGATGCCGGGGAATCCTGGAGCCACAACCACTTTTAAAGCAGCTGAGTCAATCACCCCAGAGCATAATGTGCAAATCTCATGCCAAGGATAATGCCATTACTTAAAAGAGCATTTGCCATACTGATGCCAAAATTGAAACCATACAGCACATTGTGTATTCTATTAATTTTTTTTTTTTAAATCGTTACTTCATTTGTAATTTTATTTTATTTCTTTTCTAATTATTATGTAATATGTTTTGTCAGCACAAAAAACATTTGCAAACACCATTGCTGACTTGTTTGTGTGGTGTTTATACAAATGGCCTGTAGATGTCACTCTGCTCATACTTATACTGTGCAGACTTCCTGGTAGCTTAAAAGTGAAAATTACTGTTGTGTAATGCCTGCATGACTCTGCTAGTAAAGCTCTGTCTACTCATAGTTTACTCATCCTCGGCTACCCAAAACATAACAGTTTGCATCCTTTTTTGACCGATTTGAGACCTCAACGACTCCCTCACAAAGTTTGCAACAAAACACTTTTGTGATCATGAGCAGTGTAATAAAAAATTCCCAACAGCAAAGCGTTTTTTGTGACAAATTATTTAACAAAACTCCAGAGCAGCTGTTAACGCTAACTTTTGATCAGCAATACTGAGCGATGGAATATTCACCAGCATATTATTTTACATTGAGAGGAGCACTAAACATTCACAAAAATACAATTTTAAAAATGGCTTGCAAATTTAATTGCATTCCCCCTTAACGCTCCCTAAAGACCCACTTGTTTAGGGAAGCTTATTCAATGTATCTTAATTAATCAGTCATAAATGAATAAAATCCTTATGTCTAAATTGTACCCTAGCCTTTTAGTTTGTAAACTCTTGTGAGTAGGGCCCTCTAATCCTATTGTACTCTGTAAAACCTAGTTTGTTATTTACTGTTTCTTCCCTGTTTATCTAATGTAAAGCACTAGTGATATATAAATAAATGATGAACACCTAAAACATGCAGAGATGCAGGTTTTTAAATTGTGGCAACAAAAAGTTATTGAGAAAAAAATAATTATCACAGTTTACAAGAATCATGACATAATACAATTAGCCTTGGAAATGTCATTGTGTCTACTGCTACATAGACACAATCAACAGGTGAGCCTCCTACTGACATTGTGCCTACTACACTTTTGATGATCTCTCTCTCTCACTCTCTGCCCTTGTGTCCTTATAGTATTTGGCATGGTTAGCTGCTGTTGCTAAATAGGTCACAAGGGCATCTTGATTAAGGTAGTATTTGGGAGGAACACTAAACTTTGCACTTAATGGCCAACAAAATGATTCTAAAATGTATATTCCATTTAACTATAATTTTGCATTCCTTCCTAATGTGTCTTTTTATCTGTTCAATCATTTTATCTGTTCAAGCTTATTGTAATTTTAAAACCTTATGGCTCATTTAATATATTCTTGACAAATTACTTGCCTGGAAGACTACAATGTCTATGTCTACAATGTGCATTTCTATACTAAAGAAAATATAGAATGTGTATTTTATGTTATACGTTTTTCTAAATACAGGCCTTGGAATATAGTCAACCAGCAGACTTTATTCATTACATTTTTCATTAGGTTTATAATCCTTCACTTTAACTTCTTTTCAGCTACCAGCATGGAAATTACCAAACAGACAGATGTTTTAAAGAACTTATGTTTCATATGTTCTTGTTGAAGAATTTCCCAGACATGACCAAACAATTGCAAATATTCCACGGAATTAAAAAGTTTAAAGTAAAAAATATTAAAGGCAGTAGATGTAAAGGTTGAAGTCACAAATAATCTTAAAGATTCATCCATCACCATTAGAATGTATTATCACAGTATGCAAAGCCTCTTTTTACATTATTCTATGGAGCCATTTGCTGGAACATTTGACTCAAGTATTGTAGTTTCCCGAGTAAGACATTGGGCTTGATTTAATTCAATGCAATATGGTACATTTTGTATGATAAGTGTGCCTCTTCGTATTTCTGCAATTTAATTCATTGCATTAAACACTTATGGCATTAACCAATATCTCTAGTCTTTATGTGACCTTTGTTTTTGCTACCTAACAGCCGATTTAAAGTAAAGGGAATGTTTTCTTTTCGCAATTCAATTCAACCCAAAACCTCAAATCATGCCGCAATTTAACATTTCAAGGGATGTCTTTTGTTTTATCTTCCAGTTTCCCTTACTCCAGCTTGAACTGGCGGAAATGCTTTTCATACTATGTCTAAAGCCTTTTTGCCCTCCTTCCATTTTCTGTTCTCACACATGCACCTTATGGCATAAGTGTTTTAAGGGTAAGGGCACATGGGCAGATTCGGGGAGATTATTCGCCCCGGCAACAATCTCCCCAAACTGCCTTCCCCTATGTTCCCGCTGGCTATAATGAAAAATCGCCAGCGGGGTGGCACTTCATTTTCCAAAGTCGCCTGAAGTTGCCTCACGAGGAAATTTCTGGCGACTTCGGAAAACGAAGTGCCGCAAGTTCCATCACGCTGGTGATTTTTCATTATAGCCAGCAGGAAGGTAGGGAAAGGCAGGTCAGGGACATTGTTGCCCCGAAGAAGAGGAGATTTGTCGGCCGGGGTGACTAATCTCCCCAAATCTGCCCATGTGTCCTCACCCTAAAAGATATTACATTTATGCCTATGTGTATATCATTAACAAAAGTACTTTCACATGTTCTAATGTTTTTAAAAAATGTATTGATTAGAAATATATGACCTATTTACCTTATTTTTATTTTTTCCAGTTTCATTCATGTCTTTTTTAACACTTGACTAGTACTACATCACTATTTGTTTAGGACACTATCAACCATCCCGGGTTTGAAACGGCAGACTGCAAGTTGACTTGGATAGGGCCTGACATAAATTCCAATTTGTATTCACTATAATGTTCAAGGTCACTCCTCAATATATTTTGTCTTCTGGGTTATTGGTCACATTCTAAAGCTATCAAGACAAACCTTCAAAAAAGATATTGATGTGATTAAAATATTGATATTTTATATTATGTAAACATATCCCCACAAATCCTAAATAGGTGTTTCAACAGTGGGCATCACTAATCATTCTTAATTATTTCCCTTTCAATGGATCCCACTAATCCACAGTGTAAACAATTTAGTTATCTCTCATTGTTTGTACATAACTGTTAACCCTTTATCTTTACTGCATCACACCACTCAACAGAGTTTCCATTAGTAGTTGCTGTGGCACCTCCACTTATCATCCCTGTCCCCCAAGGCTATATAGATCCAGGGTCTTGCTGGCTGGCTTAGGGGAGCCTGAAGTCATTAATAGACATCAACTTAATAGCCAGTGCCTTGTGGATCTCTATGAGCTTATCAAAATGATATTATCTTGTCTGTCCTGAACTCGTTTCTTGGTCCTCTCTATACTATAAGATCTGGTGGCATCCGAGTAGAGGAGGGCTCCTCCCAAAGTGAAAGGCAGCGGTTATAGAGTGAGCCGAGGCCGGGACCTTGGGGTTTGTTCTGGGTTTGGGATACCTTATGTGTGCAGGAAGAACAGAGTCAGGAAGGTAGTCGAGATCAAAGGCCGGGGTCAAACCTAACAGTAGCACAGTACAAAAACAGGATCCAATAGAATGGTTGGTAAACTGGCAGAAGTCAGGACAGGCAGCAAATTAGGGAAGGTCAGGAACAGACAAGAGAGACTTAGGAAACGCACTCAAGAACTATTAGAATAGACCTGTGCAATGTGAATTGGGACATGGTGTCTTTAAATATATGAAATTCACACCAAGTACGATCATGTCAGATGCAGCGCACACTTCAAACCTTGGAAGAGGGGTGAGCGGGCATCACAGGAGAATCAGCTTGAGTCAGTAGAGGAAGTGGTGGGCCTCCCCACTGCACCACTAGACCACCAGGTATTCTCACACTGGCAAAGGTCCTTTTCAGCTGGTGTGGTGTACAGCATAAGATGATATAGAATTATAGAGGCTATGGTTTAGAGTGCAAGTCCTTCAATAAAAATGTGAGGCTGATTTTGAACACAGTTAAGTTAACATTATTTACAATTCACGTGTTTTCTTTAGCAAAATGCAACAGTTTGGCGTAATTCAAATCTAGAGTTGAAGAAATAATCCTCTGCTGCTTTCCTGCTGTGTCTGTGTGTTTATCAGTGTAATTATTGCCTTACTATGAGAGTTCTTTTCATTTAACCGGTAACTATAGTGTCAGTGGAATTGCAGAGGCAGTTATGATGGAGGTTTAGCACCGGAATGTCTAGTGTAGTTACTTGCTTTTGTAAAAAGAGAAGGGAAATACATTAATTGGGGTTATGTTATTACCTTGGATTATCTATGTCTATAGAATTGTAATGAAGAAATGCGAGCAGCATGGAGTTTATCCTTGAAGAGGAAGACAATCTATGTTGTGCAACGGCTACATGGAGACTGCAGATGTGTTACATTTAGTCATGTACAGCCATGTCTTTATTTTTCATTTTAACAAAAGAAAGCAAAAATGTAATAAAATACAGATAAAGAAAACTGAGTGCACACAGATTTAAAAAAATATATACTAAATGACATTCACACTAGTAGTACATCATAGCTCCACATGATGCAACATTTTGTGCTGGAATATGAGTTTTCTCTCAATGGACAAAGCCAAAAATGAAGCCTGTCATGACGTACTACATATATACTGTATATATATATATATATATATATACTGTATATATATATATATATATATACACACACACACACACATGGCTATATCAAATCACAGGGTAACAAGCAATAGCTAGTGCTCTTGTAAAGCTACAGATGCCATTTATTGTGCATCCACAATAAATAACTAATCAGCAGTTATCCTGCCTCAGCATTTGATTCTCAAACTTGATTATTTGTATGGAAATACATGAGTATATACGGTAGTAGAGATTTTAAAAAAATTTTTTTCATTCAACACTTTAAAACCACCTTAAAGGGCAACTAAAGCCTGAAATAGAATAAAGCTAGAAAATATGTATTTTGTATACTAAACATAAACTTACTGCACCACAAGCCTAATCAAACAAATGATTTATGATTTTAAAGTTGGACACAGGGGGTCACTATCTTGTAACTTTGTTAAACATCTTTGCAAGACTAAGACTGTGCACATGCCCAGTGTGGTCTGGGCTGCTTAGGGATCGTCATAAATACAGCACAAGTCAAATAATCTGCCAGAAGGCGCTGCAGTAATAATCAGAATTGGCAGACTACACTGGGTCCTGTGTTTTCATGTAATCATGCTAATGTGTATTTTTTTGTATTGTTTGATACAAACTTTCTCCAACTCCTCAGAACCAGTGGCTGCAGCAAAATAATCCTCCAAATAAAATCCCAGTTTATCTGTTTAAATGTAACTCCATGATCTTTGTCCCTGCAGCTGGAGTTGAAAACAGTAAAGAGGATGTAAAGGCAAAAATAAAATCCAATACAAAGCTCTACACAGTAGCTGGCTGCTCTACAGGGAAACAAACAAAGCTGCTTGAGTTCTGCATGGCTGAGAAGTAAGGTGGGGACTCCCCCTGCTGTTCATAAGTATGATTGTTTTCCCTGCAGAGCAGTTAGGGACTGTCTGACAATTCCTATCCACAACAGTAAATAAAGGGAGAATTTCACTGCAAACAGTCAGGTTTCTTAAAAAAAACTGTGCATATTGTTTAATAAAAGTATTTTGGAGATAGGTTTCTTTTTCATTAAAGAAAGTAAAAATGGGATTTTATTTTTTTGCGTTTACATGCATCTTTGAGATGCCCCAACAGCCGGTTTAGAGAGATTAAAAGGCTCAAATTTGTGGGAAGGCCACAGGCCAGGGCCTAGGACGGCAAGATTTTAGGGGCAACATGCAACCCAGCCACATCCCAATGTTTTTGGAAGCATGGGGGACACGCAGGAGATTTGACAGTAGTGATGGACGAATCAGACCCATTTTGCTTTGCCAAGAAATTGCAAAATGGAAAAAAATTCACCTAATGCATTGAAGTCAATTGACATTTTTTCATACAAAAATGTTTCAAACTATGCAACATTTTTTAGGCTGACAGACAAAAGCTTGATAGAGCCATAGAAATTGAAAAGGATTGTGCATTTAGAGAGCATGACAGATGAATAAATCACTTACTGCTTCCTAAAATCTCCCTGTACAACATGCAGTAGAACATATAAATCCTCCAAATGTATGTTTCTGTGAATAAGCAAGGTTTCCTAGGAGAATGAGGATTTCCTATCACATTTTAGCCCTGAAAAACAGACAAATAAGAAGGGTTTAATTATTATTTGAATGGCATTACACAAGTCTCGCTGAACTTTGCCTCTGACCTACTGTATATTCATTGTTTTATCTGCCTGAGCATGTACTGTAATTAAAATTGATTGGGTGAATTTCACAGTTTTGCTGTGCCCATTTAAACAGTCTAGCAGACTTTGCAGGTTAAAAGCTCATATGCCTTTTTAAAACATCCTTTACATATAATTAAGCCCTGCCAAGCCTACATCCTAGGTATCTGTTTCTATAACAAGCTGCCCTTTCCATTCTCCTTACATGAAACCTTGCAAATAACGGAATTTCAGAAAAATGTAAATATCTTATTTTAAAAAAGAAAAAAAGGATCCTTCAATGCTATATTAGCCATGTTTCCCCATGAGGCAGGGATAGAATTTTAACTCATGTGGCATTCCTGCAGGAATGGAAAATTATGTGTTCTGAAACACGGACAGAAGAACCGAAGACTAGGGGGCTGATTTGTCAACATGCAAATTAGATTTTTTTTTTTACTGAGATACTAAAACTGACATTTCAGAGACTTATTATGTACAAAAAAAAAAACTCAAGTGTAAAAAGTCAGCATCTTAAAGCTGCCAAGGTCATGTAGAAGTCAATGGGAGTATTCCTATGCAAAATTTTGACTGTCAAATTTTTTAAAAGAGAATTGGTGGAATATCACAAATACAAATTTTTTTTGATCAATTTTGTTTTTACTAAACACATATTTGAGTTCGGTAAGTTGCAAGTGTATTCGAATTTAAAAACATAACTCTAAAATATGCAAAATTTTAATTTGCTAAATTGGGCTCTTTGTTTTAAAGTAGTTTCATGTTACTAAAGCACAGTATCTGACTCAACTGATATTCATCAATAACAATTGATTATTGAACCAACCGAATTGGTCTATCAAATTGATCGATACCAAAGTCATTATAAAACAACCGCTAGTTTTGGATGTTTAATACTATAGGAGGCCATAAGCAATGCTTTCCAGGAAGATGCCTATTATATTAGCTTAAACAAAATCATTCTGATATCATCTAATTTGTTATAATAAACTATAAATATTTAAATTGTGGTTTGAAAAATGTCTTATGACATAAGGACAAGTGATTTGTTTGCTACAGGTATAGTCACCTATAGCAGTCAATCAGCAGGTAACATTAATTGGTGAAAATTTAAAAGCAAAAATCATATTGGTTGCTATGGGTTACTGCATTTGGGCAAACGTTGTGGCTTTTATCACATATGGGGAAATTGTAGTAAGAAATAGTTTTAGTTTTCTTAATTGTGCAACTTGTTACTGTGTGCTATTTAAAGGGGGAGTAAAGTATTAAATAGAATAAGGCTATAAATGCTGTATTTTGTATACTAAACATAAACATGAACTTACTGCACCACAAGCCTAATCAAACAAATGATTTATGCTTTCAAAGTTGGCCACAGGGGGTCACCATCTTGTTACTTTGTTAAACATCTTTGCAAGACTAAGACTGTGCACATGCTCAGTGTGGTCTGGGCTGCTTAGGGATCGTCAAAAATGATCAAAACAGCACAAGTCAAATAATATCTGCCAGAAGCCGATACAGCAAGACTGATTAATAATCAGAATATACAGACTGCACTGGGTCCTGTGTTGTTATATAATCTTATGTATATTTTATAGTTTTTGTATTGTTTGATACAAACTTTCTGTCTCCATGATCTTTGTCCCTGCAGCTGGAGTTGAAAACAGCAAAGGGGATGTAAAGGCAAAAATAAAATCCAATACAAATCTCTACACAGTCGCCGACTGCTCTACAGGGAAACAAACAAAGCTGCTTGAGTTCTGCATGGCTGGGATTGATTTTTTCCCTGCTTAGCAGTTAGGGACCGTCTGACAATTTGTTTCCACAGCAGTAAATGAAGGGAGAATTTCACTGCATACAGTCTGGTTTCTTATATAAACGGTACACATTATTTAATTTAAGTATAATGGAGATAGGTTTCTTTTTCATTAAAGAAAGTAAAAATAGGATTTAATTTTTTTGCCTTTACATGCCCTTAAATGTAATGTATAATGTAAGTTAAACAGGGGTTCTTTAGAAACTGAAGCTGTCAGTTTATCAGGACTAATCAAATGAAATTCTGATATAAAATATGACATTTACAAGGTTACAGCTTTGGTGTCTTGACTTGTAATGTTAGAATATTTTATAATTTTATATATTTTATATTTTTTAAAGTGTTCACAGTCTTATAGAAAAACATACTACTCTTTTTCTGGGGTTCATTGGTTGATCTCAATAATAAAATAAGCAAACAACTTATTTGTATTTTATTATTTTGTAATTTAATCACATACATTATCACAGATTGTCGCAGTAATCTAACACACAATAATGCCCTTTTTTTTCCATTGTTGCCATCAAACTGAATGGAGTACCATGTGTATCATGTGAGCCAGACACATTCAACCCATCTCTACTGCAACTGAAAATGTTCATTTTTAATGACACATTTTCTACAACAATGTAGATTTTTTATGCATATTTTATGGGGATTGTCTACAGTTACTGCTATGGATCATTTAGATACTGATGTCTTATATTATTATTTATTATGTCTTATATTATTTTTTTTTTTCATACTGTATATACAGGTATGGGATCCATTATCTGGTAAACCGTTTTTTAGAAAGCAATGAATTATTGGAAGGCCATCTCCCATAGACTTCATTGTAATTAAACAATTTTAATTTTTAAAAACGAGTTCCTTTTTCTCTGTAGAAATAAAATAAAACCTCGTACATAATGGTAACCAAACTGACTGAATCAATACTGGAGGCAAAACAATGCTATTGAGTTTATTTCACATTGAAATGTTTCTTAGCAGACTTAAGATCCAAATTATGGAAAGATCCCTTATCTGGAAAATCAGAGGTCCCAAGCATTCTGGATGGAATGGCGGAGTTGTAGAGCAACACAAGCATGAAAAATGTTCTTGTGGTGCCAAATAAGTGCTGTGATTGGCCATTTGGTAGCCCCTATGAGGATTGTCAACCTACATTGAGTCTCTGTTTGGCAGTGCACCTGGTTTTTATACAACCAAAACTTTCCTCCAAGCCTGGATTTCAAAAATAAGCCCCTGCTTTGAGGCCACTGAGAGCAACATGCAAGGGGTTGGAGAGCAACATGTTGCTCATGAGCTACTGGTTGGGGATCACTGCTTTAAGGTATGGAGAGCAGAAAGAATCCTTATCCAGAAACCACCAGTTCCTGAGCATTCCTGATCCTATACTTGTATTGACCATTTAGGAGCTGGCATGGCACACCTGTATGATTATAAAAGTGTTGCCTTCAAACTATTATCTTACCTGCACTAAACAGCTCAGCCAGTGTCAGAATTATAAAGGGACTTTTTACTTTACTAATTTATTTTCTATATTTTTTTATAATTTATCTTCAGATTTTGGTCTGAGCTGTGCACTATGCACATACATTTTGACAACACAAATAATTGAATATGGTTATACAAAACCAAAGTCATTGATATCCCCACACTAGATTAAAAGTCAGCAAAATATGCAATAATAATCTCTAGGCAATTATAATGCATAATTCATTAGTAGCTCTGCCTTGGCGACTGTGCTGCATATATATGGTACACTATTTCTACTATCACAAACAAATACATATAGTCTAAATAGAAATAGAGAGAACATTGCTCATTCACTATCAGAAGACATAAGTAAACTTTGAGCTGACCTTTATTTTTAGGAAAAAAATGTATCTCCATTTTCCCGTGTGCAACTATATTTACTTATTAATATATATTGTGAAACATATTGAAGAAAACCTTAATATTATTGTAACACCTATTTGGGCTGCATAGCACACAAATAGTTAAACTGTCCAGCTAGCAGTAGAAGCATGGGTTACACGCGACTTCACACAACAGGGTCAGGGCCTTCGCCATGTGGAAGTGTTCCCTCTATGGTGTAGTGCAACTACATCCCCCCAGGCTACTGTGCATACAACAAAAGATGGGCGCCAGGAGGTTCTTGCAGTAAAACAGAAAACGGTTTATTTAACTATGCACGAGGCAAGTGACCACAGGTTTAGTACTCACACAGGAGCTGAGGCAATAGCACATTTCTCACACAGAGCTGCAGGCATTAGGCATTTCTCACAGAGGAAAGGTCTCCATTAGGCATTTGCAGTATTCACACACATTCCCTCCTGGAAGTTGTCAGGAAAGCAGCTTCTACCCTACAGTCCCTCTTCACTGAGGTCCCTGACTGGAGGCAACACATAAAGCCTCTGGGAAGCTACTCCCTTACTGCAAATCCTTGTTGGAGCTTCAGCTGCTCTTTCTCTCTCACCTCTCTGCCTTTCTCTCCTAGAGAGACTATAACAAGTCTGCCCTAGTGCAACTATTCCTCATTCACGGGGTTACCTGGTCCCCGACTTCTTCTTCCAAAGCACATGGGCCTTTCTGGGCCTAGCTGTGCCCAGGCTCCCCTGAGCACACCCAGCTGGATCACCATCCACAGGCCAAAGAGGAAGTGGCCACTCCCTACACACACTATATAGCAGTGTAGCAGGGGAGTGTCATTCTCTCCTGGCAGATCACTCTAAGAAAAAGGTGGGGGCCTTAAAGCTGCAGGGCAGATTACCCAGTAGGGGTCCCTACATACACCCGGGGGAAAAACCCATTTCGTCCCGACAATGGTTTAAACATCCCCAACATATATCAACTTACAGTACCATCACATCCACTTCTGGTATCCTCTCCTAAGGCATACCTGGTAACAATGGTCACTGTAAAGGAAACACAGCATGCACAATACTGTATCAAACATTTTCAATTGCATAATAAACATTGCAGTTGGTCAACTTTATTACACATCAGCAAAAATACTTCTCCCCCTCCCAAGGGTCCACACAGGCCAGTCCTTGGGTGCAGAAACACTACTCAGCGAGTAGGTGAAGGCAGAAGAAATGGTGGTGGGGATCAATAGTCCTGAATTAGAACCCACTTAGTCCAGCAGTCCTTCCAGCCACAAAAAAACAAGCAAGCAGCACTCTAGGCATCTCGCTCTGCAGGAGTCCATAGAAGAGCTGTAGCAAACATCAGAAGAATCCATCCTCCAGGTTCTCCTCTTCCAGATCCATGATCCGGGATCACACATGAGCAGGAAATGGCTCCATCCGGGACATCCATCTTCCTCCCATCCAACTGACATCCGCAGGCCTTCGTGAAATTCGGGGCGAACCTCCAAGCCCGAACACACGGCCAAATACTTCGAAGGAAATCCATATGATTCGAAGAATTCGTACGTTCCGTTTATCCACTTCGAAAAATTTGTACGATCCATTCGTACACTCCGGCAAATTCGTACATCCATTCGTACGATTCGAACAAAACAATGCACAGCCTGGTTTTAGGGAATCGAGCCCCACGTTGGGCAGCCAAATGTAACACCTATTTGGGCTGCATAGCACACAAATAGTTAAACTGTCCAGCTAGCAGTAGAAGCATGGGTTACACGCGACTTCACACAACAGGGTCAGGGCCTTCGCCATGTGGAAGTGTTCCCTCTATGGTGTAGTGCAACTACATCCCCCCAGGCTACTGTGCATACAACAAAAGATGGGCGCCAGGAGGTTCTTGCAGTAAAACAGAAAACGGTTTATTTAACTATGCACGAGGCAAGTGACCACAGGTTTAGTACTCACACAGGAGCTGAGGCAATAGCACATTTCTCACACAGAGCTGCAGGCATTAGGCATTTCTCACAGAGGAAAGGTCTCCATTAGGCATTTGCAGTATTCACACACATTCCCTCCTGGAAGTTGTCAGGAAAGCAGCTTCTACCCTACAGTCCCTCTTCACTGAGGTCCCTGACTGGAGGCAACACATAAAGCCTCTGGGAAGCTACTCCCTTACTGCAAATCCTTGTTGGAGCTTCAGCTGCTCTTTCTCTCTCACCTCTCTGCCTTTCTCTCCTAGAGAGACTATGACAAGTCTGCCCTAGTGCAACTATTCCTCATTCACGGGGTTACCTGGTCCCCGACTTCTTCTTCCAAAGCACATGGGCCTTTCTGGGCCTAGCTGTGCCCAGGCTCCCCTGAGCACACCCAGCTGGATCACCATCCACAGGCCAAAGAGGAAGTGGCCACTCCCTACACACACTATATAGCAGTGTAGCAGGGGAGTGTCATTCTCTCCTGGCAGATCACTCTAAGAAAAAGGTGGGGGCCTTAAAGCTGCAGGGCAGATTACCCAGTAGGGGTCCCTACATTATTATAATCATAGAACTCAGGGGTAGTAAGTGTTAATGTAGTTAAGCCTAACTAAAGGTGTAATTAAAGGAACAAGGTTTACACCAGGTTTAATACAGTAACCAATCAGATTATTCCTTTTTAAAAGGTGATCAATATATTCTACCTGCTGATTGGTTGCTAGAACTAGTGCAAGCTTTGTTCATTTTTTATCACATTATTGCTAGTTTTTTTCCATGTTTTCTAGCAAGCTTCCATCCTCTGTTTCTAGCTTTTTCTATTTTATACAGTACAATTAATTAATTGCCCACAATGAATGCACATAAATTGTTTTTAATGATTTGAATAAAACTGCATTATTGTTTAGGTTCTGAATAAAGTCATGCATAATAGTGTGCTACATGGAAAGTGGGTCAAGTGCACCACTTTGCTCATATAAAATGCATAAATGTTAAGTGATTTAGCTGCTGGAATATGTTATTCAATCTTTTATGTTTCTATTTTCAATTTAAAAATGATTCTCTCCTATTTAATTACTCTAGCACTTTGATTATTTTATATTTATATATATATATATATATATATATACATATATATATATATATATATATATATATATATATATATTTATATATATATATATATATATATGTGTGTGTGTGTGTGTGTGTGTATGTGACCTGTTATCCAGAATGCTGATGTTTTATGGACTACAGCTTCCTTTCTGCTCCAACCTTTAAACTATAAACCCAGAATGCTCGGGACCTGGGGTTTTACAAATAATGGGTCTTTCCGTAAATTCGGATCTTCATATCTTGTCTACTAGAAAATCATATAAACATTAAGTGGCAGATTTATCAAGGGCCAAATTGAAAAATCTATTTTTTAATTTCGAACTTCGAGGTTATTTTAGTGTAGTTTGACTAGGGAATAGGCCTATGATTACGTATCGTTTGATACGAAACGCGTTAGGATGCATATCTTTTAACAAGATGGAATAAAGTTACAAGTTTTAACCACTAATGCCTTGGCTGCAGGAGTGCGTGCACATTTATTTCGGATGATTTGCACGGCACCCGGGCCACTTGGCCAATTTGGTGAGTGTAAGATCTGCTGACCTTTTTCAATGTTGAAATTGAATTGTTCATCTTTCAAGTGACGGACCTGGGGTTTGGACACCCAGACCACCCTTTCCACTCGGTGAGAACTACCTAGTGGCTGGCTTTCTGTCATTGAATGTTTTATAAGCAAGATTAGATTTTGATGCTTTTTGATAATATTTAATTGGTCTTGAGAGGGATTAGAGCCAGCAATTTGTTTTTTTCGTATGTGACTGGGGAATAGTCCAAATTTGAAACGAAATTTATCATGTACTGTCTCTTTAAAAATTTGACCTACTATTCACTATCTAAAACTTGCCAGATTGCTGTTTTAGCCTATCGGGGACCTCCTAGAGCCATTTTGGAGTCATTTGGTGGACTTTCAATTGAATACGATCCGAATTCGATTCGACGATCGAATACAGTCTATTCACCTATTTATTTTTTTAATAAATTTCACCTATCTATCTTTTTTAATAAATTTCAGTTACTCTTTTTTTTTTTTTCGAATTGCAAGGTGATGGGAGTTTAAAATAACTCCCATCAACTGGAAATTCGACCCTTGATAAATCTTCCCCTAAAAAACCCAATAGGCTGGTTCTGCTTCCTATAAGAATTAATTATATCTTAGTTGGATCAAGTACAAGGTACTGTTTTATTATTACAGAAAAAATGGGAATAATTTTTAAAATTTTGGATTAATTGGATAAAATTGAGTCTTTTGTGACAACAATTATGAAATTATGAAGCACTATTCAGTTGAAGAGGCAACAAGGCCCACCAGAAACCCTGATATCAAGGATGCACCACCCGGAGCCACAAAACCTTTTCTTCTTATTGAGAAAAACCTTGGTAACCCCATGTTTTCAAATGTTTTTAAAATGTAACATTAAGGGGCACATTTACTATGGGTCGAATATCGAGGGTTAATTAACCCTCGATATTCGGCCATCGAAGTTAAATCCATTGACTTCGAATATCGAAGTCGAAGCATTTACCGCAGTTCCTTTGATCAAACGATTGACCGATTTTCCTTCGATCAAAAAATGCTAGGAAATCCTATGGGGACCTTCCCCATAGGCTAACATTGGTGCTCAGTAGGTTTTAGGTGGTGAAGTAGGTGGTCGAAGTTTTTTTTAAAGAGACAGTACTTCGACTATCGAATGGTCGAATTGTCGAACGATTTTTAGTTAGAAACGTTCGAAGTCGTAGTCGAAGGTCGAAGTAGCCAATTCGATGGTCGAAGTAGCCAAAAAAATTTGAAGTATTTTTCATTCTAATCCTTCACTCGAGCTAAGTAAATGTGCCCCTAATATAGTCGAGAGGGTGCTGTTTTTTGCCAACTAGATGCCACTGAGGTCTATGGAAAACATTTTATTAATAGAGATATCACAGCAACTAGATTGGCTGCTTCCAAAGTTGCACTCGATGTTTCCGTGATCCCATCACAGATGCTTAAACTCATTATTTCCTATCTTTCTCACTTGAAAGACAAGCAGAATCTGGAAAAGATAGAAAAGAGGAAATGTTCTGTTCTCCAAAAGGGTCCACTAGGGTCAGGGCCCACCCGAAAAAGTATTGTGTATTGTGCATGCTCATGTACTGTGGTTGCTTTGGTAGCTTTAAATATTTGGCATGGGATTTGTACTCTGGACAACATTAAGAAAAATAGCAAAATGATGAGGCGCTATAAAAGTAAAACACTTCAGCTGCAAAATTTCCTGGCATCCAGAAATACTGATAAAATGATGAATCCTTCTTTAAAATTTTTAATATAATTTGTAGTTGCTGGTCTGGATACAATCTTTCCATTGTTCAACTTATGTTCTCATAGATATATAGTTGCACTATTTATCAAAACCCGCTTTCAGGTGGCTACAATCCATCAGCACCTACCGGTTCCTCTCGTCATTGAATAGATTTGTGTTAGGAGCATAAACACAAAGTTGCTCTCTGCCAAAAACAGTGATAAACCAACTTGTCATTATTGTGTACTGCTAAGTGATGCAAGTAAAAATTCAAATAGTAAAACCACATAAAATCCAGTATCATATAATTGTAGGAGATGTCACTTTTTTTTTATTATGAAAACTGAAGTATAAAAAAGCTATTTATGACTTTTTTTCCTGAGTTGTCTAACCTGATGTCCTTAAGTTTTTGTTAAACTTATTTATTAACGCACATTCACCCTTTTAAAATGATTTTACCATCATGTTTGTCAAATTGTTATTATTATAGAAAAAGGGACAGAAAAAAGTGAAACAATAATAGTACTTAAAGAAGCGGTTCACCTTCCAAAAAGTTTTCAGTGCCATTGTTTTCAAGATAAAAAAAAAAAGATTTGCTTTTAATTTTATTTTTTTGTATCTCAAAATGAATAGGGGTTAGTGATTGTCGAATCTGTCCCAAAATTTGCGAAATGCATTGAAGTCAAAATAATTTTGGCGCAATGTTTGACGCGATCACCATTTTTTATGTCGCGGCTGATTTTTCGCCAGGTGGATTTTCGATGCAGTTTCACAAAAACATTCACAGGTGGCGAATCGCCACAAATCCATGCTTGGTGAATTTATTCGCCCAACACTAATAGGGGTCATTCATGATTGCGAACACAGACAAATAGTGGTGATTTGCTCCTTACAGAGCTATAAAAGGAAAATCTTTTGTAGCTTATATGTAGTTGTTGGATGTGAATGAACAGGTCCAATCGTCAAGGGCTATGTCACTCAAGAAGATTTTAAGTGCCCACTGGGTCAGATTTATTTATTTCCTGATTCTTATTTTTCTCCAGGACAGAAAATAAATAATCTGTGATAAATCTCTGCAATTTATTAACGATAAATAAGAGAACGTTTCCTGACAATGCAAAATTTGGCACTGGTAATAAAATCATATTTTCTAAGATTTAAGTTTGAAGTGACTTTTTCCATCCCCACATGTTTCCAAGGAAGGTGGAATGGGGTCAACATTTCTGAGAATTATGAGAATGAGAAATTTGACATACTCATCATCAGACCAATATGGTATTTACTAAGCTTCCAGCTCATTGAGCATTTAACTAACAATTCAGTGGAAAATGTACAATAATTAAAAAATGGTATGTTTGCCCATTACATACATTAAGGGGCTGATTCACCAAGGGTCGAATATCGAGGGTTAATTAACCCTCGATATTCGACTGGGAATTAAAATACTTCGACTTTGAATATCGAAGTCAAAGGATTTTAGCGCAAATAGTTTGATCGTTCGATTGAAGGAATAATCCTTAGATCGAACGATTAAATCCTTCGAATCGAACGATTCGAAGGATTTTAATCCAACGATCGAAGGATTATCCTTCAACCAAAAAAACTTAGGAAAGCCTATGGGGACCTTCCCCATAGGCTAACATTGAGTTCGGTAGCTTTTAGATGGCGAACTAAGGGGTCGAAGTTTTTTCTTAAAGAGACAGTACTTCGACTATCGAATAGTCGAATAGTCGAACGATTTTTAGTTCGATTCCTTCGATTCGAAGTCGAAGTAGCCCATTCGATGGTCGAAGTAGCCCAAAAAGCACTTCGAAATTCAAAGTTTTTTTACTTCGAATCCTTCATTCGAAGTTAGTGAATCGGCCCCTAAGAGGCATATTAATGAATGTTATTTTCATGTTTTTTAATTCGAATACTTGAAAAACTTACTAGACTCAAATGTGTGTCTTCACAAAAAACCTGATAAACAAGAAAAAAAGAAAAACAAGAAGAAAAGAAAAGCAATAAAAAAACTTGAACTTGAAAGAATTTATATTCTACTCATCAATGGGTTTGATAACTCTCGAAAAAAAATTTATAAAAAATCAAATGGCAAAAATTGCTTGTATTTTGCCTAGGACAACTTCCACTGACTTACAAGAGTTTGGAAACTTTTAGATACCATATTTTTTTTTCTTAATAAAGTTCTACAATTCAAGTTTTTGAAACTCTTATTCTAATTTTTGAGTTTTAATGCAAAAAATCTCAAATCATAGTAAGAATTTGAGTTGGAACCTTGATAAGTCAGCCTTTTAGGCTCACTGAGCTCAACATAGAAGCTATAAAATCTACTGGATTGTTTTGCTTAACCCTAAACCTTTTCAGTCCAATGTCTGACAAATTAACTTGACACATTATTTATGCCCCTATAAACCTTACTCTGACAGTGTATACTGGGCAACGCTGGTGCATTTTGTTTTGCTGTTCCCCTTATAATTCCTTTAATACAGATTAATATCGGCACAGCCTCTCTAGAGAATAAAATTATTATGCAACTCCAGTGCAGAATTTCACAGTGTAATGACAGAGCTGTCAGAGTGCATTTAAATGCATTTTAAGAAGTATCACGAGGAGATGTCAGAATAATGGAACTTTCGACATCTCTAAATAGTCTTTTTTGAGGAGAAGGTAATTTTCATGGCACACATGAAGAGCACATGGAAGGAAATGTTCTGTTTTATATGCATATTTGTCAAAGCTAACGAAGCATTTATTTAAACACTTGTCACAAAATTACAAATGTTTTAGGCTTGGAAAAATAAACTTTCTTCATTGAAATGATAAGAATATTTTTTAATGTGAAAAGAGTTTTCTTTAGTTCAAAGATAAAGTTGACTTTGCTCTGATCAGAAAAATTCAGTAATGTGATGTCCAAGTGCTGCCTGCTCTTAATATATATATCATATGCACTGGAATGACAACAGATTGAAGTCATTGCTAGATGTAGCCCTGTGGGACGACACTTTGATTCAAAGGTGTAAACGAGGGAAGTCTACCTAGAAGGTTGTCAGAATTTGACTTGGGGCATGACTTGGCATTAGAGAACCTAAAAGGTTGGGTTTGGCTGAATAGCTAATGGATTTGACAACAGATCAGATCAACTCATAAGTGCCTGTGGTCTAAAATGTTCTATTATTTTTAAAACTTAAGATAAACAAAGAATTAGGCTAGAAATGATGCCCTTCAAATTGTCGCCTTCTCTACCTGTCTAATGCCACCACAGCCCTACAGCAGTGAAGATCTGTTCCTCTGAAGATGCCCCCATAAGCTCCCCATCTTCTTTTCTGCTGGTTCAGAGCACATGCTCTGGGCTGCACCTGAGCTTAGGGGTTGTCACACAGTATACTGTATATATACAATCAGTGATGGACAGGCCCACTGGGATACCAGGAAAACTCCCGTTGGGCCAAGGTGTCAGTGGGCCCTCCTGGTGCTCAAAATTAGGCCTATTTCTTGACCATTCCCTATTTCTTTTAGAACAGGCTAAATAGATGGGAATAATAGATTATAGAAGAAAAATAGTACTGAGAGTGGGCCCCTGGTCTAAGGTTTTTTGGTCGGCCCCTTGTGTCCCAGTCCAACACTGTATACAGTATAAAATTCACAATATAAGGCTGCTTTAATTTAAATAATTCAGATTGAAATTGCATGGCAGCATTCTGCATCACTGCTGAGCATTAATGATGAGCAAATTTTTTCGCCAGCCATGGATTGGCGGGAAATTCAGCATTTCACATCTGCAAATGTTTTCATGAAAAAAGAGACAAAGACAAATATGTCTCTGAGACAAAAAAGTAATATAAGAAAAAACACCCATTGACTTTTTTGACATTTTGACAAAAAAGTTGCCATAAGAAAAAATCTCATTGATTTTAATGCATTTGGACAAAAAGTCACAGAGACAAAAAAAGTTGACACAAGAAAAATCTCCCCTTGACTTAAATGCGCTTGGAGCAAGAAAAATTGTCATATGTAAAAAATGTTGATGCCCATTGACTTCAATGCGTTTTGCAAAGTTTTTGCTGTTTTGCAAATTTTTTGCAAAATTTAGTAACAGATTCGCTCATCACTACTGACTCAAAAGTACAGCCTAACAAGATGGGAAGCTGTTGTAGATAGTGTTGACCTCCTGGAGCATTACCATTATAGACCTGCTAAACCTGAAGCAGTTCTTTAAAAAATTACAGTATTTCTAGCCATGTTTTTTCCAGGCTTTAATGGATGGTCACATGAGAATTACAGACACCGTTTCATCAACTACAAATATCAGGAGAGGCTCTTGACTAGGGATGTAGCGAACTGTTCGCCGGCGAACTTGTTCGCGCGAACTTCGACCGTTCGCGTCCGCCGAATGTTCGCGAACGTCGCGCGACGTTCGCATTTTGAGTTCGCGTTCGATTCGAATACAAATCGTTCGACCATTCGAATTCCTTCGACTGCTAAAAATCGAACGATTTCCATTCGTTCGAACGATTAAAATCCTTCGATCGTTCGAATCGAACGATTTTAGTGGGTGTTCGAAGTTCGCGAACTGTTCGCGAACGTTCGCATTTTTTGCCGGTGTTCCAAATTGGCAGTTCGCTACATCCCTACTCTTGACTCAAGAATGCTCCTCCATATTAAATGAACATGTGTCCTGCTACCCAATTGGAGCTGCTTTTCATTCCAGCAGGAGAATTAAACTTTTGAAAACTATCTAATCTAAAACTTCTAAAGAATGGTGGCTTCCTGTTGCATTTCAAAGAATAAAGGATATAGCGTTTTGTTTTGCTCATTTATAGAGAATTAACATTAGTTCTGCTACCCTCCTGCAGCTGTTTTTTTAGGAGCTCTTAGAAGAAACAACATTTTGAAAACTATATAATCTAAAACCACACAATGGCACCTGCCTATTGGTTAGAGGCTATACAATGGAACTGAACATTCAACACTCTGATTCGAGTAAACTCAATACTTATTTTTTCCATTTATTTCTTTTCTTCCTGCTCAATTGTATAACACAGCTCTCTCACCTAATCCCCTCTCCAAACACCTCCAAATTCATTTCTGTATGAGACAGACAAGTGGGTACACTCACAAGTATTGACAGGTTTAATGGCCTTTTGTTAGTAAATGCGCAGATCAATGTTCCTCTTTCTCAGAAACCTTTATCAAGATGACATGCTAACCCTCTAGTTGCAAACACCTATTAAAAAAGTCTTCTAAAGCCACTATTATATAATTATATGTATATATATATATATATATATATATATATATATATATATATATATATATATATATATATATATATATATACTGTATATAAGTCAGAAAGTACTTCACATGATATTCTTTTTCTTCTTCACCTGGATCAGTTAGAAACTCTGCAAGGATTTATGGATCAAAAGGATTAAACTTGAGTGACATTTATCTTTTTTTTCAAACTCATATTCTGTGTTACTGTGTTACTAGAGTCTAAACACATCAGCAGCAGTGCTCTTGGAGAGAAAGAAAGAAGACATAGCCGGCCAAGAAACAGGACATTAGGTTATAACATATTAAGGCTATATAATTTATTCAGGTCACAATATCATTACACATTGTTATTAAAAACAAATAAAAAAAACTGGTTTCCCAAAACGTTCATTTATGAACTCAGAAGTCATGCTAAAACGGAAACACATGTTCCCTGTATTGATGATATTAATTAAAGGTACTTGCATCCAAACATGGTCGCACTTCCATATAGTTGCACTAAACCCCATTTTTGCAGAATTGCTCACCTATTAATGCTGGGGGAACTCTGGAGTTACAATGCATTTGTTTTTGTGCATCAGGTGCCAATTCAACTCAGATCATGGTTACAATTATGCTGACAATTACACTGACAAAACATGGTAATTTGTGTCCGAAATTTGCACACTGTACTGTGTTTGAAAATAACCCATCCACTGTTTTAAGTCACAGTAAACCTGGGTTTAGGGCTGGCCTGAGTTAGACCACTTTTTCCTTTCATTAGCTACAAAAAAACAAACAAGAGGAGCAATATTTTAGATTAAAATCAAACATATAACACTCATTTATAAAAGGAATCCAGGGAAAGAGAACCAAATATGCACTAGGGGTTATTTACTAAACTCTGAATTTATCTCATTATTTTATTAAAAAACTACAACCAAACTCCCATGCCTGATTTGACCTTATTTATTAATTTAAAAAACTCGAATTAATCACACTGAGAAAAACCCGATAAAATTGAGTGAAACCCTGATTTATTTCAGACTTTTTTGGTAGAATAACTTCATTTTTTGGATTTTAATTCAAAACGAAGCACAAACCACGATATCTTCAAATTGAGATAGATGCCTCTCCCATTGACTTATACAGGGCCTCGACAGGTCCGAGATGGCAGATTTTCGGATTTGGGCTTTTTGCAGCATCGGGGATAATAGATCTCAATAGATGCGGTTTTTTTCATGAAAAATTTAGTTTTTGCCCCAAATAACCCGAACAGATAAATTCAAGGTTTAGTAAATACCTCCCTATTTCCTCCATATATTACTTCCGTCTCCCACAAAAAAAGGGGGAAATTAAGGTCCATTTTGATCCTTATGAAGAAATTCATTAACCTAATAATATTATTATGTATTATTATTACTACCAATTCTTACTATTATTGTTAATTTTTCAAGTTTTGCCTGACTGTATTATATTTTCTGTCAAAGCTTTGCACCTCTGGAATCAGCACAAAAGAGTACAAGTACTATGGGTAATACAACTTGCCATCTTTCGTAAATGAGCAGATGCCTATAAAATCATATTTAGATAGCACTGATGTAATACATTCAATTGTCAGTGGTTAAGACTGACACAGCTCAGAATTGCTAAGAAAACAGAATTTAAAAGGAGGGGGGAAATCCCTAAATGTACCAGCTTTGGATATCACATTTAATTTCTTTTATGCCTCAGCTGAAATGTTATATTTCTTTGAAGTCCATTGCATTACAGGAAAAACTCCTGCTTCTGTCTTTCTCTGCATCTAATGTTATGTGACAGCATATAATCCCGTTATACGGTTTGGAAATCTCAGCTCTGGAAGTTAAAAAAATCAAAACAAGTAAATTATGGTTTCTTTCCTACATGAGCCCATTGAGGCACCTGGAGAATTCTCATTCTATTGTGTGCCCACCTTCCTCCACGCTTTCCATGGTTATGCAAAGCCAAAGATGGTATAACAAAATGATGTGATCTTTGTTGTGTGTATGTATGTATGTGTGTGATGATTTCCTTCATGGTGTTTATTCTCAAGTAAAGAATACAATGGAGTCTAATAAATATGTAATTTATCCATTTGTTTTACACTACTTACACTACCATCTGTGAAGCCTTAAAACATTTTGTACACTCTATTGGTTGTATAGTCTGAAGGTATTCAGCATTTGCATTTTGGACAAAGATTACAACTCTGTGCTATGAGCACTTACGTTTTAATTGAAAACGGTAGTCAATTAAACCAAGCAACAATTGTATTCATTAAATCTCTGAGTGAGTTTCATTTCTTGTGAGCATCAGTACCAAAGATCACTTGAGAGTTATGTCAGAAATTATTATTTTGCTGCATTTCTATCAGAAAAAGAAGAGATAACACTAAGGGGATTATGTACTAAACCTCAAATTTATCTGGCCAGGCTTTTTGGGGCAAAAACTCGAATTTTTCATGGAAACGAGATTTTTTGAGATTTATTATATCTCCCAATAATCAGATTAAATCACTTTTTTTAATTAATTAATAAATAAATGCATGGGAGTTTTATTTTTTTTAAATAAATATGAATTTTATTAAATAACCCCCTAAATGTCATCATAGGGTCTTACAAAAGGTGCTTTCACAACCCAAATATTATCCCACAACCCAATAAAAGACATGATGGAACTAACATGAGAGTAAATACATTATTGGCTGGGAAGGTGTATTGGAGTCAATAATAATGAATAGTGATGGGCGATTTTATTCGCCAGGCGCGAAACGGCCGCAAAAATTCGCTGGCGAAAGTTCGCCGGGGTCAAAAGAAAATTGTCGCCGGCGTCCAAAAAAATGGACGCTGGCGTTAAAAACGAGCAGCGGCGTCAAAAACGGGCATCGGCGTAAAAAAACGGACGCCGGCGTCAGAAACAAGACGCCGTTTTGCGAATTTTTCTGCTGTTTTGCGAATTTCGCAGGAAATTCGCAAATTTTTCGGCAAACCGAAACGGCGCAAATTCGCCCATCACTAATAATAAACTTAGGGGTAGACATACAATATTCAACCAGGTACTCCGACAATAATTTCCTGATTCAGCGGTCAAGTCAGAAACAAAAGTGTATGACCATCTAACACATTGTAAAATATATTAGAAAATGACTGTAGAAGCTATTTGGAATAAACTTACCACTATTGGATAACTCAGGCTTTAGCTTTAATAAACATCACAATTATATTCTCTGCAAGTCCAAAAATTTTCATAAAATTATTTTTATAATCCTAAAAATTATTCAATCCCACCCAACAAAAATGGTAAGTAGATATAAAAGAATAGGATAATAAAGAGGTTCAGTAAGGAGAGGTGGAATAGAAGTTTGAAAAGTGGGCCCACGGTCTAAGGTTTTCTGGTGGGCCCTTAGTATCCCAGTCCGACACTGGATGTAGCTGTACAAGGGGCACAGGCAACCATCTTACAAATAGAACTTTCCATAGAAACTATATCAGTATGCACTCTGCATTAATATTTACAGTGTACCTAGAAGAGATGAAGGCAAAGTAGCTCAATAAAAATAAGCCTCATAATCTCTTATGCATTAAGTAAAGGAGAACCTATTTATTAACAAACCCTAACTAAACGTATTCAGTGTGGGGACTTCTTCCATAATAATTACAGATTATAAAAGAAAGTATTTTACTTAGTATATGATGTGTCAAAGCAATGAAAGAGAAATGCGTTAGACCATTAAGGGATAGGCAGTGAAGTTAATCAAGAATCCTTTGAGACTGTTTACTTGCATAATTAGCTCAGATGGCAAGAAGAAATCCAATGTTTTCTGCCTCTTGTGTAAACGTGGCTTGAAATATGATTTCATACACTGGGATCAAATAATATATTCTAATTCTCTTCTGCATCCTTGGCATTGCTATAAATGACTTGAGTCTGCTTCAAATGACTACTTATTTAATTGTACAGCTGAACTCTGAACTCTTGTTATAATGTAAAAAATAAGCTATGCCAATTAACTGCAGAGAGAACCATTACACGACAGTTATAAATATATAAAATATATAATATATAAATGTCTTATTACTTCCAGTTATATGGTGCCTCTGTCATTAGTAAAATAACTGTGGAAATGTTGACCCAGGGAGGAAAAAACTGTCTTTTTATATTTTGTAGAACAATGCATGTATGAATGTTATTTCCTTTATTAGTGCAGGTTCTACAACTCTTACACATAACAACCAACCAAAGAAGGACTTGCATGTAAAATAAAACCATCTATAAGTAGTCAGGAACACAGCATGGGGTTTATCATTTTTGTTTAATATTATTAAAAAAATATTTGGATGGTCATACACAGGCCAACATTTGTCTCTGACTTGACCAATGAATCAGGAACGTATTGTCTGTGTACCTAGCTGAATATTGCATGCCTACTCATCAGTTTATTTTTGAAGTTATCTCACTGACAATATCTGTTTGGTCACATATATATCTGCAGGTTTAAAATCGGTTAAGATACACATTTGGGGGTAAAAGATCAGATTAGCTTGACTAGGTCTACCACTTTGGTGGCCAAATTGGCAAGAGATCTACATGTCTGCCAAGACTGCCTTATCAACAGATCTCTCTTTTTATGACCAGCTATTATTGGGACAAAATGACCTACACACTTTTTTGGAATTAAATGGGTAGTTCACCTTTCTGTTATAAAATATCATATTGTTAGTAAAATGTTACATTGGTCTTCTTTTTTATTAGTATTTGTCTTCCTATTTAACCACTGACCCCGCAGTGAAATGACTATTGCTCTTTGAGGCTAAAATTTTATTGTTCTTATTTTTATTAACTATCTTTCTAAGTATCCCTCTCCCTCTCCTACTTATCTTCCAGCCTATTAGTCAAATTACTGCATGGATGCTAGAGTAACTAATAGCAGCAGAAATTCCAAACTTGAGTGCTGCTGAAAAAACAAGAGCACGCAAAATACTAAATAAATGAAATAAAAAACCACAGGAAAATAAAAGAATGAAGACAAATTGCAAATTTCCTCTGAATATTACTATCTACATCATCCTAAATGTTAATTTAAATGTCAACTACCCTTTAATGCTGCTTTAGAATATGGTGCAGTAGAAAGTTCATAAACTGTTTTTTTGCATGTGTGTTTGGAATCACCTTATTGTAGGGCAAGGTAGAGTTCATCAGAGTCAGGCAGGGTTGCTGACCTCGTTTCTTTTTTATAAACAGCTCATTAGGCCATTGATTTACAAATTTCTCTAGGCAATTCATTCTAAATTGACCTAATAAATGTTACCTTACTAACTCGGCCCTGCCCTATTATCACATCGTGAATTTATATAGTTTTTTTGTATACTTTGGACCTTGCTTACAAGTAGCTGTAAAGGAAGGACAAAATAACAAATTTTCTCTAAAACAGTGATCCCCAACCAGTAGCTTGTGAGCAACATGTTTCTCCCCAGCCCCTTGAATGTTGCTCTCTGTGGCCTCAAAGCAGGTGCTTATTTTTGAATTTCGGGCTTGGAAGCAAGTTTTAATTGCACAAAAACAAAATATAGTGCCAAGTAGAATCTACCAGTCCACATAGGGGCTCCTCAACTTTTTTTACATTTGAATGTGGCTCACGGGTAAAAAAGGTTGGGGACCCCTGCTCTAAAACCACAAATGGCAAGTAATTTATTAAAATGGCCTAATAGAAAAAGCATGAATAAATGAAAATGCAGAATAATCTGAATAGGCTTATGAAATCTTAAAATCCATCGTGTTTTTTGTTTTTGTTTTAGAAATTACGATTTTTCTTGTGGTTTTTGAGTAATTAGTATTATCCATAATCTTAAGGGGCCAATTTACTTAGCTCGAGTGAAGGAGTAGAAGAAAAAAAAACGTCGAATTTTGAATGATTTTTTTGGCTACTTCGACTATTGAATTGGCTACTTCGACCTTCGACTACGACTTTGATTCAAATGATTCGAAGTAAAAATCATCAGTTAGAATATTCGACCATGTGATAATCGAAATACTGTCTCTTTAAAAAAAACTTTGACCACCTACTTCGCCACCTAAAACCTACCGAGGTGCAATGTTAGCCTATAGGGAAGGTCCCCATAGGCTTTCTAATGTTTTTTTGGTCGAAGAAAAATCGTTTGATCGATGGATTCAAATCCTTCGAATCGAACGATTCAAAATGATTTAATCATTCGATCGTACTATTTGCGGTAAATCCTTCGACTTCTAATTAACCCTCGATATTCGACCTTATGTAATTCTGCCCCAAAGTGTTAAAAATATAATTCATGAAAGTGAATGCAATACGAAAGTTAGTAAATTTGCCCCTTAGTCTAGACAAAGAATCTTATGTTTTGTTTAACTATTTGCAATATAAGGACTAATATACAACATTTTACATTGGGGAAAAGGTAGTCTGTACAATTTTGAGTAAATTTGTAAATCAGTTTGTTCCAAAACCATATAAAGTCATAAGGCTGCAGGCCAAGTGCTATAATATGTTGTTTTCAAGTTGTTAATGGCTCTATATTATAGGCTTAAATATACAACAGACACAGAAGAAATATGAGGAACAAAGAACAGTCCCAAGTGTAATACGGTTTTTCTCTTCCTATTTATAAAGAACTTCAACATTGTGTTCAGTGATTATTTTTTTTTGCAAAATGCATTTATTGCCTAACAAAAGTGTTGAAAAAATCTTGGAAATGCTAAATAAATGAAAAGTCACAAACATTTTTATATTTAAATGGAATTTGGTAGTTTATAAAAAAATCTTTGAGGTTCTGAAAACAAGGAAACAAAGGGAACAGGTCATATCTACCACCAATGTGGAAATGTGTTTCCTTGTTGATAAAACAAGAATGATTGGATGGAATCTCATACCATTTCTTTTAGAAGGATTTGTTGATTTGGAACTTCTTACTGTATGCTCTCCGAATCTAACCTTCAGGCACAAACAACATATTGAATCATGGTCTTACATCTGCCAAACTTCAGCTGTTCCCAGCTGGCATTAGTGCTGTATTTCTGAGTCTAAAATCATAAACTATGTATTACTAATAACACATTATAATAATTCCAATAACAGAACAAGGTGCATTTCTTTAACAAACTCTGTGTAAAATGAGAATGTATATTATCATTCTAAAAATATTTTTTTTAAAACAATCCATTTAATCATGGCAAATCATGAAATGCTGTAAAGAATACATTTTATATAAAAACCCAACAAAGGAAAAACAATTGGGCAGGTATGATACAGTATAGTAGTTTCAGCATTCCATATACAGTAATAGGCTGGCTCCAATTAATGCTGCATTACAACTTTCAAAATCTTCCACCTCCATCTTCTATTTCTCAATTATTAGTCATGAACTTGTTTTATGCTGTATATGTTGGTCATTCCTTATACTACTAAAAAAAACATGTAAATGTATATCTGGTGCCTTTGACAACATCATATTGAGTAGTGGCCTTGAATTATACATTAAAACCATCAAGATTAAAACATAAAATGGTTTACATCAAAAACATTATATCTTAGCAGACATTTAGCTATAATACAGCACATCAAATACTACTTGAACTTGTGATTTTATATTTTTTAGCTTTTATATCATCTCATCTTAAAAACTTAACAAATTCATGGCCCACTATTTTTAAAACACGCCCAGAACACTTGAACTACTTAAACACGTTCTTTGGTGACTGTTGTGATAGAGAGATACAATGCCATTGTTAGGAAACAGAATCTGGTGGTGAATTATTTGAATTTAGGTTACACTTTGCCATGTGTCAAGTATGGTTCTAGAAGTATTATTCCCACAAATATGGGGGACTTTAATATTATATGTAATGTAAGTGATATGTAATAACTCTTTTTCAGGAAAAATGCTACCCGTGCTCATATCATATTTTATTAGCCTTCTCTAACTTCTCATTCCAAGAACGAACTCACTTGCCACTGCTATCCTCTAGCTAGTCGAACAGTACTAACCTCCCTGTAGGTCTGGCCACTTTGGTCTTGATGCTGCCTCTAGATCTTCCAAGTGCCTTAGCAAGACACTGCCTTATATAGGCTTCATAGTTGGACCTAACACCACCTGCCGGCAAAACCTGAACAGTCCTCAATTATCTATTTATTATAAAAAAAAATGTACCTCTTCACAAGTATATGCCCATGACTTTGCATGCTTAAACTTACAATTCACTAAAGGAACCATGGGTTCAGACTGCCAGTAATTCTAGGGATCCTTTGAATTATCTATAAACAATATTCAAATGTATATTTATTCATACAAAGAGTCCTTTCATATATTGATGAGACTGAGTTTAATTGAATCCAATAAAATGTTGTCTGCTTGTGTACCCCAGATTTTTCATTAAAAAAAAACAAAGAATTGCTAAATTCCCTGACATCTTATGCCAATCCTTTTTAAAAATGGTGCTTGCTAGTGAGATTTGGCTGCAAGGTTACCCTAGCAACAAAAGTCAGTTGTCATGCTTGGAACTATGCTTTCTAATTCTATATCTTTTACATTGCAAAGAAAGATTTCTTTCTCGTTGTTTATTTGCTGAATAATGAATGTAAAATATGTTTTTTAACACAAAAGGAAGAGCGTGGTGTCAAAATTAACATTGAAATGATAGTTATTAGCATTAGAAATGATGGTGATTGCATAAGACAGTTGCAGCTGTGCACACAACCCTATCATTATCTTCTCCTACTGATGAGATTAGTTGCTAATATATTTTGATATAACCCACCACCGACTTTTTTTTCTTTTACTTGTTTTTTTTATCTGTCTACTCCTAGATTATAAGTATATGGGAAACCATGACAATGCTGTATCTGTAGAGAAAAACATGGTGATCTAATTTTCTGTAACTGGTGGCAGATGCTTTCCATTAAAATATTTGGAAAACCCTGTGCCTGACAAGCCTTTGAGTGGTTAGGGAGCAATTCCTGAACTGTTGGCTTCAATTTACTATAGACTGAAATTTTTAGAAGCAGACTTTTAAGAAAATTTCAAGAATTTGGTAACAGATAAAAGTGGTAATGTAATAAAAAGTCTTATGTTTGCCCATATCTAGTAACCCCTATCAACCCATCAAATTCTGATTGGTTGATGTTACTAGACAAGCAGCAAATTAAAGCTCATGTATTAAATAACCCCTTAAATGTGATTTAGAAATGAATAGTTGGATGATCATGGTGGAGGATGTGCAGTTGGACTGACCCATCAGGATATCAGAAAAAACTCTTATGGGCCCAGGTATCTGTGGGCCATCCTTTTCACCCAACCATATTCCCTTGTATTCCTATATCTTGGTCTTTCATATTTTTTATAAGACTGGGGACCCTAACTTTTTTAACCATTAAGGCACATTTTAATATAAAAAAACTTGGAAAGCATGGAAAAAATTAGAGGTGTAATTGGTTATTTAGTAGCCCCCAATGTGGGCTGGCATCCTACAAGTGGGTATGTTTGACAGTACATGGTTTTTATGCAACCAAACCTACCTCCAAGTCAGAAATCCAAATTTGAACATCTACTTTGAGGCTACTAGGAGCAATATTAAAGAGCTTGGTGTTGCTCTTGAGTCATTGGTTGGGGATCACTACGCTAAGAGAACAAAGAGGAGGAGTAGAGAGATGGCTAGCTGATAGTAGGTAAAGAGGAGATACAAGGAGAATAAGGAAACTGAATAAGGAGAAGAGGAAAAATATGTGGAGCCTATGGTCTAAGGTTTTATGGCAGGCCCCTGCCATCCCAGTCTAACACTTAGGGGTGTAACTAAAACTCATATTTATCCCATTTTTGTATTAAAACGCAGTCAGCCTAACACTCATTGATGAATTTAACTCATTTATTAAAAAAAAAAACAAATAAAAAAATCAGTGCAGGAAAAGCCTCGACACAATCTTGTGACAATTCAAATCGTACACATTTTTCAAATTTGACACCCAAATCACATGATTTGTTGCCCAAAAACACTTTTTCAGATTATTGCATGAAAACTGACGCAGATCACAACATCTTCAAATTGTAAAAGGGACATCTGCCATTGACTTCTACATGACCTCGACAGGTTTTAGTTGGAGTATTTTCAGATTCTGATTTTTAGCAGCTTTGGGGTATAACAAATCTCTAAAAATTCGAGGTTTTTTTTTTCCCTCAAAAATTTCTAGTTTTCTCCTGTAAAAAATAGACTCAGAAAAAATTGAGGTTTAATAAATAGGCCCCTAAGGGTTTGCATTTTGACCACTTTTATTTAATTGATGTTACGGAGGGGGCATTGATAATAGTATATTGAAGTAGTCAAGAACGCACAGCTTAGCATTCACTCAAGTGCTGTAATCTTTGGAGGCCCAAGGACAAATGAGAATTTCAAATGACCATAAGATGCATTAGATAAATGCTGATGCTGTGGTGGTTACAAACAGAGTACAGGTATGGTAGCTTTATTCAGAATGTTCGGGACCTGGCGTTTTCTGGATAAGGGTTCTTTCTGTAATTTGGATTATCATATCTTAAGTCTACTAAAAGTTAATTTAAACATTAAATAAACCTAATAGGATTGTTTTGTTTGCGAGAATGATTACTTTTATTTTAGCTGGGATTGAGTACAAGGCACTGTATTATATATACTGTATTATACAAGGGAAAAAGGAAATGCATTTTGACATTTTTAATTATTTGATTAAAATTGAGTCTATGGGAGATGACCTTCCCGTAATTTTGGGAATAATGGATCATAGATCCCATACCTGTACAGGAAATGAATAGACTTACTGTAACTGTAGTGAACACTGTCAACCTAGGGAAGCTAGAGACAGCAAATTAATATATTATATAAAAGGGCTACACAAAAAGGGCTTAAAACACAATTGCAAAATAGGTCATGCTAAAATGGATGCATATGTTGTAAATATTGTGATTGTGATGCACATACGTGTGTCCAAACATGCTACTTCTGTATACTGTAATTGCTCTAAGTGCCATTTGTGTTTTTGCCTCTTCTACTGAATCGTGTGTAAGTATATTAGTGTATAAACTCTGAGAAACACTGGGACTACCTCTGAACATAAGGGTTTTACAGTGTTGTGTCCTTCAGGGATCTTTATTGATACATTTTGGAAATCAAGCAAATGATGTAGACTATTTTAAATATTTGATTCAATAATGTTTATGATTATGATAATACTTTGCATTTCTACAGGACCAATTACCTTCACCTGTTCATTCATACTGTACTTTTTTTACCTAACTATGGTGCAGGGATTCATGTTCATTTTCAAAGACTTTCTGTTGAGTCAAAGACATTGGAAAAGCCTTTAATGCTGGAGAAAAACCTAGTAAATTGCACCAATTTGGATCAGATCATATACTACACAGTACAAAAATTGCCAGTAGTTTGCTTCCCTCCACTGCATGATCGATTATTACTGGTCTTTTCTTTTTGGCCCTTTTTTTTATTTTTATTAAGCCTGAAATATATATTTTTCTATTTGTGAGAAGAAACACAAGGTGATGAAAAGTTTGTTGCATTGAATGCAGTAGGATATGGCTCAATAATCCTGTTTCTTTTATATAAACTGCAATTCTGATCTTGACTACAGAAGAGAGAGGCATTTCTTCAGTGATACCTGATAAAGAAAATAATCCACTTCCATTGCCAAATTATTTGCAAGAAAAAAGTAAGGAGTTCAATAAGGAAACTCATCACAAAATCATATATAGGCCCATAGGTAGCAATAAATTTGCAGGATATTAAGCCCATACAGTATCAGGTCTAAATGAAAGAAGTTCTCCACACTCAGGGGAAATTTACAAGAGTGTCATGAGAAGAAATACGAGTAGGACTGACAAATGATGAAATCCTGCAGTTACGAGAACGTCTTAATCACACGCCCATGGTGATCAAATAGTAAATCTTTGTTTTTTTATTACATTTTTACCACTAATTCCAGCAACAAGGCAGATTCATCTTGATGCCTTATTTTAAACGTTATTAATATCTGTTTCACTTATCTTTATATTCAGAGTAGACCTTCCACTAATCAGCTAATCGATCCACTGCCTGGTTGCTAAGGTCAGGACTCTGGGACAACCTGAAAGTTTAAATTCGATACTGTTGAGCTACAGAATAAATGTTTAATCATTAAAAAAACCTCAAAGAGTAAAACATAAACCCAGCTGCCATTTGCCTTATAATAACCATTGCCTGCATAACATTCAAGGTTAACTTCTAGGTTTGAACTAGACAATTTTTGGGGGGCACAAAGCCTCTTTTGGGCAGACATTTGTCTTCACTTTTGGCCTAGTTATTCTGTTATCAAGTTTTCCCTCAGGATTTAGAGATGAACAGGTGAACTGACAGATGAAAACATTGAGTGACGATCAGTAAACTGTGAACACAAGAGAATCACTGCAAACGGAAGTGAAAATAGATGTCACTTTATGTAGCTTGGCTACAATAATAATAACTGCAGTTCTTCATATAAAATGAAATATTTAGAGGAATATGTTGACTTCTTGCAATCGTAGGAGGATAAAATGTAGTAATTAAAAGACAGTTAATACTTAGTGATGGGCGAAACGGCGAAAAATTCGCGAAACGGCACCGGCGTCTCGTTTTTGACGCCGGCGCCCGTTTTTTCGATGCTGGCGCCCGTTTTTGACGCCGGAGCCCGTTTTTGAATTTTTTCCTCGAATTTTCGAGGGCGTTTCGCGAATTGATTCGCTGGCGGTGAATCGCGCAAATTCGCCGCAAATTCGCGCCTGGCGAATAAATTCGCCCATCACTATTAATAATAATAATAATAATAATAAAACAGCATATTCCCACAGTCAGATGGGTTTAATTACGCATGCCCCCGTCCCTTAGAACAGCATTAACTCAGGTATAGAATCGATCATGTAGAAGCCTGTTATCCAGAAAACTTCAAATTCCATTTGAACCAAATAAACTATTTTAACTAAGATATAATTAATCCTTATTTGAGGCAGAACACACCTACTGTGGTTATTTATTGTTTAAATGAGGTTTAGCAGCAATTGCTAAAGCCATAGATGATGTATGTACTCATATGTTATTATAGAGATACAACACATGGCAGGAGATACAGATGGAGTTCAGATCAGAAGGTGAATTTGGCTCCATGCACTGCAATGTGACATGTTAACAATATTAACCAACACTGAGGCAATAGATAGCAAATTAAACTGTTTTAGACCGGAGCACATTTCAGTAAATGCAGCCGCTCACATTTTTTAATCAATTTGCAGGAATTTGAGCTCTGGTTATTGATGTTACTATTACAGAGGAATTGCTTATTATTGACAAAAGACAATTACTTTAGTTTATATGAAAACACTTTTTATTTTGGAAGCAGAGAGAGAGAGAATATGTCTTGGCAATCATTATCCAGAAAGAAATGGCTTCTTTGCAAAATCATGCCTTAATGTGAAATACATATTGAAAAAAATAGAGCAGTTGCACATAGCTTTAACTTTTTCATTCATTTTGTAAAGTGATAAATCAGATAAAATCCAATTAAATAAATGTACCCAAAAGGTATTATGGTTGTGGCAAGCAATTAATACATAATACATCAAATTTATCCACATAAACTGCTCCCCTATCCAAATCCCTTCACTGGTTTCCCATCTCCTCTCAAATCAAGTTCAAGGTCCTTCACAATGACACCCCTCCCATATATCTCAATTCTGATCTCAAAATATACTTCTTCATACAACCTACAATCTGATTCTGACCTTCACCTCTCATTAGTTTACCCTATTCCTTAATGAAAAACTTTTCTCTGGGAATCCCTGTCATCATGACCTATTAGATTTTACCCTTCCCTTTTGGCATGAGCAATCTTTAAGAAAACACATTCATTTATTAACCATGCATGTAGGTCTGGACTGAGATTCAAATCAGGCTCTGGCATTACACAGCAGGCCAAACAGCCCTGTCAGCCCAATAAATAGTGACTGTCTATGGAAACCTACAACAGCCCCTCTACCATTTACTAGAATCCACAGATTGCCAGTTTGACTGCATGCAGGGTTCCATGCCGAAAAAACCTCAGAAATCCTCATTTTACTCGTAAGGGCTTGATTGTTTTCATGGCACTCTTTGGGGCAGATTCACTAAAAGGCGAATTGTCACCAGTGACTGCTTCACACACTTCGCACCACTTCACCAGGCGAAAATTCGTTACCACTACACTAATTCACTATAATGCGAAGTTGCATCCTGGGTGCCGAATGCTGGTGACTTTTGCTAGTGTTACTTCGACAGTGCGAGCATTTCAAAGCGAAATTACGCTATCAATTGATTCTGCCTAGCAATTAGTCCACTTACACTTTGGTCAATTTGAATAGGGCGGGTACATTCAAGTCATATGGACGTCTTTATTAGAGATGTTGGTGCAAATGCTTGAAGTGGCCACTTTTTATTACAAATGTCCAAGGAACCTGAATAAAGACAAAAGAGATCATATAATGCCCTACACATGAGCCCACCCTAAAATGAATGAATGTTCCATGCCCCTCAAATGTCTGGGCAAAAATGTTAACCCAAAAAAGTTTAATAGTTAGGACTTTTGCAGGTAATTTTTACAACTTTAATGCATTTCCGGCAGACAGGATATGACGTAAGTGACATAAGATTGAGGAAGCTGTAGCTTCATTTTAGCTGTTCGTCCGGTCTGAGGTGGCAAAGTCAACTCTGGTCGAAAGAGGTAACATTGACTAAAATTCGCACTTTACTGAATTTGCAGAGTAAGACCATTCGCAAGTGTGAAAAGTTGCCTGGCGATAGAGTGTGAATGAACACTAGCGATGGTCCCGTTCACGAGTGAATTGTCACCTACACCTGTTAGTAAATTGGCAATGTCCCTGCAGATGGGATTTCTGGCAAATGTCACTATCGTTAGCCACTTCGCCCTTTAGTAAATCTGCCCCTTTTATGGCAAATTCAAGAGAATGCAAATATTGAGCTAGATTCAATCCAGTGAGAAAAAGTTTTATCACGTGAAAACTGAACGGGATTCAATTTGGGATGCAATTCAATTCAGAGAAACTTATTTTACTGTTTAGCACATGCAAACTATTGAAGTCTATGGGCAAAAACTGGAGAAAAAAAAATCAGGAGAAAAAATGTGATAAACCATGAGAAACTTTCTCACTGAATGAATCTGGCTGATTATTTCTAATTCTGAAATCATTTTTGTTGTTTCGTGTGAAGATTTTTTTTAATGGTGTTATAAATCTGGGGTGGGAAATTTAAAGGCACAGTTCTCAGAAATGTATTTGTTGAATATGGCATGCAATTAAGCCCCAGCATGAACATATAATAGGGCAAAAAAAGTGCAAAACAGTCACAAATGTTAATGTATTTTATCTAGAATTCAGGCTAAGGCACATGGTATGCTTTACCATTTGATTCATTAGATGCAAGACAGCATGTATGGAGGAAAATCTCCTTAAAGTACAGTAAGGGGCAGATTTATCAAGGGTCAAATTTAGCGTTAATGCGAGTTTATAAAAACTGTGATAGATAGACGGGAGCCTTGACAACCGCGAGTAAAGTTCAAATAAATAAAATCTTTATTCCCAAGTATCCTTAAAAACATGAGCAGGTATCATCCCGGTGCCCTTTAACTAAACCTAATCTAAATGGTTTATATTTTAAAAAATGAATTTTTTCAATTTGGGTGAATGGGATCGACTCACAAACTTGAATCAAATTTGAATCCAATTAGATTTAAGTTTTTTCTCCGAAAAAAAACACAATTTTCAGGACGTCATCAAACAACTCCAAATTGATTCCAGGACATCCCCCATAGACTAAAACAGCAATTTGACAGGTTTAAAGTAGCGAATAGTCATATTCGAATGCTTAATGGGCCAGTACATGATACATTTCAAAATTCAAATGACATTTTTTTTAATTGAATTTGAACTATTCCCTAGTTGAATTACACTAAATTAAACTCAAACATTAAACATTAAAAATCAATTATTTATGTCGCTGTACCAATTGAAATATTTGCAAATGAAATAAATGGCAGGTTGTTTACTAACCTTTAGATTCAATTCTGTCTGTTTGCAAATATTAGTCAAGTACATTCTATAAAACACAGAATATCTTTTCATGGAAGTATTCCATTAGATAAACATTGATATATACACACAAGTCTGTACACACTGCAGCCTGAAGGACTTTGAATGACATATTGTTACTCTGCATGCTTTTCACACAGATCCTGTGGAGTTATACAAAGCCTGGTGATTCCTCCCCACTGGAGAACATTAAATGAAACATAAAAATCAAATCCATACGGTCTGCAAAGCTGGCAATTTAGTGGAGTGCTTTTCATCAGGCTCTTGTCTGCCTTTTTCAAAATTGCATTGTTTGTATGTGATTTTACAGTTCTATTTCAGATGCAGATTCCCATTCAGATCTCTTGAAAATATTATTATGTCTGCAAGTTAAAAAGCTGGGCTGTAGAGATAAGAAAGTGTAATAGTTTATATTCTGACCCTGTATCAAGTACCAAATCCTTATTCACAGGGATGATTTACCGTTGTCAAAATCATTCTCAGCCTTGTGTTACAGTTTGATGGGATTGTTTGTTAGCTTCTGTTGTCAGAAACAGTAATATTAAATTATCCAGTGTAGTACACAGAGTGTATAGCCAGAAGTGTGATGCTGTTATCTATAGGATGAACTGACCTTACAACATTATCTAGTGTGATATCTAGAAACAAATGGGCCATTCTTTAAACACCACCTAGTGCTGACCCTTTTGTCTTTCTGTACTTGTGTTTCTATATATAGATGGAAGTTTAATACATGCAATTCCCTCTGCTTCTATTGGTGGGCACTCTGTCTATTGAGTGATAGTAAAGCCATTTTGCTTTTGCTAGATTGACAGACAAGTGACCAAGATCAAAAGGGGGTGAGCAACAGGCCTACAGATGATTGCCCAAGAATAAGTCTGGGAGGTGAAGAACCTACTAAAGCAGCCCAGGAGAAGGACCTGCTAGTAAGAAGAAAGCTGAGTTAATGCAGAGAAATGATTGAGGTTGAGGATCTTTGGAGAACCTTTGTGCTCAAGATGAAGCAGTAGATTTTGAGCCATATTCAATTCAGTGAGATAAAGGCTTATCACAGGAAAAATTATGGGTGAGATTCAATTTGAAATACAATTCAATTCAGCACCAGGGAAGTCTGGGCCAGATTCAATTCAGTGAGAAAAAGTTATCTCGCGGTTTATCGCGTGAAAAGTCATGGATGAGATTCAATTAAAGGAGAAAAACTTTTCTCTTAATGCAGTTCCAGTTTTTTTCCCATAGACTTTAATAGTTTTCATGTGATAAAACGTGAGACAAGTTTTTTCTCAATTGCATCTCAATTTGAATCTTATGCATGACTTTTCACATGATAATCCTTTTTCTCACTGCATTGAATCTGGCCAAACAAGTGTGCCTTTTCGTATGTCCGCTTTGCAATTCATTGCGCTAAACACTTATTGCATCAACCAATATATCTTTCTATTACCTATATTTTTGCTGTCCCATTAAAGGTGCCAGTAACAAATACATTTCACAATTCAATTCAACCCAAAACTGCTCAAGTGAAGTCTTTTGCTCTTTCTTCCGGTTTCCCTTACACCAACATGAACTAGTGGAAACGCTCTTTCTTCTATCACTGAAGCCTTTTCTCTTTCTATTCTCACAAATGTGAGAACTGTCAATGTATAGTTCATTAACAAAAGTTCTTTCAAATGTTCTATTGATTTTTTACAGATACGTTTATTCAAAATATATGACGTACTAACAGCAGACTGCAAGTTGATTTGGATAGGGTCTGACACAAACTCACACGTCAATATATTTTGTCATCTGGGTTATTGGTCACAATCTAAAGCTATGAAGACAAGCCTTCAAAAAGATATTGATGTGTTTAAAATGTTAACATCATATATGTTAACTAAAACACTATTCACACAAATCCTAAAAAGGAGTTTCAACAATTGTCATAACAAATAATTCCATATTATTTCCCTTTTTAATGAATCCCACTAATCCACCGTGCAAATGATTTAATCTCCAATTATTTGCACATGGCTGTTTACCCTTCATCTTTGCATTTTGAATGTGTTAGGGCAGAGACACATGGTCATATTCTGGGAGATTAGTGTTACTGTTAAATTTGATCATGGCAAATAGGACTGTAAAAACCCTTCACTTCTTAGGGCAAATTCACTAACCTCCGAAAATTCGCCAGCGCCGGCTTCGCTCACATCGCAACACTTCGCCAGGTGTAGATTCACCAGGACGACGCTAATTCACTAAAATCCAAAGTTGTGTCCAGGGCGCCGAACTCTGGTGAAGTTGCACTAGCGTTACTGCGCCAAGCGTTACTGCGCCAAGCGTTACTGCACCAAGTGTTTCTGCGCTAGCGTTGGCTAAGGAATCGGGAATTTAAAGTTGAATGGACTTGTATGTTATAGCAAATACATTACACTACACAAGCCCAGGAATCCTTAATAGAATAAAATAGAGTTGTTATATTGCCCTACACACATGCCCAGTGTATAGTTTATGTGCCATATGTTATGAAATGTAGGGGGGAGCCAGCGTTTTTTGGGAATTACAAAATTTTTCAACTAAAATTTTAAGAATCCCTATACATTCCATTGCAGTTCGCCTGCTCTGAGCTGGCGAAGGCAAGTCTGGCGGAACAGGTTACGTTCGGTAAAAGGCGCATCTTTCAGGATATCGAAACTTCGACTCGCGTAAGAGTGCGAAGTAGAGCTAGAGTCTATCTCCTTCGCTAGCGAAGTTATGCCTGCGCCCGTCTCGGCGAAGTCTCTAAATGACGTCACGACTACGACCAAACTTCCATGCCCGATTTTAGCTTTTTTATTAGTAAAAAAAACTTGATTTAATTGAATCATGGAAAAACAATAAAAATGAGTGAAAACCAAAATTTTAACATTCGGATTTTAATTAATAACCCCCTTAGTGTTGATATAGAATGTTTAACCAGAAAGATAAACAACCTTATGATTGTTAAGGTAATGAAAAATGATTCTCAAAATCAATTCTTCTATAAATAATTATAAAATCAGTCTCTTCATTATGTATTTAATTTGCACAGTCGTGAATCTTACTTAATCTTGTTTAAAATAATTTTAAAATCAGTAAACATTATGAATATCATCAAACTACTGTAAAAGTAGTACTATACCTTTATTATCATTTCAATTTGTTGTGTAGGCTACAGATATTTTGTGCTGTCCTAATGTGATTTGGAAGCAGTTAGTTCAGGGGTTAATTAAACATACCATGAGCACCTACTGTACTATAGGAACAGGAATCTGATGACATTTACACAACTTTTATCCCTTAATAAATATACTTTATTCCTGCGGGAGAAAAGATGGATTATCAAATAAAAATATATCTTTGCTGCAAATACCAGACAGTAAGAAGGGACACATCTTAGTAAAAACTGTAATGTGAAAGGAAAGAATTGGGGGGATGGAAAATGTTATAGTAATCACTACTACAAGCAGTTTTGTGGTTCTTTATGACCAGTTAGTTAATGCAGTAGAACATTAAGGGGCAGATTTATCAAGGGTTGAATTTCCAATTGAAAATACTTCGAAATTCGAATTCAAAAAGACCAACCGAAGTGAAGACAAATTTTTTTTTGGGTCGAAGAGGTCCGTATTCGGCCATATTCGAATCGTACGATCGAAGGAATAGTGCATTAGATCGAATTTGATTCAAAGTTTTCCCCCCAAAAAATTTGATTTCTCAAAGTCCACCAATTGACGTCATATAGGTTCTAGGAGGTCCCCCATAGGCTAAAACTGCACTTTGGCAGGTTTTAGATGGCGAATGGTCAAAGTTGAAGTTTTAAAGAGACAGTACATGATAAATTGCGATATTCAAATTTTTGACGTTTTTTTTAAATTCTAATCGAAGTTGGACTATTCCCTAGTCGAAGTACACAAAAAAATATCTCAAAATTCGAAGTTTTTAACTTCGAAAATTCACTTTCGACCCTTGATAAATCTGCCCCTAAGTTAAAGGGCCAATATACCTCCCATGATTTTTTTTAAATTAGCTTAGTATTAAATACTGTTAAATATATATAAGGTATATATTTGTATAGTAGTTTAAAAACCCTAGGGAATTCTTTTTGCTCTGCAGAGTTTCATGTGGCCGTATTCATGTAGGCAAGTGATAATGGCCAAAGTCCCTGGGTTGCCAGATGATGCTTGCAAATACATAGCTGAATATTCTGGTACAGGTATGGGATCCATTATCCAGAAACCCGTTATACAGAAAGTTCTAAAGTTCCATTTTATCCAAATAATCCAAATTTTTAAAAATTATTTTCTTTTTCTCTGTAATAATAAAACAGTACCTTGTACTTGATCCCAACTAAGATATAATTAATCCTTATTGGAAGCAAAACCAGCCTATTGGGTTTATTTAATGTTTACATGATTTTCTGGTAGACCTAAGGTATGAAGATCCAAATTACGGAAAGATCCATTATCCGGACAACCCCAAGTCCCGAGCATTTTGGATAACAGGCCCCATACCTGTACTAACTGCCAACTACTAATTGTCAACTACAACAGGAACAGAAACAAACAATGAAGCCTCCTTCATGCTTCTTTAATTCAGGGACCCACATTTTAGTCCAATAAAAAGGTGTCATTCCTGCAGCACCATCTGTGTCTCATATCTGGAACAGCTTTGCTTTATTTCCAACATGAGCAAATGATTTGAGATAATATGGAACCACAATATTTGTATAATTAATTTTTTCATTAAATCTGCTGTATATATTATCTGTTGTATTATAACGTTCAATTAACTTTTCACAACATTTTTTTTAAAGGCGCTTTTCCTTGAGAGAAAATGAAAATACATTTGTATTCGCAGCAGCTGCATTTCAGTTACGGAATGCCTAAATAAATGAAATTGCTGCTTTTATGCTCTGTTGGTAAATTTTTTTTTTTTTGCTTTTGAAAAGTTCTTACTGCAGATGAAAAAGGCTGCCTTTGTTTTCTGGAGCTGCTAACTCTGTGAAAACTAATTACTATTCTCCTGCAGACCAGTTCAGCAGTTCCTATTTGGATTTCCCAGAAAAAAAGGAGACTTTTCCAAGTTTCTCTCCTCTGGGTTAAGAATCTAGATGCTAATGTGCCCGTGCACTTGAGAAATGTGAAAACAAATGTTGTAAAAGCCAAATTGGCCGTGCAGAAGTTTAAAAAGGAGCCTGAAGGTAATGGACGGACTAGGATAATCTTCAGTCACTGCTCTAATGATATTCAGAGTACATATTCCATTTTTAATATTTCGGTTTTTTATTAGAATTTATCATTTTATTAGAAAAACCTATCAATCATGAGAGCTAGATGTCACAACATACAAATATATACAGACAACTGAACACATCTTTATTTTCCAGATACAGCATATATTAAAGCTGAACTATTATTTTTCTGGAGTGGAAACATGCCCTCAACTAAAAGCCTTTTTGCAGTTAGCAACAGCACAACAACAGATCCATGGCTGATTTCAGTATCAAAAGTTGGCTGTACACAGTGAGATCTGTCAGTAGACTACAGTGAACCTTCAAACAAGGACCTCATCAATTCACCCATGGGGTCCTCACCCCACAGGAATTTAAAGCATGCCAGATATCAGTCATATAGAGCCACCCAAGGGCCTCAAACATGACGTCAACAAGACGTCAACTTGGTTTGGAGCATTGATCCCCACAGCCCCTTGGATGTTGCTCTCAGTGGACTAAATGCAGGTACTTAATTTAACTTAATTTCTGACTTGGAGACAAGTTTTGGTTGCATAAAACCAGATGTACTGCCAAACAGAGCCACCTTGAGACGGGCAGTTTACTAAAAGGCTACCAAATAACAGCACTTATGTGCCCATCCCAACTCTTGAATGTGGCTCACGGGTAAAAAAAGGTTGAGGACCCCTGGTTTGGAGGGACAGCTTTTATTGACCAATATAGTATAGACACAGAGGTTCATTTCAATGTTAAATAAGGAACATCGACAATAGCAACAAGAGCCTCTCCAACTGTGCTGCTGTAGTTCAACAACTACTCTTTCACTCCCGGTCAGTTAATGATTTAGAAATAAAAAAAATCAGGGTTCAGAATTAATAAATAGTGATGGGCGAATTTGCGCCGTTTCGCTTCGCCAAAAAATTCGCGAATTTCGCGCGAAATTTGCGAAACGGTGAAAAACTCACGAAACGGTGCCCGTTTTTGACGCCGGCGTCTGTTTTTTCAGAAAAAAAATTTGACGCCGGCGAATTTTTGCAGCGAATTTTCGCGGGCGTTTCGCGAATTTATTCGCTGGCGGCGAAACGCGCAAATTCACCGCGAATTCGCGCCTGGCGAATAAATTCGCCCATCACTATTAATAAAAATAAATCTTTATTTCAGCCTATTAAAGACATATTATGGCACCAGATGAGAATGTTTTTTTGTGACTTATTGGATTATGTTTTTACACATTATGTACTATTTTGAATTGTTTTGATGTATTGTTTTTGTGGACTTGCCTGTATGGATCTGTGTTTAGAATTCGAATAGGATGCCTAAGATTAAAGGGGAAGTAAAGTCTGAAATAGAATAAGGCTAGAAATGTTGTATTTTGTATACTAAACATAAACATGAATTGACTGCAAAACACACTTAATCAAACAAATGATTTATGCTTTCAGATTTGGCCACAAATACGGTCACCATCTTGTAACTTTGTTAAACATTTTTGCAAGACCAAGACTGTGCACATGCTCAGTGTGATCTGGGCTGCTTCAGAATCTTCATAAATTATCAAAACAGCACAAGTCAAATAATATCTGCCAGAAACCAATACAGCAAGACTGATTAATAATCAGAATATACAGACTGCACTGGGTCCTGTGTTGTCATGTAATCTAATGTGAATTTTATAGTTTTTGTATTGTTTAATACAAACTTTCTCCAACTCTGCAGAACCAGTGGCTGCAGCAAAATAATCCTATAGAATATATAGAAAATAGAATCCCAGTTCATCTGTTTAAATCTGGCTCCATGATCTTTGTCCCTTCAGCTGAAGTTGGAAACAGTAAAGGGGATGTAAAGGCAAAAATAAAATCCAATACAAATCTCTACACAGTCGATGACTGCTCTACAGGGAAACAAACAAAGCTGCTTGAGTTTTGCATGGCTGGGAAGTAAGGCGGGGGCTCCCCCTGCTGTTCATAAGTATGATTGTTTCCTTGCAGAGCAGTTTGGGACTGTCTTACAATTCCTATACACAGCAGTAAATGAAGGGAGAATTTCACTGCATACAGTCAGTATTCTTATAAAAACGGTACACATTTTTTAGTTAAAGTATATTGGAGATGGGTTTCTTTTTCTTTGAACAAAGTAAAAATGGGATTTTATTTTTTTGCCTTTACATGCCGTTTAAGGACCTGGCGTCTGACATGCATAGGGTAAAGCAATTCCTGCTTTTGCTCTGGAAGGCATAGTGCTAGGAGCAAAAATGGGGACAAGTTTATACTAATAAAAATACCATAAAGATCTCTTGTACATGCCACTGTCTTGCACTTATTGGGACCTAGGTGCAAGGTAAAGTGCATAACACTTTAGGTGCACATAAACTCACATTTCTCTTGGTGGGGGTCAAATGAATCATGTGCGATGGAGCAAATATAAAACAATGCTCGTGCCCTCACCAAGTAATTCACATAATGACATCATACGAGATACAAATAGGTGCAAAAATTGCATCTATTGTATATAGTGTATTGAGTGTGTCTATAAAGGAGAGCTTGGACACTGGAAATTTGGAAAAAAAATGTTGACTTGTTGGTTAAAAATATTGTATATTGAATAAATTATCTATAACTAATATACACACATATTTGTACAATGAGTAAGCTGGAAAACTCATTATGCTTGTGTCTGTTACCAAACATGGCTGCACATGTTGTGAGCTCCCTTCTTGCGCAGGTGGCACAAAGCGAATGAGCATCTTTTGGCCAAAATAGCATTGTTTTGCCCAACTGGAGTGCAGTCTCTATTAGCCCTTCAATAGGGTGAATTCAAACAATAATCTTAAATTTGAATTTTAGATCTTACCTAAACTCCTCTGCCACTAAAGCATGACGTCTTTATTTTCTAAGGCCCTGTAGGTTGAATTGTTCAACATGAATTGTGTTTGGGAACAATCTGAGTGCTGATTTTACTTGTTAGTTTAAACTAATTGCTGGAAGTCTTTTATTCTCACTTCTAATCAGATTCGTGTTTTGTCAAATCCCTTGATGCCCTTAATCAAGCCTAGGAAATAAAGCAGCAGAATTATAATAGAAAGGTAGAGAAAAGATTTCATTGTTAAGTATGTTGTTCTGTAACATCAGTTCTAGTGCTTGTCCTGGAATATTATAGATTTATTTTTAAAGTGGCACTTGTAACACCAAATGCTTTGATGCTATTACACTTAAATAATATGCAAGAAACATTTTGTAGACTTTTATGTTATGTCTCCAACCGCAAATCAATATTCTACTGCCTAAATAGAAGCTATGTATTCAATTTAAAAAGTCAAATCTTCTCTCTTGCCAAGGTCAAACAGGGACATAAATCCCTCCCACAAAAAGCTAGTCCCCATTAATTTGTGGTTGTTTTTTTTTTTAAATTAATGTTATGACATGTTATGTGATACTTATTAAAAAGTGGAAGGAGAAACATTTGTCTCAATCAGAACCTGGTCTATCACAAAGTAATCCACTTGATTAGTTTATTAGACAAAAATCCTTATTTCAATAGACTTGCACTAGTGATGGGCGAATAAATTCGCCTGGCACGAATTTGCGCCAAATTTCCACGTTTCGCCGCTGGTGAATACATTCGCAAAATCTCCTGCGAAATTCGCTGGTGTAAATTCACCGGCGTGAATTTCCACTTTTCACAATTTTTTCGTGAAAACATGCGAATTCTAATTGCTCGATTTTTTTAGTGAAACCGTTCGAATTACACGTTTTTTTTGCGAAAATGGTCAAATTTCACTTTTTTTGTGAAAATGTTTGAATTTCAAGATTTTTCCATGAAAACGTTCGCTTTTTTCGTGTATTTTCTGATTTCACGGTTTTTTTTTGCAAATTTTTCACTGTTTCGCAAATTTTGCAGGAAATTTGTAAATTTTTCGGTGAAACAGGAGAAATTTGCCCATCACTAACTTGCACTATTAAATAAATTGCACACTAATTTCCCTTGATTACCTGCTTACTCTCTCTCACTCTCTCTCGAGTACCTAAAAGGCCTCACCATTTCAAAACCATTAAGTCCTGATGCACCTCCCTTATTTCACATTGTGAAAAAGACCAAAGTCTCCTCCCTAGTTTTTGGAATAAAGTAAGAAATAATTTAAAAGCTAATTTAGCAACTAATTAATTAAAAAAACTTTACTGAAAAAACACTTTACAGTAACTTCTATAGCAACTTGCCAGTTTTTAGGGAGCAATATATTTATTTTCAAATTGTCTTGATTCTAATTTGATAACTCTGCAGGTGAATAAAGCACAATCACATTTTTTTTACTGGGAGGAAGTGTTTGCTACCTTAACAAATGTACTGGGGACCCCTCTAGTCCCTTCCCTTGAATTAGCCATATTGGGTGCCTGTGATGACTCCCAATTCAATAAGGATCAGTTAGTTGTTATACGTCAGAGCCTATTCCATGCTCGCAAATGCCTAACTCAACAGTGGAAGAATGTTGATCCCCCAACCCACCAGATGTGGATGGGACAAATGCTTAGCTTTATTAACTGTATGTCTTACCTATACACTAAAAGGGGATCCTCTAACAAATTTGATAAGATTTGGGGATCGTGGCCAGCCCCTTAGGCACGATGATTGGATTGAGCTATTGTGTGTAAGGTATATACTTGCAAATGGACAGAATTGTTAACTGCATTCGGAGATCTTATTCGTATATACTATTGTTGACCGATCATCATATTGTTGTTTTTCTGGACAATGTTGACTATATGCACTTTCTCTGTTTTTTTTTTTCTTTTCTTTTTATTTCCCTTATTGTTTTCTTTTCTTTTAATTACCACATTGTATAACTTTGTATGACTGGTATGAGAATGTCATGTGATGTATTGTCTACTACATTGTCTATTAACCCTCATATGTTGCATTCTTCGATACATGTCATGCCTATTATCTTTTAATAAAGGTTATGATGTTAAAAAAAAAAAAAAGAAGCTTTTTTCAACTATGCTACAACTGTTCTCCATTGGAAAACAGACTATCATGTTGCCAATTTGTTCCAAACATGGCAGCTTCTTAGACAGACGGGGGAGGGCTCTGATTCCATTGGTTGAGGTGGAAAGAAATCTCTTTTCAAGTGAAACAGAACACAGTGAAATTCTAGCACAGATTCACAAACATTTTCACCGCTGACAAAACCTCAAATTTTGCAGTGACACTATTTGGGAAAAAAAAGTTTACTCATCCCTGAGGAAGACCAAAAAAAGGGACTTTCCTAGAAAAAGACTAAGCAAAGTAACATCCACCTGTTAAGAAGCAGACAGTTCACAATAAGTAGTAAATAATCAGCAGGAAGGGGGAAGAAATTAAAGCTGCTAGTTTCACTGAAACATTCTAGATATTTTAATTTATCAATCTCATACTCTTTTTAAAGCTCTGAAGCAATAATAGCATCGTAAATGGTTCTCCACATACAGAATCCTGAACATTACCAGTTTATGTGGCCAATAAATAAACTCAACAACTTAATTCTCTTTTTACAAAGTATGAAAATGGCTGCACACACTGTATATTTAATGACAATGTGTTGGTGTGTTATGTCTTTGTGAGTCAATCTATACACTATGCTAAGTGTCAGTGGAGCTATTTGTGTGGCCCAACAAGTTGGGGAGTTTGTTATTGCATTGACATAGCACTGTGCTCAGGTGTTTTTCTAAGACGTTTTCTTTTTCTTATAGCATGCAGATTCTTTTTCTCTGTCTCCATGCCGAACAAACTGCTGGCTGCTTGCTTATTATGTTTACAGTGTCTGGAAAAACAATGAAATAATCCAAATTATTTTTCTCTGCCTCACAGGATACCAAGTTTTTGGATGCTCGGAACTTCACTACCCTGCAGTCCTAAGCCTATAATTGGAGCTTTGTATTGTTATGCTTTAGTTTGCTTTAAATGTAACTTTTGTTAAGTTTGTTTTGAAAGATAACGGTCACATTTTAGAAAATGGACACAAATCTTGTGTGTATTGGATCTATTCATTAAAAATATTTGCATCCCATATAGGGGCGCTTATTATTATTGTACTCATCCTGCCTCTCCTGCTGAACGATACACAAATCAACCTACTGACACCAGGGAACCCCGGAGATCCCCCAGCAAGAACATAACAGTAATTCTGGGGTTATCACTGCAGGTTACATCACAATCCATTTTACTCCGCATCCCAGAAGTAACACAATCCCTACTTTGAAAATGTCAGCTGCAACTTGCCTCCTGTTTGTCAATGCACACAGTTGCATTATTTTTATTACATATTAGGTTTTATTGTTTTAGGAAAACCTGCCCATGTGGCTACAATTATTTATGAATTCTTGGGAAAAACGCAGCATTGTGGTTAAAAAGCCCAATAATTTTCATCTGAACATTACACTTTGCTCTACACCTGTAAATGCCCTTTTATATGTTAGCTTGGTCAAAAGTAGGTAACTGCTAACTAGTACGGGTATGGGACCTGTTATCAAGAATGCTGAGGATCTGGGGCTTTCTGGATAACGGATCTTTCTGTAATTTGAATCTCCATACCAAATCATTCATAATCTAATAGAAAATCATTAAATAAACCCTGTTGGCTGGTTCTGCTTCCAATAAGGACGAATTATATCTTAGTTTGGATCAAGTGCAAGCTACTGTTTTATTATTACAGAGAAAAATGTTGATTATTTGGATAAAATGGAGTCTATAGGAGACGGCCTTTCCCTAATTCGGATAACGGATTTCCGGATAGCAGATCCCATACCTGTAAGTCAACACCTCACTGAAGTTCAATGGAACCACTGTGATTGGATGGCTGTGACTTTACTACCCTCAATGCGTTGAATGCCAGGGAATTTCTTACTACTAGGTTGAACTGCTTGGGTGAGCGGTGAAATGTTTTCAAGAAAACCTCTGAAAGTCCAGTTTCTTTTTGACTTAATTCTACTAGATACTATGGGGCATATTTACTAAAGAGAAAATAAAATACTGCACATTGCAAAGCTATTGTACATTTGTTTGCAGGGGTGATTATTTCCCCTTAAATGTAAAAGTGAATTTTTTTTTCACTATGCAAAAAAATGGAGATGCTTTTTAATGATTTCCCCTCCAATTTTTCCATTCTAAGTAGCTTGTTTCTCGTGGCTCGGCTTGGCTGAAATGAGAGATCCAAAACTTTTACAAGAAGCAGCAAGTCAACTCAGTGTCCATTAAGTGCAATTCTGACATATTCCTACAATAATTATTTCTTTAAAAAACGACATATTTAACAGCATCTTAAAGGGGCATTAATACGCAGAAAAGAAAATACTGCAAGTCTTATCTGTCTGCCATCCTGTTCTATCATACATTTACCTAATTATATCTTCAGTTTGTGTTAGAGCTTTTGAGGGCAGATCATGAATATCTATGATATCATGTGCTGAGTAGTGATGGGCGAATAAATTCCCCAGGCACGAATTTGCGGCGAAGACTCGCCGGCGGAAAATCTGCCTTGTCGAAAAAAAACGACGCATGTCAAAATTATTTTGACACTCTTTGGGGCACATTTACTCAGGGTTGAATATCGAGGGTTGAAAGTATCGATATTCGACCATCAAAGTAAAATCCTTTGACTTCAAATATCGAAGTCAAAGGATTTATTGCATTTACTTCGATCCAACGATCGAAGGAAGAATCGTTCGATCGAACAATTAAATCCTTCGAATCGAATGATTTGAAGGATTTTAATCCATTGATCGAACGATTTTCCTTCGATCAAAAAAAGCTTAGAAAGCTTATGGGGACCTTCCCCTTAGGCTAACATTGTTGCTCGGTAGTTTTTTTTTAAAAAGACAGTACTTCGACTATCGAATGGTCGAATAGTCGAACGATTTTTAGTTCAAAACGTTTGATTCGAAGTCGTAGTCGAAGGTCGAAGTAGCCAATTCGATGCTCGAATTAGCCAAAAAAAAAACTTCGAAATTCTATGTTTTTTTATTCTAATCCTTCATTCAAACTTAGTAAATGTGCCCCCCCCCCCACGTCTTCAATGTGTTTTCTGCAAATTTTTCACCATTTTAGATTCGCCCATCACTAGTGCCGAGCTTGATAGAGTGGGAAGACTTTGTTTAAACAACAAATAAAACATGGCTGAACACAGCAGAGCTGAAAGCAAATACACAGCCATAAAAGGCAGATCATCTGCCTCATGAAAAACATGAATATTTTTTATTGTGGTGCTGATCCTTTAAATGCTCACAAATATTTAATCAAACACTGGCAATGATCGTGAATTAAAAGTTTTTCTTCTCCACGAGATAATGAAAAAGCACTGAATGTTAGATCAGAACAGGAAGAAATGCTATTTAATAATTTATCCAAAACCCCAGCTGGGTGTAGACCTGAAGCTGTGCGCTCTTCCATGGCAAAGACGGCAGGCAAACCAACAGATGTATGTTCTGGATAAGCGAGGATGGAAAGAAAAATAAAGCTTTATTTATTTCTGTCTGCTGCCTTGATGTTACTTTTTTGGAGGACACTTGGCAAAAAAGGAACATGGAATAAAACAGAAAATACTGCACGTTCAGCCTTAAAGTGGCAATTTAAACCAATGGTATAAAGAATCCTATAAAGAACAGGTGAATTTCATAATCACAGAACATAAAAATTTATAATATGATTAGGAATTGTTTTAGCCCTAGTTAAGAGAAGGAATCTGATACGAGTGTTTTACCAATTGGGCTAACGCTGATTTATTGGGTGAACCTTGGATCATTGGGGTTTTAGGATGAATTGTTGCTAAGTCATTTTTCAAAGGGATTAAATAGGCAGAGGAAACTGCAATACTTGTCCTCAATTGCTTGGCATATTCCATTATTCATACTTTGAACCAGTTCTTTATTGCTTCTATGAGGTCTCTGAAGATTATTTCTTGGAACATTTGTAAATAATGCAGCATTACATGCGCTTTAAATGCACCTTGTATGCAACATTAAGGAGTGAGTAGAGAGAGATAACAGTGACTCACAAACCTTGACCAAGACAAAGCAGTTTCAATGTAAAACATAATTTGTACAGTATGAAAGAGAATGGAAGACATTTCTGGAGCTCCAGATATTTGAACTTGTTCTATGTGATGTACAAAAGAAGCACATTTGATACAGATGGTTTACCAGTCCATTATGTTACAAGATATCGGTAGATCATCACCTGAGATGCCTGCACTAATAAAAAATTGAATTAATATATTTCAGCACTTTCTCAGTATATCTTTCTGCATAATATTTGATGCAGAAGAGCAGGTAACTGTAGCCACAAACAGACACATATAGTCAGTTTTTCCAGTGTCCACTTTACTGTTCAACCATGGCTGAATCTAGGCACCTCAATAGGCCTTTAATTCACCTAGAATCCTAGATATTCCTGGAAGCCAACCAGGAAGATCAGTAATTCTGGAATAGGGATGAAAATGTGATTGTTGCCCTAGTAGGCATCCTTGAAATTCTGAAAGATACATCGAGGTTCTCATATATGTTATCCTTATTAGCTGTTGTATTTATACAACTGAATAATGTAAAAAATATTGTCTTTACTTGCTTAGTCTGTGCTGCAGCCAGGCCTAGAAGCAAAACAGCAAAAATAGAAAAATAAAAAATATGCATTCATCTGTTGAAGTTCTTCTTCCTATTTTAGTTGTTTTGACACCAAAGGGGAAGCTTGAACCATACAATTCTCTAGATCACGGACTTAAGACTCATTTAATGTCCAAATTTAACAATATCTGACCTTCCTTCATCAGGAGGCTGCATAATTTAGTAGCCCTAATATTTTTTCTTTCTGTAGTCATCATTGCACAACAATCCCCCCATATTTTCATGCTGTCAATACTTATTTCAAGGCATGTTTTATAATTATATTCTTTTACATATGTTGGATGAAAATATTAAGAGACAAATTAATAATTGTGTTCCTGTGCATGGTATTCCTAAATCTCCATGTCAATAGAGGAGCCATTAGTCAGTTCATGCTTCCCATGTTCATCATTTAGCTGCCAAAATGGTGTTGGTATGTATAGTCTGATTTCATTAGGGACATGTGATTAAAGTGTCAGTGATTAAGGGCAGCATGCCCAAATGCGTTAGGCCATTCTATCCAGCAGCCTCTTGCAATAAAACACAGTTTTGTAGCCTACATTGTCACCTGATTTGTAATAAAAATATGTGATTTCATTAGGGGCTTGACAGTTGCAGAGAGCAGACACTTGTGGGGGAACTTAAACTACCTACACTTCCTTATTGACCGTTTAGTAATAAAACAGAAGATTGTGTTTATCACATGCTTTTCCTGCTATAGATATTATTATGCAATGAATGTTGTCACAATTGGCCATGTTATATCAGTCTTCTCTATACAAAGTGTGACTTTGTGGGTTGCACAAAGTATATTGAATGCATACATAACACCAGTGTAATCTGGCACTGGGGATTGTGCTCTGATGTTTCTCCTGAAGTACAACCCTAGTATTTGTTTTTTGTTTTTGTTATGTGATTAAATTGCTTCTCTGGCTCCCAATACTACAGGGAACTTGACAAAGCAGCCTGTGATTTATGTTACATTAAACCAATTTCTCGAGATGTGTTGAGAGAATAAGTTTTATCTCCTGGCTGGTCTTTAATTATAGAACTAATCCCCACTAACAAATTCACTTCCACTGCTGTTCTTTTGGGATTAAATTGACCATAAAGAACAAAATACATGTGATTAAAGGCAAATGAGACAAAACATACCCATTTTTTTAGTAACAGCTGAAGTACAGGTTGAAGGTTTCCTTCTTTAGCACAGGAATCTTATTGTATTAACTCTATTATTCACAGCTGCTTGTTTTTTGCAAGTACTAACTGAATATTCATGTAAATAGTGATAAGCATGTGATAAGTTTTGTGGTTCTACTGCCAGAATGCTGTAGGCAGTACAGTGTCATATATTTCTGACTTTCTTCCTTGATCTGCTACATCCTCATTGAAGCGAGTGCAGCACCGAAGGCTTAGAGACAATCATCAGCATGGGAGGGAGGTGAGATACTGAGGAATACGTGTGCATGTGTACAAGAGAAAGAACTGGTTATGATTTGGGAGGGAATGCGACTGAGATATAGAAATTTGAATTATGAAGACTGCATATATCCTCAAGAGTCCTTTGCTAGGAGATTTGCTTGAGCTGATCTACTAGAAAAGCAGATTGCTATCTGCAAGTTTTGTGGGCAGGATCAACCTTCATACATATAGCTACAATCCACAGAAGTTGTTAACGTAACGGAACACCCATGCACTGGGGTGGGATACCATTAACTGTTGGCCCAGGGTAGTAGTGGCCATGTCCTGTTCTATGGTTAATACAATAGTTGGGAGCATGTGGCTCTTCCTCTTTTGTCTTCACCTGCTGAACAGGGAGGGTGCAAATAAACCTGTGCTTATGATTAAGATCCTCTGGCATCCATTATCCTGATTGTTTGCAGTGAGGAAGATGTAGTTCAAGAACACCGCTACATGTCCTCCACACAATACTGTGTGGGCCTAGTTGAGAAAGAGGGTCATAGTGTAACCGTGCTGTGCTTCACAGTACCTAGTAACTTTGTTTTAGGCCAAGAAAAATTAATTCCGGCATGGGACCTGCTATCCGAAATGCTAGGGACCTGGGGTTTTCTGGATAAGGGTTTGTTCCTTAATTTGGATCTCCATGCATTAAGTCTAGTAAAAATCGTTAACAATTAACTTCGATTTTTTGCCTCCAGTAAGGATTAATTATATCTTAAGAAACCAAAGACAATAAAAAAACAGAAGAAGAACGTTCTTTTAGTAAACTTACCACTTAACTCTGTGGGTACAGGCGCACATGCTCCAGACCTTCAGCTTAAGGAGTATGCCACAAGCAGACCATTAGAAAACTGGACCCTCATGGTGTAAACCAAAAGCCTTACGTGTATTGTACCAGATTAAGTGCCCCTTGAAGGCATGAAACTTGTAAGGCTTTTTATTTGCACCATGGGTGCCATAACTTTTTAATCAACAATTTAAGCAGCAGAAGTTGACTGTGAGCCTGTTTTTTTAATGTCTACTCATGTTAATTATTTAGAAAGCACTGTTTTACTATTACAGTAAAAAAGGAAATCATTTTTATAAATTTGAATTATTTGATTAAAATGGTGTCTATGGAAGTTAGCCTTCCTGTAATTTGGAGCTTTTCAGATAACGGATCTCATACTTGTACACACATAAAGGTATCCAGCAGCCAAGAAATGATTAAGTCTTAGCTTATCCTCAAGTTTTTTTTTCCTATAATATAAATCATTTTGACTTTGCTAGTTCTCCTTTGATCATCACTAGCATGTAAAAGCAGATGGGGCAGAAAAGATCAGGAACTGTTGAAATCCAAAACAATTAAATATCTATATTAGAGTTTGTATTTAATATTTCCAGGGCTAATAAGTGTCACACCCCAACAGTCTCTGGCCAATCAACTTTTTAGCAGATAGTCTTCCACTAAAGCTTTAGAGCAATTGCATATACTAAATCAGTGATCCCCCAACCAGTGGCTCATGAGCAGTATGTTGCTCACCAACCCCTTATATAAGTAAGGTCAAAGTCAGGCAGCAAGGTCAAAGTCAGGTGATATCTCACCCAGGAACTATGGAGTATAGACCTCTAATGGGCAATGAGTCAGAACAGAGTATGGGGTTTTATAGCCAGTCAAATGGCTTACACAAATCACCTGTGACCAGCCAACAGGTGAAACAAGCCATGCTTACTAGCAATTGCCAAGCATAGACATAGGAGTGAACCAGGGCCTTTGCAGTCACCCCTTGTTACTACAGATTTATTGCTTTGCTGTACAGTGCTTTGCCCTCAAGGAGCGCTATACAAATAAAAATCTTCATACATACTGTACATACATTATTTAAATGCATCTCTAATATAGACAATAATGCTTTAGGGACATTTTGCAAAACAGCAATGGCAATGAAACAGCCAAGCATGTGACTCACGTACAGTGTTAATACAGATTGTCTGTTTCTACCTATAGAATAGAATATATTGTATTTACAGTATATGGCACACATGACTTAAGGAGGCTGATTTAGGATGAATCTGATTTTTTAAAAACTTGATCAGGAAAAGACATATGGAAACGTACTAGGTTCCTCAATGAAATCTATTCCAAGTAAAGGATAGGGTCACTGTGCATTGGCATTTCACCCACTGTGCAAACATATATTTTATAGCATTATAGCTATACTTATAACAGAAGAACTGTGACTTCTTATATGCTGAGAAAGAAGAAAGAAAGAAAATAGTGTGCACTTTTTTTGCCCTTTGAGTTCTCAGTACTATTGTTGCAGCATGCCTTTGTCTGTTCCTGTGTCTTTTACTTTGTTCTGATCAGTCAGTTTATACAATGCTGAAGTATATACTCAATAGTAAGAATATAACGGATAAATACTCCTAACTGTGAATTAGAATTCACCAAGGAGTTCCAAACTGTTGGAAGCTAAAGGTTGCAACCCAAGGTCTTGAACTTCAAGATGACTATTAATATCCCAGCTATGCCCAACAAAGCATACATTATTCATCATGTTACAAACCGATGACTTTATTTGTGTGAGAAAGAGAGAGAAATTACAGAAAAAAAAGAAACTGGTTGGAAGTATTTGTAGTATAGACACTGATGAAGATACTGTATTTTGCTCCCCTAAAAGCTGATTATTTCCTTTTAGGTTACATAGTAACTGAGGTTGAAAAGGACACATATTAATCAAGTGCTAACTTCTATGTCTTTGTAAAATCTGCTTAACCTCTATCTAAAAAAAACTCATCTGCAGCCTCTCCAGTTTGCCTCAGAGGGAGAAATATCCCTTTTTGGCAAGCGGACCAGTTCCTGGATCAACTTTAGACTAAGAACTATTTCTAATAAACCTGTATTTTTTTTACTTGCTAAAAAAGCCAGCCAACCCCTCTTCTTGAAGCTATCCAGTGTATCTACCAGTCCAACCACATCTTCACAGCTCTCACTGTAATAAATCTGAATTCATACCGTTGTGTCTGTTGGAAGAAATTGATGTCGTTTGCACATGGATAGGAAACTGGCTACAGGATCGGGTACAGAGGGTGGTTGTTAATGGGACATTCTCTACTTGGAGTAAGGTTCTTATTGGGGTCCCTCAGGGCTCAGTATTAGGTCCACTTTAATTTAACTTGTTCATTAATGACTTAGGGGAGGGTGTTGTAAGTAATGTATCAGTGTTTGCAGATGAGACAAAACTATCCAGCCCAATTAATTCCATCCAGGATGTGGCATCCTTGCAACACGATCTTGACAAACTGGCAATCTGGGCAGCTAAGTGGCAAATGAGATTCAATGTTGATAAATGTAAAGTCATGCCCCTGGGATGTAAAAATATCCAAGCCACTTATACCCTTAATGGGACTGCACTAGGCAAATCCATTATGGAAAAGTACTGTACCTTTGAGTCCTTGTAGATGATAAACTTGGCTGTAGCAAGCAATGCCAGTCAGCAGCATCAAGGGCAAATAAGGTCTTGAGCTGTATTAAATGGGGCATTGATTCACGGGATGAGGGATTTATTCTTCCACTTTATAGACCCACTGGTAAGGCCCCATCTAGAATATACCGTACAGTGTTGGTCTCCATCACTCAAACAGGACATTATTGAATTAGAGAAGGTACAGAGAAGGGCAACTAAGCTGGTAAAATCTTAGCTATGGTAAATCTTAACTATGAGGAAAGACTGGCCAAACTGGGGATGTCCACGCTGGAGAAGAGGCACTTAAGGGGTGATATGATAACTATGTATAAATATATAAGGGGATCATATAATAATCTCTCTAATGCTTTATTTACCAGTAGGTCTTTCCAGCTTACACAAGGTCACCCATTCCGATTAGAATAAAAGAGGTTCCGCCTAAATATTCGGAAGAGGTTTTTTTACAGTGAGAGCTGAGAAGATGTTGAATTCTCTCCCTGAATCAGTTGTACAGGCTGATACATTAGATAGCTTTAAGAAGGGGTTGGATGGCTTTTTAGCAAGTGAGGGAATACAGGGTTATGGGAGATAGCTCATAGTACAAGTTGATCCAGAGACTAATCTGATTGCCATTTAGGAGTCAGGAAGGAATTTTTGCCCCTCTGAGGCAAATTGGAGACTCTTCAGATGGGTTTTTTTTGCCTTCCTCTGGATCAGCTGGCCTTTAAGCAGGTTAAAAAAAATTAAAAGGTTGAACTTGATGGATGTGTGTCTATATCCAACCTAACTTACTATGTTACTATGTATTAACACTGAACCACACCTGCCACTTAGCATCCCAGATTGCCAGTTTGCCAAGATCCTGCTGCAAGGAAGCCAAATCCAAGATGGAATTAATTGTGCTGCCTAGTTTTTTATGGTCCATGAATGTAGGTATAAAGCCAACGTGTTCACATAGAACATTACAAACACAGATCCTCATTCTGATAGATAAGATTATGGCCATATGATTCTAGGATACCTGAATTGCACTGGTCTAGTCATTTGAGGCTCCAACTACATAATTACATGGTAGCCATTTCTATTTCTATGGGGTTAACCAAGGAATTGCTTTTTTAATTGCTTGAGATGATTAAGTTCACTATGAGGCAAGTTTGAAATGCCTCTATATTTTTAATGGGAAGTAACAATCCATTTTACTGGAAGGAATAACAATTCAGAGCTATTATTATGGGGATAGATGATATGAGCAAATGTCCAAAGGACCAAATTTGAGAAACTGACATGAAAAAGAACAAATTAAGATCTTGTGGTAGAAGGCAGCAAGTTCAATTTATTTCAGTTATGGTTGCACAAAAGGCATTTAACTCCCTATTTTGTGTCATTATTCATGACATAAAAGCTGCTAATATACTAATATCATTAGGATTTTGCATAATGGGCATTTACAGTTTTCCCATGCAACCTTTATCTTGTATTGAACTCATTTAGATGGTGGATGATGCATTAATTTCACGTCAAATGAAGCTCTTTAGAGTTAATGTCCTTGCCAATCAGATGACGTCAAGCAGAGTGTTCAAAAGATGAATGTCCTTGGTAGGGGCACAGCTCAAACACATTGGGAGACTTTTATCTTTCCTTTAAGCAACACAGAGCTTCAGAGATTAATCAGATTTAGTATTAATATTTAATTTCCATTCCATCACCACATTCTAACAGATGAAGACCCTTTAACTTTTGCTCCTTTAAGTTTATTCTTCTTATGATTTACACAGTCATTGACACATGCAGCGTTAAATATGGCAGCCTAGCAAAACTTGACCCACCTAAATCTTTTGCTATAGGAATGTTTCTCAACCACCCTTCACTTTATTCACCTTGAGAGGAGAAAAGATGATCATGGTTTTATGGGTAAAGAGACCCACGGCTTTAATGAACTGATAAACCTGAATATAAAAAACAATACTTACAATAATGGATAAACTTTTAATAGACATTCCTCAGTCTACAGCCCCCAAATGGGAAGCATTCTTCAACCGCTATGGCAATTCCATAAGAGTGTCCAAATGAACCTCCTAAACTACATAAGGAAGCAAAGCTCTAGTCTTGCACAAATTAAAGGAGGAATGCTTAGGAAGCTGAACACTTCTGGTGGAAATGCTCCCTCAACTCATTCTCTCCTTCCTAGATTTGCAGGTATGGCTGCCCTTTCCTATGCCTTAAAACAGTGAAGGACACAGGGCACACTAGCGTTGAAAAACAAAGACTATTTTTTAGCGCAATAATTGTGTGTAAAAAGGAAACCCAACATGATTTATCAAAAAAAATATAATTGCAGGCATGTGCCCCTGAAAAAGAACCCTTGTATGGGGTTTAAATGTTCAAAAGTTTCCATTTTACTTATAATTATTATGAAATAAAATAGTCATTGTTTTTCAATGCTGATCACATTTTTCTGGCTTGAATATTATGGAGACTTACAGGTAGCGTCCTCTTTAACTGCCTTACAGTGAGCCAAACTAATACACATTCATTACTAATGATGGGCGAAATTGTAATGGGCGACAAAATTATTATCAATTTCGACACCTGCAACAATTTTTATACGTGCGCCTATTTTAAAGTCAACGGGTGTCTGAATAATTTTGACACACGACATTGTTTATGTGCGTGACTATTCTGACGCCTGCCCACATTTTTTTTGACGCGGCTGATTTTTTGCTGCAAATTCGAGCCTGGCGATTTAATTTGCCTATCACTATTCACTACCTTTCCTAAACCTTGTCAAATCCCCCCTTCACACATGCTGCACTGCCATTATGGGTTCTATATGTTCTCATTGATAAATACAAGAGGTCCTCAGGAGAGATGCTGCTGTAATTTTTAATGGATTATAATATATACATTTTGACTTTTTTAAAATATTATTCTGGCTCTGCGGTGCCACGTTCCTCTACATTGATTTTGCCCTGGATTGCCGTTTGGGATATCGGTCTGGACGTTGCAGCAAGGAGGAGCTTGGCTGTGTACCGGTAAGTGCTCCCGCTATCACTTTGTTGCTGTCCTCTGCACTCAACCCATTATCAATATATTTAAGACATTGAGACATTTTGTGCATATATCTACTAAAAAAGCCTTACCCTTTAAATAAAACAGGGATTGTTTGTCCATATATCGCAATATATTTAACTACTTTAAAGTCATCCCATATCTGGCCAGTCCTACGCTCAATTTTCATCTGATTCATTAAGAATTCTATTGCTTCATTATATATTTTACAAAGGGACTAAGTTTTACCTGCAACTTACTAAAGTAAAACTCCCAAACTCATCTATAGGTTCTCATTACATTCCTAGTAGTACCCAGATTTGTGTGTTTTTATATAGAATCATAACATTTAGGCTAATATTAATAATATTCTAATTTTATTATAATATATTTTGTCTCCCCCCACTAAAATAGTTTTACAAATACAAATGTAAAATAAACAGCATATTTATAAATACAGTGTAACCTTATTTTAAGTTTTGCCTCATTTTACATTTTTGGGGACCCACCAATTTTTTCTGCTCCCCTAACAAACTTAAAATGGGGGTTCCATTGTATTGTTCTTAAATGGGCCTTGGTCATTTCAATCATTATTTTACACCCCCTTTAATCTGTAGTATCAGAAATCAAGCAGTGAAAAATGGTGTAAAATGCTGCATAAATAGTGTAACACTGATTGTATTAAATCATTGATATAAAACCAAACTGTAGATCTTCTTCATAATTGTTTTTTTTTTTTTTGTTACTTTTAAATAGTTAGGGGCAGATTTATCAAGGGTGGAATTTCAGGGGTTAAAACACTCAAAATTCGACCATCGAATTGAAATCCTTCGAATTTGAATATCGAATTCGAAGGATTTAGCGCTAAAATAGCATTCAATCGATCGAACGATTCAAACGATTTTTACCAAACGATCTAAGGATTTTTATTCGATGCTGAAAACTTTAAAAAATGCACTGGAAGGTCCCCAGAGGCTAATATAGCAATTCGGTAGCTTTAATTTGGCGAAGTATTGAAATCGAAGGATTTTTAAAGAGACAGTACTTCGACTATCGAATGGTTGAATATTCGAACGATTTTTACTTCGACTCGAAGTTGTAGTATCCTATTCGATGGTCGAAGTATCCAAAAAATTACTTTAAAAATTCGAACTTTTTGGACTTCGAAAATTCACTCGAGCTTAGTAAATCTGCCCCTTAGTGTCTTTCTCAACCTAAAATCTTTTTCTTACTACAAACAACCTGAACATGTTGTGTGTCAGTGGTGCAATCAGTGGTGTAACTATAGAGGAAGCAGACCCCCCAGGTCGCAGGGGGCGTGGGAAAAGGGGGTCTGCTGCGGGGTCTGCTTCCTCTATGGTCAACAAGAATTCCCCCTTCCCTAGCCACTAGCTTATCTGCAACGGGGAAGCAGAGTGTGTTGGCATATGGCAGATAGTGGGTGGAGTCTGGGTGGGGAGTGGGTGGAGTCCGGCTGGGAATGGGATGGTGCCGAGAAGTGGGAGGGAGGATGGGGATTGGAGTGCAATGGTTTCCCTTCGGAAGATTTTTTTTGCAGGGTGGCCCGGCGCACTCTAGTTACGCCACTGGGTGCAATGCCAATTTCTGATTCACATTGGAACTAGCCAATTAGAGCAAGTAAAATCTGTCAGCGACTCACAGCATGAGTGTATTGTTTGAAAACAGAAAACAAGCTAGGTTGAGGAATAAACAAATACATTGTTAAATATATATATACAAACATAGGAAAAAGACCATGAACCAGGTTTCAGTAAACCTTTAGTGAATGCCAATTACAACCTTCTTCAGAACATTCACCTGAAACGCTATTAACAGTATCCCTTACCAAATCTAAAAAGCAATGAAGCATTGACTATAGTTGGATTAACTGAAGGAAGAGATTTTTGCCAGCCACATGCCATTTAGAAGTTTTCCACAGTGAGAAATCTATCGATGTCTATGACAACATTTGACTTGATGTATGGCAGCTAATAGCAAGATTTCCTTCCAGTCTATAACATAAGCAAACGCATTTCTAAATATATCACTGTGATGCCCATATAAATTGCTGCTTCTGATCTGCAATATACAAAGCAAGGAACAGTTTGCTCATATATCCAGTTGTCTGACATAAGACATAGATGGTTTCTAAGATTCTCTAATGAGGAGACCACAGCAAGACATATGCTTTCGGGCAAAAAGATTCTTGCCTGCTCTACAAACGGAATTTTCTCCTGCTGGAAATCCTTTTCTAATAACAAGAACAGCAAAAATCGAACTTTACAGGATATACTTTTTTTTAACTTTTTTTTTTTTTTTTAAATATCATTGTCCCCCCTAGTAATTGGATTGAGACAGGCCGACGCTGCCGGCTAAAACATAACTGAGAAAGAGCAAACTGGTTGCTATATAATAAAATGCGTGACATGAAAAGAAACGGAATATTTTCTTATTCTAGTCTTGCTTCTCTGGTTTCCCATAACATTATTTAACAAGGTGTTGCCTAATTAGTGTTCATATTGCAGCTGATTTATCAACCATCATTACCTTTTAACGAGCGGTAGCGAAGGGTACAGCTCATAAAAGAGTTAACTATGCTTTTGGATTCAACATTTTTTTTCCCGCTCTGGAACAATTCATTCCAGTGCAGAAAATAATTGCTGAAATCCTCTCTCTCCAATTTGTAAGAAATACTGCTACAGCTCCATTGGATAGAATGGTGCACAACTTTTACACATAATCTGACTAACACAGGTATCAGCTCTGATAAATGTGTCAATTCACTATAAACTTCCGATGCATCGCCATCGGCATCCGGCGCAACTCCCCCTTGCAACTGGAAACGTTACAGTATGGAAAAACCATGGTGCAAAAATTGCATTTTGCTCACTGCAATTGCAGTGTTTATCTGCCGTCTTGTACAGTAACTATTAATATTTATTATTTTATATCTGTTTTGTAGTCAATGATCTATTTTTTTCTCTGTCACTCTGCTAGTTTGATAAGTGCCAAATAAATACAGTTCAAATGGTTAGAAAAAGTACAAGGGTGCTCCAGAATTAGATATTTAATCACTCACCAAATAGTAAAAGTGGTCCGGGTTCACCAGCCCCAGACCCCCAGATTTGGGGAGCAGTACAGCAAAACATTGGAAAGCGGAGCTGAACGACACCCAAACAGATCCACAGGACCAGAGATGGTCAGTTAAAAAATTATTATTAAATATTAAAAATATATTATTAAAAATTTAAAATATAGCTGTATCTCCATCCACCCTATGCGTTTCGCACCCCTCAGGGTGCTTAGTCATGGGCTCATCTATGGATCCGTTTGAGTGCCGGTCAGCTCCGCTTTCCAATGTTTTGCCAAATAAATACACATTCATTCAGATTTTTTCTCTTATTTACAGTATATTCTAGGGCTCATTTTCTAACCCAGGCACAGCATGCAAAGTGCAAAAAAAGACCTGTGATCAACCTTTTTGTGGATATTTCATGCTGCACCTGGGTGTTTGCAAATAGCCACAGGCCTCTGTAATCCATTTCAGAACATTGCCTGCGTTAGGCAGTGTTCCATTCAATAAGGGGCAGGGTGGGAGGCACCTAGGCACCTTCACTAGGGACTTGGCAAGGGAGCATCTCCTGGTGAAACTCTTTGCACAGAGCACCGGGTTTTAGATTTGCAGCAAAGAGCAGCACTAACAAGTGCTCTGTAAACTAACACTAACATTTATATCAACCCTGGGATGTTCTGCTTCTTCTTTAAAAAAAAGTACCTGGCCAGGCAACTTATATGTACTGTATACTGCATAGAAAATAATGTTTGATCTTCATGGTTTACTTAAATCTACAATTAGTATAGACATCGGTATATATATAGTTTATGTGAGTGTATGGAGGGGTCGGTGTGAGTGTGTGGTCCGTGTAAGTATTAATGCTTTGTTTGATTTGGAGGGGTTAAGCTTCATGGACTTTGGTCTTTTTTCTAAGTCACTTAATTTCCTTAATTTTTTTTTGCTTCCAATAAGGATTGATTAGATTTTTGGTTTGGATCAAGTATTAGCTGCTGATTTATTATTACAGTGAAAAAGGAAATCATTTTTAAAAATATAGATTATTTGGATAAAATGGAGTCTAAAGGTGGCCATACATGGATAGATCCGCTTGTTTGGCGATGTCGCCAAACGAGCGGATCTCCCTTCGATATGCCCACCTTGAAGTGGGCAATATCGGGCAGATCCGATCGTGGGCCCTAGGGCCCAACGATCGGATCCTAGCATTCGCAAACGGGCGGTCGGATCGCGGGACCGCTTCAACGAACAGATGCGCCCGCGATCCGACGAGATTTTTAATCCCATCCGATCGAGATCTGGCCGACTTTCGGCCAGATCTCGATCGGGGAAGCCCGCCTATAATTTGTTCTATAATTTTGATAATAGGAGAGGGCTATGCATATTATTTTCAAAATAGTCTGGGCTTTGTCCATCAAGTGAATGATTACTTAGTACTAAATAGTGATGGGCGAATTTGGGGCGTTTTGCCGAAAAATTCGCAATTTTCCTGCGAAATTCGCAAAGCGGTGAAAAATTCACGAAACTGTGCCGGCGTCTCGTTTTTGACGCCAGCGTCTGTTTTTGACGCCGGCAAATTGCGGGAATTCGCTGCGAATTTGCGCCTGGTGAATAAATTCGCCCATCACTAGATTCAATAACAAATTCATTCGCCCAACCAAATTCAATGAGAACAATGAGAAGTGCATGTTGGGAAAAGAATCCTACGTGCTGAAAAACGCATGAAAAACGCATGTTGACGGTCGCATGTGGTTTCAGTGGCGTATTTACGCCTGGCTGTTCTTGTTTTATAACACGACGCAAAAACGCCATATCTGGCCTTGCCCTTAGCCTACCCAAACAAAAAAAATCACCCTCCGCTTATGGCCCTGGGTTATCATTTCATTGTTCTATTAGATATTTACTGCTTGCTGTGCACAAATCAGCAAACTTTTTTTTTATTTCCTTTTGAAGGGCAGATGTTTTATTACCTTTCAAAATTGGACCTTTCCTCTGTAATCTGGCTCTTCTCGTTACACTTCATGAAATGCTGCACTAAGATTAATCAGTCAGTCAGTGGCTATGAAAGAACAATATTTCATGGCGTTGTTTTTTTTTTGTATTCACAACTGAAAATGATTTCTGAGAGCACAGATGTAAAATATCAAAACCAGCAACACTTTCCTTTTAATCTGCGGTGTACGTCTGAAGCGATGAATTGGAATGCGTCTGGAGATTCAAGAAACAACAGTGAAAACTTTACAGTTTGCCACAATGTAGTATGATCAGGGAATGTTCAGTTGCAACTTAAGCAAGAATAAATGCCTTTTTGAAGCCATTAGAACACGTAGCCTTAAGCAATGTAATTTTAGAAAGTTATGATTAGTAACCGTTATTCATAGTATGTTTTAAAGGTGTTTAACAGAAGAGTCATTATATATGAGAGTTCTTGTTTAAGGAGAAGTGCAGTTCATTAATTAAGGGGACACAGCGTGTAAGGGCAACAACAGGCATGTCCTATATACAGGTATGTGATCCATTATCCAGAAACCCGTTACCCAGAAAGTTCCGAATTATAGAAAAGGCTGTCTCCCATAGACTCCATTGTATCCAAATAATTCCGATTTATAAAATGTAAATATAAAACAGTACCTTGTGCATGATCCAAACTAAGATATAATTAATCCTTATTGGGAGCAAAAGCAGCCTATTTGGTTTATTTAATGTGTAAATGATTTTCTAGTAGACTTAAGGTATGAAGATCAAAATTACGGAAGATCTGTTTTCCGGGAAACCCCAGAATTGGGCAGTGCTATGATCTCTAACCAGAGAGTACAATTGCTGTAGGACCTCGCACTGTTGGTACAAAGATGCTTGCTGCACACAGGTGGAGGCTTGGCCACCTCCCAACAGTAGTCCAATGCAAAAAATCTAATTGCACACAGGTCTGCTGAAACACTTCAAATGTTTATTATGCAGTGCAGTTCAATGTTTCGGACGGACCCCTTTGTCAAGCTTCTAACCAGGGATCCCAGGCTGGTTTTACACTTCATTCAAAAATGCGCCCACCCAGGGTATTGTCCTGCCAAGACCACACCTCCATTTCCTTTGATGAAATGGTAATTTTATGGTAATATTAACATATGGGGCAAATTTACTAAAGGGTGAATTATGCTTTGGGAAACTTCGCCAACTACGTTATTTCAAAATGCGGAGTTTCTTCTCGGTAAATGAACACTGGAGTATTTCTGCTAGCAAAACGTTGTCAGTGTGAATGTTTCTAAGCAAGTTTTCTCTAGCATTCGTTTCTTCCTAAAGTCCACTTCTTATTCAACTGCTGCAATCTATATGGGCCTGTCAAAAAAGGGCCAAAAATGCTGGGATATAGCCCCCCAACTCCAAAGGGCACCCAAATCAAAAGTCCAAAAATATATTCCCAGTCAATATTCGCAAAGTTAAAAAAATCACTCTTTATTTAGCATAAATATTAAAAAGTAGGCATACAGACCAATTGATGCTCCGCCTTACACGTTTCATACCCACAGGCACTTATTCATAGGCATTGGCATTCAAATATGCCTATGAATAAGTGCCTGTGGGTACGAAACGCGTAAGGCGGAGCATCAATTGGTCTGTATGCCTACTTTTTAATATTTATGCTAAATAAAGAGTCGTTTCTTCCTAGCCAAACTTCATTAACATACTTATCCATACATCGTTTTAAATATGGCGAGTACATATACTGTATACATGTCTTTATTAGTGATTGTTGGTGAAATTCCTGCCAGTGGCCATTTATTATTAAAAATAGCAAATATAGACAAAAGAGATCCTCTATTGTCCTAGACATGAGCCCATCCTAAAACAAATCATGTGGTATGAGCTTCAAATGGTTAAAAAAAGTGTAACTAACATATATTTAACAGTTACAACTTTTAAACATAATCCCATACTGAAGTATTTTTGTATGACTTTGCATACAGGATATGATGTCACTGACATAATAATGTTGAGGAAGTAGCTTCATCTTATACGTTCACCAGGTAGAACCTGAAACAAACACTGGCGGAGTGACGATCGTTCAAAAATTTGCCTGTCTAAATGGTGCCAAACTTCTCTAACGCTGAGCTTTTTCGCTAGTGAGTTGTCTGCTTTGCCTAATAGTAAATTGGTGATGCTCCTGTGAAGGCGCCCATGACTTTTTTTCCAGCATTCAAATAAAAATAAATGTCTAACCTTGTTCATATTTTTCTCTTTTTCTTTTTAATCAGTTGACATTGTCAAGAATATGCCTATAAGTAATTACATTCAATAGTCATATTTGAAATTCTTGGGAAAAAATGAAATTCATCAATAATCATGAAACACCAGACTATTTATATTTATGTTAAGTATTTATTGTTATTGTATGCCTTTCTCTAATGCCGCTCTCTAACTCAACTAACCTGTGTCCATCACCATATTCCAACTGCCTTCAGTTTGTTAGCATAAGTGGGTCTCCAACAACTACATAAAAGTTTAATATCTGAAATTAGCATAAAAGAAGAAGACTCATTAAACAAAATATAAATGTATAAAAATACATTTGTAAATTGTTTTGATAAACCAGATCTTATAACATAATAAATGTGGAATGTAGTAAAGTTCATGTTAGAAAGATCATATTTTGTAAAATCTTGATTGCAATTAAAATTTAGGAAACTTGTTTGATCATAGTGAAACAATTCTAGTACAGCTTTTAATACATTTAATTTTGAAATTTGGCATGGGCTAGACATATTGTCCATTTCCTAGGTGCCTCCAACCATGTGGCTTGTGCTCTGATAAACTTCACTCATTCTTTACTGCTGTACTGCAAGACCCCCCAGCAACCCATCAGCAGCCTTTCAACTGAACAATGGGCAGATAGCAGTCATCTGACACCTCTGCTGAATGATATGTTTGCATTGCTAAATGTGCTCCCTATCATCATCTAGTGGTAGAAATGAAAATAGCACTCAAGCAGGCAAATCCTGCTTTTTTTCTGATTGGGTGCTATTCTCATGTCTACCACTAGGTTAGGATAGGGAGCTCAACTTGGGTTGTATTGATGTACATTGAGAAGGGGAGAAACACTAGCTGTCTCAAAGCAGTTTCATCCTGAAGTGCTGGATCAGGGTCAGGCACAATGCACTGAGATAGATGCCTCCATACCAATATGACAGCTAAAAAAGAATACATTTGTTGGTTCAAGAATAACATTTTAAATGGTAGAGTGAATTATTTACAACGTTAACAGTGCAATTTAGAAATAAAAAATAAACCATAGAAATCATGTCAGAAGGTAAACATTTTCATTAATACAAGAGACAGGAGACTAATGGCTGCTCTGGGAGCAAGGAGTTTTAAATCCTCTTTAGATTGAGCTTATAGGGGCCCTAACATTATTTTGCTCTGGGGAGTTATAGGTCCCATTTACAAAGCTTCCCTTATTCTACTTCAGAGATTATTGATTCAGATCAGGTCCTGTTGGCTACAGCCATTGAGTTTTCACTAGATATCTGTTTTCATGTTTCCATCAATAAGTACGTTGAATGCTATAGTCATTGATGTGCTGCATTCTCTGATTTAGAATTGCATCAAATAAATCAAACTATATTCATGTTTGTCGCCTCTCTTTTAACAAGGCATTTATTTATGACAATTTTGAGGCCAGCTGTTCCCTGAGAGACTGCAGTTGCTTCTATGATATTCAGCCATCATCATTAGAAAATGTTTTGGTATGCAATTATTTCCTTCATTTCCATGTGTTTAGAGACCTTGAAACAGAGAAGTGTTTGCTGGAGTGGAAAATAAATTGGCAAAAAAATGAAGCAGTGCCTTTAAAGATAAAAGGAAGAGGTGCTCTCACGGAGATAGGTGGTTTAAAACTTCTACCAATTAAAATAAAATCCTATGGGAATACTGTTTCTCTGTAGAATACAAGGGGACTTTCATGTCTAATAGAGACTATTTGCAAAAGCAATAGCTTGTTTTACATTGATAGATAGTGGTGGTCCAAATGCTTTGCTCGGATAAGGGCTAATGTATTTGTCCCATCTAAAGCTCCTCCTTTTTTTCACAAAATGGATATATTAATATAAAGCTTAAAACTAACATTCTTTTATTTCTGATACTACACAGAATTAATACTAATGATTTATTTGTTAGCATACTTGCTCTAAAAGAATTTAAAATGTCACTAGATGATATGCATTGGACAACATTATACATAACTCAATGCAGTGTTGCTCCACATTTTTCATGTAGCTGCCCAAAATACCATAAGTTTAAGATACATTGTATTAAATCATGATACACTTCAATGAACTCTCTGGAGCTCTTGCGCAGTCTACGTTTCCATACATATCCATTGGAAAGCAATATCTGGCTCATGGATCTCCAGTTGTATATAGAGTATGGTGTGAATATTACAGATTATATGTTCTGCTATGTGCAGTCTTTGATTGCAAGTCTGTAGCCTACAAGCACTGAAGTTATTTGGTCCCTTTGTTACAACAACGTTCTAGCAGTGCTTTCAGTTTACAATAACTCACCCAACTATCAGATGGATCTACCATAGGTGGCTTATTTGGCACTGGCCTTCCTCAATTTGGTGGTTTTACATAATTGCATAATTAAGCTGGGTTGAAGAAAGACCAATGACCATCAAGTTCAACCCATGCTGAAATAATAATAAATAATACTGAGAACCACCCATCAATGATGGGTAATAGTCTTATAAAGGGACTAATAAAATTATATAAAATTATAATTGCACTCCAAATACCCTAATATGGAAAGACTAACCTAAACCCAAAGGGAAGGCCTCTGGTATGGTGATCCACTTTATGGAAAAAATATCCCCCCCCATCTGGCTATAATGCCCTCTAATGTACTGTACTTATAAAGAGAAATAACGTCTCCTTGTAGGAATCTTTTTTCCAGAGAAAACAACCTCAACCTTCATGGTCTACCCTCATAATTTAAATCATCTTCCATCCCTAATTTAAATCATCTTCCATCCCTTTAACAAGTTTATTTGCATATATCTGCACTTTCTCCGTTAATACCCTTCTTAAAAGAATTGTTCAGTATAAAAATAAAAGCTGGGTAAATAGATTAGGCTGTGCAAAATAAAAAATGTTTTCAATATAGTTAGTTAGCCATAAATGTAATGTATGAAGGCTGGAGTGACTGGATGTCTAACATAATAGCCAGAACACTACTTCCTGCTTTTCAGCTCTCTTGGTTTCCACTGATTGGTTACCAGGCAGTAACCAATCAGTGACTTTAGGGAGGGCTACAACATAACTGTTGATTTTGAATCTGAGCTGCATGCCGAGGATTGTTCGCTACATCACACTAAAAGTTAACTCAAAGGTAAACAACCCCTTAAATTATCTCACGCCACTAATATGATATCATTCTGACTATTACATGTGGGTTTGGTAAGGTTTAGTTCCACTTCCCTTAAGGAATGGTGTTTATCTTTTTTTAAAGGCAAACACACAACAATATAGCATAAGCAAAGACCACACCAACTTATACAGGAGGGTTATTCTGTTTGCAGTTAAAGGAGAACTAAACCCTAAAAATGAATATGGCTAAAAATGCCATATTTTGTATACTGAACCTGTTGCATTAGCGTAAAGTTTCAGCATCTAAATAGCAGAAATTATCCAAAACTTCAAACTTGTCACAGGGGGTCACCATCTTGGAAAGTGTCTGTGACACTCACATGCTCAGTGGGCTTTGAGCAGCTGTTGAGAAGCTAAGCTTAGGGGTTGTTGCTAATTATCAAGCAGAAAATGAGGTTGGCCTGTAAAATAAGCTGATGCTACAGGGCTGATTATTAAATTCTGATGCTAATTGCACTGGTGTCTGTGCTGCCATGTAGTAATTATCTGTATTAATTACTAATCAGCCTTATATTGTGACATTTCTATTCTATGTGTACTGTATATTGTGAGTGGGTCCCTGAGCTCAGTAAGTGACAGCAGCACAGAGCATGGGCAGTGAATCAGCAGAAAAGAAGATGGGGAGCTACTGTGGCATCTTTGGAGACACAGATTTTTAATGCTAATGGGCTGTGGTTGCCTTGGGCTGGTACAAAAACCCAAACCATAATGTACAACATTTCTAGCTACTGTACTTCTTTAATTAAACTTTAGTTCTCCTTTTGGGAGAAAAGTATGTTACTATGGTACAGATTAGTAAAGAGACATGAAAGGATAAAGCTATAGAGCCCATGTAGGAGAAGTCTATGGGGGGAGCTGATCCCATATAAGTCACTGTATGCAGTGGGTGAGCTGAATTAGGCATCCAGAGTAAGGACCCCACACTTTTTCAAAAGAGGGACTGCATTGTCAATCAGTTAGAGTCAGCTTCTAATGGAGGGAGGGGGCACACTATCCAGTGCAATGGCTCTGGTTTTCTTGGCAAAGAACAACAGAATATGGAATGTGAGTCTAGTGTGGGTTGTGGGTATCATACCATCCAAAAAGGAGACGATGCAATCACCATGGGGAACTCAAGGTTGAATGCTAAGAAGTTTACTATTTGGATCCAAAAATCAAGGTTGTTGGGGGATAGTTCTTATTCTCAATTACTTTAAACAGATAATGGCACTGGTAAGATTGGAGGTGATTTGTGTATTAGTGGTTTCCCTCCATTCTTATATATATACTCTTTTATTTGTTTTTGTTTTTATCTCTCTCTCTCTCTCTCTCTCTCTCTCTCTCTCTCTCTCTCTCTCTCTCTCTCTCTCTCTCTCTCTCTATATATATATATATTTACAGTATACTGTATACAAAAATTCTTGTTCATTGTACCTCATTTTGGGGTAGTTTGAACAAGTTAATAAAACATGAAATAGCTTCCTAATTTCATAAACAAAATCCACAAGGTATTTTTCAATTACATTTTATCTACAAAATCTATTGCAATAATCAATGGGATCTTTACTAATAGCGCCAAATGTCTTAAATAGTCAAATTTCCAAGACGCACAGCAAAATGCTTTTCCCGGTGATAAATCAAATGGTATGTAGCAGTGGAATTATTTATTGTGCTTTTAATGTTCACAGGAGATATCTGCATCAAATCTGACCTTTCACTGTTCACCAGAAGTAGAATAAGCAATATCTGTATCCCATTTACACCTCATCAATGGAATTTTAGAGCATGAGATGTGTGGGCTATTCAGCTGTTAAATAATGAAATGCAGATATCATGACCTGTTTTGCACATCTCAGCACAGCATTAAGGTAAAATTACACTGAGAAAAGCAATTGAAGTCCTTCAGAGGTAAAAGAGAGCAAAATAGATGGATGTTTTTGACTTAGGTTCTTAAAGGGCAAAGGTGCAATTGAATATGAATACACTCACCAAATAAACATATAGCAATAAATATGTATTGTTTGCTACAGTGTAAGACATAGTCGGTGGATAGAATAATGCCTGCATAGGCTCATTACTTGTGCAAATACAAATGTCACAACAAAAACTAAAAATAGGAAAATATATCATGTACAATTGCAGCCTGGGTTATTCCAATTTTCTGTACAATACATGAGAAAATAGCCTGGCACATCTAGGATAATGCAAGCTTTCTTATTAACCAACTTTCAGCCAGTTTCTTAGTCAAGGAGGAACAGAACAAGTCTTCTCTGGGCCAACAAGTGTTGCAGAATGGGCTGAATTTTGTTTATGAAAACAGATGTTTTTTTGACCTGTATAAAATGGAAGCTACTTTAATTATCCCACCATATTGATTATGTCTATGGGGACTTGGGTAGATTGATTCATCCATTTTTGAATTTGAGTTCTTTTCTACATTTGACTGCAAGGAAAAAATATGTTTGTGCGATCGCTAGCATATTTATGAACAAAACTGCATTGGAAAAACTCATCTGGTTCATTCCCCTGATTTGGCTTAATTCATAGACTCTGAGATTTTTTTCGATTCATAAATTTTGAAAATGTTGTGCCAATGTTTTCCAGCATTGTGGAGTGTGAAAAGAGGATTCCTTTAAAATACAAACAGAGCAGGCTTTATTTAAGCATCTGCCACACACAGCCACACCATTGCACATGTGCACCAGGTAAATCAGTATTGTCCTTTGTATCTGTTAAATGGCCTATTTTAAACATTTCTGCAAGGTTTGCTTTTATTATTATGTTTTGCAGATCTACAGTTCTACAATTGTCTGAATGGAGATCTGAGCTAATCAGAAATTCATAGATAAGCACAAGGGGGTCATTATTGAAAAAGTCTGAGATTTTATTACAATATCACAAAATCTGGTGGCCATCTTTGGAATTTCTAGAATTCCTATATAAAACCAAAGGAAAGTCGGAGGGAAATTCATTAATTCCCCTCTGCTGTGAATTTCAACAGCCTCAAACGAAAAACAATCCAAAACCATAACCTCCAAGCAGATTCCCAACAGATCTAGTGGAGTGAAGGTCCTGTACCAGATGTGCTTCTGCCCTACAACCCAACTGATCATGATCTGGCATATTCTCACTTGACCAGGACAGCATCAAGGCATGTAGTTATCAAGACCACCCCCTACTGAACCCTTGCCACTTATCTTCCCTGTACTCCTCAATAAATTACACACAATATTCCAGGATGATGTGAAATGACCACAGCTTTATTAACACCAAACAAGCTGAACAGGTTACTTAAATAATTAATTAATTAAATAACAACATTACCACATGGGAATGCTAGCCTATTCCACTGGAGTGAAAAGGCCCCCTCTGCTATGTCGGCCATCCCGCTGCACTGTGCTAAGATGGACAAGTGTAGGTCTCGCTCCGAACTCTTACTTCCCGGGACTATTGCCCAAGGAGGTAAACCACACCATAAACACCAGGGGAACTACCCCCTTTCCAGTACGGCAAGCATTCCCACTCAAACCACCATGCTGTCACATAACCAGAACCCCACCATGAGAAGCCAAAGCTTCCAAGTCTCACACTCTTGTCAAACCATTTAGGGCGGGCGTGATCATGCGGTGGTTACCTAGTACTCCTTCCCTCTTCTTTTCTCTGACCTTAATCTAACCCTTCCAGCTCCCTGCCTTCCTAGACCTGTCAAGACTCCTCTCCTTTAACCCTTCGGGTCCAGGTAGCTCCATTTCTCCATTTCTGCACTCAAATGCGAAAGTAATACAGTAGATGGATGATCCTAAAGCTGTGGGATATTTATTTAGGAGAAAGGTTCCTTAAGAAAACTGTAATGCTTTGGTTTTGTGCTTTATAAAACAAGTTTTAACTATTATAGTCAATGTTCCCCCATAACCTTCATGGTAACGTACAATATTCCCAAGAGTTCATATATGCTGATATGATACAAGATAATTTGTTGAAATACCACATGATTCATGTCAGCTGAAAACTTCCTTGTGGATTTGAGTGAATTTGGAATGACTGCGCTATGTAAAATGGTTTGATCGGTCTTTTGAGGCTTTAAATCAGATTATATGCTTTTAGCTATATTGATTTGACAGAGATGGATTTGAGCTCTGAAAAAAATCTTTTGGCTGCAGGTTCTCCATGCATAAATAGGTGGCTTTCTTTTTTTTATACTTTTCTTATTTTCAAACACTTCTCAGCAGCAGCAGGGCATGGAGTGCACTTGCATTTAGCTGGTAAAGAACTAAAGTTATGAACTACAATTGTACTGCTGTGGTGCCTTCTTGTGTAAAGCAAATGTGACTAAATTCTGAATATAAGACTCTGTTTTTTGGCTCAGTTATGAACTTACAAATATGGAAAGCAAAGTCACAAGTATGTATGTGATATCTTGCATTTCACAAGTAACACTATAGTAAAATGAGTGGTACAGTTCTCCAACTATGAGTTTTGCCACAATACTTTGTTCCGCATGAGACCTTAATTCTCAGGGTGTACACCCTTGCAATGTCGTGGAGGCAATCACTACATCCCTAAATCTGTACACGTAGTCCCTGCTCTGGGCAGTTAGTACCAGGAATCCTAATCCCACTCAAACGCCTAGTAGGAGCATTGGGATGCTCAGCTAAATAGTCTGACTGTATGTTACTCCTAGACCTGACCTGCCTAGGTTCCACTTTACCCTTCCTGCCTGCTTAGCTAAGGGCTTTCACAAATTGAAAGCACGTGAGTGCTCAGGACTCTATACTTTACCTATATTCTTTAACTATATACTTTATTGGACACTGGTTGAACTACAGGGGCATAGTTAAAGGCAGGATAAGGAAACAGGTCCCCTCCTAACTGTATTTTAGGATCCAGTTTAGGAGTCTGCTAAATAGTACTGGGAGACTAATTTACCAGTCACCAATTTATTAATTCGAAAAGTAGATTTTAAATAACTAACTAAGCCCAGTTTAATCTAAGACTACATATTTTATAGATTTTGTGCATGCCTACACATTATTACATAAGTGAATTCTATCTAATTCTTATTTATAAAGACTTTTCCAACTATATATTATATAAATGTGCTTTTTGAATGACAGAACAGCAGAGGCAATGATAAAATTAATTTAAAAGATGATGAATTCAACTTAATTATGTTAAATTGCTTCCCATGATAATAATGCTCCACCAATGAACTTGACTTCTACAATGGACAAACTACCAGTTGCTAAGATACTACATATTAGATTCCTTCTGGAACTTGATTTTAATAGCAGTAGGTCCCTAGGTGAATGCATGGGGGTTAATAAAGTCTCTGGTCGGGTTAATAGTGTCCTGTTACTGATCTATATTAATGTGTAGATCCTGGGCATCTCTATTCTGTTATGTCAGAGACCTTTCATGGGGAACTCCAAACCACTCATTTTTTTTACACACTATTTTATTCAAGACCCACATTCATAGACATAGACCTCATATCATGGAAATCATTGTTCTTTTTTCAGGTCACTAACCTACTTAAGCTGTATGCAGTGATCAAAAAAGGTTGCTTAGCTCTATATCTATCTATATATATATATATATATATATATATATATATATATATATATATATATATCTATTATCATGGAATTTAGAAATACATATATAGCAGTGTGAAGTTAGGAGCATTGGCTGCATTGCTATGTTTCTGCTGTCATATATTTATCAACCCAGTCTGAACTGAAGTAAGGTTGATTCAGTTTGAAATATCTAATTATAGGGTCAATATTTTTTAGACAGGGGGATACTGCTTGCAACTTGTAGATGGCATTGTGGGTCACTAACAGACAAATTTCCACTGCTATGGCATTTCCAGTTCAATAAATCTCTATATGTTTGCAGGCATCTCATTAAGCCAGCACAAGCACGCACAGATCCCCTGGGGAGATTAACATTCATACTATCATATGACAGAGTTTAATAGTTTACCAATGATAGAATTGATCAGTATCTGTCTGATTTCTGCATTTGTATATCTTTGCTAACAGAAGTAGAATTGACCTTGCTGAATATAATTGCTGAATAAACTACCATTTGCAATATTACAGCAATGGTACTATTTACTCTAATTAATCTCATTTTTTTATTAAAACAAACCTAGCTCCAATCCACAAATTGAACTCATTTATCAATAATTCTTCTCAAAAAAGATGTCAATTTGAATCGTACAATGGATGCTTTGAAAACTCGACTTTATAAAATTGTTGCTGCAAAAACATGACTTTATTGGATTATCTAGCGCAGATTATGGTCAAACAACTTCAGGGACATCAACCATTGACTTCTACATGACCTCAACAGGTTTGAGAGTATTTTCGGATTTGGATTTTTAGCAGCTTTAGGGTATGATAAATCTCTAAAAATTCAAGGTTTTTTTTCTCTCTAAATATTTAAGTTTTTCCCTTTAAAAATTCAAGATTTAATAATGGGCTCCTAATGGGTTTTTTATTAAAATCTGAATTGAAAAAACTCGAAAAGAGTTATTTTTACTATAATATCTGACTTTTAGTGGAAGAAAACCCTACATTTTTAGTATTTATTTAAGCCCGATGCTGCAAAAAGTTAAAATCTGAAAATTCATCATTTTAGACCTGCCTAGGTTGTATATAAGTCAATGGAAGAGGTCCCTGTTCTATTTGGAAGTTTCTGTGGTCTGTGCTGGAATTCACCTTGAAAGATCTGACTATTTCAGACTTTTCAGGCAAAAATCTGAAAAATGTGGGCCCCGAGTTTGCCTCCAATATGCTTAAATTGTGCTTTTTTAATAAAACAAATAAGGTCACGTTATGGATTCTAGTTTGGATGGACTTTTTTTATTCAAAAAATATCTGAAAAAAAATCTGAATTTTGCAAACCTGTAGAAAAACAGGTCCCAATCCCTGGGGTCAGCATCTAATAAAGTACTGAACCTATACAGAAACATTTAGAATTGGGTAACTGCAGATACATGCTAAAAGAAAGTCATTTAGATCACATATTGCTGATTATGGGTTTTCTGCATTATTATTATATTAATTAGCAGGCTTCCAAGAAGAACCATATTATATAGAGTATATATAGCCTGGGCTTATAACTCATTAACAAGAACCTGCATTTGTTAGCAGTAACATACTGTAGGAATATAAAAATATTACATCTCAACTCTGGTGGTGGGAGTGAAATGTAAAAATAGGTGAAAAGTTAGTTGCAGTTATTGGATCCTATAGCAATCAAGCAGTTGTTGGGCACCAATGCACATGCTGTAATAAAAGGCACTTAAATGTGTGTGTGTATATATATATATATCTCCAAACAAAGAAGTCCAGACTCCAATTGCAAGTAAAAAAGTCCTTTATGTGCAAAAAATTGCTGCAACGTTTCGAAGCTCCCGCTTCTTTGTCAAGCATCACATAACATTATGTCATCATTTCCTTTTTAAAGGTAACTAATTAACACACTCAACAGGTGAATTCAAGTCTCACAAGATTTAACCCTCGCTGCACTAACTACAATTAGCTAGTACAGGAGTCTATAACGTTTTTAGACACTAGAGTATACAGGAAAGGAGGACACCTGTTTACTGATCTATTTGTGAAATCCAACGACCGCAATAATCTGTTGAGGTACGAGAGTGCACATCCAAGAGCTAATATCTCCTCTCTCCCCAGGTCACAATTTTTACGGGTCAGGAGGATAGTAACTGAGGAAGAGAAGTTGACCACCAGACTGGAAGATATGACCACTAGATTTGTTGAGAGAGGGTACCCCAGTGAGATGTTGAGTCAGGAAGTGACACGGGTCCGAACGTTGGACCGCGGAGCAATTATTCAGGAGAAAACACAAGTGAAGCGAGAAGGGAAGCGTATTCCGTTTGTGCACACTTACCATCCTTGTGTGCGTAAGGTACATCGTATAATACATAGACACTGGCCGTTGTTAAGGAGGGCATATCCGGATATTTCTGAGTTCTTGGAACCTCAACTTATGTCATATAAACGACCACGCAGTCTGAGAGACAGGCTTGTCAAATCAGATTTGGGCACAGCGAAAGTGAGTCCTCAGAGACTCTTGGCTCCACTTAGGAATGGCATGTACCCATGTGGTAGATGCACTCAGTGTTCTAGTGTGATACGCACCAATGCCTTTTCGCATCCTTATACAGGAAGGAAGTTTGACATACAGGGTCACTTCACTTGTGATTCGGAGTATGTCGTGTATATGTTGAAGTGTCCATGTGGGCTGGCATATATTGGTGAAACCATACAACCGATCCACGATAGGATCAGCCAACATAAATCTACTATATGCAAAGAGATGGTGAAATTACCAGTTCCACTTCGCTTCCAGTGTGCACGACATACTGCAGCGAGCCTTAGATTTTTGGTGATAGAGTCTGTTGCCCCCCCACGCCGGGGGGGCAACAGACTCTTGTTACTCCAAAGAAGGGAGAAATTTTGGATACATGCATTGCAGACACTGCATTCCAGAGGTCTCAATAGGGAATACGACTTGTATGCATTTATGTAAATATGAATTTTGTGAATATGGGGTGGGCAAAGGGACTTTGTATGTTAACACACAGGGAGATACTGTTACTCTTTTCTGACCCTATTATGATTGACTCAATAATGTTATATGATATAAAATGTTAAGATGTCTATAGTGCTGAATATGTACTATTGCCTGTACTAGCTAATTGTAGTTAGTGCAGCGAGGGTTAAATCTTGTGAGACTTGAATTCACCTGTTGAGTGTGTTAACTAGTTACCTTTAAAAAGGAAATGATGACATAATGTTATGTGATGCTTGACAAAGAAGCGGGAGCTTCGAAACGTTGCAGCAATTTTTTGCACATAAAGGACTTTTTTACTTGCAATTGGAGTCTGGACTTCTTTGTTTGGATATATTTTTTGTCCATGATTTGGACTAAGTCGCGGACTGGGATACCGCTCCACATCAGTTTGTACGGATATATATATATATATATATATATATATATATATACTGTATATGGTGTTTTCAAGATAATGGATCTTTCTGTGATTTGAATCTTTATACTTTAAATCTACTAGAAATCATGAAAATATGAAATAAACCCAACAGACTGGGTTGGCTTCTAATAAGGATTAATTATACTGTATATTTGGATTAAGTACAAGGTAGTGTTTATGGGAGATGTTCTTTCCTTAATTCGGAGCTTTCTGGATAAAAGGTTTCCAGATAACGGATCTTTTACCTGTATATACATTGGAATGGCCTCTTTTACAATACAGAAGAGATTTGGCTAGCTGCAACTGCTTCTGCTTGACATTGAAAGGAATGTATCAGGAGCTGTCTAAGGTGCTGAAAGCATGAAGTTAACCACTTTTGTTCTTTTGTTTCCCAAGCTATGCAACCGGAAAGGATGAGATCTCTATGTACATTGCTGGAACAACTCATCAGTCTGTCTACTGGAACTGATTAAAAAATTGCTGGACACAATGTGACTTACATTTAAACAGCAAATAGTGAATAGTAAACAGCGAGAAAACATTTTTTCATACTGCTGCCAATAGAAAAGATTTACAAAAGTGATTCCATTTTGAAATAAATGTTTACTTACCTATATTGTAGTCACTGCATGCTACTGGCAACTAAGAACTGGGATAATGACATTGAATACCATTTCAAATAGAAGTGCCAAATAAAGTGCTATATACCAAACAACCAATAACTGTACAGGTTATATGTATACAAGTACAGGTATGCATCTCGATCATTAAAACATCTATTTAGTGATGGGCGAATTTATTCGGCAGGCGCGATTCGCGAAACACCCTCGAAAATTCACTGGGGGAAAATTTGTCCGCGTCAAAAAAATTTGACGCCGGCGTCGAAAACAGTCGCCGGCGCCATTTCCCTTTGAATTTTTACATCGGTTTCGTGAATTTATTCACCAGTGGCGAATCGCGGGGATTCGCTGCGAATTCATGCCTGGTGAATAAATTCGCCCATCACTATTCAGAGGTTTCGGGATAATGAGTTTACAGATGACAGATCTCATACCTGTATAAGAAGACATTACTCCTTCACCCATGGATAAAACAAATAATATCTCGGATATCAAATGAGTGTTCATCCTAAATGTTTCACCCTAAATGCCTTTCAAGCTGAGTTTACGGGAGTATCTAAAACAACCCCACTCTGGGTCCTTAAAGGAATTTGAGTGCATTTTGTATTCTACAAAATACTGGGGAAATCTCCCCTGAAATCTTTCTAAAATATAAATACTGTATAATGATATTTATTTCCAACAGTGTGAGCTTTTACACTTTATCACAACAGAAATAATCGATTAGTGAGTTTGATGAGTTACATGTGAACACATATGATTAATTTCCCAGGGAATATTAAGATTTGTTTCACATATCTGGCAGCGTCTAGACATTTTGCCACTTGTATGTGATCACACCTTACAAAAATCAATAGTTCTAAATAAATCAACATTTTACTTGATTCAGCTGGGTGTCCTCATTTTTTTCAATTTGTTGTTGTGAGTCATTTTTTCTTTCTTTCTGCAGTGTTTGCTATTTATTTGCAGCCAGTACAGGCACATTTATGTGCAGAGTTACTGTCTTTCAAGAGCCCACACAGGCTTCACAAGTCTATGCAAGACTGACATTTAAAGAAAACAGATTTTGTGTACGCTGCTCAATTTATAGCACAAAAAACATAAAAAATGCATTTCATAAACAGATCTTTGTACTACTGTAAGATATATGCAGAAACCAAATGTAAACTCAAGCAGACACTAAGGTTGAAACAAAACAATATTCAGGTATAGGACATAGCTTTCTTTAAAAAACAAAAACTTATTTTTTATCCCTATTTGCATGTAGCCCTAAGCATAACAGAAAACTATACTGCTAACCTATATTCCAGCCAATAAAAAAAGCTGCCGTCAAAGCAAAAAAATTGTATCTCTTTCATGAACATGTATGAATGCAGAAATGCAGAAAAGGAACTCTCCCGGTAAATTAATATTCAATATACATGTAATACAAGTTTAATCTTATAGTTTTAGATGGAAACGCCATAAATATGTAGGGCCTCATTTCTATACATTTTTTAAATAGAAAAATGATCAGAAATTGACCCAATTTGCCCCAATTGTCCTGTTTCATAAATCACATTTTTATTTTCACAAAAATGTTTGCTTTACAATATATTTCCATGGCTTTTCTTGTTAATTAAAGAATCTAAAGATTTTTGCTGGAAATTCCAGAAATATGTAGGATCCGATTTGTATACATTTTTGAAATAGAAAAATTATCAGAAATTGACCCAATTTGGCCCAATCGTCCTGTTTCATTAATGAAATTTATGTAGGGTCCAATTTGTATATATTTTTTAAATTGAAAAATTATTGGAAATTGGGGAAAATGTGCCCCAATTGTCCTATTTCAGCAATTAAAATGCTATCTTCACAAAAATGTTTGTTTTACAATATATTTCCATTGTTTTTCTTGTTAATTAAAGAATCTAAAGGCTTTTGCTTGAAATTCCATAAATATGTAGGGTCCAATTTGTATACATTTTTGAAATTGAAAAATTATCGGAAATTGATACAATTTGCCCCAATTGTGCTATTTCAGTAATGAAAATGTTATTTCACAAAAATGTTTGCTTTCCACCTGCTTTTCTTGTTAAAGAATTTTGACATTCTTTTCAAGGACATTTTCAGTGACTTACTGTATATTCTACACCCCACACATGCTTAAAGTCCATATTTCCAAATGAAGATAGGAATAAATTGTTGTTTTAATGAATTCTGAATAGTAGGCTGGCCAGCCACGTAACTAATTGAATTCAAATATTATAATCTTAATATTTTTTTTAGAACCAGCTCCCTTATGCCAGGCGAGGTTGTGCTATGGCTAAGGGACGTAACTTCGCTAATTCACTAACTTGCGCATTTTACTGAAAGTTATCTCTTGCACCAGACTTGCCTTCGCCACCTCAGACGAAGTGCAATAGAGTATGTAGGGATTGCTTCAAAAAAAGTTTACATTTTTCTTTTTTAAGGGTGATAGAATTTTTTTGGGGGCACCCACCTTCCCCCTACATTTCCTAACATATGGCACCTAAAGTATACAGTGGGCACATGTATAGGGCAAAATATCAACTCTATTTTATTTAATGAAGCTTTCCCTTGTGTAGTGTAATGTATTTGTGTAGTGTAATGTATTTGCTGCTACATAAATTCATTCAACTTTAACTTGGTGCCGTATGCAAATTAGGCATCGCTAGCGTAACTTCCCTTTCATTGACGCATTAACGCTTGCGCAACTTCGCAACCGTTCGCCTCCGTAAGCGCAACTTTGGATTTTAGTGAATTAGCGGTGCCCTGGTGAAACTTCACCTGGCGAAGTGCAGCGAAGCCTGCGCTAGCGCAACTCCGCAGGTTAGTGAATTTGCCCCATAGACTCCCTTTTATCCAAATAATCCAAATTTTTTAAAATGATTTCCTTTTTCTCTGTAATAATAAAACAGTACCTTGTATTTGATCCAAACTAAGATATAATTAATCCTTATTGAAGGCTTAACAATCCTACTGGGCTTTATTATTTGCATGTTGGAATGACATTTGTTACAGGGAATAGATGGTATTGTTTATAACAGAAAGTTTGATTTTCTAGTTCAACCCTATGTATACCTGAATCAAAACCATAACATCTCAGAAATATCCTCAGGCTCTTCAAAAGTTTGCAGCTAATAATCTAACAGCCACATGGGTCTATTAATCCATAAGATTCCCTTACCTACTCACTGCTGACTGAAATATCCTGTGTTTCTGGGAGAGTGTCAGCAAATATGAACTTTTGGTGACGGGTTTCATCATTTATGAATAAACCAGTTACAGTATTTTAATTAATAATTTTAATACAGTCCTTCAAATTAAGAGGAATGGCTAAAGAAATTACACAAAAAACAAAGCAAAGTTATTTTTCATGTGAATTAAAGCTCACTTTCGGTATTCATTTTTTAAATTTAATAAAGGTTCACAGGCTGGCCATGTGAAGACTCAAGTGAAGAATGTGGGAGAAAACAGCATACCCTAGACACCAACCATTTCAATAGTGTGCAATCCAGTTGTGTTGAAAGAATTTATGTAAGCTATGCAAAGTCCAGGCTAAAATATCAATTTCGTAGAAAGAAGACACAGTAGTCATTTTTTTTTGCATATAGCAACCTGCTCATAGAAGAGTTGCTATTCAAACAATGCAACATTATGTTTGACAGCACTATGCAATTGAAAAATAATTCATTTTGCTGTAAGGCAATCAGCAGTTTTGATGGCAATGGGACGGAGGGACTTTTTTTTATTAAAAGAAGACGACGACACAAAGTTGAGTTCCGTGAAGCTCAATTTTAGTACAAACAATGACTTAGTGCAAAATAGTTTCAAGGACAAGGTGTCATTCTCTTCAGGGGAAGGCAGCAGTTGGAGTTACAACAGAATGACAAATGATCCCAAGAAACATATGTTTGGTTTCTAGAATGCTGTAGTGTATGGGCTGTGTTTTAGTGTGTATTTAATTCAACACCAAAAAGTGTCAGTCTTGATATAAAATGAAATATGTATTTGAGTACTAATGCCCAGCCTATGCCAGGGTCACACAGCAATGACATCAAGACAATACACTCCAACAGACTTGAGGAAGACAGTTGTGTAGATGGAAAAACTGCACATCTTACACTTTGTTACTAGTTTTCTGCTTAGCAATAAATGTAGAAGGTCCGTAGCCACCTATGAATTCCTTGTTCCCTTTGTTCGAGTTTCCTATTTTTCATGGATTGAGGAGCAATGGTGCTAATTGAAGTTAGTAGTATGTGGAAGCTGAACTGTGGCTGAACTTACAGGTATGGGATTGGTTATGTCTCCGAATTACAGATAGGCCATCTCCCATAGACTCCATTTTTCCAAATAATCCAAATTTTTTAAAATTGCTTTCTTTTATCAGTAATAATAATAATAAAACAGTACCTTGTATTTGATCCCAACTAAGATATAATTAATCCTAACTGAGATATAATGAATCCTTTTTGGAAGCAAACCAGCATATTGGTTTTATTAAATGTTTACAGGATTCAATAGTAGAATTAAGGTATAAAGATTCAATTTACAGAAAGAACTGTTAACCTGGAAAACCCCAGGTCCCGAGCATTCTGGATAACAGGTCCCATACCTGTACTTATATATTGTCCTAGACTTGTTCAAATGTGTCCTCCATTTTTTCTGCGTTTTATAAAATTTTTCTGAATATATCCCTATATGTGTATCATTAAATGATGCCACTTAAAGGTCAAATGTAAAAAGTAAACAGTCAGTGTCATTATTTTGGGTTCCAACATTTTATTATCCCTCTTCTTGTTGTATAAGGCTATTGCTGTAATCAGGGTAGTCTGATACACCAAAGGGCTGAAGGTTTTTAGGCTAATTTACGTCTGCAAGCACAGTTGTGGTTCTTAGTGAGTTGCGAGTTTTTAACCTCTTTCATTAAAGGTACTTCCATTAAAATGTGCTCCTTGCAGTGCTCGACTCGTCCTTCCTGCCTTCTATTCTGAATCTATTGCTGCTGGATTGACCCAAAGGGATGCCTCTCATATTGGAAATGATGCCAGATGGACTTCCACCCAATTCTGTCAAATTTGTGACAAAAGCATGTTCAGTTGTGGCAAATTGGACACAATTGCATCAAGTGCATCTCCTCCCTGCGCCCAGATTGTGACTTAAAACAAAACATGATGATTGCGCTTGAAATTGCACTTTGCGCAGGAGCCCTTTTATGTTGTTACACAGAAAAACAATTCCAAAATACTGCATATGCAAACTCTGAAATCTGATGAATTTAATTAGCCACTATGCTGAAAAGAAGATATTATTTGCTATTAAATTTGTAACCCGGGAAGGACATTATCTTGATGACTATGATAAATAAAGACCAGAATGTCCGAAAAGGAAGATCCATAAATCCTCCTAAAAAAAAGTGGTGGTTTATATGAATAAAATATATTATATGAATATATCTTGTATATATGTTCAGATATGCATAATAATTTGAATGCATAACTGTTTCCATAAAAAAAAATTTAAGAACAAGTTACGATCCTTTCACTAACAAGAAGGGTTTCCATCCATACTGACTAATGAACAAAGAAGGGAAATACAATATATGGTCACCCCTTCTGATTATTGGAGTCAGTTATTTAAGCCCAACCAGTGCTAATACAAGTAACAGTACATTGAACATCGCAAACTCCCTGCTTTGTGAAAAATTTGAGTTTTTGAGGTTATTTTTGGGTCAAAAATAAATTTTTCAGGTAAAAAAAACTTGTTTCTTTTCGAGACTTATTATACCCCAAGCCTAGAAATAGCTTGAATCTGAAAATACACCATCTTAAACCTGTCGAGGTCATGTAGGAGTCAATGGCAGAAGTCGATTGAGCCATTTGAGCCTTCATGATGTTCAAGTTTTCGGTGGGTTTCCCTTGAAAACTCGATCAATTCGAGTTTTTGGGTTGTTAACCCTGAACTCGCTGATTTGATTTTTCTCCATTTGAGTTTTTGTCTTAAATAAGAAACCATTTGAGTTGTGAGTTCATTCAAGTTCATTCGAGGTTTAAAAAAGCTCACAGAGCTCTAAAATTTGACCTTTGATAAACAATCCCCTAAGTGTCTTCAGAGCTTCAGAACTTGTCTGATAAAAGCCAACATGTCTTTATTTCACAAATGCCATTCATCCCTCTGTATAAAATACTTTATTATTATTAAAAGTAGCAGATGTTCTCTCAGCTTTTAGATCCCCTTTAAAAATCTACCACAGCTAATGGATTTATACTCTGACAGTTCTCCTTTATGTACCGTACCATTAACTTGGACCTCATAATCCCATCTCCTGAGCAGTATTTGTATCCACTGTAATCACCTGAAGGATGCAGGCAGCTAAAATGAATGTTTTATTATTTGATGTCAGTTTTATGGCTCTTTTGAAAGTAACAGACTTAGGCTTAATTTTATTTCTTCATCTTTTGGGCAGTCATTCAAAACAAAGGCATCTGTTTGCTAAGCATTTTCCCTTATCACCATGTTTCATTTCACCGATGAGCTACTTTTTTCTGTCAATATCTCTTACAATTATAGAAAGGCTGCTTAGCTCATCCGTTAAAAAGATAGATTAAAATCAGCTCCTGACATAAATCTATCTCACCACATATCCCAACTGTGCCAGATCTACTGGGTCCGATTGGTGAACAAGGGCCACACCATGTAAATCACTATTTTGTCACCAGTTTACTGCTAGCACAGCTTGAAACCATAAACCAAAAGTCTGAGGAACAGAAAATACAATTTAGATGGCTTCATGCTGCTCTCAAACTGCAGAGAAGGTGTTCCATTACCAGGTTCTTTCATTAGTGTACATCAAACTAATAGCTCAGATAAACACATTTATGGAATAGCTTTCCAGCAGAGATGGTGGAGAAAACATTACCTTTCATTTTTACATATAAAGGAAACACACAGTCCTGACAAATGATATACCACACAAAAGAAACCCATAATGACACAGATCTTGTGTTTTATATTGGTTATCATTCAAATTAATTATATGAATTGTGGCTGCTTATTGTGGTTGTGTTGTTCTTACATCAATATCCTATGAATTATAAACTTTCTAATGGACCAACTTGATACAAAGACACACAGGAGAAATATCATGAGTACAAATGTAGATTCCAATTTGAATTTATTTCTCTTGAACTCTCACTCTCTTTATATACTTAGCAATGCAGGGGCCCGCCAAAAAACCTTAGACCAAGGACACACTCTCAGTATTATTATTCTTCCTCTCCTCACTCAACTTCTATTCTAGTATATTTTCTTTACATACTATAATTTATTACTCCATCTATTTAGCTTCTTTGTTCTCATAGAAATAGGGAATGGCCATGAAATAGGCCAAATGTTTAGCAGCACTGACACCTGGGCCCACCAGGAATTTTCCTGGTATCCCTGTGGGCCAGTCCGACACATCGGGGCAGATTTATCAAGGGTCGAATTTCGAAGTGGAAAATACTTTGAAATTCGACCATCAAATAGAATCCTCCGACATTCGAATTCGAAGGATTTTAATCATGTTACGATCGTATTCCGATTTTCCTTTGATTATAAAAAGCTTAGAAAATTGCTCTGGAAGGTCCCCATAGGCTAACATAGCACTTCGCAGGTTTAAGTTGGCGAAGTATTGAAGTCAAAGTTTTATTTAAAGAGACAGTACTTCGATTATCGAATGGTCAAATGGTCGAATAGTCAAACGTAAATTCAAAGTTGTAGTATCCTATTCGATGGTCGAAGCATTCAAAAAATTACTTCGTAATTCGAACTTTTTGTACTTCGATTCACTCGAACCTTAGTAAATCTGCCCCTAAATGCCGCTCAGCTAACCTGATCAAGAAATAACTATATGAAAAGCCAGAGATACTACAACATTCTGATACTAGTTTATTCTGCACTAAGTCCCTTATCTACAAATAAATGCAGGACATGCAATGTTAGATATCCTTCCAAAGTAGATACTGAATGAGATCAATCCTTACCTCTTGGTGATAACAGGTGCTTGCTCAGGATTGGTCACTAATAAGATAAAGGTAGGGCTAAATTGACAATATTTGCTCATTTAAGAAGCAAAATTGTAAGAGAAAATTGTTTTCACATGATACAGGTTTGTAGCTAAACCCACGTTGACAAAATGTTTTGTGAATCTGATCAAGAATTTAGCCATCCATATTGAGTCTGTTGGGGAGAAAATGCATTTTTTATGCAGGGAGACAATGTGAAAACACAAGAAACGCAACATTGACTCCAATGTAAGGCATAAGAAAAAAATGCCAATGCATTTGATGTGATAAAAAAAAGCTTGTTGACTCCAGTGCATTTTGAAGAAATTTCTGCATTTTGCTAATTTTTCAGTGGTGAATTTTTTGCAAATGTGGAGTGGGGCAGTTCCACTCATCACTATGATTTATTTTGATATAAAAAATAAAAAAATGAAATAAAAAATAACTATAGACATAGATCATTCCTCCACTTCAGATTTGCAATTTCAAATGTGAGATTTTAAGCTGCCACAATGGTTTTCTTGACCAAACCATAGAGACAAAACAACATAAATATGCAGCAGCTTCTTCTCACGTGGTATAAACAACAAATAATTAGAGAAATATCCTGTGCATATAAAAAAGCTTTCCTTTTCCAGGTAAAAGCACTAAAAAAAACAAATTATAATTAGATTAGAATTTCCATTTAAGAAAGCATTTGTAATTATGTTTGTTGTTCAAATAGTACTTTTTAGATGTATTTAAGTAAAATATTTGCTGTAAATTCAAGAAAACTACTGTCTATTAAGCAAAGCAAAAGCAAGTTGCTTTAAAGGAGCATAGATCCACTGTTAATTCCACTTCTAATGTGCAGAAGTTGTTCCAGTTCTACAGATGACTTGTTTGTACTTGACTTGTGTGTAAAGTGCTGTATTTTCATTTTACTATAACTTCAGTACATGTATGGAATTATCCATAATGTTCAGGGCCTGAGGTTTTCCAGATAAGGAGTCTTTCTGTACTTTGGATCTCAATTCCTTACATAGTATGTCGTCTGTGGGAGATAGCCTCCACACTTTAACCCCTATGTGAGTTTCAGCTAACTTAACAACCTTAATACCAATGGAACCATTGTGATTGTATGATGGTGACTGTAGTTCACTTAAAGGTTTAAATGGTGGAGTTGAACTGAAGAAGCCAACTGAGTGGTGAAATGTTTTCAAGAAAGTCATGTTGCTTTAGATTTATTTCTACTAGATACTGTACATATTAATTAACAATAAAAAATTAAATATAAAATTCTTATATGTTCTCATTTCATTTAAGGGTCATTTAAGGGTAAGGATGCCATGAAACTGTTAAATAATACCCATGTTTAGCAAGAGAGGCAACAGAAAGAAGAGAGAATTGTGGCTCTATCTGGTTTAAAACAACTAGATAATTTAAAACCAAGAAAAATTCTAAATTAAAACTGAAATACCAAGCAGAACATGCAGAATATGCAGATAAAATCATGATACATAAATAATACATCCAGCGTAGAGAGATTGAATCAACACAAGGATGAATATTGAAAGAAATCAGAAAAGAAAATTGCATGCAAATGATGTCTTTCATACAGTTATGGAGCCTGTTCTTCAGGGACCAGGGGTTTTCTGGATAATGGATCTTTCCGTAATTCAGATCTTCATACCTTAAGTCTACTAGAAAATCCAATAAGGATTCATTATATTTTAGTTTGGATCAAGTACAAGGTACTGTTTTATTATTACAGAGAAAAAGGAAATTGTTTTTTAAAAATTTGGATTATTTTGATAAAAGGGAGTCTATAGGAGACAGACTTTCATAATCCGGCGCTTTCTGGATAATGGGGTTCCATATAATGGATCCCATACCTGTACTATTTATTTTCTCTTCTTCGGAAAAAAAAAACCATTGGTTTCGTAATTAAAATGGTGTGGTATTGTGATCCAAAGGAGTAAAGAATACAGTATGTTCCATTTGTGGTGAGAAGCCATAAAACTATGCTCTCATATTAGTTTCCAGCACAGTTAAATTGCTTGGAATACTTACAGTATCTATAACGATACATATAATATAGTAAGCATTTAAAGCATGTCAAATAGACACTCCCAACACAAGTTTTGTACAATGAAAATGGGCTACCATGGCCTTCATTTGAAAATAGAGTGTAAAGGAGACAGATTCACCTAATGTTGCATAATTACTACCCTGTTTTGTGGCAGATAATGCATTCCTTATATTAAAAAGAATAATTCACACAAAGGAGGCTTGTATTTTACACGACAGTAATGAATGCCCTTAAAACATGACCCATTTTGTGTAATACCTCTGTGCATACATCGTGTAGTCTAATTAGCTTCACTTATTATGGCCATTTGAAAAGATAAACAGATAAAAGTGAATTTAAAAAACAGCATTTATCCACAAGGCACATGGAATGGCAGGGGTTGCAGGTGACCAACATAATACCGAAAGGGTTAAAGTGATACTGACACTTAAAAATTACTTTTTTTAAGATGAATGTACATCAGGGGGCGATTCACTAAGGGTCGAATATCGAGGGTTAATTAACCCTCAATATTCGACTAGGAACTAAAATCCTTCGACTTCGAATATCGAAGTCTAAAGGTTTAGCGCAGATAGTTTGATCAAAGGATTTAAATCCAACGATCGATGGAATATCCTTCGATCAAAAAAAGTTAGCCAAGCCTATGGGGACATAGGCCCATAGGCTAACATTGACTTCGGTAGCTTTTAGATGGCGAACTAGGGGGGTCAAAGTTTTTTTTAAAGAGACAGTACTTCGACTATCGAATGGTCGAATAGTCGAACGATTTTTACTTCGAATCCTTCGATAGTCGTAGTCGAAGGTCGAAGTAGCCCATTCGATGGTCGAAGTAGCCCAAAAAAAACTTCGAAATTCGAAGTTTTTTAACTTCGAAATTCGAAGTTTTTTAACTTCGAATCCTTCACTCGAAGTTAGTGAATCGGCCCCTAAAATTTACTGTACCTATAGATCATGTTCCCTGAAAACTCCGAATTTTTAGGAGTTTTCCGCAACAATTAAGTTTTTCACAGAGTTTTTTGCTCCGAAACCCCAAAATCATCGGATATTGGTACGAAAATCAGCGCAGACACTGGGACTTTCCCCATTGACTTATACAGTACCTGTATCAGTTCTGTTGCCTGAATCTACTTGACACCAAGGGGTATATTTATCAAAGAGTGAAGTTCCACCACTAGAGTGAAATTCCGCCACTTCCCGTTCATTTCTATGGGGTTTGTAAAAGCGTATTTATCAAAGGGTGAAATTTCACTTTCACCCATTGATAAATATGCCTTTCAAAATCCCATAGAAATGAATGGAGAGCTGCAGAATTTCACTCTAGTGGCGGAATTTCACTCTTTGATAAATTTACCCCCAAATAGGAATGACTTGAGTAAAGTGTTGACCTTAGTGAACTCATGGTATATCAGTAGACGTACCTAGACCCCAAGCAAAACTTATTTCAGGGAACCCCTCCACAAGACACACCACCCTAAGCCACTGCTTTGGGGGGGGGTGTGTATATCTTTATGGTGTGTATATCTTTATTTGTAAAATCACTACTGGAAAGCAGTAGTTCAAGACTCCAATTCCAAGTGTTAAGACACTAGGGAAAGGAGGCCCCTAAAAGCTTACAGTCTGCTGAGCAGATTTATCAAAGTTTAATTTTAAATAATGAATTTCTCGGACACAGAGCACTCTGGGAACTAAAATCAATGCTTTATTGAAAATAGTTTAAAAACATGGAGCGCACAAAAAGATACACGATGGACGCGTTTCGCGCCAAGCATGTATCTTTTTGTGTGCTTCATATTTTTAAACTAATTTCATGCTGTATGGAACAGTGAGTGCTCCCTTTACTATATTTTAATTTTAAATAAAACATTATTTTTCCTAGTAAATTTATATTTTTTTCCTATTCATCCAAAGTTATTCATGATTCAATCATAATTGTAACTCCAAATGTGCTGGAAGGGAATCGTTTGGCAAATCGATTCTAATTGTTTTTTTAAAAGTAAAATTGTTGGGCAGGTAAAACTTGTCATTTCCTATGTGCAAAAATCTGCAAGCTTGCTCCAATTGATCAAAGGGGTGTCAAAAATGCAATTCACTATAGTAGTGTATAACTAGACAAATTAGACACCAATTGAAAATCTAGAGAATTCTTTCTCATGACCTTTCAGTGGAAGAAAAAGTAAGTAGTGGTATCATAGTAAATCAGTGGTGAACACTCAAAAACATGGTCCTAACAACCCAAATATTTAAGTCTACCAATCCAATCAGATTTTTGATAACTCTCAAAAACTCAAATGTCTTGCTGAATGTGCCAAAAAAACTTTTATTGCAAACCAAATTGTGCTGAAGGTCTTGCATGTGATGGGTAGAATATGTTAACTGAAGCATTATTGTAGTGTTTTATGAATAATCACTGTTGATTTGTATAATACTGCTACTAATATCGGGCATCACTATTGGCATCATTAGGCACAGCTCATTCTATGTAATGCACTGCTCAATTGGCCGTGGTTATGGAGTCTATATATCTGCAGTACTATATTATCAAGAAAGGCATTTGCATGCATGTCCATGAATATTAATAACATTATTAGGCCTGTGATAACTGTACACAATTCAGCCATGCCATAAAAGCACATTTGGAATGGAACAAGGCATTATAGGTATGGGACCTGTTATCCAGAATGCTTGGGACCTGGGTTTTTCCGCATAAAGGATCTTTCTGTAATTTGGATCTTCATACCTTAAGTCTACTAGAAAATCATGTAAACATTGAATAAACGCAATAGGCTGCTTTTGCTTCCGATAAGGATTAACTATACCTTACATTGGATCAAGTATACGCCATACGGTACTGTTTTATTATTACAGAGAAAAAGGAAAATTTGCATTATTTGGAGAAAATGGAGTCTATGGGAGATGGTCTTTCCATGATTCAGAGCCTTTTGGATAGCAGGTTTCCAGATAATGGATCCCATACCTGAGTTTAATATTTCTAGAGGCATTGAGTGAATTATTTGAAAAAAAAAATATATAGAGAAATATTTTGTAATATCTTTTGTTTTCAGATTTATCCCCATTATCATGACACAAAAACTGATTTAGAAAGGAAATATGCCAAGCAAACATAACTTCTGAACCATTCTGATATATTAGTTCTTAAAAACATTCATTACAGGAACATATTATACAACAGTGATCCCCAGTCAGTGGCTCGGGAGCAACATGTTGCTCACTAACCCCTTGGATGTTGCTCCCAAGTGTCTCAAAGCAGGTGATTATTTCTGGCTTGGAGGTATGTTTGGTTGTATAAAAAACAGATTTACTGCCAAACAGAACCTCATCTAGGCTGCCAGTCCACAAGGGGGACACCAAATAGCCAATCACAGACCTTATTTGGCATCACCAGGGACTTTTTTCATTCTTGTGATGCTCCCCAACTCTATATGGCACACTGGTAAAAAAAAAAGGTTGGGGGCCCCTGTTCTACAGACTGAAGGCGGAACTAGATTATAAAAGCTAGCACCCACCTGAAGGATCAAAACATATTGGTCTTTCTTTGGACAGTTACTGAGTTAAGTCCACCCTGACAGAATTCAATAAATAAATTAGATATACACCTAATGTATATAAGGTGCAGTTTTATCCCACCCCTACAAGAAATCTGCTTTGGCCACCAGTAAAAGCATCCCTTCCAGTTGCACAGTAGGTTGCTCTTGTGTAGTGATTGACATTAGATGATATCCATGTGGGACAGGCTACAATGATGTCCTCTGATGTCAATCAAAGCTCAAGAGCCATGTGTTCCTTATATGAGAACAGCTTTAGGAATCCAAGATCGTATTAAGCATATGCAGATTTTTCATTCTATAGGAATGCCAATAATGGATTTGTGGCTGCTGTAAGTTCCACACCCTAACTTGGCAGTAACCACCTGGGTGATATTAGTCTTTATGACTATCTTAACAGAAAGCTAATGCTACAGTGACAAACTCTAAGAAGGAAGGATTATGTTGGGTGGAAACAAAGTCCTTCATAGCCTCATAGACATGTAAAATAGGAATTGTCTGCAGACAGGTAACCTATTGTCATTTTCTTTACTATTCAGGTTAGCAAAAAGTAATCTTTAAATACACTGATTAACTGGGCAAATGTTGCCTCTATTCAAATAACATGTATTTGAATTTTCTAAAGTCTTCTGTTAGAAAGCTGGATGCTTTGCCTTTATGGATTGATACACAATAATTGTCTATCTTCATTTCTAAATTTCTATTTTTTTTACTATAATTTCCAGACAACAGACAACAGACATTATAAGACAACATTTTAGGGTGCATTTGTATCCAGCTTCACACACGATATATAATATCAAAGTCGTTATATCAGTACTTTATATCCAAAGTGTTTGTTGCATTTAACATACACTAATTATACTGGTGACACCCCAATCTTACACAGTAGAGTCCACAGCCTTATAAAGCCTTTATGTTGGCCTATTTTTTATTATTACTCTAACTCTACTACTCAAATTGTCTTCTGTAATCGGCTTATGTGTTTAAACACCATAAATTTTGCTAATATGACATTATAATGAATCATGCTGACAAACTGATCTTTGTGTAGCAATAGGAAAGAACTATCAGAAAAAGGAGGTCTTGGTGGAACACAGAGGGACTTGTATAGAGGAGTCAGGTTCTTTAGGACTTTAGTTGTGGTATTCTATATATATGGATATATATATATATATATATATATATATATATATATATATATATATAACCAGTAATTTTTCCTCAATGCACAATATGTCCATCTTTGACCCTACAGTAACTGTTAAGTGTGTTCTTGATATTAGAAAGCAATTGTGGCTCCTACATGGTTTTTCCAAGTCCAATATGGACAGTGAATCAAATAAAGAAACCATTTTTCTAGATACAGAAATAGTATCATTAAATCATATTAGATAACATCATGGCAGAACACAACAGACAATATAAAAAAAAGGTATACATTGCTAACCATTTCTGCAGTTACTTATGAAACAACTCCTCTATTTATTGCAGTGTGACTGTATAAAAAGGCTTGCCCTAACCTTTTTTTTTTGTTGTATCTGATCCTATATAAGATCCCACTACACACTAACCATGCTTTTCACTGGCTCAAGATACGTTTCATGGGGGTAAAAAAAGATGTCTAATTAATAAACAACTGCATAAAAGCTTTGAGGCATGGATGTCTCCTTTGGGTCTCTTTGATTGTTATCCATGTCAAACGGGACCTCTGGAAATTGCTTGTCTTGTCTGTAGCTGCCACAGATATTCTGGGTTACAGTGTTTCATCTCCTATCCTTCATATTGCATTGACTTGACACTTAAATAAGAGCTGTTCCTTCATAGGAAAGAGCAGATATACGTCTGATAAGATGAAAGGTTCCACACCAGGGATTGTGCGTTAGAAATAGCCGGCGAATAGATTGGGGCTTTAGCACATGTAGCTGCATAAGAGTTAAGTGTACGACATATGCAGTTTGAATATTCGGTATTCGGTCTGTGTGACAGTATTAAAACATGCATTTTATTAAAGTTCCAGATCAGGGACATCTACCGACCGACAGATATCTGAAACCCAATCTGCCATTAGAATATCTGCATAGTAAGGGGGGCCATACAAATAAATCACTTCCCAGTCAATGGTAACATTTTGTATTACAATATTTTTGTATTGAAGGTGGAATTTTTAAATGAGCTTACCTTTCATCGAGCACAAAAAGCTTCAGCACCAGTTGTGTTTCATATTTGTAATCCCATCCAACTTGCCGTTATAGCATTCCAAAAGGGCTATCAATCTTCCCCACAGGACACCAGATTCAGGCAGTTTCTTATTTTTTTTTCCTTCCTTTAATTTGGAGATATGACGATGATGCTGGTGATGATGGTTTTTTCTTTTTTATCCCTCCACAAAATCCAAACCATACAGAAGAGTGACTGAAGGGATAAAATAGAGGCGGCAGAGAACTATCCGGTTTGTGCACAAGAGAGTAGAATCGAGGATGTTGAGACTGCACTGCTGTGCTCTGACTCGTGCATTGACTGTACGTATAACTTCACTTCCAAGGAAACCTGCATAATTTATTGGCAATTTGCTTATGTAGAAGGACCGTCAAGCCTTTCTCTCTCTCTCCCCTCCATTCTCTCATCTAGGAGCAGTTGCCAGCTTCTTCAGCTTGCCTTTCCTAGGCTGCACTCATCAGATGAAGCCAAAGGCACCACACTGCATTCAAGCAGTCATTTGTAGGATAAATGCCAATAACGGTGGAGATACTGCTGTGTGTGTGTGTGTGCAGGGGGAGGGGAGACAGAGGCAAGGAAAAGACAGAAGGACTTCTCTCTTGTTTCTCATAAAGGCTGGGGCAAAGTCAGGGATATTTAGCCACAGAGTCCCTGTTATTTCTCAGTGTCTGCCTTTTATATTTTTTTCCTCTCCGCAGTTTTAACAGACAAATCATCAGTGCTATTTCCAGGCAATTTTTCCACCCTACAAAGAGCGCCTTAATGCATGGCTCACAATAGGAAAAAGGCACCGGAATAATCATAAAAGGGGTTACTCATTGGGGAGATAGGGGGAATATTAATGTCTGCTGGCTGCCACACCATGGGGGAACGATTAAAAAAAATTCAGCACGTATGTAAAAAATTAAAAAAATCTCTTTCTGTGAAATGTATCACTTTTAGGCTTGGATTCAAGAGACAACATTTTAACTCAAAGAAGCCCATTTATCAACATTCTCATTTTAATGATTTTAGAGGTTTTTGAAAACAAGAATAAACTCACTTTCTCTAAAACCACAACCTTCAAATATTGACAGCACCAGTCGTAGATTTCTTTTCTTAAAATGCCTTTATTGAGACATGGGTTCAGACCCCAATACCATGGGCAACGTTTCAGACCGCCATCGGTCTTTTATCAAGCCATGATAAAAGACCAATGGTGGTCTGAAACGTTGCCAAGTGTATAGGGTCTGAACCCATGTCTCAAGAAAAGAAATCTACAACTGGTGCTGTCAATATTTGAAAATTGTGAGCAAACATGGATGGATTACATGGATACATGGTGGAAACCGTTGGAAGCAAACACACCAGTTATACCAGTGCAGGACACAACTACATTATGTTGTAATTAATTCAAAAAACTTTCATTTTTTGGTGTTGCTGTTCTTTTAAGGTTTGAAGATCCAAATTACAGAAAGATCCAAAAACCCCAGGTCCCAAGCATCCTGAATAACAGGTCTCATACCTGTATTCGAATCTTTTGGGCAGTTATTACCGGGGGAAAAAATCTGAAAACCTCTAAAAGTCTGAATTGATTAAAAAAATGGACAAATAGAATCAACAAAGCTCTCACTAACATGTATAGGACCTCGAGAGCTTTCACATGGTAACGTTTTACATACGTTTTTTTGTGGTTTTTATACTCGAATACAAACTTTGTACTTTGTAAATCTCAAATATTTAGAGTATTTGAGAAATAAAAAACACATGAATTTTTAGAGAAAAAATGTGATTCGTTAAAAAAAAAAAAATTGAAACTCGAATGTTAGTAAACTGGCCCCAAAGTGTCACAGAAACTAGTTTAAAAAAAGAACACTTTCCTGCTCATCATGCACCTTTCTTAATATATAAATATCATTCCATTTATAAATATCTCGATGGAATGTTGTTTAACCTCTACCAGTTCCCCCATTACTAGTTTCAGCCTTTGGGCTCTTGCTGTTCATATCCTCATATTTTCAGGTAGGGGATGCATTGTTTTTATGATGCATACGTTTTAGGTGTAAAGTTTAAAGTGCAGCATTGCTGCATTAGGCATACTAGTACATTTGCATTTAACTGGGGCAAAAACAAAATGCTTATTTTCCTATCATCTGCCCCAGCATTCAGTTCCCCGCACATTTTAAATATTTAGAAAAAAATCCAACAATTTCTCATTGGGATGGACTCATCAAACATATAAGAGCCCACGTGCACATATCCCAAACCATTAGCCTACATAAGGTTTCAAAGAATACTATCCCATAAACATAAGCCTATGATTAAGAGCCCCTTTTGGCACAAACTGCAAAAGGCTTTTTTTGTGGGATGCTTTTTTTTTATTTGTTAATTGCACCACCTTTTTTCTTGGTCTGGTTTGTGGAAGCCTATGCAACTAGGGAACACCACCCTGATATAATAAAATTCGCAAAGAGAAGAAATATGCTAATAAAAATGTACATGTCACAATGTAATATTCATTAGGCTTTTATTGCATTGTGAATCTTAATTAAACATTGGGAACCGTTAACACCTGCTTGAAGGTGGCGTAAACTTTTGGAGCAAATGTAACAACTTTTTTATTAAGAAGTTTTATTGTAAACACGGCACACTATCGCAAATTATAAAATTCACAATAATATTGTGTGTTGTGTTAGGGGCAAAGTGTTCACCAAGGCAAAATTGTTCACTTTGAGAACATGTATTCACATTGCGAATTGTGTTCACAACCAATATTACATTCCCCCTTATATCTTTAAAACTGCATTAAGTAGAATTCCCCCCATCTTCTCAGAATCATGATTATACAAATTGGAAACCCAGCAAAACACAACTTACGGCTTCTGCGCTCAATTGGATGATTCGTCAATGGCTACCGCTATCCATAATGAGGTTGCTCAGCATGGCGTGTCTGTTTTTGTGCTGTCTTGTCCACTGTAATCCATGCAAAACACCCAAATTGCATTTTAGCACAATTACCCAACTAGAAGAATTGCTGCAGTTAACTAAAACTTTTGCTTTGCTGTCCCAGCATGGTCAGTATAAGAACATTTGGTATAACAATGCACTTTTCATTATTATTTCTACAGTTTTAATTCTAAATATCTTACAAACATTTAATTTGGTTTTACAGAGTTTTTCTTTTATTACATAGTCAAAAGTAACTATGAGATATTATATTTAAGCCACAACCATCATTGTCATTACATTATACATTATACAGCTTTCCACAAGAACTTTCTTATTTCAGCACAAAAATGTCCAAAACAGGTCCATACTGAGATGGGAGTGGAAGAACCCTACTGGTCAACCCAGCTGAATACTTGTGGGATGAATTAGCTGATATGAAACAGTCCTGATCGCCTAATGGATACCAATCCCACCAAAAATGTTCTTGTTCAGAAGTGTAGAGGGTAAAGTAGGTTTTGGCAGCAGAGGACAAACTTTTCCAGATACGTTTGGCCATATAGTGTATAAGGATGAAAAAAATTAAGGGAGACTTGCAAAACATATATGTTAGTGGAATAAAGAAAGAATTGATGGGGAGTGTATAATTCTGTAATATGAACAAAGCAATATAACTATTATCAGACGTCATGCAGCTCTTTCCTTTCAACACCCTTCCATTCTTCATTTTCATTTCACCAGTAACATCCCCATGTCAGGAGCAGTCCATTCCATATTCAAGATTCCAGCGCTCATGGCCGCAAAATCACACTGGTGACCAGTGAAATCATCATATTGTTCCTTGGTGTGAAAATTCTAAATAAATAGGTGCTGAAGACCTGGGTTCTGTGTCCTAATATAGGTCTTTCTCTGTACAGTTCCTGGGTGCATCTAACCTTCTATTTTGACTTGATCTCCTGATTTTGCTGATCGCTGCCTGCCCAGACTTTTGCCCGGACTTTGACCTTGAGATTCCATACCCTTCGGATACAGTGTATTGGACTACAGTATTTCAGTGTGGTTGTACTATGACGACCTCCTTGGTCCTGACTTCCACCTCGGTAAAGCCATTGGCCCCTGACACCCTGTTTCCTTCACCTTCAGACCTCTGGTATCCCTGCTGCGGGGGACAGACACTTTTTCCTAGAAACTAGGGAGCAAGTTGGAGCAAAATGAAATCAATGTATCAATGATGCAGTGAGATGGCATGACCTTGGATAGAGTAGCATGTAAATATTCATTGCTAAATGTTATAGTATGAGACTTTTGAAGTTACTAACCCTGTTGCTATGGTGACATACTTTTAATTTGATGTGTGCAACTCTATTTACTGGTCACTTAGTCAGAGCACAGACATATTCTTCTCTCTACTGTTAGTCTTATGAACAAATTGGTGTGATATTCAAATATGGCTGCATCTTATTACGGTTCTGCATTACCCAATCCCTTTGAGAAAAGACTGTGTCACAGTTGCTGTATCATTCTTCATCTACCAATGACCTACAGATCTGTGTAACATCAGAATTAGACAGAGAACACTTCTAGTGCTTCATGCTCAACAAGAACGGTATCATTCTTTCATTTTTTTTTCTGTAAACTCACCCCACTAGGGCTTACTGGAAGATTCCAGACACAGGTGTAGCCAGTATGTAATACTGAAATTCCTAATACTGACCTACAGGACAAGTAGCCCAAAATGAAATGGTGTTCTATGCATTTATATAAAAAGGAGTGTTACCTTTCATCAGTACAAGGTGTGCGTGTGTTTCAGAAGCTCACATTTATTGTAGATTTTTATGATAAACTGCCAAGTGGCAGCTGTTCAAGTTAAAAAAAAGGGGCATTAGGACATGTATTTACATACCTAAGCACTTAGGCTTGGATCACATGACCCGGATTTCGGCCTGTAGAGAAACATAGGCCAAGAAACTGCTCCTCTGCTGCAGCCTTCTTATTTTGGAGCAAAATATTGTGTTTCAGCTCCAAAATCCTCTGGGGCAAATTCACTAGGATTCGTAGTTGCGCCAGGCACAACTTCGCCACACCTCGCCACATTTCGCCAGGTGTAGTTTCGCCAGCGCTCTGCAAATTCACTAAAATCCAAAGTTGCGCACAGGGGTAGCGTAAGGTTGTGAAGCTGCACAAGCGAAGCGAAGTTACGCTAGCGATGGTCAATTTGCATACGGCGCCAAATTCAAATTTCAATGGAGGAATACGTAGAATCACTACAAATGCCTGGGAAACCTTCAAAACATCAAATAATTTTTTTTTTGCCCTACACATGTGCCCACTGTATAGTTAAGTTGCCATGAGTCAGGAAATGTAGGGGGGAAGGAGGGGAGCCCCAAAAAAAATTTGATCTTTTTCAGCCTATCACCCATAATATAGAAAAACCGCCAGCGTTTTTTGGGACTTAGAAAAAATTTGAACTTTTTTTGAAGCAATCCCTATCTACTCTATTGCACTTCGCCTGATCTGAGGTAGTGAAGGAAGTCTAGCGTAAAAGGTAGCATTCAGTACACTGCGCGCGTTAGTGAATTTGGGTAGTTACGTCCTTAGCCAAAATTCGCCAGGCGTAAGGGTGCGAAGTAACACTAGCGAATTTACGCCAGCGTTCGTTAGTGAATTTGCAAAGTAACGAAAATGCACAACGCTAGCGAATTGACGCTAGCATTAGGCGCTTCGGCGCTTAGTGAATTTGCCCCTCTGTGTTTGCCTGCACCCGCGAGGAAGTAATGTTTCCGGGTGCAAGCACAGTGGGCAAAAGGCAGCAGCAAAGGAGTGGATTTTCGGTCTGCGTACCTTCACAGGCTGAGATCCAACTTGTGTGGTCCTAGCCTAAACCAAGGAGATATTCATGGGTCAGATGCAATTTCTCATCTAGAAATCTAGAAATCTAGAAATCTCATCTAAAATAAAACATTTGTTTGCAATAAATTAAGTTGCTGGTTGGAAAGATAAACTTTAAATGTAACAAAACATGTTTTCACTTATTTGTGTCTCTGGTCCTATAAAGTGTGATAAATGTGGTCCAGATAATTATAAAGGTGAGATTCATCATCTAATTTAGAAAGCCTGCACCCTACAATTTTAGGTACCTGTATAATGTTGTTTTTTCATTAGTAGGAACACATCTCTTAAATATACTGAAATAATTGTGGATTTAAGGAAGGTTAATTAATACTCGTTACACTGAATTGTCTTATTACAGAGGAACAGTAAATTATTAGACAATGTGGACAATTGCATTGCCAGTTTTAGGACCTAATCAATAGGATCAATAAAGCAATGTGGGTGCTAAAGTCTCTAAAGCTAAGTATCAGGTTTATTCTTTGCAAAAATACCTATGAAAAGAATGTCACTAATAAAAACAATGGATGTGGGTGGCAGAGATTTCAGCACACCACTGCTGCTTTTTTTTTGTTTAAAAGTGTTTGGATATTGGAGAGACAGTCCCCTCCCCATTTCTAATAACATACACAGAAAAGCAATACTGTGTAGATTGTTCTGCCATCTACTTCAAACTGCAATAGTAATCATCAATAACGTTACCATGGCAATTGATCATATCTCACAAGCAATAAAGTGCCCCCTGCTGACAGAATACAGATGGCTACACCGTTATTCTTATTTTTACTAGGTGGAGTGTGAAGCTCTTGGAAAAGCACAGATTTACTCCTCATGCTGAATGTTTGCCCAGGAAAACAGAATGTCAGTTGTCTAAGGCTTCACTAAAGCAATCTACTGTATTTCCCCAGTGTACATAATACCCAACCACAAGAGCGATAAATAATTTTGTACCCATCCATATGGTCATAATGCAATGAATTACATGCTAGGCAAGCTTTTAAAAGACACTATCACTTTTATTCACTGATTTTATTTTTTTTCCATACTAATTTAAGTTACTTTTATTTATACATAACTGATAACTCTATGTTAAAATCCTTTTGGAAATGGTCTTGCTGCAAAGGATCCAGATAATGAAACCAGACCTTCCAGCATTTTATTGGTTTAGAGCAAGCACTCAAAGAACTTTTAAAATCCAAAAATAGTTTATTCAATAGAGTAAAAGGTAGGATTTTGCACGCAATTGGAAGACTGCTCTTTGAGTGCCTGCTCTACACAAATACAGTTTGATCCACTACGTTAGCTGAAGGCTCAGGGCGCTGCACATGGGCCTCTTCCAGTACTTGGTGAGTTATGTGTCTTGTGGCCTTTCTTAACTGTTCAATACTTCCAACATTCTAATCACTCACCTATAAAGCTTGACACTCATGGGCCAAAAGTTGCCAACTTGAACCCTTCTGATTCAGCCAGCAGCTTTGTATTGTAAAAAGTAAGGTATGAAAATCCCATCAAACAAGGACCACGTCACGGTCACGCACCCTACACCAGAACAGAAACCAAGCACCCTGGTCTCGGCTCGACTTCACCAGTGACTGCCTTTGGCCTCGGGAGGAGCCCTCAGCTTACTCAGATGCCACCTGGACTTAACGAGAGGTGCAAGGCGTAAGTTCTGGCAGGCAATGGGGCACGACTGTTTACAAGGATACTGGAAGATAGGAAGCCACCAGGAACAGGCAGGCCGGGCCAGCACAAGCAGTTAGAATAGTCAGACAGGCCAGAATCAGGATTAGAGATCGAAGAATAGTCGGAAAGAAGGCAAGGTGAGGATTGGAGAGGTCAGAGTAGAAAGCAGGCAAGCAAGGGTCATACACAGAAGATCAAACAGGAATCTCACAGAACAAACACCCAGGAACAAAAGAATTGAACCTAACAACGGGCAATTTGCTGAAAACCAAATTCCCCTTTTAAACTGTTTGAATTCGTGCCAATTGCGCGCTGGCGTCATCACTCCAGCGCGACTGGAACCGGCATGGAGCAGGGCGCAACGTGACGGGCGTCCATGCCGAGGACGTGGCGTGGACCCTGCTGCCGCTAGACCATCAGGGTAAGTTCCTTACAACCACATTGCCATGTTGATATAGTCCTCTTCCCATGGGTCTCTGGAGGCCTGCTGTATTATGCAATTGTTGGTCCTGCTGTCAAAATTGTAATCAGATCAATTACGCTCAGCAAGTGGGCAGCCAAATAAGGTAGAAATACTCCTACTTGGTGGCCTCACCAACTGAGAAGACCTTGCCAAAGGGTCTCATAGTGTATGCCCAGCTTAACAACTTGAAGCAGATTGTCCCTTTAGTTTTTTTATCTACTTAATCAAGCCCAGTAACCCATACTTTTTTTTAATACAAAATCAGCTTTTTTTGAGAAACTTAAATGGCAGTGGTGAAGCTTAGGTGTAGTCTTACCAAACAAATGAGGTAAATTCTGTCAATGAAGTTGATGCAGTTATGAAGCAGAATCCCGTAATTCCAAGATTTCTGGATAACAGGTTTCCGGATAATGAATCCCATACCTGTACAGAGTAATTTGTGAGCGGGTCCCTAAATTCTCGTAACTAACAGTGGCCCAGAGCATGTACTTTTGAATCAGCAGAAAAAAATGGAAGTTACGTACCAGTGGCATCTCTAGAGGCACAGACCCTTCACTGCTTAATGCCTCTGTGGTCTTGGACTGTTATAGTAGTCCAAAACAAACACTATGTTTTTTTAACCCACAATGCAGCATTTTTTCACATAATTTCATTATTATTGCATTTCTGGTGTTTCTATCCTTAAAGGGATCCTGTCATCGGAAAACATGTTTTTTTCAAAACTCATCAGTTAATAGTGCTACTCCAGCAGAATTCTGCACTGAAATCCATTTCTCAAAAGAGCAAACAGATTTTTTTATATTTAATTTTGAAATCTGACATGGGGCTAGACATTTTGTCAATTTCCCAGCTGCCCCCAGTCATGTGACTTGTGCCTGCACTTTAGGAGAGAAATGCTTTCTGGCAGGCTGCTGTTTTTCCTTCTCAATGTAACTGAATGTGTCTCAGTGGGACATGGGTTTTTACTATTGAGTGTTGTTCTTAGATCTACCAGGCAGCTGTTATCTTGTGTTAGGGAGCTGCTATCTGGTTACCTTCCCATTGTTCTTTTGTTTGGCTGCTGGGGGGAAAGGGAGGGGGTCATATCACTCCAACTTGCAGTACAGCAGTAAAGAGTGATTGAAGTTTATCAGAGCACAAGTCACATGACTTGGGGCAGCTGGGAAATTGACAATATGTCTAGCCCCATGTCAGATTTCAAAATTGAATATAAAAAGATCTGTTTGCTCTTTTGAGAAATGGATTTCAGTGCAGAATTCACTATTGTGAGTGCACTATTAACTGATTCATTTTGAAAAAATGTTTCCCATGACAGTATCCCTTTAATCTTTGTTAAGCTATAGTTCTCCAATAAGCTTAGCATAATGTGAAAAGACGCACCTTTTCCACTATAGGGAATTGTGTCCCTCTGCACCATGTTGCACCATTCCTTGATTTAATGCATTTCCCGTATTAACGTTACAGAGGAAAGCATTTTTGTAAACTGAGTTCAAGCTATAACTTCATAACAGTCAATAGCAGGAAGTCCTCTTTGTTGCATGAAACATCATCTCTTGGGTTCTTTGCAGGCAATCAATAGGTTAATCCAATGAGCTATTTATTTAATGTTATTTGATGGATAAACATGGCATTAGGCATACAGGGGAATCAGAGGGAGCTGTAGGATTTTCAGAGAAAAATAGAAGAGTTTGTGGCTGGTTTATACGAGGGGTTAGATCAATCCATAATTTCCCTCAGCCTCTCGTGCTTTTTTTTTTTCCTCCGGCCTCTGTGCACTTGCATTGAAAGAGAACAAACTGAATAAATGAGGGGGCGGGTTATGAAGTTATTGTGAAAAATGCGAAGTGGTTGCCTGATGTACAAAATTGTTTGAGGTAATTAGCCTTTGCTCCCTACCAATTTATACATGTTAATTATGAAAATTAGTTTTGGAGTATAATTGTTTGTTTGTCATTACCATTTAGCAGTCAAAAGTTTACATCTAATATATGTGTGACATATTTCAACTTTCAAGTAAACATCCAAAAAAAAAAAAAAAAAGAAAGGAAAGGAAAAGAGAAGAAAGCTTCCATTTTAAAATGCACCCATTAATAGCACTCCTCCAGCAGAATGCTGTACATAAGTCTGTTTTTCAAAAGAGCAGATATTTTTTTTTAAATTTAATTTTGAAATCTGACATGGGAGTAGATATGTTGTTTCCCAGGTGCCCTCAGCCATGTCACTTGTGCTTTGATAAACTTCAGTCACTCTAACTGCTGCACTGCAAATTGGAGTGATATCAACCCTCACTCCCTTTCCTCCCAGCAGCATAACAACAAAACAATGGGAAGGTAACCAAGGTCCTGACACTAGCGATGATCAAATTTATTCCCCAGCCATGTATTCGCTGTGAAATTCCCAATTTCCACATGTGTGAATTTTTTGGTGAAACTGCGGCAAAAATTTGCCACAGGAAAACTCACTGAGATAAAATGCCCATAAGAAAAAACGCCCAATGACTTTAATGCATTAGGACAAAAAAGTCGCCATAAGAAAAAAAAAAACGCCCATTAACTTTGGAGGAAAACAATCACCATAATAAAAAACGCCCATTGACTTTAATGCATTGGGACAAAAAAGTCAACATAAGAAAAATCGGCCATTGACTTTAATGCATTTGGAGAGAAAATTTGTCAGGGCGTAAAAATTGGTGCATGTAAAAATGGCCATGGTTTCAATGCGTTTTATGAAATTTTGCCATTTCGAAAATTTTTCCCGAGTTTAGCTAGTTTTTCGGCAAAGCGAAGATTCCTTCATCTCTACCTGACACCTGCATTGCAAAAAATGCTTTCATACGACATCTAGTGGAAGATGTGAGAATAGCACTCAATAATAAACATCCAAGTCCCACCTCAACTCCTCTGGTTACATTGAGTTGGAGAAATTATAGCTTATTTGAAAGCAGTTTTATAGTGCTGGCTCTTTCTGAAAGCACAGGATCAGGCACAATGACCTGAGATAGATGCCTACACACCAATATTATAGCGGAAAAAAATACATTTGTTTTTTCAGGAATAAAATGTTATATGGTAGAGTGAATTATTTGTGATGTAGAAATAAAACTACACCATAACAATCATGACAGAATCCTTCTAAGCCACACTCATGATTGCCACTACATCATACAATAACAATTTTGACAATTCTGTGCTTCCTACATGGGGAAACATTTTTTGGAAAGAACTTTAATGTTTCAGCACAATAATGCCCCCATGCAAAAAGGGAGGCCCGTAGAATGGCTTTGCTTGAATGGAAGTGGAATAACTTGACTGGTCCTCAGTCCAACCAAACACCCATGGGATGAATTGAAAACTTCTACTATGGACCTGGCCTGGTGTCCAACAGCAGTGCCCAGACTCACTAATGCTGTTGTGGTTAAATAGAAGCAAATTCCACTAAGAATATTCCAGCATCCAGTGGAAAGCCTTCCCAGAAGAGTAGGGGCTGTTATAGCAGCAAATGAAGGACCAAATTAATATTAATAGTCATTACTTACTGAAATGTGATTCGATTAGAGCCCGAGTTGAAAGTATATGGCCCATGCTACTTGCACATAGAGGTGGGACCCACAAATCATTATTTGTGTTGAATATCGGTTGAGGGGGCTATTCAATACACTTTCTAGTCAATTTTGCCTTAATATGTTTCATTGACTCTGCCAATCCTCTGGAGAGACTGTTGAAGCATGATGTATCTTGTGATAAAATACAGATGGAGCATTGTAATGACCTCTGCATTAGTAACTAGTGTGCCTTTATAGATTCATGCTCCCCGATTAAAAGGTATTACAGCTTGCTTTGTCAGTGTTTGCATGTCCTTTCACAAATAGTTAGGTCTCAGTAGATCATCTGTATTTCCCTTAAGGCTAATGGCTTCTTTTGATAGCTGGTGTCCTCTTAGGGAGAATCACTGAGGCATTAATAATCCATTCCGCACCTTGAGCCACTTCCCATCTAATGAGTTGAAAAAGTGCTACCTAAAGTATGCTCTCGGGGTTATCAGAGAGGGAGCATTCTTGTGTTAGAACCACTGCCAGCCTCTACCATAGGCAGCACATTTACCATTCATATTTAATGGTATTCCTTTATAGCAACCATCAAAGAATGATCTGTCTTTGGTACACTCACATGTAATAGTTTCATGCCCCCAAGTCCCTATTTTCTATTAGTTCTTTATGTATCACATGTCTGATCTGATCAGAGCCAAGGGACATTTTAAATTAAATAAGTCAGTCAGTTAAGTTAAAATCAAGAATCAAAATCTCCCCAATCCAACCAACATGTTAATTCTGTTTGACAGAACTTTCCTGATCTCTTTCAGCAGAGACCCAGAGTGAGACTCGTTTCAAGCTGCCGTGTTGAGATAAATATAGCTCATGCAGAAACGGACCCTTTTTTCATTGCCAAAACCTTGTCAAGTTTCTTTTTCTCAGCTACTAAATGTCACCAGAGTATGCATGACAAACTTCTGTTTAGCAATAAAGCCTTTATTTTCTGCTGCTACCCACTCATGCTATAAATTCTGAATTTTTACAAGGCAGATTTAAAAGAACATTAAGCCTTAGGTAAGCAGCAACAAAGCCCGAGCATTAGCGCAAAGTGCAGTTCTAGTAATTTCAGCTGCTTATCACAACGTGCATACTGATATATAGCCGCGTGCTTGGTATTCATTGTTAATCCTCCACGCATTTCAGTCATTTTTGTCACAATATTTTGACTGCACCTACCATTTTGTACCTTTTTGTCTTGTTCTCTACTCAACATTCTATTAGGAGCAAGGGACAGAGACTGTCTCATTTCAGTTACAGAAAGCACTTAACATGTGCAGGCTTACTAGCAGTTACAGTGGTATGTCAATAAGATCTGACTGGTATCTCTATAATGGTCTCCTAGCAAGCATGCACACTAGAAACTGACCTGTTGTCCTGAGCCAATGCATATGGGCCTCCTTGCTGACCACAAAGACCCAAGCAGGGAACAGAAGTGATGTGGCCCAAGTACAGCTATACACTTCTCTACATGCTGCAGGGGCACAGTTCAATCATGGCAGTTGTCAGGTTTGGAGGGGAAGTGCAATAGTGCTAAATGTAAAAAAAATCATCTAAGATACTTAAATTCCTCTTTAAAGGGATGTTTCACCTTTAAAGGAGAACTAAAGCCTAGCTAAGAGGTAGGCTAGACTAACAGTAGCCCAGGGCTGCTACAAATTACGTTTATTTTTCTTAACTAATGACCACAGTCCTTAGCAGACAAGACCCGTGTCTCTGAAGATGCATCCAGTAGTTCCCGTCATCTTCACCATGCTTAGGGACCAACTCACAATATACTTTATACAGTATATATAAAATAAATGTAGAGACCATGAGGTTTAGATATGTTTTTCTCAAGCAGTTTCACCTTTCATTTGGACACTTAAGGTGGTCCTCAGTGGGCCCTGGTTGATTATGTTTTTTTCCAGGGTAAAAGTGATGTAATAGTAGTTCAGTTTACCCAGTAGGTTGAAGTGTAAATTTGTATAAAAGGGAGAGCGTTCTCAGGGCTTTTTCCTGGATTTCACCTAGTGGGGAGATGGTAAAAGGATTATGTCTGGCCAGGTGCAAGTCTGTTTAGTTAAATTTCAGTTAACACTGTTATAGTAGCTTTAGGAGCGAAAGGCAGGACTAGTTTATGTAGCAGAGCAGATCAAGGCCCCAACAATGAATACAGTGGTGTTAATGTCCTTGCAGTGACAAAGCCACCAGCATAAGAACACAAGTGGATGCGTTTTGGGCTGGACATTTGCCAGGGAGCAAGACACCACCAGTAAGTGGGTGAGCTTAGGGGCAGGAGGTCTGCCAATGAAGCAACATACCACCAGATATCAGGTAGTCACAAGGGCAGGGGAAGCAGCCAGAATTCAACATATAACCATAAGTTTGCCACTGCCATATATAGGACCACCAAGACAGTCAGCAATTCCTCTAGGTAGGAATTGTCAGTAGATGCCATGTTGACTGTGAATGTTACTATCTACTGAGAGAAATATCTGAGTTTGATGTGAATTTGTCCCGAATGTCATTGAGAACTGTTGCATTCACTAGATGCCTGCCTGCTTTCTTCAATAAAGAAATTCATTTGCCTTAAAGCAACCCACGGACTGCTAGTATTTCCAAGCTGGTTGACCTGTGTACCAGAAATCAAGCCAGGATCCATCTGAGAGTAAAGTGTTTAAGGTACCATTGCACAGCTCTGAGAGTTGCAGTGAGTTGCCCATAGCCTAATGGTGCCTGGGTTCACTGGCAGCAAGTTACATCGATAAGCTTAACCACAGGTTATATTTATAATATAATGCATCAGAATTGAATCATTTCCCTGTAGCATCAGCTTTGATTACAGGGGATCCCATTTCCTGACCGATGATGAACAAATATCTCCTTAACAGCAGCCCTGTTAAGAAGACCTGAAGGTTGTAATGGGAAATACAGTTGTTTTCTTGTTGTTTTTAGAATTTAGGGGAGACCATGACTTGGGCCCTTGAATAAGATTGTTTGCTGGATTCAATGAAAATCAATAAAGAGAAATATAAGTAAAACAACTGGACTTGCTGAGTAATCATTAAAGATGCTTCACTTCTCATCCGAGCAGCTTCTTCAGTTCAAAAATCCAAGAGAAATATCCAATACTTGGGCATTTAGGCACCTGAATATATTAATATATGTTTTATTTGTCTTACAATACATGAGCCATTAATGTTCTGTAATATCCGCATAAACTATGCTTAATGATATCATCACTCAGTATCAAAGCCACTGAAACTTATTGTAGGCCTATGATTAGTTTCCTAGAAGACCCTTTAATCAGGGTGAGACTGGGCCCCACCTTGTTTGCATGAAGACAGGCAGTTAATTGCTGGTAGGGGAATGAATGTGGGCAAAGGGTTTTGAGGCTAGAACAGGGGGCCAGGGGGTGGCCTGAAATGGTATGTGTAGGCCCCTGATGGGCCCAGACCCCACCCCAGTCTGACACTGTTTCTAATAAACTACTATGCTTTAGTGCCTTCCTTATATATTATGACCTTATCCATTCCCCTAGCCGAAGGCTCAATGCGATGCACCCCGGCCCACCAGCTACCACATTGAGTAATCCTCTGGGTTTTGATATTTCCTTATATCTGAGTTATTATTATTTCCTTATATCTGAGTTATTCTTAGGCCATATAAGTCAGCAAACCATTACTATAGTTGTATAAACAAGCTGAAAAGTACTGAATAAAGGTTAATTGAATTAAAATCTTTTAAAATGACTCAAAGCGGTATACTAAATCATGCTGAGAATGAAGATTCAGCAGGTATTGAACTTGAAGATTTAAATTAATGAGTCCCACAAAAAGCAGAATACAACTGTGGACAGTAATAGAAAATAGCCCAGAAGATAATGTGGCTGATCATGGCTGAAAGCCTCCAGCAAAAATTATAGGAGTGCAATCATAATAACTTTACAATTAATTAGTGACAAGTTCTATAAACCAGACCATGGCAATTGTCTGTAACCCTTTGCTGACCCCTTTGGTATAATGAAGTTAAACTCAAATATTTAACTCTTCAGTAGCCTGAATTCTCTTTTCAAGTAGGCGAAAGATACTGGCATACTGGGATTCAAAGCGCGGTGCCTACACCTAGTAGGCATTGAGGAATAGCATCTCAGGAGAATTCCACCAGGAAAATAAACCACATAGTTTGCAATAAACAAATATAAACTTTATATAAAACTTAAGGAAAAGAAAGTGGGCATCTCATACACAATGCACTCCTGCACTGGGGATACATGAGGACCAATCACACCAGAAGGGTGTGGCCACACAGTTCAGTTCAAATGCAATGTCCCTTCCCAAGAGCTCTTATAACCCAAGTAGTGCTGCCTTTTACCAAAGTACCTTTCCCTTTAAAAATGTACCTGCTGCTCCCATATGGCAGGTACTCAAACAAGACCAGTCCTCACATAAGGGCCCAACATTTGTGGATATCCTTCTTTGGGTGGCTCACTCACCGGGGTGCTCTCAGACTCTGCATGGATATGTCAGCTTTACAGCCAGGGACACTTTTTCAAGTAATGGACTATGCAGCGAAGAAGCAGGGAGGAAAGCCAATGGAGGGAAAGGGTTTAGTTCTCCTTTAAGGGGCAATTTATGAATGATCTGGGAACTTTCAGGCTCTTAAACACAAACAATCGTATTTTTTCATTGATTCATTATTTATCAAATGTAAAATCCATAAAATCCACAAATTTTAGAGTATGCTAAGTAGAGTGGTGTAACTCACAGCAAATTCAGTTTAGGGCCCCAAAACATCCGTAACTTGACCTGTGATATCTATCTTGTAGTTCTAAAACTGTATATAAAAAAGCTATTGAAAATAATTTGCTCATTAATTATGACTTTATTTGGCCCCCTACATTCCTGGGCCCCCCTGCAACAGAAGGGTCTGCTTCCTCTGTAGTTATGCCCCAGGCCAAGTAAAAATTGTTGAGGTCGTGTAGAAGTCAATGGAAGTTGCCCTTCTTTTCTTCTGTCTTTTGTTATGGTTTTAGATGTTTTCGGAGAGCTGAACATTCAATTTCAAATGACTGTTTTTCGTTGTCTTTCGTTCATTAGACTTTTTTTCAGCTCAGCTGCTATTTTTGTTTGCATTTTTTATATATGTAGTTTAATCATGGTTTCAACACCTCTATTACCACTAAAAATCGACCTTAAAGAAATAGGCCATTAACATTTGACACGTTCCCTAAATGTTTTGTTTTTTGGGGGCATGTAGTTCTGTTAGCAAATAATAAAACCCCAGAACTGCTTCTGATTTATCTCAATGGTAATCGACTCGACCACCATTTGGGAAGCGCTGTGAAACTGCAAACAAATGTGTAGACAACGGTTTCTATATCTGTTTATTTGTGAAACTCTTTTTTAGGGTCTAGCATATACACAGTAATTTTTAAACTTTAAACAATTCTAGAAAATTAATAAACAGACTGTCAATTGAAGTAGTTGTCACTACTGTTGATCAAGGTATAAAAAGAAATGAGATGTTTAAAAAAAATCTAGCTGCATTGTAGAACAGAGGGGAGGATGCAGCAAGTTTGTAGTTAACCTGATCTTGAGAAGGTATAAATGTATTATGTGAAGATGAAGACACGTGGGTGGTTTGAAGATGACAAGTCAGGTACTTACTGTATGTTGTACAAGTCTTTGTGAAACACACATCAGAAAGATTATTACCTACAGCACCACAAATGATTTGAGTGGGTGATAGTTCAAGAGACATAAGATATGGTAGATTTGGATGACAATGGTTCAACAGAGATAAGATAGATTTAGGCAAGATTAGTTGTGAGTTGTGTTTAAACCACATAAATAAAAATCACAAATCTCTTAGCTGCCACTCCTATCCTTAGACAATATCCAATATTGAATTGCTGTATACCTCAAAAACCACAGATTATTGAGGGTAAAAAACGGAAAAATACAAATAATATAGTGTAGTATTTATAAAAAAAATTTGTGACACCCTTTGTGCTTCTTAAATATATATATTTTTAATTTGTGCTTAGTAAGCTAAAAGATATCTTCCATAAGTGAAAAAATGTTATCCAATAAACATTTGGTGATTATTAAGTGAATAAAAAAATTGTGCAAAAATGGAAAAAAAAATTAAAAAATAGAAAAAGGAAAATTACAAAAATTAAAAAAAAAGAAAACAGAGAAAAAAATACTTTTGAATACTCTTCATTTACTTTTGCATTCTGTGCACCTTTTTGTTACTTCTGAATGGTTCTAAATGGAGTGTTAGAAATAAAAATGTGGTACATAGCTGCAACTATTTGACATTTTTCATTTAATGTCACGGTCCAATGACTAAAGAAAAGTGGACACGACTGCCCCTACTGGTTTTATACTTTGTTTATCATCATGCTGCTGGTAGTCAAAACAACCCTGCAGGGACTTTGACAAAAAGGAATGATGAATTACACTACATTCTGATGGTGCTAAGTGGATAATTCTGTTAAAGCAGAAAATGCCCTTGGTCAAGCTTCTTGACCAAGGGCAATCGCTTCCCTGAAATGTTGCTGGCATATGGCACTTTTTATGAGCAAAATAAATGTATCCAATTAGTCAACATCAGAATGGGCTTTAATTTATTACTTTTCTCTTTCTTAAGTGATGTTGTCAATATTGTAGAATTGCGGTGCATTTATACATAACTCATTAACACTGCACTAATGTGCAAAGTACTATTTTCAGACTCTATTGCTGTATTTTTCTACTTACAACCCTGCATTTTCACCAAAGATTCCACCCTCATTGCCATGTCAGCTAAGTAGCTGTAACTTGTGCCAAAACTAACAAGCAATTTATACAATTTTTATTTTAATTATATTGCAATTTCAATTCAAAAATAAAAAAATGCCATCTGGGATTTTTTCTTTTCTGAAAATGGTTAATCCAAAAACCAATGGCAGGAGAAATGAATTTAGAAATGAAGCAACAAAAGAAATGCCTGAAATAAAAAGTTGGATTTCAAGTAGAAGTAAGTTTTATGTGGGGGATAGTAGTAAAACGACAGCCTATTTATTAAACCTCAATTTTTTTCTGGTCGAGTTTTTAAAGGGGAAAACTCTATTTTTTTAAGGTTTATTATACTTCAAAGCTGCTAAAAATCAGAACCCGAAAATACTCCAGTTGAAACCTGTCGAGGTCATGTAGAAGTCAATGGCAGATGTCCCTTTTACAATTTGAAGATGTTGTGATCCGTTGAAATCTGGTGTTTTATCATGTGGGCTATTCACACTTAAAACATGACCTGACAGATGAATTAGGAGGATCTATTTAAAAAAAAAAACACTAAACTACGGGTGATGTATAATATATTTCACAATTCAGGGGTCATTTACTAGCACTCTTCACTGACTTGGGGCACCCAGCAGCAAAAGAGGGGTCACCTACATGCCATCTACTACCCATCCTCATGAATACAGCATTGCCAAAGTCAAGACGTGATGTATTCATTTGAGAAGCACAGGTTGTTGTGCTCAATTCTGGACACAAAAAGTTGCTCCCAGAGTGCAAAAACATTTTTTTAAAATATAGTTTTTTTTAAATATTTAATAATTTATTTGTGAATTCCTCAACCTAGCATTTATCCTTGGCTGCAAACAACACACTCATGCTGTTAGTCTCTGACAGATTTCCCTTACTTGAATTGATTCAAGTCTTTGCAGTGCACCGCTGGCACACAGCATGGTTGTTTGAAGCTGGAGACAGTGGTAGATTAAGACAGTACATTAAAAACCATTTATATCTTTAAAAAAATATGAAAAATTCTGTTTGTGAAAAAATAATCGTTTATACTAATGACATTCCCCCTTTAAAATATCCAATGGGCATGTCATATTTCTAAGTGACAGTTGGTGCATATTCCAGTCCATTAGCCTGCACAGGTTTTAGCCCTATGTGATCCCTGGATTTTGAACTATTTGGATTTACTTTCTGCCTCTATACAGCATGAAATGTAAAATGCTGATCCTAGCAGCCATAAAGCAGTTTCATCCTGAGGCAAGGTTATATTGTTATTGATATGTATTAAGTTATCTTTGTATTCCCATACAGAATATACATTTATATTCAAGCAATTGGCTGGCTGTAGAGTAAGCTGGACTGTAGCTAGAAGGTAACAGTTATAACAAAACACAGTTATAACTGAAACATTATTCTGATAATTTCACCATCATACTAAAATGAATTTCAAGTTTACCTGCCCCTTAAAGGTTTTGTGAAATGTTTGAAAATGTTCCATTTTTTGTGCACCTATCTGTAAATGAAGCTATAATTCTCAATATGTGTAAGTAGATTTAGTTGTCTGTGTCCAACATTGCAAAATAAAATTCAAGTATAGGATCCACTATCCCAAACCCCATTATCCAGAAAGCTCAGAATTACTGAAAGGCCATCTTCCATAGACTCCATTTTATCCAAATAATCCAAATTTTTAAAAATGATTTCCTTTTTCTCTGTAATAATAAAACAGTAGCTTGTACATGACCCCAACTAAAATAGAATTAATCCTTATTGGAAGCAAAACCAGCCTATTTGGGTTTATTTAATGTCTACATGATTTTCTAGTAGATTTAAAGTACAGTATGAAGATCCAAATTATGGAAAGATTAATTATCTGGAAAACCCCAGGTCCCAAGCATTCTGGATAACAGGTCCCATATCTGTAAAAATATTTAATTGCAGCAACATCCATAGTATGTAGTAGAAGGGCTCTGTAGTTGTACGGCACCATAAATTACATAAACATTTAAACAGATGTAAAGATTTATAGCTTAAAGGCAATAAAAGGTAGTAGACTCCCAACCCAAACTGCACCATTGCACCCCCAATACGGCCCCATTCTCTGTAAAATCAGAGCAGCAGTTTTGGCTGGCCACATTTCTACCCAATCTTCTCCTGCAAGTACAAAATCCAGATGCAGATCAGCTTCACCAGCCCTTGCTCAGTGTCAGTGATCATTTGCAGGAGAAAATTAGGTTTTGCAAAATGTCGCCCACCAACACCATTGCTATACATTCTCTAGATGTTTAATTCACTTGATTATTATGATGAACAGTTTTCTGTTCCGCCCAAATGAATACAGTGACATGGTGTGCAGGGGAACAACAGAACCCCTTAACTGCCTTTCATCGGACCCCCTCATCTCTCCCTCCCTGGACAGTGTATTACATAGAAAGACAGCTCCTGAGCCTAAAATACAGAGCTGTCAGGAGCACCCAATAGCTCTCCGCTCCTCTTCTGGGCCATGTCCAAGATGGAGGCATCCATAGCCTCCGCGTGGACAGTGGCACTAGCGTAGTCATGCTGGCGCGCAGACACATGACGTCATCATGTCATGTCTGATGCCAAAATTCTAAATAAAAGGACGCCAAGGTCATCAAATGGGATTTGTTTTAAGCATTCCTAGGTGTTCCTAAATTCGTGTTTATTGTATTCCTGGACCTTGACTTTGCCTGAACCTTGACTTTGCTTTGTATCTGCCTACCTATTGAACTACTACCTGGATTTGACTACGCTTATTCCTGAACCCTTGTCTGTACCGCAAACTTGGACCTTTACCTGAAGCTTCTTCCTTGGTCTGGACTTCCCCCTCGCTTGGAGCTGATAGGCCCCTGACAAGAGCAGAGGGGCCAATGGAAAACATTTAAGGCGGTCTTTTGTTCCTAGGGGGGTGTGGTAGAGTGACTAGGAAAAGGAGGAAAAAGGTCACTCTAGCCTTTAATTTTGTAGCCAGGGACTCCATTCCGCAGATCCAGTCCAGAGATTGGAGTTCACCTTCCACAGGAAAGCTGTCCTGTGGAAAGGCTAATTAAAGTTAATTGGAATGGAAGAGCAGGTAGGAGACCTGGCTGTGTTGGGAACTCCCAGAGGAGCTGGGAGTGCCACCTGATCCTGCATGAAGCAGAGGGAGCCCGTGGCTGTGACTAAGAGCCAGATTTGTTGTCTGTGTGGGACATTGAAGAAAAGCCAGGAGGCTAAAAGGTTCACTCCAAGACTGTGAGTACAGGGGTGAGCCACAACAATTGTTTTGTTTGCTGGTAGTCCACAAGGGGCCCAGCCTAGTCAGGGACTGCTCCAGAGTTGGAAGGTAGTGCCATGTGGGCTAGGTTTTATTTTTATGATTTTGTTTGTATAATAAAATGGTCACCCCTGTGTATGTGGATTATTGACTGTCTTTGAAAAGTGGGAAAATAAACCTGTATTTTTCTTGAAGAAGCTGTGTGTCCCTGTCTTTATGCTCCTTTTTCCTATGCTGCCTGCTCACCACTGACTAATCCCACCCTAAAAGTTACGTGTTCAAGCCGCCAGCTTGCCACAGGGGGTTTAGTACTTTTTAAATATCCAAATAGTATTTGTTTGATTTTACTTCCATCTGTAGCAGCCCATTTGGGTCATGGGCAACTCATTGACCAATGGAAAGGTGAATATTTATCTCATTACTATGGTTTTAGTAAAAAAGAAAAAACCTAGAGGGCCCTTATTTCCTTTCCATTACACTTTTTTTATTGAATTGATTCAGCTGAAAATGAAACTTTACATTACTCCACCATTTTACAACTGAATATATTTTAAATAATCAGTTATGGTCATTGGCTGTTATGCCAAACAGATGGTTCTTGGTGATTAAGATAATGGGTGATTATTTGGGATTTATAGCACCCATCTGTTCGGAAATGTTTTCTCTTTTGCAAGAATCGAATTGCTAGTAAATTGCTTTAGCTGAAACAACAAATAGAGAATGTTGGAAAAGAATCCATGTATAATGCATATTTTTTTATGATGGAAATGGAAACCAGGCATTTTTATCTTCAACGTTTAATAGAAAACCAACAAGATCATAATGCGTGGAGCCACTGTCAGCTGCCTTGCATGATAGCAATACGAATTGCTTTGCCTATGGCACTTTGGGGCAAAAATCAAAAGTGAATGTGCATATCTTGATTCTTTTATGATACTTTTCCATTTGCTGTAGGTAGAATTATAAGCTACAATATATAACAGCTGCCAGTGGTAGCAGGCAATTTTCAAAAGCTTGGATTTTCAAAATTGTCAATTTATTAAATTTATCTGGCCAAGGTTTTTAAAGGGAAAACCTAAAATTCTTTGTGGGAAAAATTATACCCCAAAGCTGCTAAAAATCCAAATCTGAAAAATACTCCATCCCAAACCTACCTCCGTGCACCCCTTCCCTTTCCTCTCACCCTCCTTACTCTCCCTCCTTAATTAGCTATTGTTTTTTTTTTTTTAAATGCTACCAAGTATTTTATACACAAATACTACCTTAAAGTGGACCTGTCACCCAGACATAAAAAGCTCTATAATAAAAGTCCTTTTCAAATTACACATGAAATCCAAATTCTTATTTTTTTAAAGCGTTCATAGCTGTTGTAAAATCTCAGCTGTCAATCAATAATTACCTGCCCCGCCTCTATGCCTTATGCATAGAGGCGGGGCAAGCAATTACTTTCACTTTGCATTCAGCACTTCCTAGATGTCACTGCTCTCCCCACATTCCCCCAGTTTTCTTCACCATTTAATTGTGTAACCAGTGCATGGGGATGGACATCAGGTCCTCCATTCTGGTGCACAAACAAGATTCTAACAACAACTTTCACAAAATGGCTCCTGCCTGCTTGCTATAATTATGAGTTCCCAGACTGATGGAAACACGATTCAAATAATTTATACAGTGTAATTAAAGTTCATTTTGCTTGACTAACATGATAAAATTGTATTTGGAATAATTTTTTGGGTGATGGGTCCCCTTTAATTTAAAGGTTCAGCTGATTTTTTTTACTCAACATTTAAAATATACAGACCCACATAATAATGAAAATAGTGCATGCAATTAATTTTCACACTTTTGCATTTTGGACACAGTAACATGAAGCATTTAATCATATGGCAAATGTGCAGAAGGAAAACATTTTCATAGTATGATGGTTCAGTATGACTTAATAAAAGGTCATTGTTTAAATCACATTTGTAACACAGTGTTATGTATCATTGTCTTAAATTTGTATTGTATTTATTAATGTAGCACCATGAGTGTACCTAGTGGTTTAGAAAGCACAAACACAAACAGGTTTACAGTGAGAATACATACATATATTCTAAGTATTTCAAAATACAGTCGGAATGATGTCCAAAAAACAGTTGGAGAATACAGAAACAAACTAAAATACAATAGGGATGCACTGAATCCACTATTGTGGGATTCGGCTGAATCTAATGAAGAATTTTGCCTGATTCCCAAACAGAATCAGAACATTAATTTGCATATGCAGATTAGGTTAAGGGAGGGTTACAAGTAAAATAAATGCAATGTTCTTTTTTATGTGACAAGTTAAGAACTCAGAATTGGATCACCTAGGCACTTGTATGTATCCATCCCCTAAAAAAGGCTAAATCCCCATTCAAATCCAGAATTTGGTGCATACTTAACAAAAAGAGCATGACTGTTAGTCTAACCATTCTTATAATATTAGTTTTAAAGTAATGTCTCACTATAAAAAATCAATGATTTAATGGCTGTATCCCTTTAAAACTCTCCATAACATTGCAAAATATAATGTCAAGGAATTTATCATCATTTACATAACTGAGCCCTTAGGTATAGTTGTGATAAAAGGTGTAATTGGATCAGTAGTTATAAAAACATCATTAGTTGCTTTGAAAAAAGATTGGGTGGAATTAGGTGTTTCAATGCCTCTGTGGATTTCATAAATCCTACTAGATGCCTTGAAGGCTTATATTTATCAAGCTATGGTTAGCAAGATGGCTGCATGTGGAATAGTCACAAGGGTTCAGCAGGTACCGATGAGCCGCGGAGATAGTTACTGAAGCAAGATGCCATAATTTGTTAATCTGTAGACATAAAAAAAACAATGTTAATTGCTTAATTGTGTATGAATGCAAATAAGCATGACCAAAACCTCTATGTAATTAAATAGGTAGAATGATGTACAGTGGTTCTGCACAGGGATGAATCTACAAGGAGTTAGTATGTGCTGCTTGTGTTTATTCCCACCACACTGACTTCAGTAATTTAGTGGGAACCTCAACACCCACCTGACCACACCCGGGTCATGCCCCTAAACCCATCTACTTCATGGCAAGTCCTGTTGTCTTTATGGCAGACCCCACTTGTGTCAAGCCCCTTCCATTATTCAACCACCATAGACTGACCATAGTTAGCAGAGACCTTAAAGCTCAGACTATCCTTTCACATATGCCCTGTCTCTCTGGGAAAGAGTGTAGGAGATTATGAAATGAACAAAGACTTCTTGTATGCTTATTGTATCCTTTATATTATTTTTATTTCCACAACATGTGAAACAATTTGAGATTTGGTCTTGTACAGTTAGTCCCGTCCAATTATTTCCATGCTGTGGGACATTAGCTAACATACTATACTATTTTATGTAAATACAAGTGATGATATAAAAGGGTAATATCAAAGTTAATATATTATATAAAGTCTATGGCAGCAGGAGTCATACAAGTTGCTTGGAGGGCAACATCTCCAGTTCAAGAGCTCTGCTACAATGAAATATACTGTATAACCCCAATTTTATATTTTCCATTTTCCAGAAATGTAAAATCAAGGGAAGAAAAACACAGTTTGACTGTATGGGACTAAGAAATTATGGCATCGATTCTGTGAAAATATAAAACCGATTCAGGAAAATCAGGGTTGTACCATATTCCCTTATGCTTTTAGAACAGTGATCACCAACCATTGGCCTATGAGTAACATGTTGCTCACCAACTCATTGGATGTTACTCCAAGTGGCCTCAATACAGGTGCTTCTTTTTTAATTCCAGGCATGGAGGCAAGTTTTGGTTGCATAATAAAACAGATGTACTGCCAAACAGAGCCCACAAAGGGGCTACCTAATAGCCAATTACAGCCCTTATTTGTCACCCCCTGTGACTTCTTTCATGCTTGTGTTGCTCCCCAACTCATTTTACATTTGAATGTGGCTCACAATTAAAAAGGTGAGGGAACCCTGATCCAGAAGAAAGTCATTTTTTCAAAATAACATGTATGAAAATCAATTTTCAACACTAATTGAATTATAAAAATATTTCACTTAAATTGCAGGTGTATAGTCCCTTTCTCTGCAGGAGGAAATCATATTGTGTAGTTCAGGATTCCCTAAACAAATGTAATGTTTGTATCCAAATCTATACAGCAAGATATACAAGACTAATTTGCATAATGTAATCTACTCACATGTAAGTGTGAAATTAAATGAAGCATTGGTTGATATTCTGCATCGTTTAATGAATGAGTATGAGTAGCTAGATCTGAATCAGAGGCTAAAGCAGCAAGGATAATTAAGACATCCTTACTTAACCACTAAGAGTGGGTGCCTGAGTACTCATATAATTGGAAACATTTAACTGCATGATCATTGTACTCTTCTCAGAGCAGCTATTAATGAGCATACTGTGCCAGGATTAAACTCATGGAGTGTAATGGGAAGGCGCAGAGAAAAAGTTAATTATCTGTCAAACTTCATCTGTCACTTTGGAGAAGAAGAAGAAGTGTTTGGAAGGAAAAAGTAAATTTAACGTATGGGGACAGCATGGTCGGAAAGTCGGTAAACCACCATTATGTATCCTGTGTATTTAAGTTGCAATTAGTCATTACATTTAGTATATCTACAGTACATGGTGTGGACCTACCAAAACTCTGTTTGCTAATCTCACTGATATGGTTCATGCCTACACTGGTTTTGCCATTTGACTTTTGTCCAAACAAGAACCTTTCTTGTAATCACCTGCAAACACCACTATAAGCATGGTCGGACTCCGGTGTGCAAAGTCCACTCGGGCTACTACTAAATAGGGGCCTCCTCTTGGGCAAATGCTACCTGCTCAACTCCCACTAGAGATGTCGCGAACTGTTCGCCGGCGAACTTGTTCGCGCGAACATCGGGTGTTCGCGCTCGCCGGAAGTTCACGAACGTCGCGCGACGTTCGCCATTTTGGGTTCGCCATTGTTGGCGCTTTTTTTTGCCCTCTCACCCCAGACCAGCAGGTACATGGCAGCCAATCAGGAAGCTCTCCCCTGGACCACTCCCCTTCCCTATAAAAACCGAAGCCCTGCAGCGTTTTTTCACTCTGCCTGTGTGTGCTGAAGAGATAGTGTAGGGAGAGAGTGCTGCCTGTTAGTGATTTCAGGGACAGTTGAAAGTTTGCTGGCTAGTAATCGTTTTGATACTGCTCTGTTATTGGAGGGACAGAAGTCTGCAGGGGTTTGAGGGACATTTAAGCTTAGGTAGCTTTGCTGGCTAGTAATCTACCTTCTACTGCAGTGCTCTGTATGTAGCTGCAGTGGGCAGCTGTCCTGCTTCTGATCTCATCTGCTGACTGCTGCAATAACAGTAGTCCTTGTAAGGACTGCTTTTATTTATTTTTTTGTTGTTTTACTACTACTACTACTACTACTATAAGAGCCCAGTGCTATTAGTCTAGCAGTGTTGGGGAGTGGGACTGGTGTGCTAATCTGCTGCTCCTAGTAGTTCAGCAGCACCAACTTTAATTTTTTTTTTTTAATATTCATTTTTTTTTTATTTTACTTTTTTTTATTTTACTACCACTGTAGTAGTGTATAAGTTGACCTTTTAGGCATTATTTGCCCTGTAGGCATTATTTGCACACTGTTTTCTTCAACCCGCCATCTAGCTGTGTGACCTTGTTCACATTCTGTCTAAATATCCATAATATTACCGTCTCCAGAAAAAACACCGGAGTGACTTTTTTCAAGCAGCCATAATATATTTTACGTAATCCGTATCCACCGCTGTAGTAGTGTATACGTTGACCTTGTAGGCATTATTTGCACACTGTTTTCTTCAACCCGCCATCTAGCTGTGTGAGCTTGTTCACATTTTGTCTAAATATTGATAATATTATCGTCTCTAGAAAAACCACTTGAGTTACTTTTTTTCAAGCAGCATTCATATATTTTACGTAATCCGTATCCACCGCTGTAGTAGTGTATACGTTGACCTTGTAGGCATTATTTGCACAGTGTTTTCTTCAACCCGCCATCTAGCTGTGTGACCTTGTTCACATTCTGTCTAAATATCCATAATATTACCGTCTCCAGAAAAAACACCGGAGTGACTTTTTTCAAGCAGCCATAATATATTTTACGTAATCCGTATCCACCGCTGTAGTAGTGTATACGTTGACCTTGTAGGCATTGTTTGCCCAGTTTTTTTGGCCGCAGCCACTGAAGCACAGAGGCCAGAAAAAATATGCCATATAAATGCTGAAAATAGTCTTTTTTTGCCATACGTTGACTCAACGTATATGGCAAAAAATGACTATTTTCAGCATTTATATGGCATATTTTTTCTGGCAACTGTGCTTCAGTGGCTGCGACCAAAAAAACTGGGCAAACAATGCCTACAAGGTCAACGTATGGCAAAAAATGACTATTTTCAGCATTTATATGGCATATTTTTTCTGGCAACTGTGCTTCAGTGGCTGCAACCAAAAAAACTGGGCAAACAATGTCTACAAGGTCAACGTATGGCGAAAAATGACTATTTTCAGCATTTATATGGCATATTTTTTCTGGCAACTGTGCTTCAGTGGCTGCGTCCAAAAAAACTGGGCAAACAATGCCTACAAGGTCAACGTATGGCAGTTGTTTAAAGAGAACAGTAGATTACTAGCCAGCAAAGCTAACTAAGCTAAAATGTCCCTCAAATCCTTGCAGACTTCTGTCCCTCCAATACAGAGCAGTATCAAGCAGATTACTAGCCAGCAAACTTACTATCATCTGTCCCTGAAATCACTAACAGCTCTCCCCCTACACTATCTCTTCCAAGCACACACAGGCAGATTTTTCAGATACATTTTTGCCCTTGATCCCCCTCTGGCATGCCACTGTCCAGGTCGTTGCACCCTTTAAACAACTTTAAAATCATTTTTCTGGCCAGAAATGTCTTTTCTAGATGTTAAAGTTCGCCTTCCCATTGAAGTCTATGGGGTTCGCGAACCGTTCGCGAACCGCTCGCGTTTTTGCGCAAGTTCGCGAATATGTTCGCGAACTTTTTTTCCGACGTTCGCTACATCCCTAACTCCCACCAGCCCTGCATGCACCTGAATTACTTTTCCCATGATTGGGAGAGGGAGGGTAGGCAGGTAGGGGAATGACAGCAGAGGGCAGATGATGATTGGGTCTGGGTTGGTGGAGCCCACCAGTTTTTTCTCCCCAGTGTCCCGCTGGCCCAGTCCAACTGTGACTATAAGTAGTTTAGAAACCTAATAAATTGTGCTCGTTTTTCACATCCAAACTGTTGTGGAAACGAAGACCAGAAAAGTTGTTCTGTGTTTACAATAATGACCAACAAAGGGCTGTAACTAGAAGTTTATCCAAGTCTATCAGAAATGATACAGCACATCAGTCATGCACAGTGCTGAGCCAAGCTACATCCAAGGTAAGCCACATTCCCTTGAGAAAGCATGCAGGCACGAAAAGTACAGGGAAGTCCAAACTCAGAATCCAGTATTATCCTACATTGAGTAAGTGAGATTGCTATTTAAATCGGGATTGCCTACCTCTATTAGAAGTCCTGGCCAGGAATAGTATTGTTATATATATATATATATATACTATATATCACTATCCTTGTCAGATTGTGCTTGAAATTTGGATACTTTAGTACCTAATTTGATTGAATTGCTTTACCACCCATGTATTATTATGCTTGAAATCTTAATGCTCTAGTGAATAATCAATTGAATTGTTTTTTAACTTCAATAAAGTGTGTTTTTATTGATAGGGATTCATTTGGACTTTAATTTCAGAGCGCTATTATCTAAAAATGTATACAGGAAGCCTGCCTACCCCACCCACTCCCCCAGGTGACATCACTTCCACCACCCACTCCTCTCTTCCTGCTTGTCACCAATGGAGCACAATCTATGAGCCACTCCTGTGCTCAGCCTGCTAACTCCATTACAGAAGGAACAAACTTAGGCTAGGCAGGCAAAAGAGGTTTGCGGCTTGCTCCCCTCCACCATTGCACTCTAGGCACATGCCTCTTCTGCCTACCCTTATTTCCCACCCTGATCATGTACAGATAAAGAAATAATATTTGAGAAGACACTGTTTGGGCTTCTATTTTGAAATATACATTTGCCATGGCATCATCTCTTACTTACCTGGCCGACTCACATCTTTCAGTGACATGAATATAAAGAATGAGCAGACTCACCGATGCAATCAGCACACCATTAAAGGGGTGTTTCACCTTTAAGTTAACATTTAGCAACTTCTAAGCAACATTTAAAATTATTTTAATTTTTTTTTTTATAGTTTTTTAATTATTTTACTTTTTCCAGATTCATCTAAAAACCAAAAGCTCTGTAAGGCCACACATGTATTGGTATCTCTACATTTTATTACTCATCTTTCTATTCAGACTATTCATATTCCTGTCTCATATTCAAATTCAAATAGTGCATGGTAGCTAGCGTAATACAGAACTCTAGAAAACAGATTGCTGAAATTGCAAACTGGAGAGTTTGTCTCAGAATATCCCTGTACATCATACTAAATGTCACTCAAAGGTTGTGCCACATGAATCAATTACAACTGTTCCACCTGAATGACAGATACAATCCTGGAATTTCAAATAGATTTTACATTTAGCCAAATGAGCACAAGAATTATGTTAACATTTGCATTTCCTTTGTAAACAAGGATACATCACAATTCAGTGTTGTAGTAACTTGTAAATTGTCATTTCTAAACTTTACACTGCCTTAATGTTCCAGTGAAATTATTGGATTCTGTGTGTAACCTTTCTTTTCGAAAATTGATATTGCATTATGACCATTTACTTAATCGTCAGCTACATTTGGTTTCTGTGGATAGATCAGGATTCATTCTCGGCTGTCACCAATACACATATATGACCTGTTATCTAGAATGTTCAGGACCTGGGTTTTTCCGGATAACAGACCTTTACGTAATTTGGATTTTCATAACTTAAGTCTACTAGAAAATCATGGAAACATTAAGGGGGTTATTTACTAAAATCCGAATTTATATATCATTAAAAAAACCCACAACCAAACTCCCATGGGAGAATTTATTAATAAAAAAAACTCAATTTAATCGGATTGGGGGGAACCTCGATAAAATTGAGCAAAAACCCGAATCGCTCAAATTTTTCGGGATTTTTTCCCGAATTGCTCACATTTTTTGAGTTTTTGTCTAAAACCCCCCAAAAAAAGACGGATGTTTGGGCTAAACCCAGTGCAGACCACAAAAACTTTTCAAATTGAGATAGGTGCCTCTCCCATTGACTTATAAAAGACCTTAACAGGTCTGAGATGGAGGATTTTTGGATTCGGGCTGTTTGCAGAATCGAGGTATAAAAATCATCCAAAATTCTAGGGTTTTTTTCCTCTAAAATTAGAGCTCTCTAGTGAAACAAAATTAAATTTTTTGAGATTTTAACATTCAGATTTTTATAAATAACCCCCTAAATAAACCCAATAGGCTGGTTTTGATTCCAATAAGGATTAGTTCTATCTATATATAGTCTGGATTGAGTCTGGATTGAGTACACGGTACTGTTTTATAATTACAGAGAAAAAGAAAATCATTATTTGGATAAAATGAAGTCTGTGGTAGGAGCATTCTGGATGACGAGTTTCTTGATAATGTATCCCATACCTGTATTCAGTTTATAGTCTTCCAAGTAATCAGGCCACTATACCTTCCTTTTTATACTGCCCTTTGCATTAGGAGGTATACAGTACGTATGTATAACGTTAACTATATAGCACTACTAGTATATGTAGAATTTTATGATATAGAAAATTACAGACAGGGAGGACAATATTACAATAAATAATATTAAGTTAATATTTATAAATATACATTGTAAAAGACATAGTAGGCAGGAACTCCCTGCCCATAGTGCTTACAATCTAAGTAGTAGGATAACATACAGGCATAAATACTAATAGGACAATAAAGTGCAAAAGTTTAAGCATGAATCATTGTTTTCCATTTCGATTGCAGGTGCAGTTTCGTTAAACCTGGCGACGACTCCGTGTTATGAATTGTTAATATGCCCATGGAATTATTCCACTCCTTTCTATTCAATCAAAGTAATTAAAATATAATTAAAATTCATTTAACAATGACTTGAGATAAAAGTTGATGAATACTCTTGAAGAAAGCTCATCAACCATAAAATGGCCTTGCGTGGGATAGAAAACATGTCATGCCTGTTTCTTCTGCTAAACTGTTTGCCAAAATAAAATTATAATCTTTCAATGGAAGTCGGTAAATATACAGTATCGTTCTGTTTTAAAAAGAGCAAAGTGCAAGTGCAGTAAACATGAATATAGACTACTCTTTTTTACATTTTACTTGCCCTACCAATTGTGCACTCAAGCCCAATTTGTTTTACTCACATTATAAAGAGCAAAGATTAACACCTCACCTCATGACGAGGGGACTCCTCAATTGACCTTTCATCCTCAGCCACCCCACTGAACCCCAGGAGCAAAATATCGGGTAAATAAATAGGACCTTCCCAGTTTCACCCAAAGGCAATATTCAAAGCCAGAATTCCATAAGAGATTGCTATTATGCTCTGTTCCTCACTGAAGACTTGAGATCAGCACTATGTAATTATACCCATACCCACCACTGAGTATTAGCTGCCTCTACCTACAGAGAGGATGGCCTCAAATTCTGTTGCCAGCAGGAGCTGCATCTCCCACCATGAAAGAAGTTCAGCAGCCCTGCTGTCGGTCCAGAATCTGCAGTGTGTTGATGATAGGAAATCCAAGCAGGCCGTCAACTAGCACAAGCAGTAATAGCGTCTGTGTCAATCAACCCACTCTGCAGTCACAGGAGAGAACCTCCTTTCTCCCTCTACTAAATTTACCTGTGCAGTACTCCGGCAAGCTCCTACCGCTGCTGTGACAAATACAACTTTAAATACATTATCATTTATCCACTATTTTGTTCCAAGGAAGGTAAAAAAGCCAACCTGAAGCCAGTGCCAATTATGCCTTGAGAGGGAAAAATTCCTTCCCAATGTTGATCTGAATCATTTCCTGGAATAAGCATTTGACATTTATTTAACATGAATCAATACAATGCTGACTCTCACAATTATACTTTATACAGGTAAAGAAACCACATTCAGGAAAACATCCACATTCAGTTATTAATAAATAAAATGAGAACTTAAAGAAGAGAAACTCCTGATTTCAAAAAATATGAAAACAATGAAGGGTAGTTGGGACATTTCTACCTGCTCAGAAGATAAGGAAGTGAACTGCTTCTTCCCTTGTCATCACTTCCTTCTATTTCTCCACTCCCAGTCCATCATTCCTCCATCTTGGTGCATTGCTTCTCACCCAATCACAACTACATCTGACACACCAGTATAATCCGACTGCTGGTCATTCAGGTCCCTTGTCATGCAGCCCTAGTTTTTAAAGCTCCCGGACTTTACTATCTGTCACCAGCGCTTCTCATGGCCCCCATTCTATCCAAAATGAAATGGCTAGCACATAAAAAACCAAGATGGCACCTAATCTATGCCTATGCACCATTAAAAAAATGACTAACATCTCTGAATGTAAGATGGCTGACATAATCAGCATTCTCACGGGTCAATTCTCTTGTATTTGTAATTAAGTTTTTGATCAGTAGAATTCTCATAGCTGAATCAGTTTCCATGTGTAATTACTGGTGATGAGCAAATTTTTTGGCCAGCCATGAAAATTCAGCATTTAGCTGTCTGCATTTTTTTTCACAAAACTGCAGCAAAAATACGCTGTGGAAAAATTTGTCACAACGAAAATGGTACAGGGACAAAAAAGTCATCATAAGAAAAAATGCACAGTGGCTTTAATGCATTTGGACAAAAAAAAGTTGCTACAAAAAAAAACGAATTTTTCGAGAAACGTATTGAAATCAATGGGCATCAGTTTTTCACAAATTGTGTTTACAGATTCACTCATAATATTAATTATGTTTTTTCTCAACTTCTATAGAAAACTAGATGCAGGCTAGAAATGAATAGTAAATAGTGACTTTCTCTAAGGTGTAACATAGAAGTAGCAGGACACACTCTCGTGCATTCCCTGGCTTAAAGTCTACACTAGCTGCAGCAAAGAAGCTCTCTCCAACATGTCTGGAACACCTACCCAAAGAAAGGTTGTTTATTTTTGAAAATATGGAAGCTAAATGTTCTGTTATTTTGGGGGACTCTATGCTGTGCATCTGTGGATTGCTCAAGGGGATCTTTGTGTAAGGACATTGTGGATTGATTTAAAAGGGGACTCTGTCGTATTAGATGTGTGGTTTGTTTTAAAGGGATTGTTCTATTTGACTTCTGGGTCTTGTTAATTTCTTGCTTCTGTTTCTCCTGCCATAAAACCACTGTGCAATAAAACCCGTGTGTAACAGTATTTTGCTGTGTGTTCTAGTTTCCAATACGTGGTGTCACTATACTTGGTCCTATGGGGCAATTGGGGACCAGGTCTGGCTGGGTAGCAAACTTTCTGCTACAGTTACTATGTATAAGTTATTGTACAGCTTTGGTCTCCGGCATTCAAAGGGACAAAATTTGATGCGCCGACATGTCTTATTCTATTTATAGAACTGGAATGTAAGACAATTATTAAAATAATTTAGTTTATTTCTGAATGGACATTGATTAAATATTAATTTAAATTATCTATAGCACTGAAATGTTATATAATAAGAAGAAGAGAAATCCAGAGAAGTTGATAAGGGGTATGGAAGGTCAGGCTGGCCAAATTGGGATTTTTTACACTGGAGAAGGGGATGACATGAGACATCTTTAAGAATGGGTTGTATATTTTTAGAAAAATGCAAAGTTACTGCAGTTCATACAGTGTTCTTGATCTAGGGCCTAGTCAAATTACCCTTTTGGAGTGAAGGAATATTTAATTTCTTCTAAGGCAAATTAAAAACTGTTTTTCACATTCTTCTAGATAAATTAGACATTGGGATTAGCATGGACAAAAGGTTGATCTTGATGGACATACGTCTTTTTTTAAGCCACATCTACTGTGTAACTTTACATTGAACAAACATAATCATTACTATTAGCTGTCCAACAAAGTTCTTATAATACTGGACCATAATCAAATGAACAACAAACCCAACTAATGCAGCCAACACTCTGCAGAAACATACTAGGCTGTAGCACACAGAGCTAAGGGAAGTGACCCCTGTTCAGATATTAATTTTAATCTCCAAGTAATCCATACTGTTTAATTGGTCTGCATAGGTTAGTTTTAGTCTAACCCCCTTTAGTTCCACTCTTTAATCCTCACCAGGGTTTCTCCTCATTGGCATTCCATCTAAATGATTAAAATATTTAAGGCCAACAAGAACATTCTAAATAATTCCATATTTAAAAAGTTATGTTATGAAGAAAACTCATGAAGGGTATGGAGTTCATGTTTAACAGGACAACAGGAAAAAATAGCGCATCATCTGACTCAGATATGAGCCATCCTTTGTACAAAAACAAAATACACGTCTATGGCATGTAAATTGAATGAAATATAATTAAGTGCATTATGTTTTGCAGTGGAAGCAGCTGTTATTTTAAATCAGGATTCTATGATATACTGTACATTCCATCTAATATAGTAATAACATAAAATAAACAAATACATCTGGTTTATCTTTGTGGTGTCAATATAGAAAATGGAAACTATTGCAGTTCTTGTTCACCTGATATATGAGTGAAGACAAGTAGAGTATGAACCAGCTTGTGAGCAGTGAATGTCTTAAATAACTGAGGTCCATCCTCAACTCTCATGAATTTTGGAGTGTGACAGCATTTCTTATCTACAGCTAATGGAGTTGACATGATAAAAATAACCTCCAGCCCTGCTCCTACTTAGGGTGGCATGATTTAAGGCTAAATACAGACAATAGGTAGTGATGGGCGAATTTATTTGGCAGGCATGGATTTGCTGTGAATTTCTGTGTTTTTTTCACGAAACAGCAGCGAAAATTCGCCGTGGAAAATTTGCTACGACAAAAAAAAATTTGTCGCTCATCAAAATTGGTGCGCCCATTGCCCATTTGGACAAAAGAGTCACGAGTTAAAAAAATTGTTGCCCGTTTCAAAATTGTTGAGCGTCAAAATTATTTTGACGCCCATTTAATTTAATGCATTTCACAAATTTTTTGCAGTGTCACAAATTTTTCCGAGGTCAGGGAATTTTTCAGCGAAACGGGACAGATTTGACCATCACTAACGATAGGAATAGATCTTGCATAATGAGCAGGTACAGTATATGAGCCTAACAATACAATAAGGCTTTTGATTTTCAACTGCTTCCTCAACCTTATTATTAAGAATTTCAAGTCACAGCATGGGGTTTGGTGGGGGAATGCTTCCCAAAATTGGAAGGGGCTAGTACCCCTGGCATTTATGGTGTGGCTTACTTCCTTGGGTAAGGGTCCCAGGAGGTAGGAGTTCAGAGTGAGGACTACTTATGCCTTCACTTGCCTGCATTAGCGCAGTGCAGCTAGGGGGGCCATGGCACGGGGGCCCAATCACTCCAGTGGAGTAGGCAAGCATTCCCGGGTGGTAATGTTGTTATTTAATTGTTATGTAACCTGTTTAGCTTGTTTGCAGTAGTGATGGGTGAATTTGTCCCATTTCGCTTCGCGGGGGTGAAGCTTCAATGGGCATCAGAATAATAGTGACCCATGACGGTTTTGACGCAATTGACTTTTCTGAAGCGCGTCCAAAATTTTTGCTGCAGTTTCGGGAATTTATTCACCGGCGGTGAGACGTGGAAATTCACCGCCAATTTGCGCCTGGTGAATTTATTCGCCCATCACTTGTTTTCAAAATTAATAAAGGTGTGGCCATTTCACATCCATCATAAACTGTTGTGTATAATTTCTTGGGGAGTACAGGGAAAAGTAAGTGGCAATGGTTCAGTAAGGGTTTTTTTTTTTGACAACCTTGTCATTACACACCAAGCTGTCCTGGTCATGACACACCAATATATAATATTCATTAAGGCTTTTAGCTTTCTCTACAATACTAAGCTGTACAGTAGGAAATCACAAGCTCAGCATGGACATTCAACCAATAAACTTTATTTCACGTCTGAAGTGTGGAAAAAAAAATTCAGTGACTGGGTCCCTTTATAAGATGTATACTGCTATACAGGTATGTTATCCATTTTCTGGAAAGACGTTATCCAGAGAGCTCCGAATTAAGGGAAGGCCATCTTCCATAGACTCCATTTTATCAGAATAATGCCAATTTCCTTTTCCTTTTTCAATTTCCTTTTTCTCTGTAATAATAAAACCCGTACCTTGTACTTGATGCAAATTACTATACAATGAATCCTTATTGGAAGCAAAACTAGTCTATTGAGTTTATTTAATGTTTACATGATTTTCTAGTAGACTTAAGGTATTGAAGATCCAAATTAGAAAAAGATCCATTATCCAGAAAAACCCAGGTCTTGAGCATTCTGGATAACAGTTGGCTTAATGAAGTAGCAATATGCCTATGAAGATGAAGGTTATGATATATGGTATCTAGTAGAACTGAGGCTAATGCAACTGGACTTTTCTAAGTTTTCTTAAGTTTTTTGCCACTCATCCGAGCAGCTTCTTCAGTTCTGAAAAGTCAACTGGAAATTCAGCACAAACTTATTAATATAGTATGTTTAGTCCTTTCCCAAATATATGAGAATAATCTCCACCTCCAACCATTGGTGGAACAAAACATTTACAGATCATTTTGAAGGAACATTATCTATCCATCAATTCACTATTTTGCTTCCCCACCTTAGTCCCTTTTTTACATTAATTGAATATCCTTTATTACTTGAAAGTCTCTCTGCTTTCAATAGTAGTTTCCTACATACTCATCTCTACTGATCTTTGTTCTTTCAATGTCATCATAACTAGAGATTTTTCCAAAATCCATGATGGTTGGGGGAAGTTTACTATTAGCGTACTTTTAGAGTAGATGTCGTCACCTTTTGCCTCAATGCAGATATTACTTCTCTTGAGCTGGTAGAATGAAGTACTAGCTTTTTAGTGTTGGACAGACCTGGATTTGTGGCAAGGACTTAAAGGCCCAGCCACAGCTGAAGTTTGCAGAGCACTGGGGTCTAGGCACGCAGGAGATCTCTGTGTGTCCTGATCAAAGCATACAGTATATTTGTACATGATCCTAGGGGGGCAGGGGGCAGTGAATGATGCTGGCCTCTGGGCACTTTGACTAGAAATCCAGCCCTCGGGTTGGACTTTGACCATAAACATCAGATTGTATAGCTTTGTACTCAGCTACTACCTGAAAGATTCCCTAGCCTTGTCATTGTGTATATTAGTTTTGGCGAATAAATTTGTATCTGGGAACCATATTCACTTTTAAATAACTAGGAAAAATGCATGTATCGGAATCTGTTGACTCTGCCAAATGTTAATTAGAAATAATGCATAAACCTATAATTAAAAATATCCCACCGTTTTATACTATACTTACAGTCAGACATTTTTTGAATTTTTTTTGCTATATCTATATTTAAACAGAGATAAATCTTATGGCTTCATTAAAGACTGTAACCAGGGACCAAACTTCAGTGAGTGTCCCTATGTTTTCCCCGTCTGAAAGGAGTGGTAGCATTATAATTTGCTGGTCATTTTCTCTGACATTAACTGAGTAGTAAACGAAGAAGATAAAAAATTGCAACCATTTATTTTGATCTTTGTCTTCTCTAATTACATTCTCTTAAATTAAATTGCTCATTAACCTTGGAACAGTATAGTCGAGGAGGATGTAATTTAAAGAAAACTAATGAACCAGGTAAAAAGGCCCCTTTATGAGCAAGAACATGAGAAATCTCTTCCTAACTCAAAGGGATATTTTTGTTGAATCCAAATGAAAGCCAAGGGTGCTATCGAGTATTTTCTAAGACTAAAGGAACCAGTTAATTAAGATGCATATTTGTTGCTTGACAGAAATTTAAGTTTTAATATGATTTTAAAGTTTCCGAAAACCCAGTATATGATTGATATTTATACAGTAAGTGCAACAATCACACTTTTCTTCAACATGCCGTTAAAAGTGCCTTGTATACAGTATGTTTCCTTTGACCTTCATTATACTATTAACTTAAAGGGATACTGTTCCCATAAAAGGACTCCCTTTTGGTATCTCATTTGCTTGTTTTATATTCAGCACTCTGTCATTTAATCTAAATTTCACAATTCCTTTCAGGATTGTATTTAGTCTGCCGAAGACAACAGGGAGGGTTATCAGAATTTCCCCTATGAGAAGTATTGTGGAACATTTCTTGACTTCTTGGGTATTTATCATTTCTCACTTTGCTTTTCTTGAGTGAAACTTTTTAAAGAGTGTAATGTGTAAACAACTTCTTGAGAATTCTTGAATAAACAGAGTTCCAGAAAGATTTCCTTAGGTTTGAATGGATCTGAGCATATCTCATCTCCCAAATGTTTCCTACAGAAAAATGCTGGTGAGAAGATGACCAAGCTGATCTACAGGAGACAAATTAAATACCTAGCCATGCTGTTATCTGGAAACCCGTTATCCAGAAAGCTTCGAATTAAAGGAAGGCAGTCTCCTATAGACTCCATTTTATCCAAATAATCCTTATTTTCAAAAATGTCTCTGTAATAATAAAACAGTACCTTGTACTTGATCCCAACTGAGATAAACAAATTAATTGAGTTTCCTGCAGGAAAAAACTCAAATTCCTCAAATAATAGATTTTTCCAGCCAAACCCACCGAAAAAACCCCCGAACATCATGAAGTCTACAAACATCTTCATAAGGTTTAAGGGACCTCTGCCACTGACTTCTACATGACTTTGACAGTTTTTAGCGGGAGTATTTTCAGATTGGAGCTATTTCCAGCTTTGGGGTTTAATGAATGTCAAAATATTCAAGTTTTTTTTTACAAAAACCCAAAAAACTTGAGTTTTTTTTATAAAACCCCCGAAAAATTTGAGGTTTTTTTAACCCAAAATTTGAGTTCTTGACTGAAAACTACCCTCAAAAAACGTATTTGTGAAAACACAACTCAAACTTTGATAAATCTGCCCCTTAATGTTTAAATTATTTCTAGCATGAATGTAACAACCTAACCTGGCGGTCTAGTGGGAGGGGGTCGGCAGGGACGCCTGCCGCCCCCTCGGCGGGGAAGCCCGCAACGAGCCGCATCCTCTTCTTCTGTACGCGCCGACTGCTAGGGCACGCGCGGTGCATCTCTTTGTGATTTATTGGCGCATGCGTGCTGGCGTGTTGACGCCAGCGTGCAATGGCACGAATTTTGAAAATATTTAAAGGCCCATCATACAGGTTCTCATTGCCCATTATAGGATTTGTTCCTGGTGCTGTTAGTTTTTGCTATTCTGTTATAGTTCTTGTGTTGTGACCACTTTATCCTGATCCATTGCCTGAATTCCGACTATCTCTTCTGCTTAATCCATCTAATTGATCTTCCGGTTTTGACCCTTGCCTGCCTGACCACGTTTCGAACTCTGCCTGTCCAGACCCGGCCTGATTTGTTTACGCTCACTTTCTGCCTGCCTCGACCCGGCCTGTTCCGACTACAATTCTGTCTAACACCTTGCACCACAACCTTCTGCCAAAAGACTTTGCTAACAGTCGTGCCCCTCTGTCTATCCAGAACCTCTAGCCTTGCACCTCTCGTTTAAGTCCTGGTGGAATCCAAGTAGCTGAGGGCTCCTCCCGAGGCCAAAGGCGGTCACACTACAGGTGAAGCACGAGCCGAGACCAGGGTGCTTGGCATTTGTTCTGGTGTTGGGTGCTAACTGTGACAATGAAGGCATGAAGGTATGATCAAAATTATGGAAAGATCCCTTTTCCGGAAAACCCCAAGTCCTGAGCATTCTGGATAACAGGTCCCATGCTTGTACATGCCAATAAACATTTTCAATAAATTTTAATCCTACCTTGTGTCTTATGTGACATATCTACTAATCCTGTGTAAGATAATGATTAGAACAAACTCAATTGGCATTACAGTAGAGAGGTCTGCAGTAAGATAGGCCAAAGGAACCAATCAGATGTTTGTTCCCAGTTGATTTAGTTCAATCGATTACTGAGCTAGTAGACAAAGAGGGATGACCAGCCTATACAAATTGCTGTGATATTTTTGGGATATTCAGCCAACTCTGCATTGCACATTTACCCAAATATACTGTATGTCATCCTTCCATCTCAAATTTGCTTTTTCAGTATATTTTCTTAGGGATGGGTGAATTTAACCCATTTCTTTCTGCCAAAAATGCATTAAACTTTATGGATGACAATTTTGTTTTTTTTTGATGAGCGGCATTTGTTTTGACACGCTACATTTTTTTCTCCATTGAAGTCTATGGACGTCATTTCCACGACAAAACAAGGCAAAAAAATTGCTCATTCGTGCTTTCCACCTAAATCCATGTTTGGTGCACTACAGCACTCTACAGCAGGTATGTACAGGCTCCATAACACAGTCAATTAGCAGTTGGTTTATATTAAACTGTTGCCAAATGACAAAATCAAACATTTTTATAGCGGTTAGGGTTAACTAGACTGGGGCAAATGTTCCTTTGTTTCTGCATAACCCTGGCAGAATGTTATTAGCATGAGGGAATCCAATTTTCTTTCGGCATACCATTTTGCTGCTGTCGTTGGAAGCTCCCTGCAGCTACAGTAAATGCCCGTGATAGGCTATTACTGATGCACTATTAGGTTATTGTTTGCATAAAGGAGGAAAATGTTTTATCTGCAAGCACATTGTATGTTTGACAATGATTTTACAGCAGAACTCTATACAATGCCTCTGGAGAATATGAATGCCGTTTCCTTTAGCGCAAGGCACATTTTGCTTCACTACTATATACTATACTATATTAATTTGCAGACCTTTCCTATGTGTTTTTAAGTATAGGCTTCCTGGGCAGCGTGTCATACACTGCCCACACACACCATGTCAATAAATGATGGATTCCAAGGATTTCCAGTCACTGTTTTTTTATGCTTCCTGTAGTGTGTGACTAATACCTGACTTTGGGAGATTTTTTTTCACTAGTATAAAACTATTTAATCTCAGAAAAAGGCAGCCTGGTAGCTAAGTCTTTAAACAACTGTACTATTTAGGTTGTTCTCTATATTTTGACACTTAAGTACTTTGTTTTGGTCAGAAAAGTGGTGATTATATTTTTTGAGGGAACACAAAAAGTCACAACAATAATAACTACTTAGCCCTTTACCTACTGTTTGCTCTAAAGAGCATGACAGCTTTGTTAGATTCTCTGTGATGGTTATCAACTTCAGTTTTCTACAGGATTAACTTACATTTGGATATACAGATGGAGACAGCAATACTGTTGACTGTGTGTGCTACATGCACAGGCTAAATCTGAACTTTCTGGATATTCACACACAGGAAGCTACACTTAGGGGGCAGATTCATTAAGGGTCGAATTTCGAAGTTAAAAATACTTCGAAATTCGACCCTCAAATTGAAATCCTTCGACTTCGAATATCGAAGTCAAAGGATTTAGCGCTAATCCTGCGATCGATCGATCGAAGGATTTTTCGTTCGATCGAACGATTAAATCCTTCGAATCGAACGATTCGAAGGATTTTAATCCAACGATCGAAGGAAAAATCCTTCGATCAAAAAATCACAGGCAAGCCTATGGGGACCTTCCCCATAGGCTAACATTGACTTCGGTAGGTTTTACCTGCCGAAGTAGAGGGTCGAAGTTTTTTTTAAAGGGGAAGTACTTCGACTATCGAATGGTCGAATAGTCGAACGATTTTTCGTTCGATTCGTTCGATTTTGTTCGAATTCGAACGAATTTAACCAATTCGATGGTCGAAGTACCAAAAAAATACTTCGAAATTCGAATTTTTTTCATTCGAATCCTTCACTCGAGCTTCATGAATTGGCCCCTTACAATACAGAGTGGCTCCATCTATAGTTCCTGTATATTTACACACAGGGACCTACATGCACAATTCACAGTGGCTCCATTTATATTTACTACATATTTACACACAGGAACCTACTTGCACAATTCACAGTGGCTCCATGTGGTTCTATATACATACATATTCACCTACAGAAACCTATATGCACTATATTCATAGTAACTACATCTATAGTCCATGCTAATTCACAAACAGGAAGCTAAATGCACAATTTACAATGGTTCCATCTATAGTTGCTGTATATGTTTCCACAGGAAGACAACCAGAACCCTATTAACTTTACATTCAGCCATCTGTTTCATTGCCAATTCCTTTTCTTAGTTAGAGTATTTGGCTTCTCCCTTCTGTTTTTTTTTTTTATTTGTTTCTGATGAGTTTTATTTAGCATTTTGTTCAAAGCACAGGAATAGTTTTATGTTATGAGGTGCTGTGACGGTACATTTCTGAAACTCTGACTCTCTTTCTTTTATATTTACCATTAGTATTTTAAAACAATAGCTCTGTTATATAAAATATATATATTTTTTCTATTATTTTTTTTTTTACAAACAGACCTGGCTGTGACTACCAGAAAATGAAACAAGGGTAGAAATAGCGACTATACCTTTTTTATTCCAAATTTGTCATTAAAGGAGAAGGAAACGTTAAATATAAGTAAACCTTATCAGAAAGGTCCACCTAAATATACCAGTAAACACCCAAGTAATGCTGCTCTGAGTTCCCTGTCAAAAGAAACACAGCATTTATTTCCTTCTATTGTGTACACATGGGCTTCTGTATCAGACTTCCTGTCTTCAGCTTAAACCTCCTTGCCCCGGGCATGAGCATGCTCAGTTTGCTCCTCTCCCCCCTCCCTTCTCTGCTGTAATCTGAGCCCAGAGCTATACTTGAGCAGGGAAAGACTCAGGCAGGAAGTGATGTCACATCAAACTAATACTGCAGCTGCTATCCTAAACAAACAAAGAGCTTCTAGAGCTTTTTACTGGTAAAACATTCTACAGAATAAATATAGCATTTTAGCTTGCATTAATGCAGCTAATCTATTGGCAATAAAATGCCTCTGTAGCTTCCTTTAATTAAAAATTGGATTTCTTATGCTGGAGAATAATTATATAAGGCAAATGTATTTAAAACTTTTCTCTTTTTTTGAATTTAAGTTCTCAGAACTTTTTTTTTTTTGATTTATCAATTACATTTTTTTAAAACATTGAAGCTTTTTTATTTTTCAAATTTACTTTACAGTCATATTTTTAAAAATTAATGAAACTATGTAATCCCTGAATCAGTTGTACTGGTAGATACATAAGATAAATTTAGAAAGGGGTTTGGATGGCTTTTGTAGCAAGTGAGAAAATAAAGGGTTTCTGAAAATAGCTCTAAGTACAAAGCTAATTCGTGAACTGGTCTAGCTGCCATTTTGGAGTAAGGAAAGATATTTATACCCCCTCTGAAGTGAATTGAAGAGGCTTCAGATGTTTTTTTTTTGCCTTCCTCTGGATCAAATAGCAGTTAAGCAGGTTTCAATTAGACAAATATGTAGAAATAATGGGTGCAAGTCTTTATTTAACCTAACTTCTTATGTTCCGATAGAACATACTCCCTTTGAAAAATTAGAGTGCTCATTTTCCAAGACTGCAAGCAATTGTCCCAGTAGCATAGCCAATACATTCCAATCAGAGACTTGCTTTCCTTATTCAACCACTAGCAGACATATGAAAGATAACCAATATCAATCCCAACATGCCTTTTGAAAAAACACACACCATCTCTCTCCTTGGGGCAGATTCCCTAAAGGGCGAAGTGACTAACGCTAGTGAAAACTCCCCAGCATGACGTAATTTCGGAACTTCGTTGATTCCTAACGGGCACAGGCGTCACTTCGCTAGCGGAGATAGACACTAGCATTGCTTCGCACTCTAATGGCGAATTTTTGCTCTGGCGAACGGACATAACTCTGCAAATTCACTAATATGTGGATTTTACTGAATGTTACCTCATTCGCCAGATTTGTCTTCGCCTGCTCAGACCAGGCGAGGTGGAATAGAGTGCATAGGACCCAATTTATAGAGCAAAATTGTTCTAAGTCTCAAAAAAACGCTAGTGGCTTTTCCTTTATCTGAATGATAGCTTGCAAAGGTTCGTGAAAAAAATTTGGGTAACTGGGTTCTACCCTCCATATGGAACATTATCTATACACTGGGCTCATGTGTAGGGCATTATAACAACTCTATTTTATTTATTACGGTTCCCTGGACTTGTGTAATGTAATGTATTTGCTGCAACATACACATTCATGTAACATTATCATTTCCCGCCGTATGCAAATTAAGCAACACTAGCGCATCTTTGCTTTGATTGCCAAAGTAACGCTAGCGTTACACCCTGGACACAACTTTGCACTTTAGTGAATTTACGTTGTCCTATCGAATTGATGCCTGGCGAAATGTTGCGATTGCTGTGAAGCCGTCGTCTATCTAGTGATAGAAAAATTCTTGTCAGAAGTTTTTTCCTTCGAGTGATATATTCTTTAATAAACTTTTGGACATCATCCAATAAAATACGCAACAGCAAGAAAATGTTTCTCCAAATTGGGATTTTTTTTTCAGTTGATGGAAATTGGCCACGATTGGAGTGACATTTCACACCCTGTGGAATTGTCTGACCTTTAATTCTGATACAACAGAGTTTCAATAAAACAAGCCAATTTATATCGACCAATATATTAGCTGGTAAGCTTTTCAAACGTAGTGTTCCAATGACTGATATTTTGTTTTATACATGGTTTGTGCCATTTTGTTTTTTATTTCTTTCAGATATATTACAAGGAAATGGAAATATTTTTCAAAGCTTCTCCAAAAACATTTCAATAACCTTTTAATGTACTGTATATCTTGTTGGCTTTAGGTATCAATGTAAGTTCAAATTTGTGCTTTGCACTGAACAAAAATATCATAATGAATCAGCATTTAGGAAGTCTGTTGGCTGTACCTATTTATGATACTCCCTCAAGGTTCAGAGTAACACAAAACACATACATACTGTATATTTTCACTTGTCTTTTAGTCTTCAACTCATTTTGACTGCATCTAATGCGTCTACAGCACTGGTCCCCAACCTGCAGCTTGAGAGCAACATGCTCACCAACCCCATGGATGTTGTTCTCAGGGTCCTTTGAATTCCAAGTGTGAAAGCAAGTTTTAATTGCATAAAAACTAAGTATAGTGCCAAGTAGAGCCTTTTGTAGGCTGCAATCCACATAGGGGCTACCATATAGCCAATCATAGCCCTTATTTGGCACCCCAAGGGATTTTTTCTTTGTGTTGCTCCCCAACTCTTTTTACATTTGAATGTGGTTCACGGGTTAAAAAGATTGGGGGCCCCTACAGTGTCTGTGGTTTGAATGTTTGAATGTCATATATTTGTGCATTTGTTAATGGTTTGTTTATTTATATTGATGAGTGAAATTGCTTTGCAGGCATGGATTTATTGAGAATTTTTATTTCCAGGCATGGATTTATTGGAAATGTGCTTCACCATCTGCAATTTTTTTTGCAAAAAAGAAAACTTTAATGCTTTACAATAATATTTCGCTGTTTCGTGAATTTTACCTGCAAAGCAAAACAGGACAGATTCACTCATCCCTACTCCATATTTTTAGGGTAATGGTACATGGGGAGATTTGTCACCAGTGATATATCTGCACTGCCACAGGAGACAAATCTTCCGATTGCATAACATTTGCATAACATTTGAATCACCACAATTAAAATAGATTATTTGTGGCAATCCTGCTTAATCATGGGAAAATGTGAAAAAAGGCAATTTCATGTGATTAGGCTGGATGTAAGGCAACTGGAAGGCCTCATTGGGAAATTTGTTTCCATGGTAGTGCAGATTTACCACAGCTGAAAAATCTCCTTGTCTGCCAGGGCCTTTAGCTAAATTTGGCATAAAACTCCCCAAGGCAGAAGTTGAGGCTTTTTTACAGCGATTCAAATGTTAGGCAATGGGATGGCATTTCAAGAGATTTGTCGGCCTGCGGCAGCTCTGATTTACATTGGAGATGAAGCTTTTCATGGCCAGGGGCCCTTATCTAAATTTAACATAAACTCCCCTAGACAGAAGGCAAGTAAATGAAAATGAAGCTTTCAGATAAAGGGCAATTGGTCCTGCTTTATGTTTTGTGAGACAAGTGCTCTAACCTGGGATAAGGGATTTAGCAAATTTAAAAGATGGGTTAAAAAATGCTTCAAATATCACCATTTCAAAGTTGAGTTTGGTGAAAGACTCTCCGAACCATCCATTTAACAGTGTGATTATCACAAAAGGTTTGTCATAAGATTTGGGAGTACAGGTATGGGATTTCCATTATCTGGAAACCCGTTATCCAGAAAGCTCCTAATTAAGGAGAGGTTGTCTCCCATAGACTCTATTATTATCAAATAATCCAAATAAAAAAATCTGTAATAATTAAATAGTAGCTTGTACTTGATCCCAACTAAGATATAATTAATCCGTATTGGAAAATGAACCAGCCTATTGAGTTTATTTAATGTTTACATGATTTTCTAGTAGACTTAAGGTATTAAGATCCAAATAACAAAAAGACCTGTTATCTGGAATACCCCAGGTCCAGAGCATTCTGGATAACAGGTCCCATACCTGTCCTATACTATATTATATTTTTTTTCTTTTGCTGTGCCTGTCTACTCCTGGGCTTCCAAAGGAGAGGACTACAAGAAACCTTCTAAAAAGATTTCTAAATGCAAGAAGGTTAGAAGGGCACAGCAGACCTTTAATAATCGGTCCAATTCATGAGGCATTGCACGTGGCTCACCAGAGCACATGAGCTAATTGCTTCCATATTGTTTTGCATTTAAACTCAGTTGCATTACATTGTATTTGTCCAAATGCGACATGGTGCATTTTTATGTGCTTGATGCATATTCAAAATTGATTAAAATAGAGGCATTAATGTTAAACTTTCTTATTAAAAAATGTATCTTTACATTTTCATGTATTCAGACCACATTTTGACATGCCAGCATTTAATAGCCCTAAGCCCATGTGTGTGTTCTAGCGAAGTTTGTTCATTGTTCCCTGATTGTATCTGCCCAGCACCTTAGCACACAGTTGAGCAATTTGCCTTTAAGTACTCACCATATACATCTGTTCATATTCCCTCCACAACGACTCCGCACTGCATAGAGATATGATTATATCTAATCACAGAAATAGTAATTTAGCTCTATTTTCACCTGTAGCCTCAATCCATTTTGCGTAGGCGTAATAAAGTTACAGCTTTTGCTTCATATTCCAAACATCTGTTCATTTTGCATTTGCTTTCATTATCTTTTTATCCGGCACTAATATTCCATGACTTGCCTAATAAGTTTTCTTTGGCAGTTCACTTGCTACTCCCTTCCACCCTTTAGTATGAGAAATCTGTGTAATTTATTTAAGCATTTTGATTTACTGCACAAAGAGACTGCATTCATGGGCAGTATGCTTTCAGTTAGCTCTCCGCTAATTCAGATTGAGAAGTCATCACTGGTGCATTCTCCACTCCTCATATATAAAACTCCAATGTCAAACATCAATGACTGCTTTTGGTGCCGCAACCTTTTTCAGTTTATTACTAATGGCATATACAGTATGAAGTGGGTATGGATATAGTATTACTTTACCTACTCTATATGATACTAAATAAATGAATGGGTAGTCCCAGTCAAATACACAAAAAAAAATATGTTGCACAATTAATGATGGGCGAATTTGGGGCAATTCGCTTCTCTGAAAAATTCACGAATTTCCAGTGAAATTCGCGAAACGGTGAAAAATTCATGAATTTCCAGCGAAATTTGCGAAACTGCAAAAAATTTGCGAAATGGCGCCGGCATCTCGTTTTTGACGCCGGTGTCCGTTTTTTTGGACGCCGTTGAATTTTCGCTGCGGTTTTGCGAATCGCGGGAATTCGCAGAGAATTTCTGGCGAAACGTGAGAAATTCGCCCATCACTGTTAGAGAGATTATTATATCATCCCCTTATATATTTATACATAGTTATTAGCAAATTTGGGGTGTTTTGCTTCTCCGAAAAATTTGCGAATTTCCAGCAAGATTCACGAAACGGCTCAAAATTCGTGAAACGGCACCGGCGTCTCGTTTTTGACACTGGAGTCTGTTTTTTGGACGTCGACGCAAATTCGCTGGCAAAAATGGCGTCCATTTTTTTGGACACCAGCAAATTTTTGATGCGGTTTCGCAAATTTGTTCGGCGGCGGCTTGGTGGCGGGGGTCTAATAAATTCGCCCATCACTAATAGTCATTATATCACCACTTAAGCGCCTCTTCTCCAGTGTGAACATCCCCAATTTGGCCAGTCTTTCCTCATAGCTAAGATTTTCCATACCTTTTACCAGCTTAGTTGCCCTTCTCTGTACCCTCTTTAATTCAATAATGTCCTGTTTGAGTGATGGAGACCAAACCTGCTCCCCCACTATCCAGCATCTTACTTATCTCATCATAAAAAGCAGTCAGAATTGTCTGACATGACCTATCCTTCCTATCCTATTTTTGTTCACACACAGGTCACATTGTGTTTCAGGTCAACTCGCACATCATGTACACTACATGGTTACAGCCGGCTCCCACTCACTCTGCACAATACAGTTATAGGATCCGTTTATTTAATGCTCATATGATTTTTTAGTTGACTTTAAGTATGTTGATCCAAATTACAGAAATATCCATTATCAGGAAAACCCCAGGTCCCAAGCATTTTGGATAATAGGTCTCATATCGGTATTATGGTGAAAAGTAGCAGAAGTATTTTCCATATAAAATGCAACATTCTTTCTGGACATTCTGAACTTCCACAATTTGGAACTTGCATCGGATGTGTCTTGGTGCCAACATTTTGCCCATTTGTAAATGGGAAACAAGTTTCATTGGCATCAATGTGGGCATTTTCATTTGTGCGGCATCATGATCACCTGTTGAGCTCCCAGGTGCACCCAAGAGCACCTATAGGCCCAGAACACAATGGGAGATTTGTATACACCCCTGTTCCCCAGTTTGTGCAGCATCTCGGGCCCTATACAGAAGCAGACACTATTGGAAATCAGAGGAACACAGATAGGCGCAAGTGTATGTTTATTTGCACCCATTTGAATGTTTAGAAATCCTAATAACTGTAATATGTATATGAGGGTTGGATGGAGTCTGTAACACTTTTTTTAATAGTTGTCCAACATACAGTATTAGGCACAAGTCTCATATCCACCAATGGGCAAAGGCCTGGGTAAAGCTGCCCTTATTGTTTGTGGTACCAATGGGGCTAATGATACAGGGGCATTTCTGGCCATGTTGCAGCCCTGAGGTGGCCTTTCAGATGTTGTCCGCCTCACAACCTGCGCATACCTTTCCGAGAGCCAAAGGGGATCACAACACTAGTACAGAGGGCACAATTGCGCTCGCAGTAAAAACAGAGCCAAAATTTCATTTTAAAAATCATAATTTTTGTCTTTTTAAGTTACCAAGAGCAGTGTTTTGCCACCCATGGTAACATACGGGCTGTTGCTGTCTGAGGTGAGTTTTACACCTTTCTTTAAGGCAGCAACACCCCTGAATCCATACAATTCTATATCTCAACAGCTAATAACCAGTAGCAGGCACTATATCTAAACAGCTGGTGTAAATTCTTACACAAGAAACACTAAATTGCAGAGCACAATGGGTTATTACAGCCTTTTGCTTCAAAACTGCAGCCATTAAATTTAAAATTGGAGAAAAGGCACAGGTTAAAGAGCAAGTAGCAGGTAAGTACTGTAGAATGCAATAGGGTTTTGCTTCCTGTAAGAACTAAACCCATTGTATTCTACAGAGTTAATCTGTTATCTGCTATTTAACCTGTACCATGTATCCCTATTAGGGATGTAGCGAACGTCGGAAAAAAAGTTCGCGAACATATTCGCGAACTTGCGCAAAAACGCGAGCGGTTCGCGAACGGTTCGCGAACCCCATAGACTTCAATGGGAAGGCGAACTTTAACATCTAGAAAAGACATTTCTGGCCAGAAAAATGATTTTAAAGTTGTTTAAAGGGTGCAACGACCTGGACAGTGGCATGCCAGAGGGTGATCAAGGGCAAAAATGTATCTGAAAAATCTGCCTGTGTGTGCTTGGAAGAGATAGTGTAGGGGGAGAGCTGTTAGTGATTTCAGGGACAGATGATAGTAAGTTTGCTGGCTAGTAATCTGCTTGATACTGCTCTGTATTGGAGGGACAGAAGTCTGCAGGGATTTGAAAAAAAGTGACTCCGGTGTTTTTTCTGGAGACGGTAATATTATGGATATTTAGACAGAATGGGAACAAGGTCACACAGCTCGATGGCGGGTTGAAGAAAACAGTGTGCAAATAATGCCTACAAGGCCAACGTATACACTACTACAGCGGTGGATACGGATTACGTAAAATATATGAATGCTGCTTGAAAAAAAGTAACTCAAGTGGTTTTTCTAGAGACGATAATATTATCAATATTTAGACAAAATGTGAACAAGGTCACACAGCTCGATGGCGGGTTGAAGAAAACAGTGTGCAAATAATGCCTACAAGGTCAACGTATACACTACTACAGCGGTGGATACGGATTACGTAAAATATATGAATGCTGCTTGAAAAAAAGTAACTCAAGTGGTTTTTCTAGAGACGATAATATTATCAATATTTAGACAAAATGTGAACAAGCTCACACAGCTCGATGGCGGGTTGAAGAAAACACTGTGCAAATAATGCCTACAAGGCCAACGTATACACTACTACAGCGGTGGATACGGATTACGTAAAATATATGAATGCTGCTTGAAAAAAGTGACTCCGGTGTTTTTTCTGGAGACGGTAATATTATGGATATTTAGACAGAATGGGAACAAGGTCACACAGCTCGATGGCGGGTTGAAGAAAACAGTGTGCAAATAATGCCTACAAGGCCAACGTATACACTACTACAGCGGTGGATACGGATTACGTAAAATATATGAATGCTGCTTGAAAAAAGTGACTCCGGTGTTTTTTCTGGAGACGGTAATATTATGGATATTTAGACAGAATGGGAACAAGGTCACACAGCTCGATGGCGGGTTGAAGAAAACAGTGTGCAAATAATGCCTACAAGGCCAACGTATACACTACTACAGCGGTGGATACGGATTACGTAAAATATATGAATGCTGCTTGAAAAAAGTGACTCCGGTGTTTTTTCTGGAGACGGTAATATTATGGATATTTAGACAGAATGGGAACAAGGTCACACAGCTCGATGGCGGGTTGAAGAAAACAGTGTGCAAATAATGCCTACAAGGCCAACGTATACACTACTACAGCGGTGGATACGGATTACGTAAAATATATTATGGCTGCTTGAAAAAAGTGACTCCGGTGTTTTTTCTGGAGACGGTAATATTATGGATATTTAGACAGAATGTGAACAAGGTCACACAGCTCGATGGCGGGTTGAAGAAAACAGTGTGCAAATAATGCCTACAGGGCAAATAATGCCTAAAAGGTCAACTTATACACTACTACAGCGGTAGTAAAATAAAAAAAAGTAAAATAAAAAAAAAATGAATATTAAAAAAAAAAAATTAAAGTTGGTGCTGCTGAACTACTAGGAGCAGCAGATTAGCACACCAGTCCCACTCCCCAACACTGCTAGACTAATAGCACTGGGCTCTTATAGTAGTAGTAGTAGTAGTAGTAGTAAAACAACAAAAAAATAAATAAAAGCAGTCCTTACAAGGACTACTGTTATTGCAGCAGTCAGCAGATGAGATCAGAAGCAGGACAGCTGCCCACTGCAGCTACATACAGAGCACTGCAGTAGAAGGTAGATTACTAGCCAGCAAAGCTACCTAAGCTTAAATGTCCCTCAAACCCCTGCAGACTTCTGTCCCTCCAATAACAGAGCAGTATCAAAATGATTACTAGCCAGCAAACTTTCAACTGTCCCTGAAATCACTAACAGGCAGCAGCTCTCTCCCTACACTATCTCTTCAGCACACACAGGCAGAGTGAAAAAACGCTGCAGGGCTTCGGTTTTTATAGGGAAGGGGAGTGGTCCAGGGGAGAGCTTCCTGATTGGCTGCCATGTACCTGCTGGTCTGGGGTGAGAGGGCAAAAAAAAGCGCCAACAATGGCGAACCCAAAATGGCGAACGTCGCGCGACGTTCGCGAACTTCCGGCGAGCGCGAACACCCGATGTTCGCGCGAACAAGTTTGCCGGCGAACAGTTCGCGACATCTCTAATCCCTATTTCAAATTGACTCCTCTCTCTCCTTCTCTAGTCATATCAACAGCACTGTCAAAACCTGTCACTTTTTCCTGCGCAAAATCTGTCCCTTCCTTTCACCAGATACATCCAAGATGCTCATGCATGCTCTCATCCTATCCAGACTAGTTTACTGTAACCTTCTACTAACTGGCCTCCCTAACTCCCATCTCTCCCCCCCTACAGTCTGTATTAAACACATACATACATGCTGTGGGGCTGTGTGACTAGTTCAGGGACTGGGGCCCTTGTTGAAGTTGAGGGTCGGATGAATTCAACCCAATATCAACAAATTCTTCAGGATAATGTTCAAACATCAGTCACAAAGTTGAAGTAACACAGGGGTTGGATATTCCAACAAGACAATGACCCTAAACACACTTCAAAATCTACAAAGGCATTTATACAGAGGGAGAAGTACAATATTCTGGAATGGCGTCACAGTCCCCCGACTTGAATATCATCAAAAATCTATGGGATGATTTGAAGCAGACTGTCCATGCTCAGCAGCCATCAAATTTAACTGAACTGGAGAGATTTTGTATGGACGAATGGTCAAAAATACCACCATCCAGAATCCAGACACTCATCAAAGGCTATAGGAGGTGTTAGAGGCTTTTACATTTGCAAAATGAGGCACAACTAAATATTGATGTAATATCTCTGTTGGGGTGCCCAAATGCATGCACCTGTCTAATTTTGTTATGATGCATATTGCATATTTTCTGTTAATTCAATAAACTTTATGTTGAAATACTACTGTTTCCATAAGGCATGTTATATATTAAAAGGGAGTTGCTACTTTGAAAGCTCAGCCAATGATAAACAAAACTTTAAGGGTTCCTAAACTTTTTCATATGACTGTATATACAGTACATGTTGTACCTTTACATTTGATTCTAATTGTCCCTCTGATGCTTAGATCCCAGGCCCATGCCCTCTCAACATTGCCTACATGAAACTTTTTAAATGTCAAGTATGAAAGCTACACTTTGACGATCAATATGTCCTTTAGCTGCTTTTCTCCTTTAATTATTGTAAATCCAGGAGAGAAGCAGACCAAAGAAAATGCCCGAAGCTTTTTTTTTCATATGGTCAAGTCAACAGAGCTTTCAGAGAATTTAATTGGCCTTAGCAGAAATGGGATATATAGCACAACATTGGTTGCACAAGGCCAGTGTGAATTAGAAGAAGTCATAAACCTTAGTATAAGATGTTTCACAGTGAGCAGATTTACACACATCTTCACATCTTTTTCCTTATAAAACTAGAAGAGCATCTGTGTCATATACAATTAATAGTATGCATTAGGCAGGTTTGTTAAAGGTACCATAAAGAGTCTATCTACAATGTTCATTAATATAAGGAAATATATCATGGAAAAATTCAAATACATATTAGTAACTCTCCCATGTCCCCCATGAAACAAGGTAGCCACCGCCGTGTCCAAGCCTTGCACCAGGTTAGGTACCCGCAGAATACCTGCAAAGCAGTCAGGCTTTAGGCAGAAAATCCCTGATTTCCTGACCGTGCTGGAAGCCCATAGAAAACCCGCCTGGGGGTGCAGGCAATTTTCTGTCCCTGTACTGCTGAATCTGCGCCAGAGTGATGCCACTGCCGGTCCATGGTGACATCACTTCCGGTCTTGCAGGTTCCCTAGTCGGAAAGTAAGTTAACTCTATAGGGTTTGGTTTGAGTGGCAGTTCTAGGTAGGCGGATGTGTTGGGTGGCAGATATGGGTCGGGTTAGGGGTCAGCAGATCCAGGTTGGGCACAGGTCCTTCCTATTTAAAAGCATCTACCATGTGTTCTGAAATATGTCATATTGGAGAGACAACACAAAGGGGCCAATTCACTAAGCTCGAGTGAAGGAATAGAGAATAGAGTTTTCTCCTCCCCCCCACAATATAGTTTTTCTCATGTTTGAATATGACTATACGGTATTTCACTGCTTAACAATAAGAAACGAGAATATTCAGGATGTAAATGTATGTCAAGAAGTTCTTTATTCATAACTATATGTTTACATGTAAGAAATACATTCCATTGTAAGCTTTAATAAATACAAAGTTGAAAAAAAAAAAATTCCCCATTAGAATACTTTCCTCAAAGCACAAAACAAATTTTATTTCGATTGTTGATAAATCAGCCCTTTAAAAATACATAAACATACATAGAAAACAAGTACACGAACCATGAGCATTGGTGCTTCAATAGTAATGATCTAGGTAAAAAAAAAAGAAGAAAAGAAAATGTTGACTTCTCATGAGATATAAGTCCCAAAAGTGCAAGAAAGCTTGTTGTTATCAACATGTGAAAATGAAAGTGTTCCCCCGAGACTTGCACATACTTCCATTTCCTCCACTAGAGATCATTACTTTTCATGCTTTAGCAAATAGTGCACATACTGTAAGTAATATTTAGGGGAAAGGGCTTGGCGCTTATTGAGATGGAAATGAGAAAACACTTTACCTGGAATATACTGGAAATCATGGCTGCTTTCAGTTTGAATAAATATAAAGTGCAGTATAAGTTATGCAATGGGCTGAAAAACCTATGATACTGTAATAGCCAAAATATATGTGTGTGTTCAGGCAGTTCAGGTGAACTGTATATTGCTTTTTCTTGAAGGCCTCACAAAGCTTTAGGTACATTCAGTTTGCATTAAAGAACTAAGGACAAATAACTATAAGGGCTCATTTAAATCCCCAAGTGCAGTGAGTATAATTTCGAGAACAATTGCCATTTTTTTGGCCACAATGCATACATTTTCCCACAATTTCTGTGTCATTATGGACACATTGAATCTGATACAATTGCACTGTGCTGTTGCATCTGATTTGCCAAAATACACGGAATTTCATGTGTTTTCCATGACAAATTGGGTGCAGCTGTGCCAAATATTTTTAAAGCCCATCTGGTGTCATTTCCAGTGTTAAGCATGCGAGTGACATGTGTGCCCTAGCCTTTTGGCATAACTGTGCTGTGACGATTGACACAGAGTGCTGTGGGACCTCTAGAGCCAGTTTTAGACTGGAGGGTCTAGGGCCCACAGGGACTGCCACCTCAGAGGCCAGCACACCCTTCAGGCCCCCTGCCACCAAGCCCCCTCCTTCCCACACCTTCCCCCCTGAATGCACCTTATTCTTTTTGTGGCCGTGATCAGGGCCATGTGGGGAGAAAAGGGGGCAGCACCCAGGGTTTCTGGCCAGGAAGCAGGTCTGGGTTCACAAGGATAGGCGGGCCCATGAGGCCCAGTCAGACCCTGTCTGGACCTACTATCTGGACAGGAGGTGGCGGTAGCGCAAGGGCTTCCTCCGCAGCAGCTCCCAATTCGAAATGGAAGGCAGACTGAGGGGTGTCAAGCACAACTATATGGAACTGCAAGTACCTTTGAAAGTGTTTCTACATGCAAATCACAGAGGGGTAAAGTGCAAGTTTTCCACTGCTCTTGCAGTAGTAAATAAGCTCTATAAAGTTATACAAGGTCATTGTGTGTTTTGGCACAAAGAGCCAATGTACCCCACCAGTTTGCTTAGGTGAATCACAAACAGTGATCCTATTGACCCAGGGCTCCTTTTCTTCTCAGGGTGATGGTGGTAACATTGTCCAGGAGAAACATGTCCTGTACATTGTTTGGTTCTAATTTGTTTTCATGCAATTTTGGAGGGAGGGGAGTATTCAACCAAACAAGTTTTCTAGACATTGTTTTCATGTTGAGGTAGTTTAAAGGCCATATGGACAAAAACAAAACTTTGCAAGTTTGGCCTGGTAAATTGGTGGCTTGGTGGAGGGTTTTGGACGGTTGCCTATGGACAGAGGGATGGGCTCTGTGGGCAGGGGGTTTTGAGGGTGGGTTTGTGGCTTTTTAATTTGCTGATATTATGTTCTGTTTGATGAATTAATGTAAGTGTATTATAATACAAATCCCTATTGACCCAGGGGATCCCTGGAGCTATTATTGTACTTTGCACACTGCACTTGCTATTGTAAATGCACCCTATATTCCCTTTACCCTAAAACCTTTAAGAATTCTTTTTTATTGGACACAGCAGGCAATGCAAATCATAAATATACGCTGGTAAACAGTTTTGTGTCAGAGTTGGCTTAGTGGACAGAACCAGTACTGGTAGGACCAGATAGATGGTGCGTATGCTGTCATTCCTCTGCTATTACTCTCCTTCTTCTATGTCTGCACTTCTACTCTAGGGAAGAGTAGACCTCTCATATCTGTGTTTGCCGTGTAAACGTAAATACAATTTCCTGTGAAATGTAAACTATATAAATTCAAATACATTGTTTTTAAAAAAAAATTGATTTTTTTTTCTGATGAAATTCCAGTGCAATCAAAACTCATGCCAAAATTCTAGTGCAGATTCATGAAAACTTTCACCACTCATTAAAACACAAAGCTGCAAATCTTTATGGGGTGAAAAAATATGCTTGCCCCTAGTAATAAGCTGGATTTTGTTAAGCAGGACATAGTTAGTAGCACTTACAATGTGAGTATATATTGCTTTAAATTATTAAATAGCAATGTTTTTTTTGTAAATATTCTATAGAATGCCAATGCAAGAATAAAAGTTATCAACTGTTTTTTTATAAATCCATATATAATGTTTCTGATAGTAGACTAACTCATGGGTTCCTGATGTTCATGACCTCAGATAACCAGGCTAGTAATGGGCGAATTACTTCACAAGGCACGAATTTACAGTGAATTTCCTCATTTCTCCGCCAGCAAATAAATTCCAAAAATGCAGTGAAAAATTTGCCATCTACAAATCCACCGCAACAAAAAAAAATTCTTGTGCTTATGAAAATTGACACGCGTCAAATTTATTTTGACGCCCATTGACTTCAATGCTTTTCTCAAAGTTCTCACCGATTTGCACATTTTTCGGTCAATTCACAAATTTTTCGAGCGATACAGCACAGATCTGCCCATCACTAATCCAAGCAATGTAACAAGAAAGAAAAGTTTTCATTTAGAAAGTATAAAAAAGGTGAGTAAATTGGTTACAGAATTTGTTCATATTCTTTGAGATGCAAGTCACTCAACAAAGAACGTTTTTCATTTAGAAAGTATTTTCTAAAGTAGCCGCAAAAGGCAGAGAAATTGGTTACAGAAATTGTTCAGATTTTTTGAGATGCAAAGCACTCAACAAAGAAAATTAATAGGGAAAATTGGTTGTCTCAACTGTCAGATTAGGAGTCATTTGGAACTGAAAAGTGGGCAAACACAGAACGTGGAATATTTGAGAACAGATCAACCATAACTGCATTGAACCAGCAGGCTATTGCTAATTAAGAATGATTAATTTAATGTAACAAGTTATCAAGAAAGAGAACCGATTATTTACTCAAGAACCTGCAATTTTCTCTGCTAAGACATGACAGTACATGTCATCTGCTCATCAGTCCTTTCCTGGTACATTTACACTCAAACCACAATACTGGGGTCTGGATATTGCTGGGGTTTTCTACTTCTGACTTTTCATTAGCCATAGGTAGACAAGTAAGAGTCAGGCAAGTTTTCCAATTTGTTTGCAAAAAACAACCTACTGTGAGCTGATGTCAAGCATCATTCTTGTATTTTTATTGAATTGACAGCAGTCTACTCAGAGAACAAATGTGGTTGGTTCATGCAGCCTGCCACTGCTTTGGGATGCACTTTATGATCATAAGATATTGTTAAATTAGGAGTATTGGAACATCCTATTTTCCTGAAATAAAATATTCTGTCTCGTGTCATATAAACAAATATTGTAAACCTTCCACTGTCAACAAGATCTAAGTATGGAGCTTTAACATAAAAGAAAATGGACCATTAATAGTTTTAAAATAGAGCTGTTTGCCAGCAAGTGCTAAGCAAGAATTAAGCCTGACTTGGCTAATATTTTCACATGTAAATGCATAAATATTTTTTAAATTACAGCTTGGTACAGATTTTCAGCAGAATTTACTTTTCGCAAGTGCTTACAATTATCCCAAATTTGCAATCAAATTTTGAAATACATTTTGTTTATTCAGAAAAAATAAATGTTTTTTTTTAAACAAAAAGGAGAAAAAAATCCATTGATTTCAATGCATTTGGTGCTAGAAAAACACTCCTTAAAGGAGACCTGTCATCCTAAGAAATAATTCCAAATCCTTTTCTATTATGAACATTAAGTAAAAGAAACTTTACAAACACTATGCAAATTATTTACATTTAGTTTCCTTCAGTCTTTGAATTTACAATCATAGGAAGCAGGCAGGTGCCATTTTGTGGGGACTTATATTAAGGCAAGTTTTCTATCACAACAAAAACTTGCAAATGCACCGGAATGGGAAGAACCTAATGCCCATACACAGGCGACACAATTATAGACTGTGAGGAGGGAGGGGGAATGTGAGGAGTGCATAGACAACTAGGTAATGCTGAATGGAAAGTGAAAGTAATTATCTGCCCGCCTCTATGATTCAGGCATTGAGATGGGACAGGCAATTTATGATTGACAGCTCAGATTTGTAAATACATGTACAACAGGCATGGATGTTTTGAAAAATAGTTTGGGGTTCATGTTTAATTTAAGGACATTCACTAACTTCGAGTGAAGGATTCGAAGGTAAAAAACTTCGAATTTCGAAGTTTTTTTTGGGCTACAGTACTTCGACCATCGAATGGGCTACTTCGACCTTCGACTACGGCTTTGAATCGAAGGATTCGAACTAAAAATAGTTCGACTATTCGACCATTTGATAGTCGAAGTACTGTCTCTTTAAAAAAAAAACTTTGACCCCCTAGTTCGCCATCTAAAAGCTACCGAAGTCAATGTTAGCCTATGGGGATGGTCCCCATAGGCTTGGCTAACTTTTTTTGATCGAAGGATATTCCTTCAATCGTTGGATAAAAATCCTTCGAATCGTTCGATTCTAAGGATTTTATCGTTCGATCGAACTATCTGCGCTAAATGCTTCAACTTCGATATTCGAAATCGAAGGATTTTAATTCCTAGTCAAATATCGAGGGTTAATTAACCTTCGATATTTGACCCTTAGTGAATCGGCCCCCAAGTGTTTAGACTAGACAGTCAGGGAAAACCTTATTGAGATCTTATAAAACAGGGTCTGTAGCTTTAAGTTACTGCACAAGCTGAAAGAAGAGCAGATATATCTAACATGATAATAAAATATAGATAGCTATATTAATTAAATGGAAAAACATATGGCACTTACTATTACTTTAATTCTTGTCCTAGGGTAGTGCCGATCCATAAGGATTACAAAGATGTCAAAGGAGAAACCATGTGAAATATTAATGTACTACAAGAACCTATTCATTTGCTGTGCACCACGTATAGATATTATCTGTATTTATGAGACAAAGAGAAGCAGGTAAGAATAATTATGAAGTTAAGTTACTAGTTTGCTTCCATTTTATTGTGCATGAAATCAGCAACAGAAGAAGTGGTAATGAGTCTATCTATATGCTGCTTCTGTCTCAAGATGCTGCACAATGTACCCACCGCATCCCATTAAATCCTACTGCATGAGCCTGTGCATTAATGTGGATGATTCATAAGAGTAGTGAAAGGGCAGAGAAATTCTACGGGATTTACTTTTTTTTTATAGTGTATAATGCACCTTAGATTAATTATTTCCAGGTTCCACTGACTGAATCTTGTGGGTGAAAATGGAATGGTCCAGATTCAAAGAAATTGAAAAATTTAGGTTAAGTAAATGTGTACAAGAAGACTCCAAGGAGTTTTAGCGATTCAATTTGCTGCGAGAGCCTGAATGTACATCTCAAATCCATGTTAACCAAAAGAGCTTGTCTCTGTTAGAAATAAATATTCTACCGTAAGAAAAGTAGGTAACGGCAGCTGAAAAGAAGGAAACAAGTATAAGGTGTATTTTATAAAAAGGCTGGACATTGCACCTCTCTGCAGTTGAGCTTGGCTTGGGGGTCTCATAGTCATGATCATCTCAAAAATGATATAGCAAATATTGTTCAAAGAAAGAATTTCAGGCTCTTTTGTGATTGTTCCCTTCATGTGCCTTAAAAACAAACCATATAGACAAATACAAGAGGTCCTCTGCACTCAACCCATTATCAATATATTTAAGACAAACCAGACCATGGCTAGAACTGATTAAAAACAATCCCCAGCAAGTTGTATTTGTTGCTTCCATAAGACTTTCTAGAAATGCCTTAGCCGACCTCTCTACTTTTCTAATATTACATTTCTAATCTACTAAGACTTATCTTTCCTACAGAGGTGTCACTTAGGTTTTCAAGATTAAGAATGTAATATCCCAGTTACTAAGCATATATGAACTTTTATAATTTCAGAAGAAAGAAACCATAGTTACACGCATACAGAGAAATACTTTATTCTGTGCAAGCAACAAAAAGAAACTCAACGGGAACAAAACTACAGAATAACCATTTCCAAAAAATGGCACTACTTTATACAAAAGTTAATTTTGTCTTTAATTTAATTATTTTTATTTAAATATTTTATTTTTGGCTCCAAATGAGAGCAACTCTTTAAGCATATTTTTACATACCGGTATGGTATCCATTATCCAGAAAGCTCAGAAATTATGGAAAGGTTGTATCCCGTAAACTCCATTTTTTCCCAATAATACAAACATAGTTACATAGTTACATAGTTACATAGTTAAATTGGGTTGAAAAAAGACAAAGTCCATCAAGTTCAACCCCTCCAAATGAAAACCCAGCATCCATACACACACCCCTCCCTACTTTTAATTAAAATTCTATATACCCATACCTATACTAACTATAGAGTTTAGTATCACAATAGCCTTTGATATTATGTCTGTCCAAAAAATCATCCAAGCCATTCTTAAAGGCATTAACTGAATCAGCATCACAACATCACCCGGCAGTGCATTCCACAACCTCACTGTCCAGAGAAAACAACCCCAACCTTGACAGTCTACCCTCATAATTTAAGTCTTCCGTCCCTCTAACCAGTTTAGTTGCACTTAGTCTCTGCACTCTCCAGCTCATTTATATCCCTCTTAAGGACTGGAGTCCAAAACTGCACTGCATACTCCAGATGAGGCCTCACCAGGGACCTATAAAGAGGCATAATTATGTTTTCATCCCTTGAGTTAATGCCCTTTTTTATGCAAGACAGAACTTTATTTGCTTTAGTAGCCACAGAACGACACTGCCCAGAATTAGACAACGTGTTATCTACAAAGACCCCTAGATCCTTCATTTAAGGAAACTCCCAACACATTGCCATTTAGTGTATAACTTGCATTTATATTATTTTTGCCCAAGTGCATAACCTGCATTTATCAACATTGAACCTCATTTTCCAGTTTGCTGCCCAGTTTTCCAGTTTAGACAAATCATTTTGCAAAGTGGCAGCATCCTGCATGGAACCTATAGTTCTGCACAATTTAGTATCATCTGCAAAAATAGAAACAGTACTTTCAATGCCCACCTCCAGGTCATTAATAAACAAGTTGAAAAGCAAGGGACCTAGTACAGAGCCCTGCGGTACTCCACTAACAACACTGGTCCAATTAGAAAATGTTCCATTTACCACCACTCTTTGTAGTCTATCTTTTAGCCAGTTCTCTATCCAGGTACAAATACTATGTTCCAGGCCAACATTCCTTAATTTAACCAGTAACCTTTTGTGTGGCACTGTATCAAATGCTTTAGCAAAGTCTAAGTAAATCACATCCACTGCCATCCCAGAATCGAGGTCTCTACTTACATTCTCGTAAAAAGAAATTAAGTTAGTCTGGCAAGATCTATTACGCATAAAACCATGCTGGCACAAACTCACAGTATTATGATTTGCTATGAAGTTCAGTATCTTATCCTTTATTAACCCTTCGAAAAGCTTTCCTACCACTGACGTCAGACTAACTGGCCTATAGTTTTGAGGCTGAGAACGGGATCCTTTTTTGAATAGAGGCACCACATTAGCAATTCGCCAGTCTCTCGGCACTATGCCAGATCTCAATGGAAACGATTTCCTTTACTTTGTAGAAATAAATCAGTATCTTGTACTTGATCCAAACTAAGATATAATTAATCCTTGTTGGAATCAAAACAAGCCTATTGGATTTATTTAATGTTTACATGTTTTTTCTAGAAGACTAAGGGGCAGATTTATCAAGGGTCGAATTTCGAAGTATAAAAAGCTTTGAAATTCGACCATCGAATTGGAATACTTCGACTTCGAATATCGACTTCCGAAAACTTAGAAAAAAACTAGAAGCCCATAGGCTAACATAGCACTTCGGCAGGTTTAATTTGGCAAAGTATTGAAGTCAAAGTTTTTTTAATATTCAAACGATTTTACTTCGAATCGAATTCAAAGTCATAGTATTCTATTTAATGGTCGAAATATCCAAAAAATTACTTATAATTTTTTTACTTCGAAAATCCCCTCGAATTCACTTTGACCCTTGATAAATCTGCCCCTTAAGGTATGAAGAACCAAATTACAGAAAGATCCAACATCCAAAATGCCCTAAGTCCCAGGCATTCTGGATAACAGATCCCATACCTGGACCCTTTTGGCCATTTTAGACTTCACCAATATACAAATGGCTTGGCTTCAACATGCCATGGGGGAGAAAATTCTAAAATAAATGGTTATTTCAAAATGAATACACTTGCAAACCCCAACATAATCAGCTTGTGTCTGACCAATTCATTGGAAAACACTAGGGGGCCCATTCACTTAGCTCCAGTGAAGGAATAGAGGAAAAATAGTTCGAATTTCAAAGTGTTTTTTTTTGGCTATTTCGACCATCGAATGGGCTACTTCGACCTTCGACTTCGAATCGAACGTTTCGAACTAAAAATCGTTCGACTATTCGACCATTCGATAGTCGAAGTACTGTCTCTTTAGAAAAACTTCGACCCCCTAGTTCGCCACCTAAAACCTACTGAGGCCAATGTTAGCCTATGGGGAAGGTCCCCATAGGCTTCCTAACAATTTTCTGATCAAAGGATAATCCTTTGATCGCTGGATTAAAATCCTTCGAATCGTTTGATATCGGGTTAATTAACCCTCGATATTCGACCCTAGGTAAATTTGCCCCTAGAAATATACCTGCAATCCCTAAATTTAATGTTTTACAATTTTTTCATCTTTTACTTTCTAACTGCTGCACTTGTTTCTAAAACCATCAAATGTTAAACTCATGAGTATGTAAATCTTTGCAAAACCAAATAAAAAAAAATCTTCAAAAAATCATAAAGAAAATGGAAATTTTACTCCTGTTTACTATTATTTTTCAGAGGCTAGAGCAAATATAGTCCATTGTTAAAATGAATTCAGCGTTGGCCTTTGCAGTACTTTTATGACAGACCATAAATACAATATACTGTTAATGTGCACTGGTAAAGTATATATAAGATGCTATGTAGCAATTGCAGATAACATTTAAGATTCAATAGGGCTTTTAACATTTAAGAGCACATACTACATAAGCTCTTTGGAATACAATGAGTCTACTATTTAAGGAGAAATAAATTAGGTTTTCTACTTGCCTTTGGTTTTCATGTAAAAATCACTGTGGCTGCCAATAGATATATTATATTTGCAGGTGCTTGACAATTTTATTTTTATATATGTAAATAGATGTATTTAATATTAAAACAATAATGCGAGAATAATTCACCTCAAGTGATGCTTTTTATTCTCACCCAATGTGTTAAATAGATCCCTGAATAAAAATTCCCTAGTGTTTAATCCAGTCACAGGTCAAATTTACCAAAAATAAAAATCCTAATCAGGGAATCAAGTCAAGTCCCAAAAAGTATTCAGTTCATTCTTGATATTAGTCAAAATAAAGTTTCAATTTTATTTGATCTAAGAACCCTAAGAGCTAGAAAGTGTGTCAGTGCAAATTAACTAAAATCTTCATCCATGATTAGGATATTTGGTGGTTAATATTTAAATGAACTTTTAGAAGCCCATTTACTTAAGGTTGAATTTTAGTTGTATTAGAGCTTTTTGAAACCACAATAAAACTCTATTTCTCTAAAATCTCGAATGCCATTAAAGTTATTTATAGATCCAAATATTAAAAGTATGAACGAAAATAATGCTGAACGATCCAAAAAAATATGAATATTTTTAAAGTCTCAAAAAAATTTAGTTTTTGTGTTGTTTTTTTCACTTAATAAATCTCCAATTTTTAGAGTTTTAGAGAATAAATGCTTTTTATTACAAATTCACTCCAGAATTCAAGACAGTAAGGGGCTGATTTACTAAAAGTAGAAGTAATCTCAGTTTTTTATGAAAACAAAGACTCTTCCTCAACTAATTAACTAATTTATCAATCATTTTTCTCCAATAATCGGAGCAACAAAATGTTGTCTACAAAATCGAGTATCAATTTGTATGGTACAATTGTCTCTCAAAAAACTCAATTTTATCAAATTTTGCCAGCGAAAACTTGACTTTTTTTTGGATAATTAGACTAAAACCCCAACTTTTTTTAATTATCCAGTGCAGATCACAATGTCAGGTAAGAAACAACTTCAGGGACATCTGCCATTGATTTCTTCATGACCTTGACAGGTTTGAGATGGCATATTTTCGAATTCTGATTTTCAGCAGTTTTGCAGTATGATAAATCTCAAAAAATTTAAGTTTTTATTTTTTCCACATAAAAAAAAAACTTGACCAGAAAAAAACGTAGTTTCATGTATGGGCTCCCAAGTGTCCAAGTAACAGGTACATGACTTTCTCACATTTACAGCCCACCATAGATGATATAGACCCAGGCACAATCATTTATTGCAGTAAATTCTATAAAAGGTTTGGACAAAAGGTCTCAGTGATTGTAAATTAAGAATTACTATGGGTATTGAGAAACTCTGCGGCTGGTCCCAAACTCCAGTGCAATTTTTACCCTGGGGCCCCCATGCTGCTTATTGCTGTTGATATAGAAATCTGACAAGCATTGCATTGAAGTACTCCCACAAGTTTAAGTATATTCCTCTGTTAGGCAGACAGGTCATCAATCATATTTACAGGAACAAGCATAAAAGTGAGCCTTCTAGCTGAGCGGCAGCGGTTTTAGTAACCACTGTTTACTGTTTCCTATTAGCACCTCTACAACAAAATAAATTGTACAGATTTATTTATTATTATTGTTATATAACTTGCTCAAATATATACTGGAATCACATCTTCATTAGCTATAGGACTAACAGTCTATGAATCAAGGTCCAAATGAAAATTGAATTCCAAGTCTTATCAAAATGCCACAGATAACTGGTTTTCCTTTCTAGCTTTCCTTTAAATGTAAAAACATATCATCAATTGTGCATAGATCTAATGGAAACGACATCATTATCTTATTAATGGAATATTTACTAAAGTAATAAAAATATTCAGCCATCATTGTTGCTTGGCAGTGACAGCACGGTTACTGTACGGTGTCTGAGTATGGCAGAGGGAGACATTGTAATGATGTGATATTATAAATATATTATGCCATGTCTCGAATAGTCTATCTCCACCTAATCCCAAACTGTCAATCATACTTATTAAAAACACTAGTATGACACTTATTAGGGAAGCCTAGGACTGAAGGATCGCAACAGGGTGCATGCAAAAAGTAGGTAGAAAATACTCAAAGACTGTTGAAAATATGCTGGTCATCATAAGCATTCAAGATAATGATATCATAGATAATTGATCATAATGGAACCTGTTACACCTAGAGACCCATTTATTAAAGGTTTTTTAGTGGTATTAGATTGTTTTGTAACTACAATCAAATTCTCTAAAACCACGAATGCCATGACATTTATTAAAAGATCCAAATATAAAAAGTACAAACAGAAAAAAGTGTTGAGTAATCTTGAAAAAAAAGTACAAACATCTCCAAAACCTCTAAAAAGTTTAGTTTTTTGGACAATTACACACAAAAAAAATCCAAAAACCTCTAAAAGTCTGAATGGCTAAAAAAAAAAGGCCAATAGGACCAATGCAGCTCCTATTGACTTCTATAGGACCTTGACTGATTTTACTTAGAGAAGTTTTTGTATTAGTGTTTTTCATATTTTTTTTTATACTTATGGGGCCCATTTATTGAACATTTTTACGTTTTTTTTTGGTCAAGGTTTTTAGGGGGAAAACTCAAATTTTTTGAGATTTATCAAATCTGCTGAGAATCTGAAAATAAGCTATCTCAAACATGTCGAGGTCATGTAGAAGTCAATTGCAGATGTCCCTTAAATTGTTACTTGACATTGTGATCTGTGTTGGATAATCCAATAAAGTCGGGGGTTTTGGGCAGCAATTTTAGAAAGATTGTTTGATTCGGGCGACAATTCGTACTATGCGAATTGAAGCTCAATTTTGTAATAATGTTTTGTCGCTTTGTTTTTTTTGGGGGAAAATGATTGATAACTGAGTTCAAATCATGGAAGGGAGTTTGGTCAATTTGTTGGAATAAAAAAAATTGGATTAATTAGAGTTTTAGTAAATGTGCCCCTAAATCAATCTGGAATTTTTTAAGTTTTAGAGAACAATTTTTTAGAGAAAAAAAAATATGATTTGTGAAAAAAAAAATGAAATCCAAATGTTAGCAAAAATGTTGGTAAAAAAAAAGTAATAGGGCTTGCAATGTCATAGGTTTTATGAAAGGTCAAATTTTAGAGTTTTTTATACCTTGAATGTGAGTTTGGTTTTAACAACCTGAAAACTTGAATTGATCTAATTTTTGCCTGAATTTTTTGCTAGAATTGAGTTTTCAGTGAAACCTTCCAAAAATAACTCAAACATCATGAAGGCTATAATCATCTTCTACATGACCTTTCACAGGTTTTAGATTATGTAGTTTCAAATTCTAGCTATTTACAGAGTCGGTGAATAATAAATTCGAAAATTCAAAAATTTTTGAATTTTTCATGGAAAACACAACTTGAACCTTAATAAATCTACCCCTTTGTCCAATTAAAATATAATAGGAAAGAAAAAAAAAGTCAGGCATTCTGTGGTTTCAAATGGATCCTCTGAAGAATTTGTACTGTATTTGCAGTTTGCAGTAGAGTTGCTTAATTTCCTGCAAACGTAAAGGTCAGTTTTAAAATTCTGGATGCCTATTAAGTAATGCTATGCAACACCACATGACCAATAGGTTATGCCCACAACAGACTATTTCCACACAATTGTTATTTGGCCCTGTCTAAAATTGCAAGTTATAAGTACAGTATATAGACAATAGGAAAAATAACACAATAATTATACACCATCTGTTACTACAAATAGTGATGAGCAATTTTTTTCGCCAGCCGTGGATTTTCTGCAAAATTTCGCATTTTGCTATCTGAGAAATTTTCCCGAAACTGTGGCAAAAATTCACAGCAGAAAAAAATGGTGCAACAAAAAAGTCGCTGAGACAAAAAAGCTTCCATAAGAAAAAACTCCCATTGACTTTAATTCAGTTGAAATGAGAGAAATTCTTGCGCACGTGAAAAATTGTCACGCGCAAAAGAAATTTGACGCCCATTGACTTCAATGTGTTTTGCAAATTTTTCAGCAAAGCAAAAGGGACATATTCGCTTATCACGAATTACAAGCAAAAAACTGAGGCTATAGGGACATTCTAATTTAGAATATCAATAAACCCATATTTAGCCAACTGATTATCAGAAATCATTTGCTTGAACAATTCGTTATTTCAAATGTGCATCTTTCAAATGCTGCTGCTGCAAATAGAAAATAATTAGAGATTCTTATGTAGGGATTTTGTCACGGATTTGTGCCTCCAGGGATTAGTCACACTAGTCTTTGTTAATTGATCCAGTTTTGTTAAGATCAATTCTGATTCATCTCTACGTGGCTGAAGAACAGAAATTTAAAAATGAGATTTCAGGCAGTGATGTTCCTTCTTTGGTCCAATCTCCCTTTAATTAAATAGAATCTTCCCTTCTGCTTGATTATTCCTGCTGTTGGCTTGCTGCATGTGGCAGTGTATAAAACGCGCAAATGGCTTTATAGAATATATATATTCTCTATATATTCATATACTGCTAAATAGAGAAAAAGAATTCCCCTCGCACACCCTGACCTTCCAATCTGTACGATTCCCCAGTGCCCAGGAATCTGCGACCTTGTAGTCAATGTAGAAGAGAAGTGATTCACCAGCACAACTTGGGTAATGTTGGCAGGAAAAACCCTTGCTAGTTTGTTGCGAACGATTCAAACTATTTTTAGCGATCGATCAAAGGATTTTTATTCGACCAAAAAAAACGTAGAAAAGTGCTCCGGAAGGTTCCCATAGGCTAACATTGCACCTTGGTAGCTTTAATTTGGCGAAGTATGAAGTCAAAGTTTTTTTTAGAGTGACAGTACTTCGATTATCGAATGGTCGAATAGTTGAACAATTTTTTACTTGGAATCATTCGAATCGAAGTCGAATGGTCGAATATAGCCTATTCGATGGTCGAAGTACCCAAAAATTTACTTCAAAATTCAAACTTTTTGAAATTCAAAACCATCACTCGAGCTTAGTAAATCTGCCCCTAAGTCTACTAGAAAATCATGTAAACATGAAATAAACCCAATAGGCTGGTTTTGCTTCCAATAAGGATTAATTATATCTTAGTTGGGATCAAGTACAAGCTACTGTTTTATTATGGCAAAGAAAAAGGCCATCATTTTTAAAAATTTGGATTATTTTGATAAAATGGAGTCTATGGGAGATGACCTTCTTATAATTCGGAGCTTTCTGGATAATGGATCCCATTATTTTTTAATTAAATAATCTGTAACCAGTTTACTTCCATTTAATATGGACTGAAACGTTTCCAGTACCTTATAATAGATTTTATTTCACTATAGAGTGGAAATAGATGCCCTTATTTTATGTCATATTTAATATATCTAATTCCAAATGAATTGAAATTACTTTTCACAGATAACATTTTAGGGGGTTATTTATTACAGTCCGACTTCATCACTATATTTTCTGCTACAAACTCTGATCAAATCCGCTTGGGTTTTTTACGCTTATTTATTATTAGACTTTCCCGAAAATTTGCTTTGCGAGGAAAAAATCTGATTTTCATGATTTTTTCAGATTTTTTCATCCATATTTCGTGATTTTCACTAGAAAACTCCGAAAACTTTGGGGTATTGTACGAAACCCATTGCACATCAAAAAATTATTCTCCCATTGATTTATATGCAACCTTGACAGGTCTGAGATGCCGGATATTCAGATTCAGACTTTTCCATCCTCTGGGTTTAATAAATTCCGAAAAATTCGTGATTTTTTAAAAGTTCGATTTTATAAAAAAAAATACACATTTTTCGTGATCATTGCATTCGGAGTTTAGTAAATAACTCCCAAAGTTTTTACTTCGATTAGTACGATTCTAATTTGATCAAAAACTGACCTATTTAGCCAAAAAAAACCTTTGATTTTTTTTTATAAATTTTCGATTGGTCTCTTTTTATTTCAAATTCGAAGTTATGGGAGTTCAAAAAAAAACTCCCATTGATAAATCTGCCCCTAAATCTGCAAAAGAATCATTTAAACAGGAAATAAATGCAATAGGATTGTTTTCCACCATGCAGCTTAGTTACAAGGTGCTATTTTATTATTACAGATAAAAAGGAAATCATTTTTATAAATGAGAATTATAGACTTAAAATGTAGTCAAGTGATGGGCGAATAAATTTGCCTGGCACAAATTCGCGGCAAATTTCCACATTTCGCTGCCGGCAAATAAATTCGCCATCGTCAATTCCCGATTTTCACAATTTTTTTGTGAAAATATCCGAATGTCACGTTTTTTTGTGAAAACGTTTGAATTTCACGTTTTTTTTGTGAAATCGTTGGAATTTCACGATTTTTTAGTTAAAACATTCGAATTTCACGATTTTTTTTGTGAAAACGGCCAAATGTCACTATTTTTTTGTGAAAACATTTGAAATTCACAAATTTTTCATAAACTTTCCGATTTCATGATTTTTCATGAATTTTTCGCCATTTAGTGTTTTTTGCGGGAAATTCGCGAATTTTTCTGCGAAGCGAAACGGTAGAAATTTGCCCATCGCTAATGGAGTTTATAGGAGATGACCTTTGATTAATTCACCTTTATGGATACCAGGTTTCTGGATAAGCGATACCTGCATCACACAGAATGAGTGGAATGTAAACACTGCAGCGGGAAAACAATTAAAAGAATGTGAGCTCGTTTTTGAGTCCTATATGTTTATTCTTCCATGCAGTACATATACTTAATATGCTTTGTCCTACAGAAAATATCATTTGTCTTCAGGCTGACACAGGCAAGTTTTTCTCTTGAAGTCTTACAAAGCAGTGCAGCCGTGCATTACCAAACTGCCTGCTGCCACTGAGCCATGTGGGTAATAACGTTTAAATGGGTTTTAAGCCATATGCTCTCTGCTGTGTTTTCAGCATATGTGGGTTTTTTTAATTAGGGCATTATTTATTTATTTTTCAGGAGCAACTATAAAAAATAAACAGCTGTATACTATATTTCCAATACAGTGTGTCTCTGGCTTGAAAAACCAGACAGGTGAGACACATATAAATTGTTTGCTGGGGAGCTGCCTCGCCATGTCGAGCTGAAGTCCAATGAAATTGATACTACCCCTATGCTTGCATTAATTATAGAGCAAACTGGAAGATTTATTTTATCCCAGGAAGCCTCAAAAAGAGGCCATAGAGCAAATGCAGTTTTCCCTGTAGTAAGTTGCCGGTAAAAAAACTCTCATTAGAAGTACTTGTGCCAAAATGCATCATTGCCCTTCTGTATAGTTGCGCTCAGTTCTGTTCCAAATTGAGCACTGCTGCGCCAACTGACTCAGGGGAAGCCTGGAGCTACTGCCACCTCCGAACCAGACGGGAGCTCCAGGGTTCCTTTTGTGCCCAGTGTAAAGGGCCCAGTAAGGTCCAAATCATTGGCATAACCATGTGTTATTGGGCCCCCCAGCAAAATCAATCTAGGGCCACAAGTAATTGTTAATTAATTAAGGCCTTACTGGGCCCTCTACATTCCTATGCCCCCCTGCAACCACAGGGTCTGCTTCCTCTGTAGTTACACCCCTGGTCTAAATTAGTGTACTATTTCAATATATTGTAATAAAAAAGGTGAGTTTTCAAATATTTTGGGGTTCTAATTTTTGTGGGACCAGCATCATCTAGTTAAGTCACTGTCCTCTAGTCTCTCTGTCTATATTGACTGCATTTCCACATTTCCAGAACAAACAATTAGCAATATTATAGAGGAGAGACTGTTTTGTTCTGCTTTGCTGGTCACTTTAGAGAAATTGCAGAGATGATCCATGGACTCCATGATAAACCTAAAGCTTTATAAACATCTTTAATAATGAGGAACAGCATGTACATACAAAATGATATATACACTTACTAGATTTTACTAACTGAACAGTGTGTTGGATATCTATACATGGATATTATTATTATTATTATATCTTATTATATTATATTTTAACAAGGATACTCGTTGTTGCCTTGTTTGTACAGGAAAGGTAAGCCCTGGAGCTGTGACAAGGAATCCGAATGACCAACAGCCAGATAACACTGGTTTATATTTAAAAGATTGGCAGAATTAGATGTAGCTGTGATTGTGTGAGAAGGAAAAAGCCAGGCTGGGGATGGAGAAATAGAGGGATGTGAAGACAGGGCAAGAAGCAGTTCACTTCCTTATCTTCTGAGCAGGTAAGCACATCGCACCCACCCTCCCATTTTTTGCATATTTTGTGAAATGTCAGGAGTTTCTCTTTATGTTCTTGTATTATCTATTAATAAGCAAATGTGGATGTATTCCTGCATGTATTGTTATGTTGTGGCTTTCAGGAACTGTTATATAGTATAATCATGAGAGAGTTTGCATGTTATTATTCAGGTTACATTAATGGCAAATGCTTGATCCAGGGAATGTTTCCGATCGCCATTGGGGTTAGGAAGGAATTTTTTTAAGCCATAATTGGGCAGTAGCTTCAGGCTGGGTTTTTGCCTTTCTCTGGATCAAAACAGTGGATATACATTATATAGCACCTATTTGAGCAATCTTGACCACAATTGGTTAAAGTGTCCAGCTAACGGTATAAGTATGGGCCACACTGCGACTTACACACACGGTCAGGGCCTTCGCTAAATGGAAGCTCTCCCTTTACGATGTAGTGGAACTACAAGCCACCAGGCTACTGTATACAAAAAGAGAAACTTGGGCACCAGGAGGTTCTTTGGTGCAAATAAACGGTTTATTAGTCAGAGACAATGACCACAGGTTTACTCCCACAGGAGATGAGGTTTTAGCAATGACACATACTATACAGCTCACACAGAAACTGAAAGACTCACTAAGAGCTTATAGATAAAAACAGCATATGGAGAGGCACATATAACTCACTCAAACCTTCGGGTAATAGGTAATTCAGTCCAGGGGAGCCTGGGTACAGCAAGCCAAGAGAAGCAAGTGATCTTGAGAGAAGTCGGGGACCAGGAAACCCGGTAAATGAGGTCAGCTATAATTGGGCAGACTTGTAATAGTCTCTCTAGGAGAGAAAGGTAGATAGGTAAGAGAGAAAGAGCAGCTGAAGCTCCAACAAGGATTTGCAGCAGAGAGTAGCTTCCCAGAGGCTGTGTGTTGCCTCCAGTCAGGGACCTCAGTGAAGAGGGACTGTAGGGTAGAGGCTGCTTCCTGGCAACTTCCTAGAGGGAAAGGTTGCACTGATGTACTGCAAATGCCTAATTGAGTCTTTCTTCAGCTAAATTATGATAATGTATTTTAGGTTTTATTTGTCACAGCAATGGTAGAACCTTGCCAGAGTACTGCACAGGTAAATTGAGTAGAGGAAGAAAGAAGGTTCTCTCCTGTGACTGCACAGTGGGTTGACTGATACAGACGCTACTACTGCTTGTGCTAGGTGACAGCCTGCTTGGATTTCCTATCATCGACACACTGCAAATTCCGGACTGACAGCAGGGCTGCTGAACTTCTTTAATTGTAGGAGATGCAGCTCCTGCTCGTAGCAGAGTTTGGGGCCATCCTCTCTGTAGGTAGAGGCAGCCTAATACTCAGTGGTGGATATAATGATATAGTGCTGATCTCAAGTGAGGAGCGGCAGAGCATAGTAACAATCTGGCTTTTGAATATTGCCTTGGGGTGAGGCTGGCAAGGTCCTATTTATTTGATAAAATGTGAATAAATGCTGTGGCCATTTCCACCATTTCTGGCTCCTGGTGTTTCATTATGGTATGTAACAATGGGGTTCAATGGGATACAATGGGATAGCTGAAGGAGAAGGGTGAGTTGATGAGTCTTCTTGTCCTATATCACTAATTGACTGCAAGTCTATCAGGAAATTTGCATCTACATCTGAAACAAACACTGTGTGTTGACCCAATTGTCTTTCAGGACTTTATTGATAATAGGTTGCATGACCTGAGTCGACTGTCATTACAGAATATGGCACAGGTATTGAAGCAAGAGTGCTTACCGTTGCCACAATAGTGAACGATTAATAAGACTTGAAGAGCAGAGGTCAAGGACAGCATCTATTTGTACTAACACAAGGCCTATTTTGTCAATGCTGGATAATCTATAAACAAGGTTCCCTGCATGCAAACTACACACTGCCCATAATATTTACTCTGGTGGCTTGATCTTGACAGCAGAGGACAGAATGACAGGAGGAGCTATAAGCAGGTTTGTAACTGGGGCCACCCAAGGCTAGATGAATGACCTCCAGCAAAAAGGCAGACTTATGACTGGATAAGGCAGCTCAATGTCCCGGCTCTGATTGCCAACAGATGATGATACTTGTACAATACTCCTACAACTCCTTCTTTCTCTTGGTGCTTCTTTCGGACACACACACAACTTGAGCATTTGTCACCAAAGCCTCATGGGGCCCATGTCCTGCCAGAATGCATGCACAGACGGCCATTAGCTGTTCCAGGGAGGTCCTCCTCCCCCTTTCTCTGCTGGCACCACATGTACAGTGCCCAAGCTTCCACGGCAGGTTACCTCTAACTAATCCTACATGCTCAGATCCCTGACACTGGCATACTATCTGGGGCTCTTTCTCCCACCTAGGCACTCCTCATTGGGGCAAGAGGCTATCTGTGCCCACTAGCCCTCTCTAACATTCACTCCTAGAGTGAACTTACTTGCCACTGCTATCCTCTAACTAGCTCTGATTGTCCAAAAGTGGAAATGCCTCAGAAAGACACTGCCTTATATAGGTTTAACAAGTGTCCACCTTGTGAACATATTATAAATTCCTTATTTTACCTCCTTATATGTTACTACCTGTGTTGATGTTAAAGAGATGACTACTCAAAGAAAAGAGGAAGAAAGAAGTGCATGGGGAAAGGGAGAATAATGAAAAGAAAGCATATAGATCAAGACAAGATCAACTTTTTTTAGAATGAGGCAACAATATACGAAAACAACCAATTCTAGAATATACTCATTACAAAAGAGGTAGTTAAGGAATCCAATACACAGTAAATATGTCGTATACACCAATGAAATCAAAAGCAAATGCTGCAATTGAGTTGTCCTCCAGTAGATAATTATTCTAGCCACAATAAGTGACATTGTCACAGATTTTGTTGCAGCTATTGCTGAGATCAATCCATGCTGACAAAGTATTCCCAAGGGGCCCACTGAAAGCCACATGTCAAAGATATTCTAAAGGAAGAACAACTCAATGCAAAGAAGAATGAACTGGATTCAATATGCCACACCTAAATCCAGAGAAGTATTGATCTGAAGTACATTCTGCTTATGAGATGAAGCAATCACTTAAGTCATCATACTGGTACTGCCGGAGCAAGTGACCCTGTTTAAGGGTCATAGTTTATTATGGTAGGAACTATATAAAATCTAACCAACTAGTTGCATGGCACCTAAAAAGCTCCTATCCTAGAAAGATAAAGGATTCAGAGAACCATTATCACATGACGTGGACATAGAGATTGTCTTGGAAAATGCGATTATATTTCATAGCTAAAAAAAGGTGGGTGGATTAAGCCTGTGGAACCAATGCTATGGTCTTGGCAATCTTACTCCTCTAAAAGTTAATGGTGGGGGAGGACTAAACCCTCTGATTGAAAGCAGTGCCCAGTTCAAGAGACACTTATCCCAAGAAATGCTAGCATGCAGGGAGGTGCCAGCCTTTGAAACTAGATTTCTTATGAAACAGAGGACCAGTGCATGTACATGGATCAATCCCCTCTCTTTTTTGATATTTTTGATAGTCCTTCTGCTCAATAACTGGTAATGCCCTATAGCTGATGCCCTATCTATTAATACTGAGCATGTAGTTTCCATAAGGAAATGCCTTGTTGTTGATTTTGTAGGCCAAATGCAAGCATTTGTTAAAATACCATCCCAACAAAAGGTCCATGAGTTTGACTCCAAACATAGTGTGCCCTCTGAGGTCAGGTTCTTTGACCATCCAAACAGAGAACAAGCTCAGGTGTGCCTATAGCAGTTTTCCTTCTACTTATTGATGGTTCCCCATTGCTCAAAAGGCCATATTTTTATTAGATTTCAGTCCCTGGAGCAAAATATAAAAATGTTCAACTTTATTTATGATTATTCATAAATGTATATAAAAACAAAGGAGCAATATTCTGTTTCCCGGTAGAAAGACTCAGAAAATGTCATATCAGATTTCAGACTATTTGCCATGTGGTCTCCCAGCTGCTCTTCTCTGTAATCACCAAGCAGCAAATTGGGTTTGTGAACAGGACAATGCACCCATGAGGCATATGTTTTTTCTGTTAATCATTCATCAGCTTGGAAGGGCTGATTATTAACACAATTACGTTTGTAAATAATTGCAAAACACGTGGGAGGAATCCATATATACGTGGGTACATAAAAAGCTGTGCCTCCGTGTGCAGATGCTTATGAACTTAGTACAGCAGCCAGCTAAGGGGTTGTGGGAGTTTAGAAATGAAAATCTGTAGCTCTACATATGGAGCTAGCAAATTTAAATAATGTAGTTAATTTTGTTAAAAATGCCTTTGCTGCTCAGTATTTGTTCCAGAAAAAAAGGCAAACTATGCTAACCATGATTATTCTCCTATGTGGGCTTAGTACTCAATCAGTTTATGGTCACTTTTTCCCATCTAATTAAAACTCTTGCTATGATATGAACTGTCACCAAAAACAAACTGGCAGGAACTTTTTGTGTTGTGCCATGGGAAACATGAAACATCATGTATGTGTCCACCTTTGTATTGCACATAGCCATGTTTGCCATTCCTCACTGTTTATGTGATGAAGTAATAGATAATTCAACCATGCCTGTAGTTTAGGAAGAATATTCCCGAGATGCAATGCAGAGCATCCAGGCAATTGTGCATCAGGTTTGCCTTTCATGCCCTGATTGGTACATACAAAGACACACAAAACACAAATACACAGCCTCAGGGAGAGATTAGCTGATGTTTGTCTAACTGTGGGTAAAGACAGGACATGTAAAGGAAAACTATACCTCAGAACAATGTTGGTCTCTATAAAAATATATACAGCTAATATATAAAACTCTGCTTCATGTAAGCAAAGAATTTTCATAATAACATTATTCTTTAGTAGTATGTGCCATTGGGTAATCCTAAATAGAGAACTAAGGGCCGGCCCCTTGCATGAAACGATTCGCAATGCACACAAAAAAAAAAACAAACAAACCATACATTTTAGGTCAGGGGCAAATTAACAGACAAAGTTCTGTCTTTTGCTTTCATAGTCCTTTCTGTTACAGTTAGAGCTGCAGTATTTCTGGTCAGGTGATCTCTGAGGCAGCACACAGACCATCACTAAAAGTTGGCTCAAGGTAAGAGATGTAAAAGGGAGTTTTTTACTTAATTATATATTCCAGTTTGGTAAAATTCTACAATATGCCACTTAATATGATATAAACTATCTGTTGCTTAAGTATTACTATGGGGGATAACATTTCCCTTTAAACTGGAACCAATTATAGTCTAAGTCTAAATTTAGCAAAGTATAATTAGAAATTTTCTGCACTTGTACCCTATTTCTGATGGGTCTCGATGATCCAAGATAAGTCATTTTAAGCATTCATTTCTAGCTGGTCCTTCATTAGGTTACACTATTCATATTTTCAGGGCACCATATTTTTTGGCTAAGAATTCCAGGGTAAACAAAATAATAATTAGTAGGTCAATGTAAACATTATGGCAGTTTTGCACAATGGTGGATGGAATGCAACGTCAATGTTGAATAGTCCAGTGTAAAGACTTAGGGGCAAATTCACTAAACTGTGGAAATTCGCCAGCGACGGCTTCGCTCACATCAACACACTTTGCCAGGCGAAAGTTCTCCAGGACAATGCTAATTCACTAAAATACAAAGTTGGGTCCAGGGTGCTGAACGATGGCGAAGTTTCGCTAGATTTAATTCGGCAAACAAAGTGAAGTTGCGCTAGCGTTGGCTAATTTGCATACGGCGGGAAGTTAAATTTCAATGGACGTATATGTTGCAGCAAAAACATTACATTACACAAGCCCAGGGAATCTTAATAAAACAAAATAGTTGTTATATTGCCCTACACATGAGCCTACATGAGTTAAGAAATGTAGGGGGGAAGCCGGGTACCCTAAAAAAAATTTACGAACTTAAAAAAAATTTCTAATTTTTTTTAGGAACTCCTATCTACTCTATTGCACTTCGCCTGGTGTGAGGTGGCGAAGGCAAGTCTGGCGCAAGAAGTAAAGTTCATTAAAATCCGCATCTTAGTGAATTTGCGTAGTTACGTCCATTCGCCAGAGTGAAAATTTGCCTGGCGTTAGAGTGCGAACTAGCACTACCGTCTATCTCCTTCGCTAGCAAATTTACGCCAGCGACCATCAGGAAATCGGCGAAGTCCCGAAATGTGTCACGCTGGCGATATTTTTAGTAAATTTGCCCCTTAGGCTGAAATTTTGGGTCATATCTTATATGTTGCCTTGGACATTCCAAAAACTATAGCACGGGCACAATGTTTCCATTGTTGTCGTATCTTTAACCCTTGTTATCAGCTCAGGGTGCTAAAAGAGGCTTCATGAAGGGGAAACAGATGCTCTAAACATAAAATAAAACATAAATTAATAAAAGGTAAACATATTGATACAATTTCAAACAGATAAAACAGATAAATAATAATGATGTTAAAAATCTATATCAGTAGATTATTACAGGTATGAGACATTTATCCACAATGCTCGGGACTTGGGGTTTTCCGGATAAGGGGTCTTTCTGTAACTTGGATCACAATACTATGTCTACTATAAAATAATTCAAAAGTTAAATACACCCAATTGGATTGTTTTGCTTCCAATAAGGATGAATTACATTTTAGTTCAAGAGGAAGGTACTGTTTGACTTTTATAGAGACATTTTTTTAAATTATTTTATTAAAATTGAGTCTATGGTAGAAGGCCCTCTTGTAATTTGGAACTTTGTGGATAACGGGTTTTCAGATAACAGATCCTATACCTGTATTGTAATATGGCCAGTGTAGGAGGCCAAGTGGAGCAGATTCAGTTGTGTGCCCCTCAATCAAAACATCTACACCCCCAATTACTATGCCACCACCATAAAACTGAGGGAATAGATAATGGGACCATGTTCTATTAACATATACTTGTTGTCCAGATCTTCTATACCTTAAATATTTTCTTTATATATCCTACCCCTAAATGACTCAAAAGCCACTAAACCTTCGCCATGAGTTGGATTTTCTTTCTCATTCAACCAACCTCTCTGCTCTCCTGTACGGAATAAACTGGACTCCGGCTCTTTGGGCGAATTAGAGTTTCTTCTATGAAAAAAGTTGAATCACAAAACTCAGTTCTCATTTCTGCATTAAATATTGATTTTCATAGCAAATAGATTTACAACAGTATCTCCTTTTCCCCCCTTAATGGCTGCTCAGCTCTTTGGGAAATTCACAAATTAGATGAACTGGCAAAAAAAAATGAAGTGGCTAATTTTATAATAATGTTCGATGTAAAATTCTTTATAAATGTGTAACCTCATTATATAATTACAAGAGTATCATGTTCTGTCAATGGGATATATGATAGATAAAAAGATATTTAAAAGCCAAACTGCAGCTATTTCCTAAAGTATAACAATATCTAATGTCAATTGAAATACATATAGATCTAATGTGCATTAGGTCTGTTCTTAAAGGGATACTGGTATCAAACAATTGGTTTTCATTTTTTATTATTTATGGTTTTAAGTGATGTAGCTTTTTATTCAGCAGCTCTCCAGTTTGCACTTTCAGCAATATGGTTGCTAGGATCCAAATTATGGTGGCCATACACAGGCAGATTAAAGCTAAAGATATTCGGCAGTTTATCTGCCCGTGTATGGGGGCTTCCGATGGGTCTTCTCAATCGATATCTGGCCACGATATCGATCATGAAGGTTTAATTTTTCAGACGATCGACCCGTCGGAGCCCATTGCTCCTCATTGTAATCCAATCATTCAGCCCTAGGGTTATATTCAGATATAGCCCTGCCGTTGGTGGGCATATTGGGGAAAGATCCGCTCGTTTGGCGATGTCGACAAACTAGGGGATCTTATAGTGTTTGGCCACCTTTACTCTAGCAACCATGCATTGATTTCAATAAGAGACTGGAATATGAATAGGAGAGGCCTGAATAGAAAGATGAGTAATAAAAAGTAATAATAACAATACATTTATAGCTTACAGAGCATTTGTTTTTTAGATGGGGTCAGTGACCCCATTTGAAAGTTGGAAAGAGCCAAAAAAAAGAAGGCAAATAATTAAAAAACTATAAAAGATAAATAACGAAGACCATTTGAACAGTTGTTTAGAATTGGCCATTCTATAACATGCATATTTCAAGTGCCACCCCCATCCCCCGTGCCAAAGGAAAGGAGTACATTGTTGCATTGAGATTATTTTCCCAGTAACCGACTTTTATTACATTCTGCTGACAGATTGCAAAATCTCAAGATTACCCAGAATACATGTTGAATGTATCAGCCAATCACAGTAAAAAAAGGGTTCACTTGTGCCATAGAACTAGGGAAAATATTATGATAAAAGGGTTTACTTGAATTTAGAGAAATGCTGATGTTTTTGACAATTGTTATAGTCATACAGTAGACTTAGAAGTTACTGGGCCCTACAGGATTATGACTTGTTTCACAACCTGAGTCCTATTGTTACATTGTCACTTTTGTGCCTATTAGTGCTCTGGCACAACAATTAGTGCATGCTTCTTGGCAATGCCCGTTCTCCAATTTTAGGAATGACCAACCTTCATTTCTCAGCATTTGCTGATCCGCCTCTCTCTCTCTCTTTCCATATTATATAGTAAAACACAATAAGTCTCATTATGACAGCGAGCACACATTACAATGGATATATATTTGTGCACTTCATAAGATACTTGCTCCTTGCACTTTTGCCAAGCACAAATTCATCCTGCCCGCCTTCTTTATTGTAAAGTGCAGCTATTTATATTAGGAGCCCTGGAATTTCTACCACCCTGGACATGTCAGTAATTAACGGAAGCAAGTAGTCAGCACAATAATTAGTGCATACTTCTTGGCAGTGCACATTCTCCAATGACCACTTTCTACTGGTGCATAAAAACAGGAGCAGACTGGAACAGCACCACAAAAGAATTCCAATTAAAATGCCTTTATTGCACAATTAGATCAAAAGAATTACTAGCAGCAATTGTATATGTGAAAAAAATGTATTCAGCCCAAAAAGATACAAAGCAAGGCAATGTTTCGGGCCTACAAGACCCTTTATCAAGAATTCATTTGTTACACAATTAGGGCATTACAGCAACATTTCAGGTCATGGGACTCTTTATCAAGCTACATACAAAGCTGAATAAAGCTTAACAAAGAGCTGCCTGGCCTAATTGTGCAATAAAGGTATTTTAATTGAAATTATTTAGTGGTGCTGCTCCAGTCTGCTCACTATTGTTTATCAACATTTAACTCATTACCTTTGGTACTAATTACAAGTATCTATTTCAACATATTTATGAAGTGTATGTGCTATCTAGCTATATTTAGAGATCTGATGTTAGAATAGCACTTTGAGCTTCAGAATATCTAATTATCTCTTGGCAGTAAGTCTCCGGTGATATGTACACAGGGCTGTATGGAAGAAAAACTACAGTCTGAGCTAATTGGATATCTGACATGTTATTCTGCACCAAAAAGTGGAATAATGACAGAACTGACTGTAGACAGAATGGATACATAATAAAAAGGACATATAATAATTAAAAAAAAGGTTTTGTAGATTTTGTTTTCCATTTATTTTTGATCGTCACTTACACTAAGGGGCACATTTACTTAAGGTCGAATATCGAGGGTTAATTAACCCTCGATATTCAACCGTCAAAGTAAAATCCTTCGACTTCGAATATCGAAGTCGAAGGATTAACCGCAATTCGATCGAACGATTTTCCTTCAATAAAAAAATACTTCCCCATAGGCTAACATTGTACCTCAGTAGTTTTTAGGTGGTGAAGTAGGTGGTCGAAGTTTTTTTTAACGAGACAGTACTCCAACTATCGAATGGTCGAATAGTCGAATGATTTTTAGTTCAAATCGTTCGATTCAAAGTCGAAGTCGTAGTCGATGGTCGAAGTAGCCAATTCGATGGTCGAAGTATTTTTTATTCTAATCCTTCACTCGAGCTAAGTAAATTTGCCCCTTAGTGTGACTACAAAAAAAAAACGGATTTTCTTGTTAAAGTAAGTTTTTGAAAGAAGACTGAACAAATTGCCTTGTGTGCGATGATTTACTGTATATTCAGCAAAGCGCTCAACCAAAAACTTTTTCCGTAGTCAGAATCACATAGAGATTTCAACTACATTGCATTTATAATGATATCAGACAACACATGAACAATAGGAGAACAATAGAAGTCAATACTGCCCCCAGACAACAGGCACAAAATACATTTTAGGAACGACCAACCTTTATTTCTCAGCATTTTCTGAACAACCTCCTTATTCTCTATAATATATCATAACCCACAATAAGTCTCATGATGACTGCAAGTGATACACACTACAATGTATGCAAATCTATGCACTTATTAGCGCTATTCATAAAAGATACTTGTGATAAAACATGCTCCTTGCACTTCCAAGTACTTGTGCTAAGCACAAATGCATCCCATTAGTCTTCTCTATGGTAAAGTGCATGTATTTCTATTAGGAACCCTAGAATTACAACCACTCTGGATGTTTCAGTAATTGCAGGATTTTCACAGCAGGTGCACTTAATCCCAATGCACCCGCTGTGGGATTCTCAGATGAATAGTGCACATGCGCACTTAGTGATACTATGGGTGGACATTCTGGGGTTCCCACAGGAGGTTGGCCCAAATGGCCGTAACAGACTTGTGTCAAGCAAAGTGCACACTAATGTCATTATTAATGGTGTGGGTATTGAATCACTGTAAGTGACACCATCCCCAATACTGGCAATTAGGGATGGGCGAATTTGACCCGTTTCGCTTCGCCAAAAATTCGCCGCCGGCGAAATGTCGCAGACGCCCATTAAAGTCTATGGCCGTCAAAAAAATGTTGGCGAAACTGTTTTGACGCGCGTCTTTTTTTTGACGCACGCCGCCATACAAGTCTATGGGCGTCATTTTTTCGGCGAAACGAGGCGAAAAAATTCGCCCATCCCTGCTGGCAATACTAACTGAAATTTCCCAAAAACATGCAGGTACATCTTTAGAATGGAGGCCTTTTACCTCCACTCTTCTGCAAGAGCCCAGCCCAAGAAACTTTCATATAGTAGTCTTCTGCCTGTCTATAGTCCTACAGCAAGGGGTGTGATTCCCACTGTAATAGTGTAGAGTAGGCGCTCAATATCAGGAATCGAACCCTGGCCTTTGTGTTCCCCAACCAGTAGCTTGTGAGTAACATGTTGCTCTCCAAACCCTTGGATGTTTCTCTCAGTGGCCTCAAAGCAGGAGCTTATTTTTGAATTCCTGGCTTGGTGGCAAGTTTTAGTTGCATAAACACTAAGTATACTGCCAAGTAGAGCCTCCTGTAGGCTACCAGTCTACATAGGGGCTACTAAATAGCCAATCACAGCCCTTATTTGGCACCCCAAGGGACTTAATCATGCTCGTGTTGCTCCCCAACTCTTTTTACATTTGAATGTGGCTCACGGGTTAAAAAGGTTGGGGACCCCTGGTTTAGATGCGCCTGCCCTATTATCCTGAGGCAGTGGGGGGGGGGAGTTAACGCTCATGTTGGACACTTCCCTGAACAGACTCACAATAAGCTTCCAATCCAGCCAGTTCCATGACTAAGTGTTTTTCAACCTGAGTTGAAAATGTATGTGCACATAAATAAAGTTCTACTTGACTTTATTTGCTTGGTTGGAAGATTGCCTCATTGAGTGCCTGCTCTACATTTGTACAGTTTGATCCTCTCCCCTTGCTGAAGGCTCAGGGCAGTTCACCTGTTCTGTTATGTGTTGAGTTATTTCACCTATGGACCCTCTTATTGTTTTTGCCTGTCTATAGTCCTACCCATAAGAAATGTAGTTTAACTAAATCTGACTGCCCTAAAATAGATCAAACATGTAACAATATAAATATAAATATAAATAGGACTCCTAGCAGCACACATGTGGAATGTGCCAGTATCTCTACCCTATGCATATATGTTGGAACTGTATTATCAAGAAATTCATTAAAAAAGGCAGAACTCTTTTCAATATAAGCGCAATTTATTAGGCATATGTTAAACTTACACCTGCAGCTGTTTATTGCCACTTAGATAAGCAAATGGCATGTGCATTAAGTAACTACACTAAAGGGCATATTTAAAAAGCAGCATATTTTTATGCCGTCATTATGCTAAGCTCTGTTCTGCTTATTACATATTCCCAAGATTATTGTGCAGACATAGCTATAGAACGGTTACGAGCCGGCACATAAACACGGCACAAACACTACCAAATGGGCCTGCAGGGATGTAGATACACACAGGCCCTGTGTAAGCAACTGTTCTAAGGAAGCAGGACTTTACTGGGCCTTAAACAGACCCCGTTTCTATATAAGTTATGCATAGAAACAGATGCTGTACTCCTCTCTGCTCAGGTTCTCTACACACGGGTTAAACAATTGCAGCAGCACTCCGATATTTGATCAAAATACTTTTTATTCGTGCAACAACGGCTTTTTTATTTTTTTATTTTTATAAAACGTTTCGGACTATTCCAGCCCTTTTTCAAGCCAAACAAAATGTGTAACAAACGTGCTTATAAAGGTGATTACCAGGTGCTTAATGGGAGGATTTACCAATTAGTCATCACCTCCCAATTAAGAGACTCAATTCCCAGCAATCTCTGTAAAATGTCTGTGAAAATGTGTGCAAAATTGTCTCTTCAAACAGCTCAATATATTGATAATTAAATAATGAATCCATTGTGTTAAGAATCATTTAAAAATGTTTAAAAGTTTAAACCGTTGTTGCCCGAATAAAAAGTATTTTGATCAAATATCGGAGTGCTGCTGCAATTGTTTAACCCATCTATTTTTGGGACAATTACTTTCCGTCTATACACCATTAGTACGTGGAGAAAAATGATGCTGGAAATCACCCAGGGCGACTTAAGCCACACTGCCACCTTTGCATACGATGATAGTGATGTGGAAAGGATTTTAAGCCGAGTGGAAGATATACAACTGAGTGGGGATTCCCCATCCCCCGACTATGACCTGCCAAGACAATTCCTAAACCTGCAAAAGAAGGAGATAAGCATATCGCTACATGCGAGTACTTTGGCACAGTATTTAAAACATAAGCGCATACCTAGAGGACTACGGTTGGATATTAAACCGGGTCTGGGTACCACCGATCCCAGATTTAACCAACATTGGCATGCTATATGTAATAAGTGCAGCCGAGAATTTTAACTGTGGAAAATTTAACCACACAAATAAGTGATACAAAAAAGGAAATCGCTAACATACAGTAAAAAATAGTCGAAGACAAAGGAGAACAGTTTGCATTTGAGACCGCCACACAACATACAACAACGCTGACGTGCCTTCGGGACAATACAGCGGCCAAGAAAGCATCGAAATTCGAGCAGGATACAAATGATTACCTGTAAGGAAGGGTATACACATGGCAGGAGGAGCGCACCAAACAGTGAGGGGACCGAAATGTGCAGTGGGAGGATCGCAGGAGGGATGACACCAGTATGAAGGAGGGATCCTATCAACCACAAAACAAGGAATGGCCTCGGAAAAAAAAACTGCTGGTTCCCCAATGGAGACAACACCACCCACAACAGTTTCACTCCTATGGAACACTGAGAGGAATCACGTCTGAAAGCAGCGACGAATTAAGTACTTCACCACCAACAGGCCATCTTCAGGAACGGGGCTCACAGGAGATGGTGCAATCAACAAAGTACCAAAATCCAAGAGCCCCCATTCCACGGGAGGATTACCCGCAGAGGAACCGAACAGGATTAACATCTCTTCCCAAGTACTTACTACACATGAAAGATCAGTATTAAATAAAGGATTGGGCTATGTGCCATACTATGAGAACGAACAGGTGAATTGGGAAATTGAATTCTTTAAGTTCATAAGGAAACGTAAACTAAAAATTTTTTGGATACACCTATTAGTGAGGTGAACACTAAAATGAATGCGCTAAAAAAACCCAGTACCTACATACCTATAGTGGACCAGCCCCATATTGTAGCGTTTGAGACTGTAGTACTGAAAGAAGTTTCTAAAACTTGGGATAAACCGAATAAAAAACAACTAATTAAAACTAAATACAATATGACTAAAAAAGAAAAACAAGCGTTATCAACACTTTAGAATAATCATAACATTATTATAAAACCTGCTGATAAAGGGGGTGCTATCGTAGTGATGGACAAAAATAAATATGTGGAGGAAGCTTCCAGACAGCTAAATGTCACTGAGTATTATGAGAAAATTGCATCTGATCCAGTATTCCCGATAAAAAAAAACAGGCAGATGCATTGATACAGGAAGCATATGAAAATGGGGTAATCTCCAAACAAGAAAAAGATTTTTTGAGTGTAGAACATCCATGAACCCCTGTTTTATACCTGTTAACTAAGATACATAAAACCCTTATGGACCCTCCAGGACGTCCCATAATATCAGCCATTGGTTCTGTACTGGAACCCCTTTCTAAACTTGTTGACACATACCTACAACTGATCGTTTCTGAAATTCCCACATGTCTTAAGGATACTACGGATTTACTTTTTAAATTACAGGAAGTTGTTCTCCCATCAGACTAAGCCCTATTGTGTAGCATTGACAAAACGAGCTTCTACACCTCTATACCACAGGAGGAGGGTATCAAATATATAGAGGAAGCTTTACTAGAAACAAACTGACTGTCTGACACTGGTCTTACAAAAAAACTAGATTTGATTTAGATTTGAGGACTATTTTAATATTTTTGGCAACGACAAAGTACCTCAATGGGAGCAGTGGTTGCTCCCTCATTTGCAAATATTTTTGTGTATAATATTGAGAAAACCCTATTTATGGAAGGTGAACACAGTACCCATATAATTAAATACTGGAGATATGTGGACGATATACTGGTGATATGGGGTGGAAATTAAATGGAATTCAATGATATGATCTATAAAACAAATCAACTACATCCAACGATTAAGTTTACAAGTGAAGTTTCAGCCTCATCTATAAACGTTTTGGATATAAATGTTAGCATTCAAAACAATCAGCTTGTAACTGCCATGTATTCCAAGCCTACAGACCACTGTACACTTCTCAGCCCAGACAGTTTCCACAATTCAAATATTATAAGGGCGATACCCAAGGGCCAGTACATAAGAGCCAAACGTATATCCTCAAATATGGAAGCGTTCCACTCCTCTGCAGAAATTCTCACCATATAGGTTTGTAAATAGGGGTTACTAGAGAGAAAAGTTATTATCCATTCTAACAGAAGTTAAGGAAATGGACAGACAACAACTACTCAAACCCAAAAGAAAAAACACAAAAAATTAGAGGATATCCTTTGTAACAAACTTTGGGAAACAAAGTAAATCCATTGAAGGGATAATAAAGCAATTTTGGCCAATTTTACAACAAGACACAAAATATAGACATCTGTTTAAAACTCCGTCTCTATTGTCTTACACTAGAGGTCGCTCTTTCAGGGATATCTTGTGTCCCTCGGATAGCGAAACAAACAAAGTAGATAAAATGTTCCTGGGCCAGCCCAAGAAAGATACGCCACTAGCGATGGGCGAATTTGCGGCCTTTCGCTTCGTTGAAAAATTCACAAATTTTCGGTGAAATTCGCAAAAAGGAGGAAAATTTGCGAAACGGCGCCAGTGTCTCGTTTTTGACGCCGGTGTCTGTTTTTGACACCGACGTCCGTTTTTTCGCCATTGAATTTTCACGGGCGTTTCATGAATTTATTCGCCTGCGCCGAATCACGCAAATTTCCTGCTTTTTTCCTGCGAATTCGCCCATCACTATACGCCACTTGTGAAACTAAACTTGTAATATATTTGTTGAAATGCCCATGTAGACTGGCATACATTGGACAAACAATTAGAGCAGTCAAAGAACGTGTAAAGGAACATAGAAGTAATATCAGGAACTTTAAATCTGGGACTGCCACGGGCACCACAGTTTCCAGACATTTCCACACTGAGAGACATAACCGTAGTCAGTTAAAGTGGATGATATTGGAAAAAGTGAATATGCCAAAAAGAGGTGGGGACATTCGACAGATTCTTTCACAAAGGGAAGCTTATTGGATCAAAAAGATGGATACATTGGAGTCTTATTCCCTTCTTATAATTATGAACTGTTTTTGTTGTTTCTTTACAGATATTGAAGATTTATATTTCTAGAATAATAGGTTGCTACGTAACTTGCCCTATAGAAACCAGCTAATGGTAAGAACTTATTATAAAATGTTTTACGTTGCACCAAGGTTTTTCTTAGCAGGTCGGCTTTTAACTGTGCAGTTCCTGATTGTGACCAAAACAGAGATATTATGTTGCTTTTAACTTTTGCTACTTTTGTAACTTTTGTAACCTTTTAAATTGTTTCTTATTTAGTGAGATTTACAAAAAGGCTATTATTCTACACTATACAACTGGACTGTGCATGTCTACTAATCACTTTGAACTTTTCACTAAGTGAATTTTAAGGAATTTGATTAACTCCGTTAATAAGGATTTAAGAGTTAATGGGCTAATGATATAATTGGTGGGTGGCGCTTCTGGTGTGGTATTATAAAGCTGTTGGTTTTACACTGTTTGACACACTTGAAAAAGGGTCTTGGTGCCTGAAACATGTCGTGTGGATGCACAATAAATATTATATGCAGTTATTCTGCCTACAGCGTGTGATTCCCATACTCTGATATAAAAGTATTGAAGTGCACCTGGTGAGTGTTCTGGGCTCTCTGCCAAAAGCCAATTATGTTTTGGAAACATTGCATCTTTTTCTGGCTGTTCAGTGCAGGAGATCAAAGAGAAAGTCGGGACATTTCAGTAACAATCCAGGACTGCTGGCTCAGCTGTCAAAACCGGGACTGTCCTGCGAAAAAGGGGACAGTTGAGGTATGAAAATGTCTGCATATTCATGTAAGATGATACTAATGCTGAAACCAGGGGTACCAGTTCAGTGAATACTGAACCAGATCCATACCCTTCTTCTGCAAAAAAACGAGTGCACTGCCAAAAATAACCTAAACGGTTCGCTTATAGGTTATATAGGATCCGGATTTAGTTTGCCCAGGCTCTGGGATTCAGCTGAATCCAAATCCTGATAAAAATAGCTTTGATTTGGCCAAGTGAAACTACACTATTATATACAGAATCTTATCACATAAACTACCCAGTTACCCCAAGCTCGTATGATCTGCAACTTTCAGCATTCTCAGTGGGCTATTTGCTAAAGATGGAAGCAGTGGTTCACAAACGTTTAATAAAACAAGTGAAACATTCCTGTTTTAGAGCAACTCTGACAGAGAAGGCATGAAAAAAACTTTCTGAACCACATAAGCCAAGGATACAAATGTCTTTTGAGAGCACTGAGCTCCATGCTTTTTGTAGCCTTAAAGATCAAAACCTGGTCCTTGAAGTTTCAGTGTTCTGTCAATCCTATGATACATAACCGAGCTACCACCTGTTATCACTGAAGATTTGTTAAACCATAAATCTATTACACTCAGCTGAGGCCATGGAAAAATATAGCATTATGTCTTAGGCCAATGGCAGAAGAACAGAGGGAAATGGTTTCTACCTACACTGATCCCAATAAACATTCAAGAAAGTTCAGTATATTTAATGTTGTTATATGATAAGCACAAATGAGCTGTGGAAGTACCTTCACCTGACTTACTCTATAGCTGGACACTCTACATTGGAGCTGGACTAGGGTCAATAAAATATACTGTCTTGGAGAAGAAAGGATGAAGTTCCTGAAAATAATGTTCATGTGTCTACACCTGATGGCTTCACCTTTGCATGGACCTTCTCTCAGCAAGCATCGTGTGGACAGCCAGCTGGGCACAACGTTCATACCAGATGCACAATAGCAGTGGATATCATTATACTGTTTCTTCTTAGCCACCCTTTGCCAACTCAGATGCATTTGCCACTAACTCTCCTAAAACAAAGGGTAATGGTGTGAATGCCTTGGATACCAAAGCTCTTTGGCATGGCTCTGCTCTACCTGCATTTATCTCCTCGGCCTTATTTGCATCTAACATCAGCCAAATGCATTGGATTAGCAAGACACTGAGTACACACCAGAGAGTTATCTTGACATAATACAATATTAATAAACTTTAGTTATTGAGATTTAATGAAGTGTGTGCACATTGGCTTTTAATGAGGGCAAATTTTAGCATCATTGCGAAAATGATTTGGTGGAATTAGAGCAATGTCATAAGCATCTGAATGTTAATATTTCAGATTCCTAATAGAATTACAAAAGGGTGGTATCTTAAATACAGAAACTGCCTGTTTTGCTGGCTTATTTATGTGATCAGATTTAGGGAACCACCCATTTTTTCTTATTATTTGGGTTTTTATTTATGTATCACACACTTTTTAGATTATGTATTTTCATATTTTCTGTGTGTTTGCCTGGACTTGTCATCCATTGGGCTAACTTGTATGTAAACAGATACTTAAAGTTGTATTTTTGTTTTCACCACTGTGATTGGATCAGTCTGTATGTAAATAGGCACTTAAATTGTAAATTGTCTCCACAATTGTAATTGTTAAGGTATACATTGTTCTGATTGGCCACAACCTCTTCAAAAGGATTGTTCAGGGGTGTGCCTATGAGTAAGTGCCCCAACAGGCACGAAACGCATAAGGCCTTCATTTATATGTCCTAATAAATGGTTTGAACTGTTAATTATATTTTTTGTTATCACTTTTTTGGAGAAAAACTCATAATTTTGGTTGTAACCACCCATTCAATCAATATATAACAGTTGAAAATATGCTGAAACTGATCCCCATTTCCACATGTATTGCTTCTATCTCAGACACGTTCATAAATGTCATAGAAGAAAGTGCTAGATATGTGCCATGAGTTTATCTAAACAACTTTATATGGGGACCTGCCTGCAAACCTAGGAACCCTCCATGGTATAAAACAGGGAAACCTCGGACCCAAACTGCATAGTTCCTCCACGTATTATCTTACCAGAAATAAACTGTGGGGATTCCCACTAAGAAATAAAATACAAACAAAGAGATCTATCAAAAATAAAACATTGGCGCATGACCTGGTGGGGAATGCTGGTCAATACATAGTATGGGGAGCAGACTGGTCAAATCACAAACATGTTGTTGATTGTTGTTGGTTGGTGTATTTGGGCAGGTTTAGAAACATTAAAGCAGGGGTCCCCAACCGTCAGGCCGCGGACACTCCCGCACTGGGCCACCGAGCCCAGTGCACAAAAATGAGGCGCACCGAATCAGATGCGGGAGCGCCAAAATTGGACGCCGGTGCATCCAAACTTGTTGCTGACCCCTCCGATGTACCAGACCCCCCCCCCCCCGGGTCCTTACAAAAAAAATAATTTTTGAACTGGTCCCTGGTCCAAAAAAGGTTGGGGACCCCTGCATTAAAGGCAATCATATATAGGTCACTGTGGCCACACATTTTATGTGTACACCTGCTCACTGCCATACAGTATGTTTCAACTACAGCTGTGGAACTGTCCCATAAATTAAACTAGTGTCAGTCACAACATCAGCTCTAGCTGATATATTGTGCTTCTAGAAGGTATCAGGTTGGACATCTCTGATTGTATTCCTGTTATTATTACATTATCATACATTATTATTATTACATTAAATTATTATACATTACCATACATGTATTAATAAAGCGCCAACATATTCCACAGAGCTGTATAATAAATGTGTTTATACACTGAACATACAGAAATACATACAAAGCAACCAATAACCAAAACAAAAAGTGAAGAGGGCCCTGCACAAAAGAGCTTACAATCTAAAAGCAGAAGGTGTTGACAAATTATTTTGTCTGATTGATAAAAGAAAGGAAACATGTAGTAATCCAGTACAAATTCACCCATGTAAAGACAAATCACATCACTAATGTTAAATGTAAAATCCTGAAATAAGTATGACATCATTTTTCTAATACTCTTCCAATGGATACTCTTCTCTGGCACATGATTGAATTAATCATTTATTTAATATTTTATCTTTCCTTCTGGCCTTCATATTATTCCTGTCCAAAATATATCAACATCAATATATCTTAACACTCAAAGATTCCCCATATTTCCTACTCTTCTTTCTTTTTGAATAGAGAATGGGACCTCTGGACAGTCAGCAGGGACGTAGAAGTAGAAGGAGATGACAGGACTAGGAGGAGTAGCAGATAAAGTTTAGCCTTGGGAGAGAGAAGGAGGTCCTTTAGACCAGGAAAAAAATAGGAGGTCAAGGATCATTGTCCCTCCTGCCTGCCCATTAGGATCATTAGCTGTTAATAAATTATTTGTTTGGGTAGATCTGATGGTGGGTTTTGCTAATTTTGTCATGATTGGTGGGAAATGCTTCCCTTTTTGGGGGCTTTTGCCCAGTGATTATTACAGCTGACTGGCTCACCAGAGGAGTGGCTTCTGCAAGGTTGTGACAATCAGTTGCCTTGCTTCATTTACTCACCTACAACCTATGGGTTTGGTGGTAAGCATGGTAGGCATCCATGGCAGCAAGCATTCATCTCTGATTGCAAGTTAGATTTGTATTTATCTATATTTGTTGTGTTAAATGTTAATAAAAGCTGTGGTTTATTCAATCCAAAACTGTATGTCATTCTTTGTCTTCTGGGGCTAAAGTGGGGGAAAGTCCGTCTCTTGAATATACATTATCTGCCTTATATGCTGCCCATGTCATGAGGTTGAGTAAAAACTAGTCAAAAAGTCTATTCCTCGACATGTAAAAACTTTAAGGGTAAGCCCACACTGGGCGTTTTGGGGAGATTTGGTCGCCTGGCGGCTAATCGTCTCATCTTTGCGGCGACCAATCTCCCCAAACGCCTTCTCTGACTCTGTGCCGCTAAAATGAAAAAAACGCGGGCTATAATCACATGTGGTGATTTGTAACTTCGGGCGACGTCGGAAAACGAATCGCCGTGTGTGATTAGCGCCAGCGTTTTTTCATTTTACCCGGTGCAGAGTCAGGGAAGGCGTTTCCAAATCTCCCCAAAACGCCCAGTGTGGCCTAACCCTAAAAGCTCAAAAAATCTGAAGATTTGGGATACTTGCTATGAAATGCTTCTGTATCTATTCTTTATGTATTTATTTTATAAACATGATATGTCCCCTATACGCTAAAGTGTTTTCACACTGTACAGTAGAACTAATGTAGCAGTTACTATAAACATTTGGAAGTGCTGGAACATTGTTTGGCCTGTATTGAAAATTCTCTTTTATCATCTATTTGACATCATTGTTCCTTCCTTAACAACAAACCACAAAGGCTCTTTTGTGAAAAATATGTTGGCATTTTTTCAGCCTAAGATTCAATCAAAGAGCACGAGGAGGAAACATAGAGCAAACTCTTTCGCTTAAGGAAATCTAACCTTGAGCATACAAACTTGTTGTAATAGTTTTGTGTGTCAAGATACACATCAAATACGGCTTGTGGGCGGAAGTGCACATCAAAGGAAATTTGATTCCATCATCAATTGCTCAAGGTTAGTTCTTTAAAGAAAATTCTGCTAAGTAATTAACAGTATTCCTTTTTATACTGGTCTTTATATTGCATGTATCTTGGAAAACAAATGTAGGTTTCAAAACTATTAAACATTTCGGGGCCTATTTATTAAATCTCAGTTTTTTCTGCTTAGGTTTTTAAAGATTTATTATACCCAAAAGCAGCTAAAAATCCGAATACAAAAATACTCCAGCTAAAATCTGTCGAGGTCATGTAGAAGTCAATGGAAAATGTCTCTGAAGATCTTTCTTGACATTGTGATCTGCACTGGTTTTTGTTCGATAATCTGATAAATTTAATTTGTTGCTGAGACAATTCGATAAAGTCTCATTTTCGAACCGTCAATTCCAAAAAGTCTAACGAATTGTTACAAATTTTTTCTCCACTGACTTTATTGAGAAGAATTATTGGTAGGGATGGGCGGATTTTTTTCGCCTTGTTTCCCCGCGGAAATGAAGCCCATAGACTTGTATGGCATCGTGCGTCAAATAAAAAAAGACATGCATCAAAAAAATGTCACCGCCCGTCAAAATGGCGAGACTTTAATGGGCGTCGGCGACATTTCGCCGGCGGTGAATATTTGGTGAAACGAAACGGGTCAAATTCGTCCATCCATAATTATTGCTAAATTAAGAGGATTCGGGTTTGGGAGTTTTTTTTTAATTAGAGGGAGAAAAGGTTTTAGTAAATAATATCCCCCTTAATGCATTAACAAAGTCGTCAAACAATCAAAGCAAAAAGAAGAAGAAGCTAAGAAAGCTTGAGTTTAAGCTTATAAACAGGGCACAGTATGTACTGTTAGCTATATGTAGGATTTCTTTTGTAAGTGATTGTAAAAGTTATTAATGGGCTTATGTTTTGAAAAATGTAATTTGTGTTTTTAGCCGAGGTCAGGGGCAAGCTGAAGGCAGAGAATGGTCGAAGAGACAGGATGAGGTCAATTACCTGGAGATCCAATAGTCAATGGGAACAGGAGCACAGAGCGGAGAACCAGGCAGGACAAGGACAGGAACAGAGAACGAGACAGGAATCAGGCACGGGAGTCACAGGAGCAAGGAGACACAGGAGCAAGGAATAATGCTGGATTTGGAGCTTCAATGATCAAGCAATTGGGCATTGTTTGTAACAGGTTTATTAAGCCCCTTAATTGGCAAATTACAAACACCTGGATTTGATGAGAAAGAAGGAGGGGAGCAAATGGATAAGGTATCCAGAGTGTCTTTAATCATTTGATTAAAATCAGATCCCAAAGGTCTCTAGTGGCTTAGTGAGGTAATGCAGGAGCTTGCAAGTACATAGTTCAGAGTTCAATTCCAGGTAATTCCTGACATACAATCATGAAAGAAAAACTTGAATGCCTCTATTTTATGAGTTTAGAAGCTCAAAAAACTCGAGTTTGTGAGTTTACAGTCTCAAAAAATCTTGTATTAAAATAATGGCTTGAATTTTTCTAGATGCTGAAGTTTTGAATTCAAGTTTTTTCAATTTTTTTTGGTAAACAGCAAACATTTGAGTTTTTGAAAATATAATTCGAATTTGTGAATTTTTGTGCAAAAAGATTTGAATCATGGCAAAAATAAATTTGAATGTTGATAAATTACCCCCTTTAATGTCAGCCTTGAAGGATCAATATAATGTATATAGAAAGTAAAGGGTCAGTTAAACAAATATATATAGGTTTTGAGGTTCTCTATTACTAATGGGCCAATTTATTAAGCTGAAATTTATTTTCGATCAGGCTTTTTGACGGCAAAAATCCAAAGTTGCAGGGGAAAAAAAGTGCAACTTTTTCGGGATTTATTAAGCAACAAAAGTGTGAAAATTCTGAATATAAAAAAACTCCAGCTAAAACCTGTCTAAAACATGTAGAAGTCAATCACAGATGTCCCTTTTGCATTTGGAAGTTCTTTCTTTGATTTGTGGTTTTAGAGATTTTCACATAATGTTTTACGCTTTTGTGAGTTATTGTGTGACCACTTGAACAATTTGCAGTTTTTGCTACTTTTCTGCACCGTTTCCCATTTGCACTGTTTTTATTAAGATTTTTTAATAAATCTCATGATGACAATTCAAGCAGACGCATATTTTTTTTTTAATATAGGCCTTCTCCGTTTTATTCCACAGCATAACAATGTGTGCAGATTTGCTAGACCTCCAGTAACAGAGGCAATTCCTGAAATGAATGAAAAAACTGCCCAATTTACTAACCAGCAATTAAACTAAGAAATAAGAATTAATGTTTTGAAGGCAGGTGCTTATCAGATATGCTTGAATACAAGAGTCATTCTTTTGATTCCCCCCACCAATTTTGTAGTGGGGTTGGTTGTATAATCATAAACATATTGCCCTTGGGTCCCCATATCCCTACTGTGTAAAGGGGAAAAGGGAAGAGCAAACCAAGGCTTTTTTCTTATTAAATTATTAATTTTTTTTATCTATTTGTATTTTTCTGACCTTATAAAATAAACACTGAAGCCAAAACTGGCACAAATAGAATAAAAGCGTTCAAACCATTTCCATGCTAATGACACTGATCTGTGAATCCTAAACAGTGATAAATGGCACAACAGCCTCTTTTTTCTGTTTGGCCCTTGACCCTTAGAAATGATTTTTTCTTGGCATCTGATGGGAATCATTGATTACGTCCATAAAATTGTGTTAATCACTTTCTCCAAAAATGTCCATTTATCTTTTGGTCTGAGATTCAAAAACAAAGAGTAAGAGGTTTATATATTATTATTATATGTATTCCTATAGTGTCAACATATTTCGCAGCGCGATATAATTCACACATATTTTAGTTGACAACCTAACTCAGACTTGATGTATAATTAAATACGATATGAAATGGAACTAAGCTTTTGGAGAAATCTATATCTATATAAAAAGCATCAGTGAAAACACAGTGATTTTATAATATCCAGTAAAAAATAATATTTTTGCAAACTAGAGAGGATAAACCAATGGAAATTTTTAATTTAAATGCCCAGTAGAATATTTATGAAAGAAAGAAAGAAAAAGAAAGAAAGAAAGAAAGAAAGAAAGAAAGAAAGAAAGAAAGAAAGAAAGAAAGAAAGAAAGAAAGAAAGAAAGAAAGAAAGAAAGAAAGAAAGAAAGAAAAAGAAATCATGTGCTGATGCTGGATGAAATATTTATTGTAAGGTGCACAACAGTTTTCAAAGTTAATTAAAAAAAAAAGTTCTATGTTCAATAAATATATTGCTTTCTCTTCTATTTTGGGTGGGAAGTAAGATGTATAAATTCTTCAAGAATATGGCATTTACAAGAGTCCGAGAGAGATTTTTTATGTACTATTGATTTTTTTTTCATGTTTTTAATGTTCATCTGAAAGGGTACATTAAAAATAATAGTTAGGCTCTCACAAGTCTTTGTGCTCTGTCCCACCATTCTACAGCAGCTCAATAAGAAAGGAGCCAATTTCAAGAGCCTGAGATATATCATGTCCTCCTAACTCTAGTTCCAGAGCCTCAGACCAAGACTTGCTTCATGTATGCCCAGAAGCTATGCCCAAAATGTCTACAGAGTCCATCAGCTCTACAAGATAGAATTGTGATGTGTGCATCATATGGGCAGCGCTTCTATCATCAGTGGCAGGAAGACAGGAAGGCATAGACAGAAAACTAAATTGGTGACAACATTGATGACACATACAGAAACAATATTATGGGGGCCAGATGCTGCTCTACGCTGTCTCAATATCTGCCTTTACAAAGAGAAAAACAACACATTAAGTGTCAGGACTTACCAGTATAATCCAGACGTAGAAGAGGCTGGAGCAGAAGTAAATGAACCCACAAGCGCCTCACACAACCGCTACCCACCTGGAGTGGAACAGGGAGCAGGGTTGTGGAGAGTAGCCAGTGAGACGATCAGCGAAGTACAAGGGATGAGGCAAAAGTCGTAGTCAGGAGATCCGAGGTCAAAAGGCAGGCAGAAATATTCGTAGTCGATAAACAGGCAAGAAGGTCGAGACAGGCGGCAGTAATCAAAGTCCGGGTTCAGGCAAGGGTCAATAATCGGAATCCAAAGTTCAGAGTCGCTAGGGTTTCAGTCGAAATAACCTAATAACCAGGCAATGCATGTTAATCTGGTTTGGGTTTAAATACAGGAGTTTTGGCGCCAAACTGGCGTCATTGCGCTGACGTCGCGGAGCTGACGCCAGCACGTCCGTCACAGGCGTTTCCACCTACGTCCTTGCGCCCGCGACCGTCGCCGGCGCCTCCGCGACCGTCGCCGGCGTCCCGCGTCAGACGCCGACGCGCATTAGCGCGTCCGCGCCTGCGCCGGACAGGACGCAAGCATGCGTTCTCACATTGCCCCCCATCAAGGAGCGGGCTCAGGACGCGACCACCAGAAGGCTTACCAGGGTGAGTTCTATGGAATTTCTCCAGCAACTCAGGAGCGTGGATATTCGACGTTGGTTCCCAAGAATTCTCTTCCGGACCGTAACCCTTCCATCTCACCAGGTACTGGAGCCGCTTGCCTCTTAGTCTGGAATCCAGGATCTCCTCAACCTCAAATTCTTCCTGACCGTTGACCACCACAGGTAGCGGAGGAGGAGCCGAACGCCCAGGAAATCGGAATGTTGAGGCTGGTTTTAGAAGAGCAGCATGAAACACTGGATGGATGTGCCAGGAAGCTGGAAGTTTGAGTTGAAAGGCCACAGAATTGACTTGGCGAATAATAGGGAAGGGACCCAGGAAACGCTGACCCAACTTCCTACTGGGACAAGAAAGCTTAAGGTTAACAGTTGATAACCAAACACGGTCACCCACCTTGAACTCTGGGTCCCCTCTCCGTCTCCGATCGGCATACATCTTGAAATTTTGTTGGGCCTGCTTCATGTTTTCCTGGATCTTTTGAAAATTATTGGATAAGAAGGTTAATCGGTCTTTGACAGCAGGAACTAAAATGGCAGAAACAATGGCAGAGGGAAAAGTTACTGGATGAAAACCATAGTTTGCGAAGAAGGGGGACTGATTGATTGAAGAATGATGGGAATTATTATAGGCGAACTCGGCTAAGGGAAGAAGATTCACCCAGTCATCTTGGAGGTATGAAGAATAACATCTCAGATATTGCTCGAGAGTCTGATTAGTTCGTTCGGTCTGACCATTGGACTGGGGATGAAAGGCAGAGGAAAGGGACACCGAAATCTTGAGTGCTCCACACAACGATCTCCAAAACTGAGAAGTGAATTGTGGTCCTCGATCCGACACCACCTCATCCGGAAGACCATGGAGCCTTACCACTTCCTTAATGAAGGTATCAGCAGTCTCAGAAGCAGAAGGAAGTCTAGGTAACGACTTGAAATGAGCCATTTTTGTTAAACGGTCCACAAAAACGACAATCGTGGAACAATCACAAGACAACGGCAAATCAGAAATGAAATCCAAAGAAACCGAACCCCATGGACGAGAAGGCACCGGCAGAGGTTGTAGAAGACCAATAGGCCGAGAATGAGAGTCCTTGGACCTAGAGCAGACTTCACAAGACGAAACAAATTGAAAACAGTCCTTAGCCAACCCAGGCCACCAAAATAGTCTCTTAGCCAGGATAATAGTTTTCTTGATACCTGGATGACCTGCCAATTTTGAATCATGAACATTCTTGAGGACCTCTAAGCGCATAGGTTCAGGAACAAAAATTTTACCTTGATGAAGAAGAAGACCCTCCTTGGAAACTAACGATGGTTCAGAGAGATTTAAGGAAGCGTCTTTAATTCCATCAACCAGGGTAGACTGTAGCTGGAGAAAATTATTAGAGTTTAAAATTGTTTCAGGAACCAAGGACGGCTCGTCTTCAGAAGAAAACATACGGGACAAAGCATCTGCTTTAACATTCTTAGACCCAGGTCGATATGTAAGATGAAAATTGAATCTCATGAAGAATAAAGCCCACCTTGCTTGTCTGGGTCTCAACCTCTTGGCCGAACGTAAGTACTTCAGATTCCTATGATCCGTAAAGATGAGGATTGGATGTTTAGATCCTTGAAGGAGATACCTCCACTCTTCAAGTGCTAACTTAATGGCAAGTAATTCACGATCCGCAATATCATAGTTACATTCGCTCTTGGCCAGTTTACGAGAAAAAAAAGCGACAGGATGCAGATCCTCCTGAAACCCAGCTCTTTGCGATAACACAGCACCCACCGCAAGCTCTGAAGCGTCAACTTCCAGGATGAAGGGAAGGGAAACGTCAGGATGATGAAGAATTGGGCCTGAAGTGAAGAGTGCCTTCAATTTCTCAAAGGCCACCTGGGCTTGTGGTGACCAACAAAACTTTTGATTGTTACGAGTCAATTCAGTAATTGGAAGAATAACCTGGGAAAATTTTTTTATAAATTTCCTATAAAAATTTGCAAAACCAATAAAACGTTGGACAGCTTTCTTGGAAGAAGGAATTGGCCAGTCAAGAATTGCGGAGATCTTCCTGGAGTCCATCTGAATTCCCTGCGGAGAAAGGAGAAAACCCAAAAAGTCCACAGATGTTTGTTCAAAGACACATTTCTCAATTTTAGCATAAAGCTGATGAATACGTAGACGAGCCAGCACCTTTTTTAAATGTGATCTGTGTTCCTCCAAAGAATTAGAAAAAACAAGGATATCATCCAAATATATGATAACGAATATGTCGAGGAAGTCTCTGAAAACATCATTGACAAAATGTTGAAACGTTGCAGGAGCGTTGCAAAGACCAAAGGGCATGACCAGGTATTCAAAATGCCCATAACGAGTACGAAAAGCCGTTTTCCACTCATCACCTTCTCTTATTCTGACGAGATTGTATGCGCCACGGAGATCCAGTTTAGAAAAGATCTTAGCCTCCGCTAAACGTTGAAAAAGTTCAGGAATAAGAGGAAGTGGATAACGATTCTTAACAGTGATCTTGTTCAGATCCCAGTAATCAATACACGGCCTTAAAGAATGATCTTTTTTTTCAACAAAGAAGATCCCAGCTCCTGCTCGAGAAGAAGATTGTCGAATGAAGCCTTTGGCCAGATTCTCATCTAAATAAGAACGAAGTTCCGATAGTTCAGACTCGGACAATGGATAAACTCGTCCAAAAGGAATCTGAGCCCCTGGAAGAAGATTAATAGGGCAATCATAAAAACGATGAGGAGGCAACTTGTCTGCCCCTTTCTTATTGAAAACGTCCGTAAATTCCCAGTAAGCTTGAGGAAGAAGATTATGAATTTCGGAAGCAGGAGATAAAGAACAGACTCTGTTGAAAGAGAAAATGCATTGAGAGGAACAAAAATTTGAAAGAAAGTTCACTTCACCGGTAGTCCAGTTGATGGACGGGTTGTGTTTCTGCAACCAAGGTAGACCCAGAATGACGGGAAATAGAGGCGAAGAAACCACATCAAAGTTCATGACTTCAGTATGCCCTTTATTTAACACAACAAAAAGTGAGACGGTCTCTTGCACCACAGGGCCCGAGGTAATCAGGGAACCATCTGCCACACGGAGGGCTATGGGGTTCTTTTTGGACTGGAGTGGGATCTGGAACTGTAGCGCCACTTTATTGTCCAGGAAACACCCGCTGGCCCCAGAATCAAGGATTGCTTGAAGCTCTACCCGCTTGTCTCCCCACTGCAATGATAAAGAGACAGTCAGGAGAGGCACAGGGACATGGCAACTGGAAAAGTCTCTTTCGAAAATCCTCTTACCCGTTGGACGAATCGGACAACCCCGAAGCAAGTGACCTGCCTGTCCACAATAAAGGCAGAGGTTGAGTCTGCGACGTCTGATCCGTTCCTCTGGAGTTAACGCAGATCTAATGGCTCCAATCTGCATCGGCTCTGGGGCTGCACTGAAGACGGGTGGTGGAACAGCTGGAGGAAAAGTGGAAGGCATTCGGATAGGAGGTGGAGCGGTTGGTAGCATCCAAGACTGAGGTGGAAGACCCGCTCTTTCTGCCTCTTCTTCCTCTCTGCGCTCCCTGAGCCTCCGATCGAGTTGGATGGCCAGACAGATGAAGTCCTCCAGACTGTCGGGAATGCCAGTACGGCCAATTAATTTTTTAGTTCAGAAGAAAGGCCGAAGCGATACTGGTTCTTAAGCGCAGCCGGATTCCATTCCGTGTCATCTGCCCATTGCCGGAATTCCAGGGTGTAGTCTCCCGCTGGACAGTTACCTTGCTTCAAGGCACGCAGGGCGGCTTCAGCAGTAGTGGCTCTGTGTGGATCATCAAAAAGAACTGCCATGGCATCAAAGAAGGAGTCAACTGTGGACAATGCAGGACTATGGCGATCCATAAGACGAAAAGCCCACGTCTGTGGTTCTCCCGTCAGAAAAGAGATGATCACCCCGACCCGGGTCTGCTCAGAGGGATAGGTATGAGGCTTGAGAGTAAACAGTAGCTTAGAATTGCTCCTAAAATTCCGGAACAACTTCCGATCACCCGCAAACTTCTCCGGAAAGGCCACCTTAGGCTCCGAAATCTCAGAAGTGATCACCTGGACTTCCGCTGGAACCGGAGGAGTTGCAGCTGCCGTGGAAGGGAGAACAACCGATGGTTGGGTCCTAATGTGCTCCTGTAGCTGAGCATAGCCACTTTGCAGCTCCCGGACGGCTTGCGTAAGAGAAGATAGTTGTTGCGTCAGGACTGCAAACGGGGACGCCCCTTCAACTGGATCCATCTTTGGCCTGGTTATACTGTCAGGATTTACCAGTATAATCCAGACGTAGAAGAGGCTGGAGCAGAAGAAAATGAACCCACAAGCGCCTCACACAACCGCTACCCACCTGGAGTGGAACAGGGAGCAGGGTTGTGGAGAGTAGCCAGTGAGATGATCAGCGAAGTACAAGGGATGAGGCAAAAGTCGTAGTCAGGATATCCGAGGTCAAAAGGCAGGCAGAAATATTCGTAGTCGATAAACAGGCAAGAAGGTCGAGACAGGCGGCAGTAATCAAAGTCCGGGTTCAGGCAAGGGTCAATAATCGGAATCCAAAGTTCAGAGTCGCTAGGGTTTCAGTCGAAATAACCTAATAACCAGGCAATGCATGTTAATCTGGTTTGGGTTTAAATACAGGAGTTTTGGCGCCAAACTGGCGTCATTGCGCTGACGTCGCGGAGCTGACGCCAGCACGTCCGTCACAGGCGTTTCCGCCTACGTCCTTGCGCCCGCGACTGTCGCCGGCGCCTCCGCGTCCGCGACCGTCGCCGGCGTCCCGCGTCAGACGCCGACGCGCATTAGCGCGTCCGCGCCTGCGCCGGACAGGACGCAAGCATGCGTTCTCACATTAAGCTTAATGGGGGTTCACTGTCTCAGAGGGGTGTTATGTAACTTAATTAACATTTGAACTGCTGGGAATCCTTTAGCATTCCCCAGATCAAACAATGCTAAATTTGACCCTGTATTTTTGGGTGTAGACAGTGTTGGACTGGGGGGGTACTTTGGCCACTTGGCTGCTGCATCATGAGCCTGCACACTGCTCCACGGGCCTCCAAACCAACCTCTGCCAACTCCATGTGCCCCTCCACCCACCAGCTCATACCTGCTTTTCTCCTATCAATCTGGTTGAGGGAGGTCAGGGAGTGCATCGTTTTAGGCAGGTGGGGGAGCAGGTCTGGGCTGGCAGGGCCCACTTGGTTTTTTCCCAGTGCCCCGCTGGCCCAGTCCAACCCTGGGTATCGAACAATGAAGAAATTACGATGATTCCAAAGCAAGACATAAATATAAAATAATCAATCTGTGGCTTCACATGGCGAAACACTGCTATTTCTCAAATTCAAAGTGGTTTTCTCTTCTATTTCTGTAGGTATATGTGTTTGCATGGCCAAAGAGAAAAGTACATTTCCTATTGTCATACTGGAGTTGATACTTGTCTTTATTGACTGATGAATTTTCCAAGGTATTTTGCAGAGATTCAATCTGAAGACATAAATCTACTAATAGGAGCAAATCCCAGGTCTGGTAGACCCAACCATCCATAATAGGTATGGTCTCAAAAAAGTATATACTATTACTGTGCTGATAACACTTAACAATTAGGTTTTTGGATTCATTTTAAAATCAAATTAATTTCGTTGATCCTTGATGCTAATTCCCCGAACCACTGCTTTGTGTGGCACCTTTGCCCATCCGGTATAATCAGTTATTCTTCTCAATTTGTAACATGAAATTGGCTCCAGAGATTTCCATAATGACCATTACTGAGGTCCTGTGATATTCTGTGCTAAAACCAGGACCAGTAACATCAAAAAAAAATTTCAAAAAAATTTGTTAGTATACATTTAAAAAAAAACACCAAGACAAATTAAACTTTTAAAAATCTTTAAAAGTCTTTATTAAGAAATAACTAAACAAAACTCTGCTTGCACTCCTCTTCAGAAAGCGATCGTGCGATCTATCGTATGGGGCTTGATTTCTCCTCCCTGCTTCCTTATATGAGATAGCCAGGGAGGAGAAATCGAGCACCGCACAATGGATTGACGCTGTGTCGCCTTTTCTGAAGAGGAGCGGAAGCGGAGTTACGGTAAGTTATTTCTTAATAAAGTCTTTTCAATTTTAAAGTTTAATTTGTCTTGGTGATTTTTTTTCAAGGTATACTAACGCCTTTTTTTTTTAAATTGATGTTACTGGTCCTTTAAATGCTTCACGGGCTATCCATCAAATTCTGATGTTCGTTTTATAAAATACATTTTACCTGAGCCACCTCAGCGGAATTGGATCTAATCATTAATGCAGATTTATCAGCTGTACAAACTGTAATTTTGTTTCATAGGTCACTTACTGCCAATTAGTTTATCAGCACAGAACATAATCGTTTCCATTGAGATAAATCTATAAACTAAGATGAAGAGACTGGTACTATCAGGGAAGCACAAGCTTTCTTGCCACACATATTACATTGCTCCTATCACCTTTACTAATGGTGAAAAAACATTTCATAATTTTAATTTGACAGGAAAAAGGAACAAACAATAATGGTAAATTATGTGTAAATTAAAAAGACATACATAAGCCAAGAGGTGTCACCATTCAAAGGAAACAAGTTGATATATTGCTTGTCCTTGAGCTCCTTACAACAACACAGGGCATCATTTAAGCCTTTCAATACTGGACTTTTCTTTTTATACTTGAATATAATAATGTCAGCAATGTCCTTTCTAATTTAAGCAATTTTTGGATTATAAATTCTTATAAGCATGGCCCTCTATACCACTTGTATACCACATGTAATTTGTATGCAATTAGTGATGGGCGAATTTATTGGCCAGGCACAAATTCGCTGCGAATTCCCGAAACCGCCACAAAAATTTACCAGCAAAAATTCATCCAAAAAAAATGGACACCGGCGTCAAAAACGAGACGCCGCCGCCGTTTCGTGAGTTTTTTGTCATTTTTCGAATTTCACAGGAAACTCCCCAAATTCGCCCATCACTATATGCAATCAGTATGCTCAATTTAGAAACTCATTTACTGTACAGAACTGTGGAATACAGAATTTGGCACATTCACATTCTGATTTCTTTTTATCACAAATTGCATTTTTGCTCTAAATATTTTTTTTTTAAAGCTATAAAAATTCAAGATTTATGAAGTGTAAAAACCACGAGAAACCCTAATACAAAACTTCGGCAAAAAAAGCAGTTGAGGTGCCATTGAAGTCAATGGGAAAAGCGCTGATCCTATTGGACATTCTTTTAGCCCTTCAGATTTTTAGAGGCTTGTTTAATAAAGGTCAACTTTTAGTGGTATTAGAGCTTCTTGAAACCACAATTAAACATTATTTCTCTTAAACCATGAAAGCTATGAAAGTTATTAAAACATCCAATCATAAAAAGTACAAACAAAAAAAAACACTGGACCATGCTAATATCTCTTAAAACCTCTAAAACCGCTAGTAATTGTCCCGAAAACTAACATTTTTAGAGGTTGTAATTTTTAGTGCATTGTTCAGATTTTTTTTCTTTGTTTTTTATATTCTCATCTTTTACTAAATAACATGGCATTCGTGATTTTAAAGAAAAATCGTTTATTTGTGGTTTCAAAAATTCACAACCACTAAAATTTGAATGTTGATAAATGGGCCTCTATAAATACGTGTAAAGAAGAAGAATTGACAGTTCGTGTTTTACCAGTGTTTGCTCTTTCCTTGCAATCAATACTACAGTAACATTCAAATAATTAAAAATTTGGCATTTTAATATTCAGAAATATTGTACAATAGATACTGCTTACAAGTGCAAACTCACACCAGCATAAGCATATTACTCATTTTCTACCATATACATGGAACATCAAGCACTTTCTAACCCCAAGATTATATTAAACACACAGGGGGACATTATTATTTTTGAAATTCAATGTTTTAAAATCAAGAAAAAAAACCCAAGTTGGAAAAAAATCAATATTCAATTGTTAAAAGAAAACTTGGATGGATTTGCGGTTTCACCATTGGCAAATATATCAACAACACTGCAAATATTTTCACTGCAAAATAATCTTACAGGCCTGCAGGTACTGGATAATTTGGCTGGTATATAAAGGCAAAGAGACTTGAGAGTGGGATGCAAAAAGAAGTGATGGAAGGAATAGTCCAGGGCCCTTGATATTTAACACTGATTCTTATATAAGAACTTGGGTATTTAATAGCTTCCCCTTTGCTAAAAGCAAATAATATTTGGGTCATCATATATCATACATCATACAGAACACACATCATACAGTACACGCACATTGTACAGAACACACACACACATGTCATACGTCTATCAAGACACACACATCATATAGAACACACACACAAGATTCACAGCACACACATCATACACACATCCTACAGAGCACACACACACATCATACACATATCAAACAGAACACACACACCATACACAAAAACACCCCCATACCATGTAGAAATATTTCCCTAAGTTTCCTGCTCAGATATCGGTATATCTCTAAACACCTGATTATGTGCAGTTATCCAATACAGAATGTATCCAGAAAAGAATCCCAAACGTGTACATAACATATGCCTAGGTTATTTATTGTAGTAAAGAGTTTCTTTGTGTAAAAAATGAACCCTGCTGGTCAAATATTTGAATGGAAAGTGGACAATAAATATCCAGATAGTACGGAAGAGCACTGGGGCCAGCAAAAAAAAAAATCATAATTATGATTTTTAATCTCATTATTATGACTTTTAGGGGCCGATTCATCAATAGTCGAATATCGAGGGTTAATTAACCCTCGATATTCGACTGGGAACTAAAATCGTTCGACTTCGAATATCGAAGTGGAACGATTTTGCGCAAATCCTGCGATCGATCGATCGAAGGATTTTTCGTTCGATCGAACGATTAAATCCTTCGAATCAAACGATTCGAAGGATTTGAATCCAACGATCGAAGGAAAATCCTTCGAACAAAAAATCACAGGCAAGCCTATGGGGACCTTCCCCATAGGCTAACATTGACTTCGGTAGGTTTTATCTACCGAAGTAGGTGGTCGAAGTATTTTTTAAAGAGACAGTACTTCGATTATCGAATGGTCGAATAGTCGAACGATTTTTACTTCGAATCGTTCGAATCGTTCGAATTCGAACGAATTTAACCAATTCGATGGTCGAAGTACCCAAAAAATACTTCGAAATTCGAAGTTTTTTACATTTGAATTCTTCACTCGAATTTTGTAAATCTGCCCCTTAAACTCATAATTCTGACTTGAATTTCGACTATATGCCATCTTAAACCTGCCGAATTGCTGTTTTAGTCTATGGGGGACATCCAGGGATCAATTTGGAGTTGTTTGCTGCCTTCCTGAAAATTTAGTTTTTCTCTGAGAATTACATTCGAGTTTGCGGGTGAATCCTATATAACCGAGTACAAAAAATTAGATTTTTTTAATAAATTGTAGTTGGTCGAATTTCAAGTTCATGGGAGTTTAAAATAACTCCCATGAATTCGAAATTCGACCCTTGAGAAATCTGCCCCTAAAAGTCATAATTTCGATTTCATAGTCATAATTATGAGATTAAAAATCCAAAATTTCTACTTTTTAAAGTTATAATTATGAGAATAAAAGTCATAAATCACCAGAATTTTTTTTTTGCTGGCACCAGTGCTCTAGAGCGGTTTGACTGATTTTTATTCCTGTTGGATCATCAACCATATTTCACCTGCCAATGCACCATGATGGGCAATACACAGTTCATTGGCTGATGAAAATATGAAGAGGTCATAGAGCCCTCTCACTTCTTGCAGTTTCATTCATACAGGCGTTCAGCTCAAATGAACTGGACAATAGGAAGTTGTAAGCACTTGAATGGTACCCATGAGTTACCCATAAATCCACATGCAGGCATGGCCAATATATGCAGACCTGGAATTGTGGAAAGGCCACAAAGGCCCAGGCCTAGGACGGCACAGAAATAGAGGCATTATGGTTACTAGCCACATCTGCCTCTTGAGCATTGGGTGAGAAGGAGTCCCTAGTCACCAGTGTCTGAAGGATGAACAAAGTGGTGGGTGGATGCACATGCATGCATGGAAGACCAGGAGCATCAGGCTGTCGGGTGGGTGTGCATGCATTCACTGGAGATAAGGAGTGGCTGGTTGCTGGTTTGCTTGGTTGCCAGGTTCGTGGGTGCTCAGTGGTTGCACCTGACCCATGGTTGCCCAGTTTAGAAATCTGGCACTGAGTGGGATGCAGATGGCCTGAAAGTGCTGGATAATTTGGCTGGTATATAAAGGCAAAGAGACTTGAGAGTAGAGAGAAGCAAGAAATGATGGAAGGAATAGTTCAGGGCCCCTAGATATTGAATGAAAAATGATCTTATGGTACTCTATTACATTCACTACTCTCCATTGGTATTGATTCAATTCACTGCCTTTGTTTTCCCTCAAGAACACTGGTTTATAACCAAGAACCTTGGTACTTTATAGATGTGTCCTTTGCAGAAAACAAATAATATTTGTTTTCATAAACATGTAGGTTTTTTTTTTTGAATTCCTAAAATGATTCAAGAGCAGGAATAGCCTTGTGTGGCTAGGGCATTGCACTTGCGATGGGCTGTAATAGAACAGGCACAATAACAGTAAAAACAAAAAAATAGTTGTGATACACTTTAATGGATTACAATGTAGATTGATTAGCAAAGTGAAGCCTTCTAAAATCAGAAGGTATTTACTTGTCTCATGCTATGCACACAGCACTGCCTAGATACCAAAAATAAAGTTTTGAATGATTACAAAGGAAGCTTTAAGGACTCCATGGTTCCTTTTTGAGACTGATATTTCATCAATTGAAGCCTCTTGTTCTTCTGTTTTCTTTTGGAATACAAGATATGACCTTTTAGAGGGCCAGTAACACCATAAAATAAAATTACCAATTCAAATTGATTTATTATTTTGAAACCATGCAAGCTTTCTATCAAAAAAGCACCACCCTGTCTATTATGTTCAGTGGAACCTTTTCATTATAATCGGGGCAGTGTTAATCTTACACTTACAATCTTACACCATTTTAAGATAAATTAAGACACTGAGAGCTCAGGGTGGATGTGAAAAGGCAACAGCATGAACTGTAAGCCTTCAGTTAAAAATTGTAGCACATAATACAGGTATGGGATCCATTATCTGTAAACCCATTATCCAGAAAGCTCTGAATTACGGAAAGGCCCACTCCCATACTACACTTACTATATTGCAGGTTTTTCCCTATAGGCAGTACCTAAAAAGACACTGATTTTCCAACCCAGCTGCAAAAACTTACTGGCACGAATTCTTGTGAGTAGTTCAAATTTGCAAAATATTACGTCTATTTCCCAGACCTGCTGCACTATCAGGGAATACTTTTCTCTTTTCAGATTTTGGGACGGCTACACTTTTGTTTTTAGCGCACCTTTCCTATTTGAATTCTTAAAATAACGTGACTTTTCATCATACCAACAAGGCAGCTGTGAAGTTTTTTCTGCACGCAGTTCATTTTATCCTTACTTACCAATGTGGTCCGGGATTCACCAAATCCCAAAATAGTGGATTTGTTGCATCCCTAAATAAAACTGTACCAACTAGGGGAATAAAGACCCATTCCTACACCAACCTAACTGCCATATACTCAAACTTTACCAAGAGCATTAACCCAAGAAAGGCTCCACTGACCTCCACCAAATTCCCGGGCAGAAAAGCAGGATGCTGCTCCTACAGGCTCCTGGATCAGAAAGCAGGCTTGAGCTACTTTTGTATTTCCTTTTCCCCTCTTTTAGAGTCAACCATTCCTTTCTGTACCCAGACCCACAACTTTATTAACCCCCCCTTCTCCTCCAAGCCTTTTTAACCTAGTCAAAACCCCAAAAGATTTCCTGCCAGAACAACACAGGATCAGTCTTATTAACTGTGTGCCCAATTTGGACCATTTGGTGGGCCCCCCTAGACTGGGTGTTGCTAGATAGAAGGTCATGGAGGCTCCTGGGCTGGGCAAACAAATACTGTCTTCTTCTCTCTGTTGCCTATTGACTGCCTATCCATTTCTCTCTATTGTTCCATTAGCCATTGTCACTTTATGGCAGTCTTCCTCACAAGTATTTCATGACACATTTGTCCACTGTGCATTTCATAAAACTGTGTCCCTCAAGCATTTCATGACACAATGAGGCTCCCAAGTATTTGAGATACGTAACCCCCACCCCAAGTACTGCACAGATTTTATCATCAGCAATCTACAGGTCTCTTGAGCTCTCCAGAGTGGCCAACTAGTGAACAGAATAAGGTCAAATGGCCTAGGGCCAGCCCTGTAACTACAAATATCATGATATTTAGAAATGGTGCTGAATTCTCAATGCTATTGGTCCTTTAAGACTGTGGGTTTTTCCACAGCTCTCCTACAGAAGCATTTTGACATGTAACTTTACTGTAGCTGTCCCTTGTATTGTCCATTTCCTCAAAGATAGGTCTCAGTAATGGTCGGTCTTAAATTTCCTCCCAGTTAATTTGACCTCAGGGTTGCCTCAATTTCAGATAAACTCACTTAATGCAGGGTGTTACAGTACAAACATAAAATAGCATATTGCCAGCCTCAAGGGTACAACTCCAAACCCTTATCTGTCAGTAGCAAAGGATTCAGAGCTGTAATATCGCAACAACCCTTGTTAGGCTGATCCCAAAGGGAAAACCACGAAAGGAAACTTTGAAAATTTGCATGTAAATCTGAGCAATACTGAGAGGCACAAAGCAAATGAGAATAATCCGGCTGTGTCGCTGCCAACAGAGGATACAGTCACCGGAAACATAATTACATGACATCTCTTCATGGTCTACAGCTTCTCTTCTAACAATAATCTCATAAGCAACTCAGCTGCTGCCATATACTGAACACAATATGTCAAACTGAAGCTTTTAGATGTATTAAAGAAGAGATTAAAATATAGAGCCCAATTCTGAGCATGAAATGCATGTGTATATTTATTTATCCTCACGTTGGAGGACAACACTACCCTCACCTCATTTGTTGTCCATCTTGGACCACTATGTCTTGCTGAAGGATCAGCTCAGCATCCAGACCAATCTGCTGCCTGCAACAAGACTTCATACAAGAGGAAAGAAGCAGGATTATCAGGGTTCCATTGCATTAATCAACTAATGAATGCACACTAAACAGCTCAGTTAATACCCACAAATGCAGTTGCAGTCATTGAGCAGCTTGAAGGTATTTGTATCCAAAGCCACCTCCTTGTACTTGCACAATTAGATTCTAGTCACCAATTCGCCCATAAATCTTTTTAGATGAATCACGTGCAGGGCACCAACTGATGTTCGGGGCCCTGGAGCTACTATCACCTCAAAGGTGACCAGCATCAAAACGCATAAGGAAGGAATCGGACACCTAACATTGCAGAAATGACCCCTTGGACTTTGCGTCAAAACACAGCGCACGTTTTTTGCATCCCGTTGATTTGCACCCAGCCTTCAACAATGTTTTTACATAGGAGGAACACACTAGCAGCTGAAAGTGCATTTGCTCTAAAATGGACTTAAGTGTTAGGCATACTGACAATATACCTTAACTTATCTTTGCCAAATGTGCTCCTTACACCAATCACCCTGTTTTTTGTCACCCAAAGTGCCATGTCTTTTCCCACAATTCCAGCATACTAACAGCCAGCCTACATCACAATGTTTCCAGAGGCATCAAAACGGATGCATTTGCACTTGCATTATGACAGATATCAGGTGTTAGTAGCACTTAGCACTTTCAGCGTTGAGGTTGGGTAATTTCCAGAATTAGGTTTAGGGCTCTTACACATGAGCGTTTTTACCTGCGCTCCCCTGCGTTCCGTTTTTCGGCGTTCAGCCGCAGGGGAGCGCAGGAATAGACGCATTTAATTATTTCAAATGGGGCTGTACTCACACAGGCGCATGTAGGTGCCGAACGCAGGTTGAGACGCAACATGCTGCATTTTTCCTGCGTTCGGCGCCTACATGCGCCTGTGTGAGTACAGCCCCATTTGAAATAATTAAATGCGTCTATTCCTGCGCTCCCCTGCGGCTGAACGCCGAAAAACGGAGCGCAGGTAAAAACGCTCATGTGTAAGAGCCCTTAATAGGTTTAATGTGTCCTATGATAACTTCTCCCTACAAAGACACACATCATCCTGAGCAAGACACTTCTTCATGCAATGAACCTTTCTGTACTGCACAAATTATTTCCTACCACTAGTAACACGTTTCCCAGGCGATCGGATTAATTAGGGGACACAAAAATAGCTTGAATGTAGTGATTGCAACCTCGTGATGTTAAATGCAATCAGGGCAGAGCTGCTAATTGCACATTTAGAAGTAAATCTGAATGCCTGGTATCCTTGGTCAAAGGTTTGTACTACACAACATACGTGATTGATTTGTATGATTATTCACACATCATCAGCTTCAACCTTACTCACATAGCTCAGTCCTGCAGCCTCCAGTTAGGGGGAAAAAAAAATCATGAAAAATATACAAATATATAGTACATGGGGTTTTCCGGATAATGGATCTTTCTGTAATTTGGATTTTTATTCCTTAAGTCTACTAGAAAATCATATAAACATTAAATAAACCCAATAGGCTGGTTTTGCTTCCAAAAAGGATTAATTATATCTTAGTTTGGATCAAGTACAAGCTACTGTTTTATTATTATAGAGAAAAAGGAAACATTTGGATTATTTGGATAGAGGGGAGTTTATGGGAGATGGCCTTTCTGTAATTTGGAACTTTCTGGATAATGGGTTTCCAGATAACAGATCCCATACCTGTATATAGAATATTTGTATCCATTTCTCTATGTATGTAGAAGCTCAGCAACAGCAATGGAAGAGAAAGACAATGCAGTTGCACAATAACCAATAAAGACTGACTCCGTGCATGAAGGATACAAGTGACTCACCTATAACTATATAAGGTTTTTAAGCACAAATAAAAATGTATTGTTTTACAGCAGTGTCCTTTCCAACTCAATGTCAGAAGCCAGCACTATTGATGGGCGAATCTGTCCCGTTTTGATTTGCCACATAATTTGCGAACCAGCACAAATTAGCAGAACGTATTGAAGTCAATCTCATCAAATGAGAGCGACAATTTTTATACATGCAACTATTTTCCCAAATTCATTAAATTTAAATGTGAATTTTTTACGCAGTTTCACAAAAACATTTGCGGGTGGCGAAACGTGGAAATTTGCCGCAAATCCATGCCTGGCGAATTTATTCACTCATCACTAGCCAGCACATTTAATTAATGATCCCAGAGACATTTATAAATGTTAATGTGATCTGGGCTTCACTTGTTGTCACCATCAGATTGTACAGCATCACTGCAGAGCAGCCTGAGGGACCCCCTTACCTCTGGTCTTGTAATGTCTGTATTTGAGTTTTCAAGTACAGGTATTCAGAATGCTTGGGACCTCTGGATAACAGATCTTTCCATAATTTTGATCTTCATACCTAGAGGGTCAAGGCACATGCTCAGATTCGGGGAGATTAGTCGACTGGCGACAAATCTCCTCTTCTTTGGGGTTACTAATCTCCCCGAACTGCCTCCCGTCGGCAGCAGGATGGCGTTTCGTTTTTTGAAGTCGTCCGAAATTGCCTAACGTGGAGACTTCAGGTGACTATCGAAAAAGGAAGCGCTTTGAGTGCCATCCCGCCGGCGATTTTCATTCTAGGCGGGGGAGGCAATTCGGGGAGATTAGTCGTCTGAAGAAGAGGAGATTTGTCCCCGGGCAACTATTCTCCCTGAATCTGAGCCCTGACCCTAAGGCTACTAAAAAGACATTTAATCATGAAATAAACCCAATAGGCTGGTTTTGCTTCCAATAAGGATTAATTATATCTTAGTTAGTACAAGGACCTGTTTTATTATTACAGAGAAAAAGGAAATCACTTTTAAAAATTTGCATTATTTAGATAAAATGGAGTCTATGGGAGACGGCCTTTCCATAATTTGGAGCTTTCAGGATAACGGGTTTCCGGATAACTGGTCCCATACCTGTACAATATATTCAATCAGGGAAAAATATACTGGCAAATAGGGATGTAGCGAACCGCCGATAATGTGTTCGCGAACGCCGTTCGCGAACACCGGCAAAAAATGCGAACAGTTCGCGAACAGTTCGCGAACTTCGAACATCCGAAAATCGTTCGATTCGAACGATCGAAGGATTTTAATCGTTCGATCGAACGATTTTCGTACCAATCGAACGAAAATCGTTCGATTTTAGCGACCGAATGGTCGAATGGTCGAACGATTTTGACGCGAACGCCTATTGGCGAACGTCGCGCGACGTTCGCGAACTTGCGGCGGACGCGAACAGCCGATGTTCGCGCGAACAAGTTCGCCGCAGAACAGTCCGCGACATCCCTACTGGCAAATAGAATCCATTATTTGCAGTGAATCAAGATGGGGGGCACCAAATAAGAAGGGACGGTCACCTGCATCCCTACCCTGGTTTAAACCACTTATTACCCCACAGAGCTAAGAATAACCAATCAGCAAAAAAGTTTTGAACAGACTGCTAAAATGTAGTAAAGATCTGATTGGTTGCAATGATAAACATCACTAGAGCAATTTAGCCCTGCTTTTATTTCTACTCTAATAGCCACAGCGACATATTTCCATTTGTTTTAGGACTCGAGCAAACAGATGCCTTTGCCTGGGAACGTTAGATGTGTATAATTGGGAGCGCATTACCTGTTGGACAAATGGCTCAATTTATAATTCGTGTAATCTTTGTCCAACAAACAGTGAATGAGGGAAGAAGCTTAATTCATTCTCACTGTCATCTGCTTCAGGTTGGACAAATGGAGAGCTGGCAGTTTGTACAGGATATAAACCATCCAGGTTCTTACCCATAATATCAGTGATAAAGTTGAGTCAACCAACATGAAGCCATTGGGGAAAGTCCTTGCGAGCAAGTGTACAGGTTATTCAGAATAGCAAATTGCTCAGCTACTTCTAATAAATAGCAGGAAGAAAGGATGAGCAAAATACTGATTCTATAGCTTCATACGTATACAGAACAACACTCTCCAATTGTACCTAACGTCTCATTTAGAGCTCTTTATCTCGACAGACAGATTTTCTACTCATTTTAACCGTTCAGTTTCATCTTCTCCTCAGATATGTCTAATCATTTCCCATAAGGCAGAACCAATTTGAAGTGTTATGGAAACTGGAGCATGTTCCCTTTCTTAGCTTTAATGCACCTTGGGTTTTTTTTTTCTTGCATCACTTCACAAAATGGCATGAAAAAAGGAGAAGAATTGAAGTGGCGCATCTTCATATCAAGTGGAACAACATATTTTCCAGCATTAGAAAATATAACGATATGATTATCTGTTATTTATATAGAGATGGCAAATTGTGTAGCACTTTACTGAGTTCTTGTTCCCTAGCCTCCGTAGAAAATGAGGAGGGGTACACAAAATCTGGGACTGTTGTTTCTAGGGGGCTTATAGCTGAATACAGGGACATGCAGGATAATGAGAACTGGTAATGTGTAGTAATTGGTGAATAAATTTGCCTGGCGCAAATTCGCTGCGAATTTCCGCCAGCAAATAAATTAGAAACTCACGCAAAAATTTACAGGCGAAAATTTGTTGGCATCGAAAAATTTTGGACACGCGTCTGAAAAGTCGCTCATGTCAAAATCGCCATGCGTCAGCATTATTTGGACACCCATTGACTTTAACGCAGGCATCAGTTTTCATAGTTTCGAGAATTTCATGGGAAATTCGAGAATTTTTCGACAAAGCGAAACAGGAGAAATTCACCCATCACTAGTAATTTGCTATTCTGCATACCCTTATAACTAGCCCACTAATAGCTTGACAATGATTTCATATATCTATTTGAGCCCCTGTCTGGGGATAAAACAATTATTTACGAATGCATGCAGCGTGCAAAGTGCAATTTTCATGCATCAAGGGACTGATGTATTTCTGCAAGTGCAGTTGCAGTTTCCACAAATTCTCAGCTGCGTTAAAGGACAAGGAAAGCCTAACCATAACAACTGACTGTGTTAGGACCCATTTTAAAAAGAGCATGCACACTTGCCAAACACTCCAAAAATACTCCAGTCTTCCAGCAGAACTATGACAAGTATGCGTTTCCCCAAGACTGACGTCACGTTCACCCATTGAGCGATCCTGGAGCTGGAACAAGGGGCAGATTTACTAAAGGGTGAAGTGGCCATCGCTAAGAAAATTCGCAGGAAATCCCATCCACAGGGACATTATCAAACAATGCGCTAGCGTAATTTTGTGCCCTATTCAATCCTTCCATTCAAACAATTTAATCGATCGATCAAACGATTTTCCAAAAAAAATGTTGGCTATAGGTTCATAGGCTAACATAGCAATTCGGCAGGTTTAAGGTGGCAAAGTGTTGAAGCCGAAGTCTTTAAAGAGACAGTACTTCGATTTTCGAATGGTCGAATATTCAAAGTTTTTCCAATTCGAATCGAAGTCGAATTTGACCTATTCGATGGTCGAAATACCCAAAAAATTACTTCGAAATTCAACGTTTAGTTTAGTTTAACCATTAGTAAATGGACCCCTAAGTGTGTTATAGAATGGCTCCTTCTAAGCAACTTTTCAATTGGCCTTTTTTTTTATTATTATAGTTTTTAGAGGATTTGAAACTTTTTCCCAATTTCAAATAAGGGTGACTGACCCCATCTAAAAAAAAAACAAATGCTTTATAAGGCTACACATTTATTGTTTTTGCTACTTTTTATTACTCATCTTTCTATGCAGTCTCTCTCCTATTCATATTCCAGTCTCTTATTCAAATCAGTTTCTAGGATCATTTGAACACTAGCAACCAGATTGCTCAAATTAGAGAGCTGCTGAATAAAAAGTGAAATAACTTGAAAACCACAAATAATAAAAAATCAAAACCAATTGCAAATTGTCTCAGAATATCACTCTCTATATCATACTAAAAGTTAACGCAAAGGTGAACAACCCCTTTAATAAGGAGATACTGTACATGTATTACAGCATACTGTAGTGTAATGATCCTGTAATCAACGATAAGCTCCTATGTATAAATCATCCCAATGCTGAATTTATGTATGTGCATATTAAAAGATTGCAAGTAAACATGTACAGTCAGAAAATATGATAATATATCCAGGAGAAAGCAATACTCTAAAACAAAAGGACTGTGGGAAGAGAGACTTTCTCAATAGTGCAAGCTGGGCAAGCAGGTGGAGATCTCCAGCCGGTTTCTGCCTGCCATTAATTACAATTAAGAACACACTGATGAATTTTAATTGAATTCAGGTGAGCCAGGAAACAGCAGTGACTATTAAATTCAACAATCGACATTTCATTTGCTGTACGGTTTTCTTGTGGGAGCAGTTCATGCTGCGTATCACGTTGTGAACATTTGCAAGTGTAAGATCTATTATTGTAACCTAATGTCATATGAACCGACCCAGAAATCTGAAAAGGTTCTGTCTGTATGTCTGTCAGTCTATATCGATCTGTCAATCTATCGATCTGTCTTTCTCTCACTGTGTCTCTGTCTATCTATCTGTCTATCTCTGTCTGCCTGTCTGTCTATCTCTCTCTGTCTACTGTAAGATCTATTATTGTAACCAAATATCATATGAACCAACTAAGAAATTAGGAAAGGATCTCTCTCTCGCTCTCTCTCTTTTAACTTTTTTAAACCTGCCTAATGTAACAATCTTACCTGGTGGTCTAGTGGGGGGACGGCAGGGATGCCTGCTGCCCCCTCGTGGGGACGCAGCCGCATCGTTCTGCCTGGTGTCGGTTCTTTAGGGCGCGCGTGGCTCGCCTCTGCGAGATTTGTAGGTGATGACGCCAGCGCGCAATGGCGCAAAATTTGAAAGTATAAATAGCTTATTAAAGCTACAGGACTTTGCCCGTGATAGGTTTATACCTGGTGCTTCTGAGCTTTTTGCTGAATCTGCATTCTGTTCCTGCTATCTGTTTTTGACCTCTGCCTGGCTTTTGACGATTCTGAACTGTTGTATCCTGACCCCTGCCTGATTACCGACTACCTCTTCTGCCTAATCCTACTTATTGACTTCCCGGTTTGACCCTTGCCTGCCTGACTTCGTTTGTACTCTGCCTGCCCCGACCCGACCTGATCGTACTACTGTCTTACTCCTTGTACCGCGACCTTCTGCCCAAAGACTTTGCATACTGTTGTGCCCCTTTGCCTTGCACCTCTCGTTATAAGACCTGGCGGCATCTGAGTAGCTGAGGGCACCTACCGAGGCCAAAGGCGGCTGCTACAGGCAGAAGCACGAGCCGAGACCAGGGTGCTTGGCATCAGTTCTGAGTTTAGGGTGCCAACCGTGACACTGCCAGTTGATCCAGAGGAACCAACCAAGATATTATAAAAGGATTTATCTATCTATCTATCTATCTATCTATCTATCTATCTACTTATATATCTTCTATCTATCTATCTATCTATCTTCTATCTATCTATCTATCATCTATCTATCTCTCTATCTATCTATCTATCTATCTATCTATCATCTATCTCTCTATCTATCATACCTCTGTACAAGACAATACCATTTAGGGAGCACAAATCATCATTAGAAATCATATAGGTGCCCAAAAATCCAAACAAGTAGGGTTGAGTCAAGGTGTAATCTATGTTAGAGTGTTTCTCCTCCTCTTTTCTTCTGAAAATTGTTACACATTTAAAACACTTTTATAATATCTTGGTTGGTTCCTCTGGATCAACTGGCAGTGTCACGGTTGGCACCCTTAAACTACAGAGTATTGATTGGGGCATTAGGTTTTCAGCTAAAAACACAGAACAGAAATGGTTGTCCTTTAAAATGATATTAAATCATTACTGTTCTCAATTTATTCCCTTAAGGACTAAACGTAGAAGCTCTAAGAATCATCCTGTGTGGCTTAATACAGAGGTAAAGATGTTAATGGGAAAGAAGAGAAAGGCATTTAAAAACTACAAATCTGTAGGGACAGAAGCTGCATTTAATGAATATAAACACTGTAATAAATGTTGTAAATCAGCAATCCGGAAGGCTAAGAAAAGAAATGAAGAGTTAATTGCGGTGGAGGTGAAAACTAACCCTAAAAAGTTTTTTAAATATATTAATAGTAAAAAGATGCAGGTTGAGAGTGTTGCTCCATTAAATAATGGTATCAGTATGGTTGTAACAGATACAGATAAGGCAAATGTGTTAAATCAGTTCTTTTCTTCAGTGTATACAATAGAGGAGTCTGGGTTCACAGGCTCACTTAATAACTGCACGAATGGTTCAGCTCAATCTAGTCAGTGGCTGACTCAGGATATGATTCAAAAAGCTTTAATACAAATTAATGTAAACAAGGCTCCAGGGCCTGATGGCATACACCCCCGGGTTCTAAGAGAGCTTAGTTCAGTTTTAGACCAGCCCTTATTTCTGATTTTCTCAGATTCACTGTCATCTGGTATGGTGCCTATGGATTGGAGAAAAGCTGATGTTATTCCAATATTTAAAAAGGGATTACGATCTCAGCCTGGCAATTATAGGCCAGTAAGCTTGACATCTGTGGTGGGCAAATTATTTGAAGGCTTGTTAAGGGATCACATACAAAATTTTGTCCTAATGAATGGCATTATGAGCAACAATCAGCATGGCTTTATGAAGGATAGGTCATGTCAGACGAATTTGATTGCATTTTATGATGTGGTAAGTAAGATTCTGGATAGTGGGGGGGCAGTAGATGTGATCTATTTGGATTTTGCCAAAGCGTTTGATACTGTGCCCCACAAACGACTGCTTTCTAAACTAAGGTCTGTTGGGCTTAATGAAGTCGTTTGCACATGGATAGGAAACTGGCTACAGGATCGGGTACAGAGGGTGGTTGTTAATGGGACATTCTCTACTTGGAGTAAGGTTCTTAGTGGGGTCCCCCAGGGCTCAGTATTGGGTCCACTTTTATTTAACTTGTTCATTAATGACTTAGGGGAGGGTGTTGTAAGTAATGTATCAGTGTTTGCAGATGACACAAAATTATCCAGCCCAATTAATTCCATCCAGGATGTGGCATCCTTGCAACAGGATCTTGACAAACTGGCAATCTGGGCAGCTAAGTGGCAAATGAGATTCAATGTTGATAAATGTAAAGTCATGCACCTGGGATGTAAAAATATCCAAGCCACTTATACCCTAAATGGGACTGCACTAGGCAAATCCATTATGGAAAAGGACCTTGGAGTCCTTGTAGATGATAAACTTGGCTGTAGCAAGCAATGCCAGTCAGCAGCATCAAGGGCAAATAAGGTCTTGAGCTGTATTAAAAGGGGCATAGAGTCACGGGAGGAGGGGGTCATTCTTCCACTGTATAGAGCACTTGTAAGGCCCCATCTAGAATATGCTGTACAGTTTTGGTCTCCATCACTCAAACAGGACATTATTGTATTAGAGAGGGTACAGAGAAGAGCAACTAAGCTGGTAAAAGGTATTGAAAATCTTAGCTATGAGGAAAGACTGGCCAAATTGGGGATGTTCACGCTGGAGAAGAGGCGCTTAAGGGGTGATATGATGACTATGTATAAATATATAAAGGGATCATATAACAATCTCTCTAATGCTTTATTTACCAGTAGGTCTTTCCAGCTGACACGAGGTCACCCATTCCGATTAGAAGAAAAGAGGTTCCGCCTAAATATTCGGAAGGGGTTTTTTACAGTGAGAGCTGTGAAGATGTGGAATTCTCTCCCTGAATCAGTTGTACAGGCTGATACATTAGATAGCTTTAAGAAGGGGTTGGATGGCTTTTTAGCAAGTAAGGGAATACAGGGTTATGGGAAATAGCTCAGTTGATCCAGGGACTAATCCGATTGCCATTTTGGAGTCAGGAAGGAATTTTTCCCCCTCTAAGGCAAATTGGAGAGGCTTCAGATGGGTTTTTTGCCTTCCTCTGGATCAACTGGCAGATAGGTAGTTAATAAACAAAAAAAAAAAAAGGTTGAACTCGATGGACATGTGTCTTTTTTCAACCTTACTTACTATGTTACTATGTTACTATGTTACTAGGAATTGTTTGCTATTTGCCAGGGTGCAAAAAAGTGCTCTTTAAAAAAGAACTTGTGTACAGGGTCTGACTTCACTTTAAGTCTAGCACTGGATTGGAAATTGCTTCTGTCCAAGTGCAAAATATTTACTGTGCACAAAGAAAACATAACAAAATACACGTAATGTCTAGAGGATTCGGAAACCTTTGCCATTTTCAGAGATTATTTCTAAAACAACAAAACTTACAGACATGATCCAACATAATGAAAGTTAATAATGTTCCTCGGTATCATGACTATTTAAGCCCCAACACTTTGGCATGGAATGAGACTGTGCTCTGTGAATTCGTTATATCGTTTAAATTATTCAGCCATTCACTCGCATTAGTATTCTATTTGTAAATTCCATCTCCCGTCTTTAACGGAGGTGCTCATTAGCTCAAATAAATTAGTGACATGAATTTATTAGCTGTATGTTTTGACACAAGCCATGGCTGTAGCCTATTCTTTTGTTTCTTTGGAGATCAGCCATATATTCCATTGCCACGCTACATACATAGGGGCCAGTCGTTGATCAATTCCCCCTAATATAAATTTGCCCAGATCAGTTGCACTTCCATTGTTCTTTAAACATATTTTACTTACCCATGGAATGCTCCTACTACCCCTTTAGTGTGTTTTCTTATTGGTGGTCTTATGTCTTTAAACATGGGTGTTGATTTTGTAGGTCTCACCCCTATAAAAGCTGCAGTGGGGAAGGACCAGACTGTGAGACCAATGTTTTGACCAATAAATGCAACCATGCGGGAGGCGCCAGCCTATGACAAGTATGACTGGACTGTGGTTTGGTTGTTTAGAAACTTAAGCTGGTAACAAGCTTATTGGTTGATATGGGTTACTGCTACTGGGTAGTGATGGGCAAATTTATTCTCCAGGTGCGAAATTGCAGCGAATTCCCGCGTTTCGCTGGCGGCAAATAAATTCGTGAAACTGCTCGCGAAAATTCGCTGTTGTCGAAAAAAATGGACACCGCCATCAGTTTTTTGGCGAATGTGCTACGGTGTCCAAAAATGGATTTCGGCGTCCAAAAAACGGAGCGTCCAAAACATGACGCCGGCTGCGTTCAGCAAAATTTTTGCGATTTTGTGAATTTCACAGTAAATTCACAAATTTTTTTGGTGAAGAGAAACGGGACAAATTCGCCAATCACTGCTACTGGGCAAATGTAGTGTCTTTATTTACTTATGGGGGTTATGGAGTAAGTTAGTGGCATTTAATATTTAGCACCTCCACACGGGTGCATCTGCACAGATACAAAACTACTAATAAAACAGGGGAACAATGAATATACGTTGATCAATCCCCTCTTTTATGTTCAAACAGATTTTGTGAAAGGATAAACAAAGATAAGAGAAAGTGTGATGAATTGATCAAGCCTTCATTCCCTTGACCTCTTTGGAAAGGGTTAAACTTAATGGAAGGATGTTTTTCCCCACCAAACTTAGTGTGTACCTAATGGTGTATGTAACTAGGCACATATATAGGGATTAAACAGACATTAGAAAAGAAGTAGTTAGTGTGGATTACATGGAGACTAGAATATCACAATGGCATTTTACAAAGCAGATTCTCTAGAATATAAATAATATACAGGGTCCTTGAAATGGTAAATAATGTATTACTCGTCTGAAGGGGCATAACTACAGAGGAAGCAGGGGGGGTCCCAGAAAGTATAAGGGCCCCATGAGGCCCTAATTCATATACAATTTCAATAAATATTGGTAAAACAGGTCATTCTCTAGACATTTTGGGGGCCTGAAAAATAATTTGCTGTGGGGTCCAGTAATTTCTAGTTACGCTACTGCTCATCTGAATGTGTCTTTTTAGTCACTACTGTTTATTACTTTTTCTACTGTATCCAACATAAATAAATAAAAGGGAAATTCTGAGAATTTTTGGGGGATACTTAGTGCTACATGGGGAGGCTAATACATTCAGGCTAAACATGAAATGTGGAGTGGTCGATGTAAATAGATGCATAATACAATGCTGATAGCTTTTGGAGGAGTGGGGAAAATTCTATCGCATTCGGTTCTGCAATACAGGTTCTGGCCATTCCCAACCCTTGTAGCTGCCTGCTCTGATTGTCTTTGTAACAGTAAGGTGTTTATTGGCCGCTAACTAGTGGATAATGCTTGGCTCAGGAGCTGTGCTGCAATAAAGCCCCTACTATAGTCTACTACAGGAAGAAACATTGCCAGTGATCGGGTTGCCATCGGTCCGATTTTGACCTGTGTCAAAACCTCCTGCCTGGTTTTCCAAATTAAGAAAAACTAGACAGAACTCTCCTAGCCTGATGCGGTGATTGGCCAATTGCCATGTTATAGACCTGCCCCTGTAATGTCAGTGACCCACCCAACAATATCACCGGCCCACCCCATGACATCACCGCACCCTTTAAGGCTTTCAGTATGGGGAAAGGTGGCAACCCTAGGCACTCGTCATGTGAGGAGTCAATACACGGGTGCTCCCCTTTGCATAGCAGTGAAGAAATGGGTGAAAGCTACTAATAAAAAGGCCTTTCAAAATCCAATAGAAATGAATGGAAAGTGGTGGAATTTCACTCTAGAGGACTGTGGCGATCTCTAACTTCACTCTTTGATAAATATACCCCTACGCCTTTGTTTTCATTCTGATTTCCTAGTGTGACCTCGGTTTGTTTCACTCCTAGGCAGTGGCGTAACTACCGGGGGAGCAGGGGGTGCAATTGGGCCAGGGCCCGCACCCCCACAGGGCCCCCCGGCAGTCACGCGCCCACTGGATTCGCTGGCAGCCGCACGGACGTAGGTAGGGCCCGGCTGCACGGCCCGCATCAGGGCCCGCCCCCACCTAGTTCTGTCACTGCTTCTAGGGGTATATTTATGAAGTTAGAGATTGCCGCAGTCCACAGAGTGAAATATCGCCTCTCTCCGTTAATTTCTATGGGATTTTTATAGGCGTATTTAATAAAGGGTGACAGTGAAAGTTCACCCCTTTGATAATATGCCTTTAAAAATCCCATAGAAATGAATGGAGATAGGCGATATTTCAATCTGCGGACTGCGGAGATCTCTAACTTCATTCTTTGATAACTATACCCCCTTGATTCTTGCTGCCTGACCTGACCTTGGTCCGTCTTCTCACTACTAATCCGTGCTGCCTGACCTCGGCCCGTTTCTTGACCTTAAATCGGTTCCTCGGATTCGCTCCTGATTTTTGGCTCTGCTGCCTATTTACACAGTTCTCCCCCTGTTCTCACTCCAAGGGTTAGCAATGTGGAATCTGAATCTACTTTCCTGGTTCTGTGATAACTAAATAATCAGCCACTCTACAAACAGACTGAGACCTGTTGGGCTCAAAGAGATCTAAATCATGTTCTTTCTCAGTCACAAGAGACATCTCAGAAGATCTTCTCCTATAAAGCAAAGCAACAGCAACTATTTATCAGCTCAGAAACACACATACACACAAAGAATAATTACATAGAAATATGTTATATAACATTATTATGTGCAGTTACATAAAGGAGACTGACACAAGCTGGTGGTAGAAAGTCCCTCCTCCCCAATGCGTTCTGGAGGGGCTTAATCAGAATAAAGACTGTTTTCTATATTTTCTGACCTTGTTTTATCTTCAGATCTCTTCAGCAGATACATCATTTATATACCGACAGGTTCAATGGAAGAAGTGCTTTTCTGGTAATGAGATAAAACGTCTGCAAGGAACAAAATCCTATTTATTAGTTGATTGGCACAAATAATACTTCTTTAGTTGATTTCTGCACTACAAATCAAGGCATACGGTGTTTTACAGTCATTTTTAGCATGTTTGTGCCATAACAGGGGGCACACTCTCAGAAATGACTTAAGAGTTGGATGTTGCCAGAGGAAATATCTTAGCAACTAGTGATCCCTGCTGGGTCAGAGGCCTAAGTGACACGGGGCGTATTGCCAGAGACTAATAAACTCAAATCTTAAATACTTATATATAACATAAGAAATCAATACCCCGCAGGAGGATGAAAGGAATGGTAAAGCCACCGCTGGAGCACATGAGTTTTATTAAAACAGTCCCTTAATCAATTACTAACAAAAAGCAATTCAATAGAATATAACAAGCAACATAAATCAATGCCTATTCCTGCTCCCAGGGGCTCCCAACAATTCCACAAATGCCTCCTCATCTAAGCATGACTTACACTAAGTACACTAACATTAAATACAAGCCTGTACCTTCCTGCAGTCCGGCCAGCTCTCACAACCACATGTGAATATAAATGGAATAATAAATATTTCCCTCTAGGTAGTGCTCAGAGTCTGGGTTTACGGGATTGACAGGGTGGAATTAATGGGAAACCATCCTTCACTGCCATAGGTGAAAAATGCCTGAAAATAAAATATGTCTAACCTTCTGCTTGAAAGGGATAATGTGACCCCATAGTTCATCTTTTGTTGTTTTTATAAAGGCTTGAAAGGAGAACTAAAGCTCAACAAAGCCATAGGCTAGAAATGCTGCCTCCTGTGTGTTGGGGTTCAGGACGAGTCTAAGGCAACCACAGCCCTTTAGCAGTAAAGATCTGTGTCTCCAAAGATGCCCCAGTAGCTCCCCATCTTCTTTCCTGCTGATTCACTGCACATGCTCTGTGCTGCTGTCACTTAGGGACTGGAGCACAAAATACTGATTATACAGAAGGCTGATTAGAAATGAATTCAGGTTCACGTCATATGGCACCTCACTCCAATTTGCATCAGAATTGATTAACAATCAGTCTTTTTGAATGACCTTCTAAGCTTCTCAAAGACAGCCAGAGCCCACTGAGCATGTGCAGTCTCAGTGCCATATAATAGCTGGCCTAACAAGATTAGTGATGGGCGAATTTGCGCCGTTTCGCTTCGCCGGAAAATTCGTGAATTTCCATCGAAATTCGCAAAACGGTGGAAAAAATTTTTTGATACTGGCGTCCGTTTCTTTGACGCCGGCGAATTTTCACACCCATTTCGTGAATTTATTCGCCGGCGGCGAATCGCACAAATTTGCCGCGAATTCGCTCCTGGCGAATAAATTCGCCCATCATTAAACAAGATCTAAGATGGTGGCTTGATGTGAACAACTCTGAAGATCTGGATCATTACAGTTATAGAGATGCTGAACCTCAGGCTTGATACAGTAAGTTCTGTATATAAAATACAGCGTTTCTAGCCATCAGTTTTATAGGTATTTAGTTCTCCTTTGAACCTCATATTACTAGGAATAGACAGAGCTTGCCTAAAAGGAATTATGATGCTTCAAATTACACTATTGTACAAGTTATTTTGAAGCATAAACAAATGACAGTCTTCTAGCTGGAGAGATCATAAATAGAATGTAATTATCTTTAATAAGTGAAAAAAATATTTTTTTTATGAATTATAGAAAAGGGAAGGTAATACATTGTAATATTACAGGGTCCAGTAATCAGGCCCAGACTGACAATCTGTGGATTCTGGCAAATGCCAGAGGGACTAGTATAAAATGCCATAGACAGCAGTTTGGTCCTCTGTGTAAAGGTATTGGATCCGTTACCCGGAAACCTGTTATGCAGAGAGCTCCGAATTACAGAAAGGCCATCTACCATTTTATCAAAATAATCCTGATTTTTAAAAATAATTTCCTTTTTCTCTGTAATAATAAAACAGTATGTTGTACTTGATCCTAAATAAGATATCATTAATCCTTATTGGGAGCAAAACCAGCCTATTGGGTTTATTTAATGTTTACAGGATTTTCTAGTAGACTTAAGGAATGAAGATGCAAATTACAGAAAGATACAATGTCTGGAAAAACCCCAGGTCCCGAGCATTCTGGATAACAGATCCCACACCTGTACTTCAAATGCCAGAGTCTATTTTGAATCCCAGTCCAGGCCTGGTCATAATGAATCAGAAGGTAAGAACTCCTTGTTCGGTAGAGATTGTTGTAGAACTCCTTGTTCAGCACGGGAATAGTGAAGGGCGAATTTGGGGCGTTTTGCGGAAAAATTCGCAAATTTCCAGCAAAATTTACGTAACGCCGGAAAATTCACAAAACAGCGCCGGCGTCTCGTTTTTGACACTGGCGTCCATTTTTAATGCCGGTGTCTGTTTTTTGAAATTTACGTAACGCCGGAAAATTCACAAAACGGCGCCGGCGTCTCGTTTTTGACACCGGCGCACATTCACCGGTGAAAATCTGTCCCTCCTCTTTGCCCCACAAGAGACTTGTAACCGATTTTGTGTTTTCTATGAGGCAAACTACTTGTTTTACAAGGTATAATCCAAAATGTCACGACAGGAAACAAATATATATAAGTACATATCTTTAGCTTGCAGTAGGGGACTCATATGATCTGGCCAATTTGTTACAAAATACTCATGCTCAATTGCTACTGCATTTCTTCTGAGTCATAAACCATGAAATTCATATTATTACAATCCAACTTGTTAATAGTTCAAATCTTTGCATGACAACATAGAAACCAACATAGTCTACATTTGCCTTCATTAGTCTGATAATTTGCTGTTACAATTCTCCAAATTCTGTACAGAAACCTGCAGCTCACAGAGTATATTGAGTCTTGGTTGGACACAACCAAGACACATCTGATGGGGAACTTTGGGGGGGGGGACTTTGAAGGTACTCTTGGCTACTCACATAGGGGCAAATTTACTAAAGGGTGAAGTGACTAACGCTGGCGAAAATTCGCCAGCGTGATGTCATTTTGGAACTTCGCCGATTTACTAACGGGTGCTTGCATAACTTCGCACTCTAACACCTGGCGAATTTTCGAACGGCCTCCTGCTGGCTAGAATGTATATCGTCGGTGGGATGGCAATCGGTGCACTTCATTTTCACAAGTCGCCCGAAGTTGTCTTACGAGGAAACTTTGGGCAACTTCGGAAAACGCTCCAAGTGAAATCCCGCCGGCGATTTAGATTCTAGCCGGCGGGAGGCAGTTCGGGGAGATTAGTCGCCCCGAAGAAGAGTCGATTTATTAACGGGCATAGGCGTAACTTCGATAGCGAAGGAGATAGACTCTAGTGGTAATTCGCTGCCTTATGCCTGCTGAAGTTGCGCTCTGGCAAATGGACGTAACTACGCAAATTCACTAAGATGCGGATTTTACTGAACGTTACCTCTTGCGCCAGACTTGCCTTTGCCACCTCAAACCAGGCGAAGAGCAATAGAGTAGATAGGACTTCCTCAAAAAAAAATTTAACATTTTTCTAAGTCCAAAAAAACGCTGACGACTTTTCAGTTTTTCAGGGTGATAGGCTGCAAAAGATCGTAAATTTTTTTAAGGGTACCCAGCTCCCCCCTACATTTCCTAACATATGGCACATAAACTATACAGTGGGCTCATGTGTAGGGCAATATAACAACTCTATTTTATTTTATTAAGGTTTCCTGGACTTGTGTAGTGTAATGTATTTGCTGCAACATGTACGTCCATTGTACTTCAACTTCCCGCTGTATGCAAATTAGGCAACGCTAGCGCAACTTCATTTTGCTTGCTGAATTAACGCTCAGCGCCCTGGACACAACTTCACATTTTAGTGAATTAGCGTTGTCCTGGCGATGTGAGCGAAGCCGTCGCTGGCGAATTTCCGGAGGTATGTGAATTTGCCCCATAGACCTGTTGTACCTAACTAGTAGAATAAGTTTATTGTATAAGATACTTTAATTCTAGTTTAGCCATTTTTAGTTTGAAAAAAAAAAAAGATAACAAATGCCATATACAAGATTTATTTATTAGCATACAGATCCAGCAGGCTGTAATGGACTATTTTGCACAATATGGCTCAATGTAGCCGCCTGGGCATCAGTTAAGAACTTGGAAAAAATGTAAAATTGTGTCCCTCAATTGTGGTGTCACTAAACCAGAATGTACAGGGGGCAATGGGAGCCCTATATTTACCAACTAGTCAGTTATATGTGAATAGTACAGATCCTCCTTGTTGTGTAGAGCAGCTAATACAGCTTTATATTCTTAACCTGGTCTCTATTACATACGCTACAATTGCTTCTTACTTTACATTATGAAGTCTCTAAAGTGCCATGAGACTGAATGTAGCCGAGGACATACATATATCATTTCTGCTGTAAATGCCACATGAGCCCACTGTATAGCTTATGTTCTATGTGTTAGAAAATGTTTGGGGGTAACACGATACCCAAAAAAGATTTTTAAGGGCTTTTGAAGGCTATCAAAAAAGGAGAAGACGCCAGCGTTTTTTGAACTTGAACGATGTTTTTTCCACTCACAGAATATGATGTAAGTAACAGAAGATTGAGGAAGTCTGGTCTGAGCTGGCGAAGGCGAAAGAGGTAACGTTCAGTAAAATTCCCATTTTAGTGAATTTGTGGAGTAACGTCCATTCGCCAGAGCGAATTGTCACCTGCCGACAGAGTGCGAATGAGCGCTAGTGTCTATCTCTTTCGTTAGTGAATTGACGCCTGAGCCCGTTAGTAAAACCATTCTCCAGGATACAGTGTTCCACTCATTGGCTCGTAGATAATGTATTTTTAAAGACATCTTTCTACTACCATCTTGGGCTCCATAGAAGATCTGTAGCCACTCCCCAGCTCATTCATATCATTACCTATAAGCTTTGTTCATAATTACTATGCCTCTAAAACCATCCGATCTATAATCTAAGGAACACATTTGGATGCAGTGTTAGATCCTGCACTAGTAATAAGATCCTGTAGATATGTAGAGATTAGTGTTGAAGGTATCTACCAGCCGTCAACACTGAGTTGTACTCATTTTCAGGATCTAGAATGTACGAGGGGCAGTTTGTCTTTCCTGATGACCTCTATTTTAGAAAATCATAGCAAGGAGGTACATGGTGGTACAGTCTTCTTTTTCTCCCAATTTATTCAATTAAAACACAGCAGAAGACCTACCAATCTTACACTCACCTAGCTTTAAGCACCCTCTGGAATGCAAGAGGTTAAGGATAATGAGCATAATAAACGAGTATAAATCCACAACAAAGCAGTCAGCTAATTTGCTTTTGCATACCCAAATAAAATGTTACTTGTTCTGCATATTCTTTTACATTCATGAAAGGTTATCTCTGTTTCTACAAAAGACGTGGGAAGTGACCTTTACAGATAATATTCCAGAAGATTGTTGTGTTTTGGCATTCATGATGTAAGCGAGTACTTTATGTCCCTCAGTATTTTACAATTCTCTTGTCCTTGTCTTTTTCAGTTTATTATTATTATGTCTGCAGCAGACTTGATGGGTTACGGTTGGTTTAATGGAAAGCTTAATAGTACAGGTATATTTATTCATTTTATCAGCTCTACTAGAATATCACTAACATTTATGCCGCTATTGAGCAAAACGATTATTTTTATAATATTACACAGAAAGCGTTCCTAAAATTCCTTTTTCCCTCTAAAAGTAAAAGTCACCCAAATGAGTAGTGATGGGTGAATCTGTCCCGTTTCGCTTTGGCAAAAAAAAAAAACGTGAAATGGCCAAAAAATTCATGAAACAGCATTAAATTTGCAAATGCATTGAAGTCAATGGGAGGCAAAATAAATTTGACGCACGACAATTTTTATACACGACTATTTTGTCCAAATGCATTAAAGTCAATGGGCGTGTAAATTTGCTGTGAATCCAGGCTTGGCAAATTTATTCGCCCATCACTACAAATGAGGTTAAATTAATTAATCTACAGATGTAGATGTTATTGAATTTTATTACCCTTAATATATTAATCACACTAGGGTTCATTTAAAAACATAAACGCTAAAGACCAGCCAATTTGTTTTTTCACTTTGTAACTCAAAAATAATTGCTGATTGGTTGCTAGTGTACAATGTAGGCCCTATCAGCCCTATTGTCTGACAATAGTGAATTACAATGGCACATGGAATATTTTGAATTGCACCAATCAAAGGACCAGCTACTTGCCACAGATTGCTAGCCATTGCTTTAAATGGGAAATTGCCACATGTTGTTAAGTGAAACAATTAAGGTGGCCATAGACGTAACAATTACGATCTTTCTTGGAAAAGACCTTTCCAAGAAAGATCGTTTGTTTCTATACACACATGTAAAGCTGAATCATCAGATATACAAATAGAAACAATAGAATTCTACCTGTATCTGACGATACAGCACTAACAATGGCCGATGTTTGGGTGCCTTCAAAGGCGCCTGATCCAAAATTTTTCATCCAGCCCGATTGACAAGTCAACTGATATCCAAGTCTTCTGCCAATATCGGTCAGCTCTTTTCCCATCATACACGCACCGAATATCGTATGAAAATTAGTTTCGTACAATATTATCTGTGCGTCTATGGCCACGTTAATCAGTGATCAAAACACTCAAGAGTCTTATAGGGTGGGCCTATGGCACACAGTTATCTTTTTACCCTTTTATACATATTCACAGTGAGGTGATATGGACACAGTTATATATGCTCCAGATTATGATAAATCAAATGTCAGTAGTGATGGGCAAATAAATTCAGCAGATGTGAATCTGTGGCATTTCCACGTTTCACTGCCGGCGAATAAACTGGTGAAACTGTGCCGAAAATGCACCTGCAAAAAGTCTGACATGTTGAAAAATGTTTGGTGCTTGTCAGAATAGTCGCGCGCATGAACGTTGTCGCGCGTCTAAATTATTCTGACACCCATTGACTTTAATGCATTTGCCCAAAAGAGGCGTGCGTATAACAATTTTTGCGGGCGTCTAAAGTGACGCGCGTCAAAATAATTTTGACGTTACACAAATTTTGCTGGAAATTCACAAAATTTTTGGCGAAGTTGAACAGGACAAATTCGCCCATCACTAATTGTGACACTTATAAAGCCCTACTCAGTGCATGGATTGTCCTAGCTTGTTTTCCACATGTTGGCTTAAGACAGTGATCCCCAACCAGAGCAACAATTTCTGACCCCATGGCTGTTGCATCCAGTAGCCTCAAAGCAAGGGCTTCTTTTTAAATAAAAAAACACATTTATTACCAAACCGACCCACCAGTAGGTTGCCAGTCCACATAGGATGTCCCATATTTTGCATCCCTAGGAATGTGGCTCACATGTAAAGTTGGGGACTCGCGGTTACATAAAGAAGTAGCTAAGACTTCATGTCAAGGTACCTGAGCCATGAATCTAGTTACTGTAGAATGGAAATGTTTATTGACCTTCCATTGATTGTAGTCTACTTCTCCATAAATGGTCAACCAGGTATGTCAATTTGATCTGCCGTATGTACATGGATCCATGGGCACCTAAATGTTGTCATTTTTTTTTAACTTTGATGCATTTTCGGCACACAGGATATGATGTAAGTGACAGAAGATTGAGGAAGATGTAGCTTCTTTTTAGCACTTCGCCTGGTCTGAGGTGGCGAAGTCAACTCTGGTGAAAGAGGAAACGTTCAGTAAAATCCTGATTTTAGTGAATTTGCGGAGTAACGTCTGTTAACCAGAGCAATAGAGTGTGAATGACCGATAGCGATGGTCTGTTTCACTGGTGATATGGCGCCTCCAATGTCCATGCGGGTGGCAACGTTGGCGAAAAGTTAATAGCGTTAGCCACTTCTCTCTTTAGTAAATCTTCCCCATAGAATGTTTGGGCGGTCTTTCATGGCAACTTTTTTTCATGCAAAATACAATAAATGAAACATTCTTCAAGAAAATGAGCCTAGGGGGAAATTTACTGCTCTATCATTATTTAGGGGTAAGAAATCAGCACTGTCAATGCGCTGACAACGCTATCACTTTAAAAAGTGGTTCACGTTCTTAAATACTGTAACATTGCGGGCTACAACTGTTTATCACTTTATGGAAGAATAAATGCCTCCGAGGCCTCAGCCACAAATACTAATCAAAATGAATGTACTTGGGCACAACATTTATTTTACTGTCTGAAAGGAAACAAATAATAAAAAAAGCACTTCTTCACAACAAGCACTAAAAATGACTTGCTGAATGTATAATCACTAAGCATAAATATTGTGATTTTGCAACATTTATTTTAACTAGGAATACATCTTTTCACTCTTTTAAGGGGTGGCGGGATTAACGTAATTGTATCTTTATTTTTTTTCTATTTCTATTTTGTTCTTTGTGATCTTCCCCCCACTATAAAAAAACAAATCCTATGGGATATCAGGGACATGGAAATGGATTATAGAGAAGAGAACTGTGATAATGATGTTTAACCGAAGTTGTTAATAGAAGAGTATGTTTCGTCTATGTACGTTCCGCTGTCTGGAAAAATGAATGTAAAACTTATGGCAGGACAAACTGAATGCGGTAAAATAAATAAACATGTTGGAATGGAATATGGAAAACGGCATCAATTATTCATAGGTTTTATTTGGAAAAAAAAAAACAGAATATTTATGGGATGCTGTAATATTTAAATTCTCCCTTTTTCTTCCTGTTCAAGTCATTTAGCGGCAGATTAGTAATTCATACAACACATTTTGTGTACACGGGGAGAAGCGTTGAAGCTGTTCCCAAAGAAATCATTGATTATTTTCTTGTGTATTTATTCTACAGAGCAATTAAGCTAACCCTGTTAACTACCCACCTCTGATTCTACAGGAGGGACTGATGAGGGGCATCCTAGATTATTCTTTAAATATTATTATGATGGTAGAAATAGATTTTTGCGGGCCCCATAGTAAAATCTTTTTAGGGCCCAAAATGTAGAGAATGATGTCCCTTTCTGGTGGAATATGAAAGTATTTAGCATATAAATCAGGTTTGATCACTTTTGTTGCTCAGGAATGGATGGTAGCATTGTTTCGCTGAATTTATGGTTCTCTGTAAGTAGTACTTTCTATATAAATGAACACTTGTAACAGTAGTATTGGAAGACTATGTCCTTATTTTAGCTCATTAATTAGGGCTACATTTCTATGGGAGTTGATAGGAGTTTTTAGAAACCCTCGAAATTTGACTCTTGATAAATCTGCCCCTGAAATTTTTTTTTTAACTCAAATCTCATTTGGACTATTCTCTAGTCGAATTACACTAAAATGAATTTAAAAATTACAATTTTTAATTCGACCCTTGATAAATCTTCCCCTATGTGTCTACTATTTAACTGTCAATTGCTCATTGTCTTAATGCTTTGTATTCTTCTCAAATTTGGACGGTTTGTAAACACTTTAAAGGACAAGGAAAGGCAAAAAAATAAAACCCCATTTTTACTTTCTTTAATGGAAAAGAAACCTATCTCCAATATACTTTAATTAAAAAATGTGTACCGTTTTTATAAGAAACCTGACTTTATGCAGTGAAATTCCCCCTTCATTTACTGCTGTGGATAGGAATTGTCAGACGGTCCGTGACTGCTGAGCAGGGAAACAAATAAATAAATACTTATGAACAGCAGGGGGAGCCCCCGCTTTAATTATCAGCCATGCAGAACCCAAGCAGCTTTGTTTATGACGATCCCTAAGCAGCCCAGATCACACTGAGCATGTGCAGGGTCAGGGTCAGGCAAAGATGTTTAACAAAGTTACAAGATGACAGCCCCCTGTGGCCAACTTTGAAAGCATAAATCATTTGTTTGATTAGGCTTTGTGGTGCAGTAATTTCATGTTTATATTTAGTATACAAAATACAGCATTTCTAGCCTTATTCTATTTTAGACTTTCTTTGGCCTTTAAATTCTGGACCTACATTTAGTAAATTGAGCCAAGTGCAATCTGTATCCCATGGCTTTGTGATTTTTTCCGACAGCTGGTGATTCCTGGTTACATAGTTACTTAGTTAAGTCCATCAAGTTCAACCCCTCCAAATGAAAACCCAACATCCATACACACACCCCTCCCTACTTTCACATAAATTCTATATACCCATACCTATACTAACTATAGAGCTTAGTATCACAATAGCCTTTGATATTATGTCTGTCAAAGAAATCATCCAAGCCATTCTTAAAGGCATTAACTGAATCAGCATCACAACATCAAGCGGGAGTGCATTCCACAACCTCACTGTCCTCACTGTGAAGAACCCCCTACGTTGCTTCAAATTAAAGTTCTTTTCCTCTAGTCTGAAGGGGTGGCCTCTGGTATGGTGATCCACTTTATGGGTAAAAAGGTCCCCTGCTATTTGTCTATAATGTCCTCTAATGTACTTGTAAAGTGTAATCATGTCCCCTCGCAAGCGCCATTTTTCCAGAGAAAAAAACCCCAACCTTGACAGTCTACCCTCATAATGTAAGTCTTCCATCCCTCTAACCAGTTTAGTTGCATGTCTCTGCACTCTCTCCAGCTCATTTATATCCCTCTTAAGGACTGGAGCCCAAAACTGCACTGCATACTCCAGATGAGGCCTCACCAGGGACCTATAAAGAGACATAATTATGTTTTCATCTCTTGATGAAGTTTATGCCCTTTTTATGCAAGACAGAACTTTATTTGCTTTAGTAGCCACACAATGACACTGCCCAGATTTAGACAACTTGTTATCTACAAAAACCCCTAGATCCTACTCATTTGAGGAAACTCCCAACACATTGTTATCTAGTATATAACTTGCATTTATATTATTTTTCCAAAGTGCATAACCTTGCATTTATCAACATTGAACCTCATTTTCCAGTTTGCTGGCCAGATTTCCAAATTAGACAAATCGCTCTGCAAAGTGGCAGCATCCTGCATGGAACCTATAGTTCTGCACAATTTAGTATCATCTGCAACACTGGTCCAATTAGAAAATGTTTCATTTACCACCACTCTTTGTAATCTATCTTTTAGCCAGTTCTCTATCCAGGTACAAATACTATGTTCCAGGCCAACATTCCTTAATGTAACCAGTAACTTTCTGTTTGGCACTCTATCAAATGCTTTAGCAAAGTAAATCACATCCACTGCCATCCCAGAATCTAGGTCCCTGCTTACCTTCTCATAAAAAGAAATTAAGTTAGTCTGGCAAGATCTATTACGCATAAAACCATGCTGGCACACACTCATAGTATTATGATTTGCTATAAAGTCCAGTAGCTTATCCTTTATTAACCCTTCGAAAAGCTTTCCTACCACTGACGTCAGACTAACTGGCCTATAGTTTTGAGACTGAGAACGGGATCCTTTTTTGAATAGAGGCACCACATTAGCAATTCGCCAGTCTCTCTGCATTATGCCAGACCTCAATTAATCCAGTAAAATTAAGTAATTGGCAATCACAGAGCTAAACTCGCTAAGTACCCTGGGATGAATAACAGCTGGCCCCAGACCTTTGTTTATCTTAACATGTTCTAGTCTCTTTTGAATTTCTTCATGTGTGGACCATGCATGATTAGTTGTATTACTAGAATTGGGACTATTAAGAAGGAAACCTTCATTAACTGGTTCCTCATTTGTGTAGACAGACATAAAATAGGAGTTCAGAATCTGCGCTTTTATTTTGTTTTCATAAACCAGCTTAACCCCTCTGATATTAAAGGTCACACCCCTTCCTGCTTCATTTTTTTACTATTAACATATTTAAAAAATTATTTTTGGATTCTTTTTACTGCTTGCTGCAATATCCTTTTCCATATCAATTTTAGCTTGCCTTATATGCATGATTTATTGGCCTCCTTGTACCTTATAAATGATCCGGCTGTCCCAGCTAACTTGAAAGCCTTAAAAGCATGTCTTTTTTTACCCACCTCAAGACCAACACTTCTATTGAACCCTTGCTTACAAGGGGAATATACTGATGTATATTTAGTAAGCTGCATTTTAAAGACTTCACATTATTGTTCTGTGTTTAACCCTGTGAAAAGCATTTCCCACTTAATATGGTTGTCATTACTTCCTTTGTACCTGCTGACCTGTGCAGCATTCACCATTATGTTTAAGGCTAATTCATCTAATATGATAGTCCTGAGTCTTTACTTTGCAATGAAAAGTTGGTGGTCATAGCCGAAAGAGGATCAGCCTGTTCTCTCGGAAGGATTTGGCCTTTGGTGGTCATAATGGGACATTTTTGGGACACCATTCATTATAAGATTGAAATTACTACCAATAAACCCCTCTGTGACTGCAATACAATGGCAGCAACCTTTTATCACATTGAGCGCTGGACGTTCTTATATTCCAAAAATAACTGTTGCTCATCTATTATATGACTGATTATAAATTCTCTCCTTTATTAAGTTAAGACTGAATGTTTTATTGGTGATTGTAGGGTCAGGAATTGTTATTATTTACCTACAGTAAATAGAATAAAGTATATTGACCTTGGTCTATCTATTTCTTTGTTTTGCAAAAAGATCATTATTGGGCATTTCTGCATTTTGCCACAACTGTATGTTTGTGTGACATTTGCCTATACAAGCGAGAGCAGAGGATCACTCTCAGAGCAACATCTGACATCTGAGCTTGAGAAGTTATTTCTTTGCCTGTAAAGCTGCAAATTGCCTCCAAGAACATTTTAATAACATTTAGACAAAAGTTACAATTTGTTTGTTCCACATCTTCTAGGGAAAACATAGTCTCGGTCTGATGGAGTTGTTTTCAGTCTATGTATGCCAAAGAAATTCTGTTGCTGGCAAGAAGCGATAAGGATTAAGACTTCTGAATCCCATCAAAAGCAAGTTTTTATTAACATTTGGTCTATATATTAGGACCTAATTGACTCTAGTTGCAAATCTCGTTCACTTGAATTTCTACAATTATACCTTGCACTGTAATGGTTACTTCCATAGGTATTGAGTTTACAATTATCTAACTGTTCCCGTATATATGACATTACTTTATCTTGAAAAACATTTATTATTTGCTGAGCATGGTTAGGTTTGGTTTATTTTGTTTTCTCACCTTAGACCTAAAAACAGCTTAAGTGTTATTGCCATCAATTATTTGTATTGTGTTATTTTCCCATGCCATTAAACACCCTATGCTGTATAAGTTTTCTTCACAGTCCAACACAGGACTTCTATTAAGGGCAGAGACACACGCTCAGATTCGGGTTGATTTAGTCACCCAGCGATAAATCACCTTTTCTTCGGGGCGACTACTCTCCCTGAACTGCCTCCCGCTGGCTGGAATGAAAATCGCCGGTGGGATGGCACTCGAAGTGCTTCGTTTTCCAAGTCACCTGAAGTTTCCTCGTGAGGCAACTTCGGGCGACTTCAGAAAACTAATCAAACTGACTGCCATCCCACTGGCGATTTATATTCTAGCCAGCAGGAGGCAGTTTGGGGAGAGTCGTCGCCCTGAAGAAGAAGCAATTTATCAATGGGCGAGTAAATCAACCCGAATCTGAGCAGCGGGAGGCAGTTCGTGGAGATTAGTCATCCTGAAGAAGAGGAGATTTGTCTCTGGGCGACTAAATCTCCCTGAATCTGAGTGTTTGTCTCTGCCCTAAAGTATTGCTTGTTTAAGTAAAACTCAATAAAACCCATTAAAACGGTAAAAAAAAAAAATCTGTCTGTGTTATTATGGAATATACTATGGAAGCAGCTGCGTGCTTCCACGCGAGGAGAGAAAACATTCCAATGGTTTTATGAATGCAAGAGTGAAGTCAAACACCTTCATAATACTGGAACATCAACAAACCTTTACAGTAAGTACAGAAATGAGTGTAAGTATATTAACCACTATTTCATCTATCAAAGGTCCCTAGGCTTTCCCTCTAGGAGAACATGTCTTATTCTTTTTGAACCAATCAAAATTGTGCACTGCTCTATTCCAGAAGGGAGTATTTGCTTTGTTACCAAAATTAAATCTACTGATGTTTTTCTTGGTGTTTGTAAATTCCTTGTTCTTGATCTTAAATCACCTTCTTTATAAAAAGCCCAAGGTCTATTAGATATTGAAACCTAAGTTAATTAATATACTTAAAGGGGACATTTCACCCACAGGCCACTCCTTCAGACTAGAGGAAAAGAACTTTCATTTGAAGCAACGTAGGGGGTTCTTCACAGTCAGGACAGTGAGGTTGTGGAATGCACTGCCGGGTGATGTTGTGATGCTGATTAATGCCTTTAAGAGGGGCTTGGATGATAAGTTCAAAAAAAGCTGTCAACTTTTCCTTTTTTGAAGCGGGATTGCCTGCAAAAGTCCTAACAAACTTTTTTTGGTTTCTCCAGACATTTCCTAACATATGGAACATTAATTTTACAGTGGGCTCATGGGTAGGACATTATATTAACTCTCTTGCCTTTATTAAGGTTCCCTGGAAATTTGTAATAAAAAATTTGCACCAACATTTATAATAAAGATGTCCATACAACTTTAAATTACCGCCCTATGCAAATTGACCTAATTACAAAGTCACTAGTGAATTTTCAATAGGCACAAATGAAGGCTAGTGCATCTTCGCTATGAAATGCTCGCACTGCCGAAATAACGCTGCCGAAAAGTCACCATTGTTCGACACCCAGGAAGAAACATCGCGTATTAGTGAACTGGCGTAGTCGTAGTGCATTTGTGCCTGGCGAAGTGGTGCGAGGTGTGTGAATCTGATGCTTGCGAAAATTTGCCCGTTAGTGAATCTACCCCATAATATCAAAGGCTATTGTGATATTAAACTCTATAGTTACTATAGGTATGGGTATATATCATTTATGTGAGAGTAGGGAGGGACTTTTTTTTCACTATGTAACTAGGTAAAAAGCTGTATAACAAAAATACTTTTCAAATTAAACACAAAATTCAAATAATATTTTTATTCAAACACCCATACCTGTTCTAAAAGCATTTTAAAATTACAGCTGTCAATCAGACATAGAGGCAGGGCCGGCAATTACTTTCACTTTTCATTCTGCAATGGCTAAATGTCCCTGCACTCCTTACATCCCCCTTCATCTCTGCAGTAACCAATACATAGCATATGTCCCAGGCCCCCATTCTAGCACATAAATAAGATTTTGGTATGATGTAAAATTTGCCTTTATAGCAATGTCTACAAAATGGCACTTCCCTGCTTGCTGTGATTGTGAATTCCAAAACAAGTATTAAATACATTATATAGTGTAAGTAATGTTCATGTTGCATGGTTGCTTGACAAACACAATAGAAAATAATTTTGGAATTAGTTGTTACGATGGTAGGTCCCCTTTAAATGTCCCCTTTAAATGCACACTATAACACAAAAATAAAAAATAGAAAATGAATATAGATAAATGCTTACAACAACCCCAGGAAAATTTATCAGAAATTAAAAGTGAAAAGAGGAATTGTTGGTGCACTAATCTTGTAGCCAAACAGCCAAATTCTAACTTAAAGGGATTTTGTCATGGGAAAACATGTTTTTTTTTTTTTTAAAACGCATCAGTTAATAAGCTCTTCCTGCAAAATTCTGCACTGAAATCTGTTTTTCAAAAGAGCAAACAGATATTTTATGCTTAATTTTGAAATCTGACATGGAGCTAGACGTGTTGTTAGTTTCTCAGGTGCTGCCAGTCATGTGACTTACTGTACTGCAAGTTAAAGTGATATCACTCCCCTCCCTCCACCTCCCAGCAACCCTTCAGCAGAACAATGGGAAGGTAATCAGATAACAGCACCCTGGTAGATATACTGTAAGAATATCACTCAATAGTAAAAATCCAGGTCCCACTGTGACTCCTCCAGTTACATTGAACTGAAGAAACAATAGCTTATCTGAAAGCAGTTCCATCATGAAGTATCTGCTCTTTCTGAAAGCAACATGACCTGATATAGCTGTCTACAAACCAATATTACAACTAAAAAAAAATACACCTGTTGGTTCAGGAATACAATGTGGTAGAGTGAATTATTTGCAGTGTAAACAGTGTAATTTAGAAATAAATAATACAACATAAAAATCGTGACAATATCCCTTTAGTAGTTTTCTATATTATCTGTTGCACATTTTACTGGGAGAGCATAAATGCCACCACAATTTCAACCTACATATCACAATCACCTTATATTTAACAATGGGTTTTGACCAGCGAGATGCCACCTTAGACCACCCCTTATAACAGTGGCAATTCCTCAACTGAAATATTCATAGAATAAATAGTCAGTGAACTAAAATAAAACAAACATAGTGATTATTGGCAAGGGAAACTGGATCAGAAAAAGATAATACACTGCTGAAGGTACAAACACTATGCAGTCTTTACGCCACATAATTATTTATTAAACGTTACTTTAAAGGGATCAAAAATCGACAAGCCAATTGGGGTCTTGTAGAAATAGACTGTGTCATTTTCAGATTACTGTGGCTGATTAAGCCAGTAACTGCACTGGGAAAAGAAATGGGAGATAATTTACTCATACGCCAAATGACTCACGATACATTCTGCATAATTAAACACTTCACCTGTGCTAATGCCCTTTCCGTTGCCTAGAAAAACCAACTCATTTGTTTTTTTAGATGTGAAATTGCTGGCTTTGCCTCTAATGCAATTCTTGACTTCTGCCAGCTGATGCCCGGTGCTGTAAATTCCTAACCGTGTGTTTCTGAGGCCGCAGAGAGCTCGATTCTAAATTAGAGACTGTTGTCACTTTACTCAGTGTTGTTAATGTCCATTTATTTTATCTTTGTTTTATTTAAAATGGAAAGAAAAAAAAAAAGAAAAGAGGTGCATCTAATACAGACCTTAATAAATGCTTATAAAATGCTGCATAGCTCATACACACACATGCATTATATGGATTAAGCTGTCTCTCAAACAATGTCAACAAAAAAAATGTGTTTTTATGGGTGACCAGAGGCAAACCAAACATTACCATGTGCAATGCCAACCATCAGTCTGGTTGTACTCTAGAGCAGTGGGAACTCACCACCTGGATTAATAAATATATATATATACATATATATATATAATGATAAGGCTAAAGTATCCACAACCAACATCTTCCCCAAATTCCCAAGCCAATAAAGTTATTTTTCTCCTTCTGCTATAATACCCTCCACTCTTTCAGAAAGATTTTACACTAGATTCTGCAACGTTGTTGCTGGGATGTGATTTAATCAACTGTTTGGACTTGAGCTATGGAGTCTCCTAGGGTTCTGGCAGGGGCAGGAACCCTTGTGTCTGTGCATCATGGCTGATACCAGAGGATGTCACTAGGTGTCACTGCTGCACCATTTGACTATAAATAGGAGAGCCATGTGCTCACACAGCCAGTACTGATTACTGATCTTACTGCTGGATACTACTTCACAGAGGAGAGAGTGATTTTAGCAGCCAAGATGTAGAGGCAGGAGGCAGCCCCATGCCTCGAAGCTAGAGCAGGAGGGTCTAAGCTCCTAATTCCAAATCTGGATTCGGAGCGCTCGCGCTATAGACAGTTCAACTATGGATTAAGCTACCATGTACCAGCTTTATGGACAGTGCTGGGAGCCATTGTCATATGGATCAAGCAAGTTGTGGGCTCGGCTAGGAGAGCCAGGAGCCTTTGTGGATGCCTGTTTCAGCTCTGTGTGAGCCTGTCAGCTCTGTGTGAGTGGCCTGTGGGAGGGTTGAAAAGGAAAGACTCCACCGGAACCCATGTTGAGATACAGGTTTGTTTGTGTGCCTGCCACTTGGGAGCAAATCTGCCCAGCGGAGAGGTATTTGGGGAATAGTGCTACCTTACCTGGGACCAAGTATGCTCACTGGGGATAAGGGACTGAGACTCTGTATCTGCCAATGGAGTAGTGTGGTAGGGAAGTGCCAGGACTGCACTGTCACAGGATCCGCAGGGTAGTGGGTCATGCTATTTGAAATGCATATATGTACTATCACAGTTTTACTTACCGTTTAAACTGCACTTTTTCTTATATAAAGTTAATTGTTATACAGTACTAAGTGTGTGTTGAATGTTTTTCCTAATGGGGCCAACCGCAGGTGTATTTCCGGATCCCATTAGGTGGAGGCGCTGCCAGAGAAGAATTTCCCAATACCCTTTCACCTTGCAAAGGGTAAGATGGTACAACCTTGGCACCAGGGGTGTTGCCAAGAGGGTGTTACATATATATATGTTGCCTAATATCTGCATACAGATTTTAATCTAGATTTTTTTAAATGCATGTGTAATTTATACATTTTTGTGTTGGTATCAGCATTTATTTTTCAGCATATTTTCCCATGCTCTAAACTCATTTGTGTCGGTGTAAATAACAGTAATAATTACAGGCTTTTTCTTTTAATACTACATTTTAAATAATTAATAGTTTGTAAGAGTCACTGTAATCAAATGAAAGGCTACATTTTTGAGCTACCTCGTGCTAATTAAGCAATATTTCATCTGCATGCTTACATTGAGAGTGCCTTTCATAAGGCATAACCCAGAATTAAAAGTTGAATTATCAAAATAGTCTCAGTTTCTGCTATAACCCTTCATAACTATGTGTTATTTTCCAACAGTATAGGGCAAATCAATGTAAAAAGGCTTTCTGAAACTGTCCCCTGATGGGCCTTTTGTGCAGTACTTGTACAAGACTTAAATGACTTGTACAAGACCTAAATGACCTCAAGATGTTCCTCCACAACAGGGATCCCCAACCTTGTTTACTCACGAGCCACATTCAAATATAAAAAGAGTTGGGGAGAACACAAGCATGAATGAAGTCCCTGGGTGCCTAGTAAGGGCTTTGATTTTGATTGTGGCTGTTGATAGCCCTTATGTGGACTACAACAGGTTCTCTTTGGCTGTATGTAGGCAGAATTACTGTAGATAATCAGGATTAAACTAAATTTGTGTGTTTGTAGTATAAAATGTGAATTTTAAAAAAACAGGAATTTATTATACCCCAATGATGGAAAAAGTCAAAATTGGAAAATTCGTCATCTCATACCTGCCGAGGTTGCATATAATCATATGGGAGAAGCAACAAAGATGTTTTGATCTGCACTGGGTTTCGTGCAATAATGCACGAAACCCAGGGTTTTCAGGCAAAAGTAAAAAAAACAGAGTCTTTGGGTGGAAACTTCAGAAAATTTCTATTTTTCACAATTTTTTGGGATTTTTTACAGCAAACAAAATTTTCGGGAAACAAGACGAAAAAACCTGTGCGGATTTGGTCGGGGATTTTTCCAATATTGAAATAAATTCGGACTTTGATAAATGGGCCTCTAACACTTTATTCTTCAACTGGCATAAGGGGGCATCAATTCACTCACACACACACAATTGTTTCAGACAAGAACACCATTTTTAAATGGCTAATTCTAAGCAACATTTTAATTGGTCTGCATTGTTTATTTTATTTCAATAGTTTTTTAATGATTTGTCTTATTCTTGTTTCCAGATTTCAAAAGGAGGTCACTGATCCCATCTCAAAAACAAATGTTCTGTAAGGCTACAAATGTATTGTTATTGTTTTTATTACTCGTCTTTCTATTCAGCCCTCTCCTATTCACATGCCAGTCTCTCATACAAATCGATGCATGGTTTCTAGGGCAATAAGATTGCTGAAACTGCAAACTGGAGAGGCGTGTGAATAAAAAGCTAACTAACTCAAATTCCACAAATACTAAAAAATAAAAAACAAGTGCAAATTGTCTCTTAATATCACTCTCTGTCATACTAAAAGGTCACTCAAAGGTGAATAACCCCTTTAAGTATGAAATAAAAACTGAGGGAATCATGATATAACTTGAAAAATACACACTGTGTAATAATGTAAAATAATGTATTAAGGGGACAAGGATACAATTAGACCCATTTTAGGTCTTTACAACTATGCCACGCACTCTCAACACAGTTTCCAGAGTGTGCCCCCGAGATTGCGGAGACCTCGCCACAAAAATATCTGGGACCCCCTAAGCTCACAAGGTCCCTTAGTTGGTTGTATACCCTTCTCCTGCAGAATGATTTCAACCCACTCCAATAATTTTGCCAGAAATAGCAGCTGGAGTTTCCCCAGTTAAACGAAATTGGACTGGAAAGAAATACTGAGCCAAATCCCTGAGACTAATATCTCCAGTAGAGATAGGTATACACATACAAAGTTTCTTAACCATGTCTACTTGACTCCTTACTAGTGATGGGCGAATTTGCGCAGTTTCGTTTCGCCAGAAATTTTGCGAATTTCGCGAAACGGCGGAAAAATCGTGAAACAGGCAAATTTTCACGGGCGTTTCGCAAATTTATTCACTGGCGAAGAATCACGCAAATTCGCCACAAATTCGCGCCTGGTGAATAAATTCGCCCATCACTACTCCTTACAGACTGGCCCAGATCTATCTCGGAGGATGTCCTCATTTATGCCCCAAATGTAACTTACAGAGACATTTTTGGGATTGCCCAGAAATCCAACGATTTTGGAAGGAAATTTTGCATTACACTGCAGCTAAGCTCAGGCTTCCCAACATATGTTCCCTTGAACTCTGCCTACTAGGAATAACAGAAGGTACATGGCTAGAAGCTGCCCAGGAAAATCTGGGAAAATATGGAACGCCTGGATGGGGGAGATCCAGGGCACTTAAACGTCCTCCACTTCCCCCCCGCAGGGTATCTTATAGATACTGTGATATCGGGATCTGAGGATCTGAACACCAGATGAACCATACCCATTACTCCACTTTGGTCTGCCTGCCTAGACCCGCTCACTACTGTCAGATACTTGAAGGGGTTCCATCCCCTCCTCACTTTTCTATTCTACTTCAGATCCTTCTGAAGTTCTATCTTTTTTCTATATTCTTTTCTTCTCATCTTCTTCTAGCTCTAAAGCAGCGATCCCCAACCAGTAGCTCGTGAGCAACATGTTGCTCTCCAACCCCTTAGATGTTGCTCCCAGTGGCCTCAAAGCAGTAGCTTATTTTTGAATTCCAGGCTTGGGAGCAAGTTTTGGCTGCATAAAAACCAGGTGCACTGCCAAACAGAGCCTTAAAGGGGACCCGTCACCCAAATAAATTATTCATAATCCTATTTTATCACATCAGTTAAGCAAAATTAACTTTAATTACACTATATAAATTATTTGAATCTTGTTTCCTTTAGTCTGGGAACTCATAATTATAACAAGCAGGCAGCAGCCATTTTGTGGACACAGTTATTAAGACAAGTCTTGTATCATCTCAGAATCTTGTTTTTGCACCAAAATGGGGGACCTGATGTCCATCCCCATGCCCTGGCTACACAATTAAACTGTGAAGAGAGCTGGGGGAATGTGGGGAGAGCAGCAATTTCTAGGAAGTGCTGAATGGAAAGTGAAAGTAATTGTCTGCCCCGCCTCTATGCCCAGGGCATAGAGGAGTGGCAGACAATATTTGATTGACAACTGAGATGTTTAAATGAGCTTACAACAGCTATGAATGCTTTAATAAAAAATAGAAATTGGATTTCATGTTTAATTTAAAAAGGACTTTTATTATACAGATTTGTGTCTGGGTGACAGGTCCACTTTAATGTAGGTTGACAATCCACATAGGGGCTAGTAAATGGCCAATCACAGCCCTTATTTGGCACCCCAGGAACACTTTTCATGTTAGTGTTGCTCCCCAACTCCTTTTACTTCTGAATGTTGCTCACAGGTTCAAAAGGTTGGGGATCCCTGCTCTAAAGAATGTTTAAAAATGCAATAAAGAAAATCTTTAAAAAAAAAAAACATATAGACCCAGTTCACATCATTTAATTATGTAGTATTTTTATGAGTTCTAGATTATGAGTAGGCATGCCTCTAATCCACCTACTCCTACACCCACAACCCATCCAATCTCCCACTCTGGGCTCATGTATAGGGAACAGTCTGACTCTTGGAAAAGATGCGGCTAGCTTCTTTGTTTCAATATTTGATGGACAATACATTAAGCAATTGCTGGAAAATCAGGTCCAGAGAGAGTGTCCCTGCCAGAAAGCAGTGCATTGTAAGTATTAATATACACATATATTAATATCTAAGTATATATATGGCACTGGTTTTAAGTCGCCTTAAAGTAGTGATTGATATGTGACACGCACAATGATCTTTGGCGACAGACACTTTTAAAAATGCATTACTGTTAATGGAGTTTTGTAAAAATATATAACAGATATTACAAGCTTCCCTAAAATGACATCAGACAAAGCCATTGGCAGCTATTGGGTTGTACCAGTGGTGTAACTAGATATTACTGGACCCCACAGCAAATTATTTTTCAGCCCCCAAAATGTTTAGAGGTCACTTGTTTTACCAATATTAATTGAAAGTGAATATGAATTAGGGCCCCTTTACCTCTTGGGACCCCCAGCAGCCACAGGGTCTGCTTCCTCTACAGTTATGCCCCTGGGTTATACAGTGTTATTACACACTTTAATAGATACATTACAGATAATAATCAGTTTATTAAGGCTGACAGTACAGGTCTTATAGCAATAGGCTGTTGTATCTGAAATAGACAATAGACAAATATGTAAATGTAATGAGCTACTGATACCTAACATTCAAAAATTGAATGAGTTCACACTATTTAGCTGCCTTTAAAATGATCTGAAACAGGTGTTTTTGTTTTAAGTATGAAACAAAGTAAAGTAAGTACAGATGGAGCCTTGGTTATCCCAAATAATGTTTTGGCATTCCCCAGATATTTAGATTCCTTAATATATTAAGATCTCGTTTTATGTTCAGTCGTTTGAATAAAAGCAACTGCTTGAATCCAACTCAGAAAATCTCAATATCTGGGGGATGCCAAGAAATCATTTGGGATAAGCAGTGCTCCATCTATAGGAGAGTAGAATTTTAGCATTGGTTCAAGAGCGATGTGCAGGCACAAGTGCCATTGTTCTATTTAGCAGACATTTGGAATTAATTGTATAGATATGCTTTCTAAATTCCTTTTAAAATATTCATCTGAAAGGTCTTTGGCTCACCACGTGCATATCAAATCCTTAGTTCAGCTATGCAGTCTAATTTTCTTGAAATGCCATTTGGAGTTAGATTTTTTTCTGTTTTCTGTTTAAAAAGCACACAGAAATTGCCAGCTTTATCTTTATTTGGAATCATTTAGTTAAAACATTTCTTGTACTTACACATTTGCATACAGTACTTTTCCAAAATTAAGAATGAGATGAAATCTTGCTATTCTGAAATATTAAAAATAAAATTCACACTTAGTAGGCAAATGCCCCTTTGCATGTTTTATAAGCCGTAGTGATGGGCGAATTTCTCCCATTTTGCTTCGACCAAAAACTTGCGAATATCCTGAAAAATTCACTAAATGGTGAAAATTTCACAAAAAAATCGTGAAAATCGGAAAGTTCACGAAAAATCATGAAAATCTGGAAGTTTCACGAAAAAAATCACGAAAATCGGAAATTTTCGCAAAAAAATCGTTGCATCAATTTTGACGATGGCGTTAAAGTCAATGGGCATCCGAATAGTGTTGACGCGCAGTGATTTTGACAAGCGTCCAGAATTTTTTTCACTAATAAGCAGGAGTAAATAATGGTCTGAAAATTATTTTTCAGAGATTTACAGACCAAATCTTGTTTTATATACTGAAAAATTAAACTGTTCAGGACCTTGCATGGATTACACGCTTAATGGGCAGCACATTTTCCTGCTCATTATAATAGTTCACTATAATATGGGATAAAAGAAAATCCTCTGAAGCCATGGCATCTATGACAGAAGTATATTTGTTGCATTTTAGAATAGAACTAAGGGGCCTCAAAGCTGAAGTTTTATAAGAATTAGTTATAATGCAGGGGGCAAATAAGGGGAAAGAGGATATCTAGTTATGTAATCTTGTAAGGAGTAAGGTACACTTACCAATATTAACAGGGGGTCCAGGTGCTCAAGCCCCAGACCTTCAGCTTGGGGAGGTCATTTCACAAATGTGTTGGCACAAACTGGACTTCACTCCAAAATATGATGCAAATATGATGCAAATAAAATGTAATTTATTAAACAAAAAAGAACATCCGAAGGGGTGGCCTTATACGTTTTGTGCCTTGTGGGCACTTAGTTATAGGCCTATGACTAAGTACCCATAAGGCACATGTAAGGCCACCCCTTCAGATGTTTTTAATAAATTACTTTTGATTTGCATCATATTTTGGAGTGAAGTTTGGTTTGTGCCAGCCTACAATCTAAATAGGTTCTGCTTTTCTCTTAAGGCTATATAATGGAGTGCTGGGGTAAAGTGTTTAGTATTTGGTACAACTGGAAGATTAGCAAATGCACTCGCACACCCTAGCCTTGGATAGAAGATAGTCCCTGGTGCACAGCAATGGCAGAATCGGCGTCCCACCTTGAATTGACGATGCAAAAGGAAATTCACTGGCACACAGGTAGTACTAGCAGGGTAAACCCTTGCTGTTTTATTCGATGAATAGCAGCATGCAACGTTTCGGGGTAACCCCCTTTATCAAGCATGATAAAGGGGGTTACCCCGAAACGTTGCATGCTGCTATTCATCGAATAAAACAGCAAGGGTTTACCCTGCTAGTACTACCTGTGTGCCAGTGAATTTCCTTTTGCATAGTATTTGGTACAAGCCACACCTATGTGAAACAAACTGGTTTTAATTGAATTTTGGGGATGAGCCGCATTTTTTTTGCATATTATAGAGTATATGGGGAGGTGGATCTCTCCTGAATGCTTTCTCTCCCAACCCCTGCCCTTTTAAGGACAGTCCTGCAGTTAAGAAGGTGTTTATAAGTCCAAAAAGCTAAATGGTTTCTTCGGAAGAGGTCATGCCAAATAAAGAGAACAGTAGGTATGGTCTTTCTCCCTCCAAAGAAAATACTCTCGCTTTTTTCACTTAGTTAGGACTGACATATGGACACTGCCTTGACGAGGAGCGTCAGCTTATGCATACTTTGTACAAACTTTGTAACTAAAATGAGTGCAAAATTAGGTTCTGGTTTTCTCTTAAGGCCATGTAATGGAGTGCTGGGGTAATGTGTTTGGTGAAAGCCACACCTACACACAACCAACTGATTTGGGGATTTTTTTGGTATTGGTATTTTATATATATATATATATATATATATATATATATATATATATATATATATATATATATATATATATATATATATATATATACATGGGATCCATTGTTATACAGAAAGTTCTGAATTTTGAGAAGGCCATTTATATTTGTCAAGACCGCCGGGAGCGCGAGGAGTCGCGTCCGCTCCCGGCGGCGAAGAATCCAAAATGGCGGCGCCCAGGCAACCCACGTGGGTTCCGACGCCGGCGCCGTGACGTCAGCGCGGCGCGACGGTCGCGGGCGCGCTGACGCTGGCGCAAGGGCGCCAAATTCGAATATAAAAGGACGCCTGAGGCGCCAAGATGGCGCCCGAAAATAGGATTCTGTTCCCTGAGTATTCCTGGGTTCCCTTGCTGTTTCCTCTGCTTATCTGCCTGATTCCTTGTTGTGACCCCTTGCCTGGACCTGGACTTCGCTGATTCTCTGCCTGCCATTGACCCCCTGCCTGGCCTTGGACTTTGTTGTATTCTGCCTGTCTTTTGACCTGTGCCTGGACTTTGATTATTCTCTTGCCTTACCCCTGGATACCACGACCCTGATTCCTCGTGAGGGGCTTCCTCCTAGATCCGGACTACTCCCCAGAGGGGGCTCCCGGCTCCCTGACATTATTTTCGGGCCATGGATCCTTCTGAGGAAGCCACACCTCATGTCGGACGAGCGCTCCGCGGACTGGCATCCCGCATGGAGGACTACGAAAACCAGCAGGTTCGCATTGGGCAAGCACTCGATGTCCTGCTAGCTCAAGTGCCTTCTGCGCCCTCCACTGCTCCACCTACTGGAGATCCCCCCATGGCGGCAGCCCCTACGAACACAAGCTACCCGACAGGTGAGCCTCGCATTCCACCTCCCCCTCGTTTCAGTGGGGACCCACAAGCCTGCAGGGGATTTGCCACGCAATGCCAAATTCAATTTGAGTTCCAACCCACACAGTTTCCAAGTGAGCGTTCCAAGGTGGGGTATGTGATGTCTCGATTGGAAGGCAAGCCACTGGAGTGGGCAACGTCTCTTTGGGAGAAGAATTCCCCGCTGACTTTTGATGTTAAAGACTTTCTCCAAGCTTTTCGTATAGTCTTTGATGCTCCAGGTCGGGTTACGAACGCCCCTGCCCGTCTCTTGCAGCTCCGGCAGGGAAGCCGCAGTGTCAATGAGTATGCTATAGACTTCCGAACACTGATGGCGGAGACTTCCTGGTGTGATGACGCTTACAAGGCTGTATACTACCAAGGCCTATCCATCCGCATCAAAGATGATCTCGTCTCCAGAGAGACTCCTGACACCCTGGAAGGGCTGATCGCTCTATCCATTAAGGTGGACACTCGTCTCAGAGAGCACCAGGTGGAGAGAGAGCGCAGCAGACGATTTTCTCCCATGTTGGCCCCTCGCTTTCAAAGGCCGATTCTGCAAACACCCGCTGTTCCTGTGACTCATGTGTCGACGTCTCCCTTGGAGGAACCTATGCAAGTAGGAAAGACTCGCCTCTCCGAGCAGGAAAGACTCCGAAGACGTATGGCAGGTCTCTGTTTATACTGTGGTGGGCATTCCCATTTTGCCAACGCCTGTCCTGCCAAAGCCAAGAGTTTTGTACCCCGAGGTATGTCTCAGGTTTCTCATGTAGGGGGCATCACTCGAGGTCCTCAGGAGAAGTATCAAGAAAATTCACGCAGACTTCTCCTTCCTTTGCAGATTCACCTGGCAAGTAAGTCTATCTTCGAAAGGGCCTTCCTCGACTCCGGAGCGGATGGCAATTTCATGGATGCCTTTTTTGCCGAACGCATGAAGATTCCCCTGCTTCCATTGTCTTCACCCCTGAGAATTACCGCCATAGATGACAAACCCCTGGAGTTTGAATTCGTCACAAAGTTCACGGCGGAACTATCTGTACAAGTTGGGGCGCTGCATCAAGAAAAACTTTCATTCTTCATCATCCCCTGTCCTTCTACTCCAGTAATATTGGGTCTTCCGTGGTTACGTCTGCATAACCCCACCATAGACTGGTCCACTGGGCAGATCTCTCGTTGGAGTTTATTTTGCCTGCAACATTGCCTTCCGCCAAAACCCCTCGAGAAGGTGAATGTCTCCTCTGCGGAATTAAAGACTTTGCCCTCCACTTACAAGGGATTTTCCGATGTGTTTTGTAAAAAGTCTGCAGAGTTCCTTCCCCCACATCGCTCCTACGACTGTCCGGTTGAACTCCTACCAGGAGCTATGCCCCCCAGAGGGCGCACCTACCCTCTCTCTCCTGCAGAGACTACCGCTATGAAGGAGTACATCCAAGAAAATCTCCAGCGGGGGTTTATCCGCCCTTCTACCTCTCCTGCAGGGGCTGGGTTCTTCTTTGTGGAGAAGAAGGACGGAGGCCTTCGGCCTTGTATAGACTATCGGGGTCTGAATAAGATCACCGTGAAGAACAGGTACCCCCTGCCCCTGATTGCTGAGCTCTTTGACCAGCTGAAAGGGGCAAAGATTTTCTCCAAGTTGGATGTCCGGGGGGCCTACAACCTCATTCGCATCCGGGAGGGTGACGAATGGAAGACGGCATTCAACACTCGGGATGGGCACTATGAATATCTCGTTATGCCCTTCGGCCTATGCAATGCCCCTGCCGTCTTCCAGGAGTTTGTTAATGATGTGTTCCGAGATCTCCTAGGAAGGTTCGTAGTCGTATACTTGGACGACATCCTGATCTTTTCCAAGGACCTTGAAAGTCATCGCTCCCAGGTGAAGGAGGTACTCTCTCGTCTGAGGAAGAACTCTCTCTTCGCCAAGTTGGAGAAGTGTGTCTTCGAGGTATCCAAGATCCCCTTCCTAGGATACATTATCTCTCCAGAGGGATTTGAGATGGACCCCGTGAAAGTGTCGGCCATCCAGGAGTGGCCTCTCCCTTTGAGTACCAAGGCAATCCAGAGATTCATCGGATTTGCTAATTATTATCGACAGTTCATCCGGGGGTTCTCTTCCCGCATTGCACCTATTCTGGCCCTCATCCGGAAAGGGGGTAAACCCGGCCTGTGGCCTCCATCTGCCATAGAAGCTTTTCAGTCCTTGAAAGAGGCCTTCACTTCCGCTCCTGTTCTCCGACATCCCAATCCTGCACTACCCTTCTGCATCGAAGTTGATGCTTCTGAAGTCGGAGCCGGAGCTATCCTGTCTCAGAGACACTCCACTGATGGGAAATTGCACCCCTGTGCGTTTTTCTCCAAGAAGTTCTCATCCGCAGAACAGAACTATGATGTCGGGAATCGGGAACTCTTGGCAGTCAAGCTTGCCCTTGAAGAATGGCGTCACCTCCTGGAGGGCTCTGAAATTCCTGTCCAGATTTTCACAGATCACAAGAATCTGGAGTTTATACAGTCCCTCAAGAGGCTAAATCCCAGGCAAGCCAGGTGGGCCCTTTTCTTTTCCCGATTTAACTTTGTTTTGACCTATCGCCCAGGTTCCAAGAACCTGAAGGCCGACGCCTTGTCTCGTAGCTTCACTCCGGTGGACCGTGACCCTGAGAGGCAAGAACCAATCATTCCACCAGTCAAGATCATTGCCTCTCTGTATCCCCAATTTGCCGACCAGATTCTGGCTGGGCAGTCCTTGGCTCCTCAAGATACTCCGATTGGCATGGCCTTCGTCCCTCCGGAACTTCGCCTGGCCACCCTACAACAAACTCACTGCTCCAGGCAAGCTGGACATCCTGGTCCGGCCAAGACCCTTGAACTCTTGAGGCGCCTAGTCTGGTGGCCTGATATCCGCAAGGATGTAAAGGACTTTGTGGCTGCTTGTAATGTCTGCGCCACTTCTAAGCCTAGCCATTCCCGCCCCAGCGGGTTGTTACAGCCTTTGCCGGTTCCCTCTCGTCCATGGACGCACCTCTCTATGGACTTTATTGTCGAACTTCCTCCCTCCGGTGGGAATACTGTGATCTGGGTTGTTATTGACCGCTTCAGCAAAATGGCCCATTTCATTCCTTTGAAGAAGTTACCCTCTGCGGTGGAATTATCCCAACTCTTTATTAAGTACATCTTCCGCCTGCATGGTTTCCCGGTGGAGATCGTCTCCGACAGAGGCACCCAGTTTACCGCCAAGTTCTGGCGTTCCCTATGTAAAGATTTGGGAATAACACTTCAATTTTCGTCTGCCTACCACCCGCAGACGAATGGGGCAGCTGAACGTGTGAACCAAGCCTTAGAACAGTTCCTGAGGAACCACGTGTCTCTTTGCCAGGACGATTGGTCTGACCTCCTCCCGTGGGCGGAGTTTGCTCATAATAATGCATGTCATTCCTCCACAGGAAGGTCTCCGTTTATGGTGGTGTATGGACAGCACCCTCAAGCCTTTCCTCAGGACTTCGTGTTGTCGGACGTCCCGGCTGCAGATGATCTGGCAGCCCATATGCTTGCTATTTGGGCTGCAACCAAGTCTAATCTGGAGAAGAGTGCTCTAGTCCACAAGACTTTCGCGGATCACCGTAGAAGGCCCTCTCCTCCCTACAAGGTGGGTGATAGTGTCTGGCTCTCTTCCAGGAATATTCGCTTGAAGGTGCCATCTCTCAAGTTGGGTCCGAAGTTCCTGGGTCCGTTCCCCATCTTGGAGATAATTAACCCCGTAGCCATCAGACTTCAACTCCCACCAGAGATGAGAATCCCCAACGTGTTCCACGTCTCCCTGGTGAAGCCCACCATCTCTAACCGTTTCTCTGGTGTCCAATCTCCTCCTCCTGCCGTCTCTGTGGAGGGTCAAAAAGAATTCGAGGTGGAGAGAATCCTTGATTCCAGAATCTCCAGAGGGTCCCTTAAGTACCTCATCCATTGGAAGGGCTTTGGCCCCGAAGAATGCTCTTGGGAGGGACACCGTGATGTGCATGCTCCTCGTTTGGTAAGAGACTTCCACTCCAAGTTTCCCCAGAAACCAAGTCCCGGTGGTCCTGAGGCCCCCGTGAGGGGGGGTACTGTCAAGACCGCCGGGAGCGCGAGGAGTCGCGTCTGCTCCCGGCGGCGAAGAATCCAAAATGGCGGCGCCCAGGCAACCCACGTGGGTTCCGACGCCGGCGCCGTGACGTCAGCGCGGCGCGACGGTCGCGGGCGCGCTGACGCTGGCGCAAGGGCGCCAAATTCGAATATAAAAGGACGCCTGAGGCGCCAAGATGGCGCCCGAAAATAGGATTCTGTTCCCTGAGTATTCCTGGGTTCCCTTGCTGTTTCCTCTGCTTATCTGCCTGATTCCTTGTTGTGACCCCTTGCCTGGACCTGGACTTCGCTGATTCTCTGCCTGCCATTGACCCCCTGCCTGGCCTTGGACTTTGTTGTATTCTGCCTGTCTTTTGACCTGTGCCTGGACTTTGATTATTCTCTTGCCTTACCCCTGGATACCACGACCCTGATTCCTCGTGAGGGGCTTCCTCCTAGATCCGGACTACTCCCCAGAGGGGGCTCCCGGCTCCCTGACAATATTCAATTCTAATTTTTAAAAATGATTTCCTTTTTCTCTGTAATAATAAAACAGTACTTTGTGCTTGATGTACTAAGTTGCATGAGGTCATATTGGTTGGATTTTTTTTTTTTAAATGTAATTTTTTTAATGTTTTTTAGGTGCTTACGGTATGGAGGTCCAAAATACAGACGGATCCATTAACTGGAAAACGCCAGGGCCCAAGCATTAATTATATATCCTATACCTGTATTTATACAGAGCTGCATAATTCAGATGCCATTAAACATATTTAACATCTGAAAGTGCATAGAGTGGGCTCTGTATGTCAGGCTATCTGGTGGGACATTGCAAACCTTTGTTCAATTGAAATGCTATTGAAATAATGAGTTTGTAATAAAGTTTTAGTACATCACTTCAGTCAGACCTTAATAGAGATGTTTTGAAACTACAGACAGGAGATTCCAATACTAAAAAAATGCTTATGGTGCATTGGTATAGAAAACATTGGACATTCAATCTATTTTGCCCTGTATTTATTGTTGATCCATATTTCTTATAAATTATCTACTAGTCTTCAGGATGTAGAACGGTCCCTGGAGTAAGTCTGTATTCTTGCTTCAGTTTTTTACTTCTTCATCATCATTTCATCATCATCATTTATTTATATAGCGCTATCAAGATACACAGTGTATATATATATATATATATATATATATATATATATATATATATATATATATATATATATATATATATTGTAGGGATTAGCCCAGCAACGGGATAATGGTGACTCCCTGGATGAGTACATCAATTAAATCAGGCACAGTAGAACAATGGGTTCGAGTGAAACACACGTGTGGATTTGTGCAGGATGGTGTGTATGTCTGTCCCAGGTTTGAGCAGTTTGCTCTCAGTTTCTGGTAATGTAGTCAGCTCACAGACCAGTTAATGAGCTCAGCAGGATTGAATCTGCTGTTCCAGGTTGCTATAAGAATTCCCAACCATTATCCCGTTGCTGGGCTAATCCCTACATATGCCCGTATCCTCCACCATATGTAGGGATTAGCCCAGCAATGGGATAACTGTGACTCCCTGGATGAGTACATCGATTAAATCAGGCACAGTAGAACAATGGGTTTGAGTGAAACACACGTGTGGACTTTTAAACAGCCCTATTTACACCATTTAGAGCTGTACAAAATGAAAAGGGTTAAAAATAAAACAAAACAGCAAAATAAACCCTTGCCAGCTTGGCAGCTAACTATACATTCAGGCTTCCCTGACTATCAGACTGGAAACAACCTTGCGTTGCTCTGGTATCTACGTTAGCAACAGCAGTCTTTACCACACACAAAAGAAAGGTTTGTATTTCACCCAAAACCCCAAAAGTTTGCTTACCAAAAAAAATAAGTCTTTCACAGAACTCCCCAGCCTGATATCTCACGTCAGAACTGGTTCCAGGGTGGAGCGAAACCCTAAGCAGGCTGGGAATTCTTATAGTAACCTGGATCAGCATATTTGATTCTGCTAAGCTCGTTAACTGGTCTATGAGCTGACCTCATTACCAGAAACTGAGAGCAAACTGCTCAGACATACACAACATCAGACATACACACCATCCTGCACAAATCCACAATATATATATATATATATATATATATATATATATATATATATATATATATATATATATATATATATATATATATATATATATATATATATATATATATATATATATGAACTTGATGGACTTTGGTCTTTGACTAGTGAACAAATGGTAGTACAGAAACAGTCTGAGAAAATTCAGGTAAAGCTGAACTCATGTTGGATCTAACTATTATTGGGAAATACTCGAAATATAACTGTTTTTAATATATGTACTGGAAAAACTGTCCCCATAAAGTGCAGATATACACGTGCACGTAACCACAAAACAAAAATATCAGTACTAATAATAATAAGAAGAAGCATAAAGTCAGTCCTGTAGGGGATCAATTAATGACTTAAATGAATGGCACCAAAATGACAAATAAGTAGTGATTGCGAATTTCTCCCGTTTTGCTTTGTCAGAAAATTAGCAAATTTTCCGCAAAAATCGCGAAATGCCGAAAAATCTTGAAATTTGAACGTTTTCACGAAAAAAATCTTGAAATTCGACTGTTTTCATGAAAAAATTTTGAAATTTGAATGGTTTCACAAAAAATCGTGAAATTCTAATTTTTAAACTTTAAAATCATGAAAATCTGAAATTTGTTTACCGGCGGCGAAACGCGGAAATTCACCGTAAATCCGTGCCAAGAGAATTTATTCACCCATCACTACAAATAAGGTCATTCACATATGAAATGATTAAACCAATGAGTGTTCTAAGTACACAGTATACAATGTTAGTGTGAATAACACATAATTAATTAATTTTTATGGGTTTTCTGCACCCAAGTCTTCAAGAGAAGTATTCGGTACAAAAGAACCAGTGGATAAACCTGAATGGATTAAACGCTTCAGAACGCTTCTGCTGAGGTTTCATTTAATCTGATAAGCACATATATGTCCATGAGACTGCAAGCGCAATTCTTTTGTGTTATTATAGGAATAAATGCATGCTACACTAGGTGAGAATGCCCTCTGCTCTTTTTAATTAATTATAGTTGAACAGCCTGGCAAAAATCCACCAGTGTGGAAGATTGGAAATCATTACACATCTCCATTGGAAGTCTATGTATCCAGCTGGGAGACCGTGTGACATCTTTCTCTCTTCATTCTGAGACTGGGTGACTCATTTACATCTTCTCACCTGCTTCCATATACCATTATCATTATATCATTGGAATATAACTTTTTATTTGTGGACTATTTAGTTAAATGATAAAAAGACAGGATCATCATCTAAAGTACTGTCATTTTTTTTTTTTAAACTGAAAGTTTTATTAAGCAGTTTGTTATACGCAACATCATATATATGAGTGTATATATTATGAGAATAAGATGAATGGGAAGGGGAGGAAAAGAAAAAGAAGGTTGAAGGGGGAGGGAAAGTACTGTCATTTTAAAAGCCAAAGGTAAAGTTGCTGTGTATTGTCATTTATATTTAAAGGGATTCTGGCATGATTTTTATGATGTAATTTTTATTTCTAAATTACACTGTTTACACTGCAAATAATTCACTCTACAATATAAAATTTCATTCCTGAACCAGCAAGTGTATTTTCTCAGTTGTAATATTGGTGTGTAGGCAGCCATCTCAGGTCATTTTGCCTGGTCATGTGCTTTCAGAAAGAGCCTGCACTTTAGGATGGAACTGCTTTCTGACAGGCTGTTGTTTCTCCTACTCAATGTAACTGAATGTGTCTCAGCGGGACCTGGATTTTTACTATTGAGTGCTGTTCTTAGATCTACCAGGGAGCTGTTATCTTGTGTTAGGGAGCTGTTATCTGGTTACCTTCCCATTGTTCTTTTGTTCGGCTGCTGGGGGGGGGGTGATATCACTCCAACTTGCAGTACAGCAGTAAAGAGTGACTGAAGTTTATCAGAGCACAAGTCACATGACTGGGGGCAGCTGGAAAACTGACAATATGTCTAGCCCAGGGGTGCCCAAAAGGTAAAGTATGGGCACTCCCAGTCAGATTTCAAAATTAAATATAAAAAAATCTGTTTGCTCTTTTGAGCAAGAGCTTTCAGTGCAGAATTCTGCAGGAGCAGCACTATTAACTGATGCTTTTGTAACCCTTTAAGATAACATCAAGATATTGTTTATAATATGTCCAAACAAGTTGTACCCAGAGTTTGAAAACACTGGTTGTTGTATCAGGAACAAGTTGTTAGACCAGAGGTCCCCATTTTTTTTTTACCTATGAGCCACAATCAAATGTAAAAAGAGTTGTGGAGCAACACTAGCATGAAAAGCCCAAGTAAATGTTATGATTGGCTCTTTGGCAGGACAGGAGGCTCTTTTTGGCATTACACCTGTTTTATATGTAACCAAAACTTGCCTCCAAGCCAGGAATTCAAAAACAAGCACCTGCTTTTTGGCCACTGTTGCTCTCAACAAATTTTATCTAAACCTGGACGGTGCTCAATGATGGAGGGATCGGCACCCTCCCGGCACTGTTGCTCCAAGCCACTGGTTGGGGATCACTGTGTTAGACCCTTATACTAAGGGTAACAGGCAACATTTTGGGCCCGACCAGTCCTTTATCACGTTATTTGTCATGGAACCCCTCACCAGCTGTACCCTGTTGTTGAGTCTTCCAGACATCCCGGTGTTGAAAATAGACAGAGCACAACAATTCAGGATACTACCACCACTGGCATATTTTCTGAATGACTTCAAATATAAGAAGAAGTCAACTCTTAGATTGTCGTACTGGATTGGAATCAAGTTGTACTTTGTCATACAAAATTATCTTGATAAAAGATTCCAAAAACAATATATACAGACTGATATAAATATATTTTTATAAGAGACAAAAAGAAAGGTAACAATAAAAAAAAAATCTTCTAATGAGATTTTACTGTAGGAATTAGGAAAAGAGCTACTCTGGTCCGGCTTAATATGCTTTCCATGCTGTTCCCAATAAATTCAGCATAAAGCTTTAGAAATGACAAGTCCATTTCTGCTCAGTGCCCAGAAACAAATAAAACTTTATCTGTTTTCATCTCAAAGGCAGCTATTGTTCCTTCACATCATTTATTACAGAGAAAGGAGCCTTTATAATACAATTTTAAGGTAGTGCATCGAGTTGTACTTGATCACAAAAACATTGCCTTCAGTTATTTTAAAGTCTTCTGGCCGATTCTTCTTCAAAAGGACATCAGATGCAAATTAATATTCAACCTTCTTTGTTTTTTGTTTTGTGTTTCTTTTTTGGTTTTTTTATTTCAGCCACATGAATGAGCTGAAATTCAATCTTATAAACATGTTCATCCCTTTGATGCTTTAGATTATATGCGTTTTGTTGTTCCTGTCCATAAAGATATATGTTAGGGGAAAAAATAAATAATGACTAGTGTTCTAGCAGGGCCATGGTTTTTTCAGCTTTGCAAATTCAAACTGTGCCGGAGAGAGAGGTCATTCCAGGACGAGGGAGGAATGTAGCTACACAAGGAGTACAAAGGAACTGAGAAATGGTCCACAAAAACATTTGTGCAAATATGAGACACTAATCATCATGATTCACACAAGATTTTGAATAATTGCTGAATGTATCCAAAACCTTTAGAACAGGGGTCGCCAAACTTTCTTACCTGTGAGCCACATTTAAATGTAAAACGAATTGGGGAGAAACACAAGCATGAAAAAAGTTCCTGGGGGTTACAAAATAAGGGCTGTGATTGGCTATTTGTTATCTCCATGCGGACTGGTAGCCTATAAGAGGCTATATTTGGCAGTACTCCTGTTTTTTATGCAACCAAAACTTGCCTCCAAGCCTGAAATTCAAAAATAATCACCTGCTTTGCAGTGACTGGAAGCAACATCCAAGAGGTTGCTGAGCCATTAGGTTGAAGATCACTAATGTGCAACACAGTGTTTTGGTGGTTAGCATGGTTTCCTTGCACAGCTGGGGTTGAATGTTTAATTCTTACTAGGGATGCAGCAAATCCAGGATTCGGTTGGGGATTCGGACAGGATTCTGCCTTTTTCAGCAGGATTCAGATTCGGAATCGGATTCCGGAATCCCTCTGCCCGGCCAAACCGTTTCCGAATTTCAATATGCAAATTAGGGGCAAGGAGGGAAATCGTGTGACTTTTGGTCACAAAACAAGGAAGTTAAAATTGTTTTTGCCTTTCTACCCCTAATTTGCATATGCAAATTAGGATTCAGTTTCGGTATTTGACCAAATCTTTCCCGAAGGATTCAGGGGTTCGGCCGAATCTAAAATAGTGGATTCAGTGCATCCCTAATTCTTACCAGGTTGCTGTCTGGTTTGTAGGGAGGTTTGTATGTCCTCCCTCTTACGCTATGGATTTCACCTGGGTAGCCAGGTTCCCTCCCACATTCCCAAAACATTTAGGTTTAGTTCAATTGGCTCCTGATAATAGTGTGTGAATATGATAAGGACTGTAGATTGGAACAGGGACTGATGAGAATAGTGTTTACTCTCTGTAAAGTCATGCAAATATGTGTGAAATAGGTATACAGTGTTGTCAAATAAATGGAAGAGACTTTGGGGCAAATTTACTAAAAGGCGAAGTGACTAACGCGGGTGAAAATTTGCCAGCGTGACATCATTTCGGAACTCCGCCGATTTACTAACGGTCGCTAGCGTCTTTTCCTTTTTACAAGGTGATAGGCTGCAAAAGATCATAAATTTTTTTGGGGGTACCCTGCTTCCCCCTACATTTCCTAACATATGGCACATAAACTATACACTGGGCTCATGTGTAGGGCAATATAACAACTTTATTTTATTTTATTAAGGTTTCCCGGGCTTCTGTAATGTAAAGTATTTGCTGCAACATATACGTCCACTGTACTTTAACTTCCTGCTCTATGCAAATTAGGCAACGCTTGCGCAACTTCGCTTTGCTTGCAGCAATAACGCTAGCGCAACTTTGCCAGCGTTCTGTGCCCTGGACGCAACTTCGGATTTTAGAGATGATCTACACCTGGCTGTTGTTGCGATGTGACCGAAGCCTTCGCTGGCGCATTTTTGGAGGTTAGTAAATTTGCCCCTTTGAGAGATCCATGCAACCAGCCCTGCCTCCAATTGAGCCCCAATCTTACTGACCAATTGGAAATAAACATGACAGACTAAAGGGCTCATTTGCTTACTCAAATGCAGTATGCAAAGTTCAATTTCGAATGCAATTTGCCATGTTGTTTCTTACCCAGAATGCCAGCGTGATTGTGGCCACAAGGGGAGAGTGCAATTGCACTGAAAACTGTCAGGAGGGTATCAGTTCTGGCACTCTGCATCAAAGTGATGTTTAAACATGATTCTTTAGTTGCAAGTCTGCCAATGCAAGGGGTGTAGCTCGGAGGTTTTTATGCATCAATAGCTGCACTTGTGCAATATTTGGAATAGGAGGTGGATCCTCTGGTGCAGGCCTGGACTGGGAGTCAATATAGGCCCTGTCATTTCAAGTACACAAAGGCCCAAACAGCCCCCTACCAGCCCAATATATGGTAACTTTCTATGGAGCCGTATAGCAGCCCCTCTGGCATTTGCCAGAACCCACAGATTGCCAGTCCGGGCCTGCTCTGGTGCCGGCTGCAGCTATAGGGAATTGCAAGTAGCCTATAAAACATTCTTATCTAAAAGAACTTCATTAGAGTACTGACACTAAGGGGCAGATTTATTAAGGTTTAAGTTGTGCTTTACATGAAAAATGTGAGTTTCCGAGGTTATTTTTGAGTCAAAAAAATCTATTTTTCGGCTTCAAAAAAAACTCTATTCTAATTTTCTACTCTAGTTTTTTGAGGTTTTTTTTTTTTAAAACTCGAATTTTCGAGATTAATTATACCCCAACCCTGAAAATAGCTCAAACCCAAAAATACGCCATCTAAAACCTGTCGAGGTCATATAGAAATCAATGGCAGAGGTCCCTTGAACCATTTGAAGATGTTAATAGTCTTTATGATATTCTAGTCAAGCCTTGCACCTAATCGTACTAGGCCTGCTGGGCCAAGGTATATTAAAAAAAAAAAGCATAAAGTACAAATATGCTTAAAGGAGAACTAAACCCTAAAAATGAATACAGTTAAAAATGTAATATTTTATATACTGAACTTATTGCACCAGCCTAAAGTTTCAGCTTGTCAATAGCAGCAATGATCCAGGACTTCAAACTTGTCACAGGGGGTCACCATCTTGGAAAGTGTCTGTGACACTCACATGCTCAGTGGGCTCTGAGCAGCTGTTGAGAAGCTAAGCTTAGGGCTCGTCACTAATTATCCAGCAGATAATATAAGCTGATGCTACAGGGCTGATGATTAAATTCTGATGCTAATTGCACTGGTTTCTGTGCTGCCATGTAGTAATTATCAGTATTAATTACTAATCCGCCTTATATTGTGACATTTCTATTCTATGTGTACTGTATATTGTGAGTGGGTCCCTAAGCTCAGAAAGTGACAGCAGCACAGAGCATGTGCAGTGAATCAGCAGAAAAAGAAGATGGGGAGCTACTGGGGCATCTTTGGAGACACAGATCTTTACTTCTACAGGGCTGTGGTTGCCTTGGGCTGGTACAGAAGCCCAAAACATAATGTACAATATTTCTAGCTGACTTCTTTAGTCAGGCTTTAGTTCTCCTTTAAAAGAAATGTGATTGTTATCATAGCAATACAGATAATCACAAAACATTCACTTGGTTAGTGACTGGGCATGAATTAGCTTCATTTAGAGCAGCTAACATTTTAATTTACATATTCAAAAATTTCTTACAAAAAAAACAAGTTGTTTTTATAGTTCACAAATCCATCCAAATCAGTTGGCCTTTATTGCTGAATGTCAAGTACAGACAATGTGAAGGGAATAGTTATTATGTTAATGCAAATAAAGTGCCTGCAATTTTCTATTCATGGATGCTGAAAAGGCATTTGATCAACTTAATTGGACTTTTATGTTCATTATGTTAGAAACATTTGGGTGTGATAATAGGATCATGCATTCTATTAAATCTCTTTGTTCTCCTTCTACAGGAAAGCTGCTCTGATCCAGTCTCCTTTCCTGGTGTACTTTTTTTGCAGCCATGGAGACATGGAGCAGCCCAACTCACAAATGAAGGACATGTATCACTACATGGGTGCCAGATACAACCTCCCTTTATGGTTCTACATTCAGATCATGGTTTTATTGTTTTATGCTCCTGATGGGTCACATTAAATCATGCGCTTTTGCCAGTCTGGAAGATAAACACTATTCAGTGTGGAGGGAGATCACTTTTGTAGCCCGAAATGCGTCAGACTTACTGTAGCAGACTTTGGTCACTACAATCAGAGCCGACATCAGGCGGGGACAGGGGGGAGAGTTGTAGAGGGCCCTGAGGGTAAGGGGGGCCCGGCCACGCCGCACTTACTTGATTAGCCGGGCTCCCCTGCTTTCTGTGAGCTGCCGATTTAGGGAAGGCAGGGCGGGAGCACAAGGGGAGGTATCTTCTGTCCATTACTTTCCCCTTATTGGTCACAGAGTTTAATTCCCAGTTGAGCTGCTCAGGGATTGGATAGCTGAGGTTTGAACTTCCCCTCCAGCTCATCCAATCACCATGCAGCATTACCGGGACTTGAAATTCTGTGACCAATAAGGGAAGAAAATGCTGTCACTGGAAGAAGATGCAGCCACCTGTGCTCCCCTCCTCCCTTCTGTAGTTGACAGCTTACTTACAGCAGGTGGACCCCACTAATGAAGTAAGTGTAACCTAAAGGTAACCTTTTGTGGTCCCTGTTGTGTGGTGGGGCCCTGGGCACCAATTTTTTTTGGGGGGGCAAGTTTTTTTTACATGGACATTTAAGGGGGGCCCTGGCCATCAATTTTCTTATAACCTGGGGGGAGGGGCCCTGGACACCAATTTTTTTTTCCTGTGTGGGGTCCTAGCCGCCAATATTTTTTAATGGGGGGCCCTGACCACAAATGTTTTTTATGGGGGACCCTGACCACAAATGTTTTTTTTAATGGGGGGCCCTGACCACAAATGTTTTTATGGGGGGCCCTGACCACCAATATTTTTTTTAATGTGGTGGGGGGTGGGCCTGTGGGGTGGGGAGGGCAGACCTGTAGGTGGGGCTTGTGGTGGGGCGCAGCGCAGGGGGCCCAAGAAATTTTGTCGTATGGGGTCCTGCGATTTCTGATGGTGGCCCTGACTACAATAAATCAATGTGCCCTAGGATACCACCCTTCTTTGTTTTCATTTGACATAATTAAATATCCCTAGACTCCCCAGGCAAGGCCATCATCAGAAGATACAGGGGGAAGGGGCTCAGTCCCAATGTAACAATACAGATTTACTAGGGTTGACCAGGATTGGGCACAGATGGGAGTATGTTTTGTTGTAACAGGCTGTTGCCAAGGCAGATCAAGAGCACATTCTAAAAAAATTCTACTTCTACAATTCTAGCAACTCAGGTCCCTTGAGGTAGACTTGTCAACAAAGTTGTATGTTGTCTTGTGGCAGCCCTGACCTTTATGTAGTCATACTTCATGGGTCCCCATTTCCAAACGTGTCCTCTTCCTGAGACTGCACTCCACAAAGTTCAGTTTTTACTGTGGCCTTCCACCAAAAACTTTCTCCTTCACTTGACCCATCCCTTGTTTCAGTCCAACACTAAGAAAATAATATTTGGACAGAAAGCTTCCATTCAATATTCACTATGGGGAAATAATATTGTGTCACACACAGTACACTACATTGGGGAAATAAAATGGCACAGTTGTGGATTATGCTCATTGTTTGTGCGCTGGGACATAATTGAGAGATATTTTGGTGCCCTCGCTACGGGGGGGGGGAGATAGTGATGGGCGAATTCGGCCTGTTTTACTTCACCACAAATTTCCCGCAAAATTAGTGAAACGGGCAAAAAATTAGCAAAACGCATATTTTGACGCCGGCGTCAAAATTGACGCCAACAACAATTTTGCCGCCAGCCACTTTTGACGAACATTAAAGTCAATGGACATCCGTTTAATTGTCGCAGACGTCAAAACTGTCGCCGGCATAAAAAAGATTTCATGGCAATTTTCCTGGCAAATTCGAAAATTTATTTGCTGGCGGCGAAACGCTGTAATTTGCCGCAAATTCAGGCCTGCCAAATAATTTGCCCATTACTAGTAGGAGATACTGGCCTGTTTGGAAGTTTTGAAAAAGCCCTTTTATATTTCCATATTTCCGATTGATCCATTAAACCCGAACAGATTTAAATTACCATTTTCTGAAGAGTTTGTTGCACTCTTTATGGTCATTTTTCTCTTTGCAATGAAGTGCGTGTCCCAATTTAAATTTTGGCTTTCTACTTGGTTTCCCTAGGGGTATGCTACATGGAGACAATCAGCTGCAGGTGCTGATATCTTAGTAAATATTACAAAAACAATACTACATTCTAAAGCAACAAAGCTTTCTTTCTGCAGCTGTTTATGACAAACAAATCCATCTCGTGAGTATGTTTAGCCATTATTCCTTAAGGCCACTGTCACATGTAGGGACTAATTCATCACTGCTCCAACAGTTCCAATTCACAAACCATTTTCCGCATTACGACTGATTTGTAGCAGCCCTAAGGGGGGAACTTAGCAAATCAGTTGGGTGTCATAGTCCAGCACTGCCACTTTCAGCAAAGCGTTCCTATAGATTACTATGGAAAGTACATACAGTACTATGGACATTTTGTTTATTATTTAACAGTATCTGCATGACTTGTTCTATAATCTATATGTATCTATAATCTATAATTCTATAAAGATATGGTCGTTTTTATTAATGCTAAATTTTATATTGTAATGCAAGCAGCTGATTTGGACATTCATTTGCTAACATAGGTAATACAGGGTATGGGATCCGTTATTAGCGATGGGTGAAAAATTCGCGAAACGGCGTCTCGTTTTTGACGCCAGCACCCGTTTTTTGACGCCGGCGGCTGTTTTTGACGCCCGCGTCTGTTTTTTTTTTTGGCTAATTTTCTCGGGTGAATTTTCGCGGGTGTTTCGCAAATTTATTCACTGGGGACGAATCACACAAATTCGCCGCAAATTCGCACCTGGCGAATAAATTCGCCCATCACTATCCGTTATCTGAATTATGCAGGGATGACAAAAAGTTATGTGATTTTCCCTTCCCACCCCTAATTTGCATATGCAAATTAGGACTTGGATTCGGTTTGGCCAGGCCGAATCTGAATCCTTCTGAAAAAGACAGAATTCTGACTGAATCCCGAACCGAATCCGGGATTCGGTGCATCCCTAGAATTATGGGATGGCAATCTAACATAAACTCTATTTATAATCCAAATTTTTAAAACTTGTTCCCTTTTTTCTATGTAAGGTATGGGATCCATTATCTGGAAACCCATTATCCAGAAAGCTCTGGATTACAGAAAGACCGTCTCCCATAGACTTCATTTTATCCAAATAATCCAAATGTTTCAAAATGATTTCCTTTTTTTCTGTAATAATAAAATAGTAGCTTGTACTTGACCCAAATTAAGATATAATTAATCCTTATTGGAAGCAAAACTAGCCTATTGGGTTTATTTGTTTACATGATTTTCTAGTAGACATCAGGTATGAAGGTAAAAATACAGAAAGATCAGTTATCCAGGAAAACTCAAGGTCCCAAACATTCTGGATAACAGGTCCCATACCTATATACTGTACCAAGGCCCCACTGACTGGCTGCTGTTTTGTTGGGCCCCCTGTTACTAGCTACTGTTTTGGGCCCACCAATCATTCACTGCTGTGATGAGCTCTACCAATTGCTGCCCCCTTGCTGGACCCTACTGATAGACTGCCTACCATCTTACTGGGCCTACCTTTATCACCCTTATCAAGGGTAATATAGTATTTTTTTGGCAATGTAGGGATAAAAATGTGCACTGGGTATCAACACAGTAATGATAACCATCTGAATGTAACCAATTAATTTGTACATCTTCAATGAAAAATCCACCCAACCCAAGTGTCATCCTTTTGAATTAACTTTTCTTTTTTGAGAATTATTACTCAAATAATCTGCTCTCCTTAGTTCCATCTCATTGCAATGAAGTTTCTCCTTATACAGAGCATTAGTTATGTGCGGGTTGGCCGTAACTAGCAGTGAACAGTGGGTTGAGTAGGTGAAATTTGGCCAAACATTGTGGGTTAAGGTTGGGTGTGGGTCAGTCTGGTAAAGTATGCTCCTCTACTGCTCTTGAAGATTCCCTACCTTGTAATCAGAGGCACACACAGAAGTAGTGTACAGGGCGAGAAGATGTGGGTACGGGTTGGGCCCTCTCGCAGTGGCAACATTTTGTGAGTTAGGATAACATGCGGGTTAAGGTTTTGTGGGTTGAGTTTTTCTTGATCTCCACATAACTGCAGTGTATGACGTTCATCTTGTCAAACATTTGAAAAACCCTAGGACAGCGGATAACGATCTTGTTTGTGCTTATGGTTTGTTGAAATACTGTATTTGCGATTTGATTATAACCTGCATCAGGAATTTGCCTTTTCAGATATTTCAAGCTCTCTAAAAACCACGGTGCATTTAAATATAGACCCTCTTCTCCTAGCCCTATAGGATGAATAAGACCACTACCAGTGCATGTTTCTCAAAGTAAGTCTTTGAGAAACTTTAATGAAGGCAGTGTTGTTATTTTAGAGTTTGTCCTATGACTTTGTTTGCTGGTGTGCTATATCTGTTTGCCATTCATCTTGGTCAGTTTGTGTGACTCGTGTGGTCCCTAGAGCACCGGTGCATAGTTATAAATGTCCTACTGAAATCAATTTCCCTGGCTGTTCTAAAATTTTTATTTTTGGCCATTACCTTGTCCCTGAGTCAGTGTTAAAGCAACATTGCCCACTGATGGAATCAAAAAGTGGCCATTCATGTTATGTCTGTAGTGCTGTCACATGTTCAATCACCTATAGACCACCCACCAGAGATATATAATACATCAATGGAGCATTGAGCATAAACAATGCTGTCAACCCAGGACAGAATTTTCTTTGCTTGAATCTAGCAACATAGGTATCCCCAGTATCATGGAAAATCCCATCTATATACATTTTCCATAGTTAGTTTATAGAGTATAGAAAATAAAGAGGAGTATTTTTTTGAATGTTGCACTCTGGTGTGAGGAAAATTGGTCTATTGTATGCTCATGTATGTTATACCGTTTAGGTGTACTTTGGGCACTGTAAAGGCTTTGTGATATGCCTGTTGCAGACACTGCAAGGTATATCATTCCTTCTCAAGGCCCCTGAGGAAAAAAGTGTGAAAAGAAGAGTGAGAGGGGCATCATTTGGTGAATGAACAAGGTTTGCAGTTATTAGTTATGGGAGTTTAAGGGTAAAGATTAATGGATTTGTAGTGCTGGCCAGGTTTAGGAATGGGAGGGGCATAAGAAATGATAAATGAGTGAGATGGTGTAGGAGAGCATCTTCTTAAGGTGGCTATACACGCACCAATATTATCGTATGAAACAAATTTTGAATGATATTCGGTGCATGTATGGCGGGAGACTTGGATATTGGTTTGGTTGTCGATTGGGCTGATCTTCAAGGTGCTGAGGATTAGTTGTTGCAGCAGGTTGTGGTGTGGGGCTGCCATGGGGGGGCTCCATAAAAAGGGATACCTATATTAAGGCCTATGTGGGTTGTAAGTGATAAAGTGGAGCCATGTTTTGGCAAGGAGTACAAATATGCTTGTGGCATGAGTAGTAAGATGTGGAGGCTTGTTATTGAGAGTGAGCAAGCTAATGGTGTTAAAATATGCTACATATGTTATGGAGTTATCTGGAGCCTTCAGTGGCTTATGGATACAGTCATGCTATAGTTAATATTGGAAAATATCTATGTGTTATAAATATTGATATGATAATATTACTGTACAAGTGGTATTAATGAAGCTGTGGCCTTTTCCACAACATCTAGGGGCCGATTCACTAACTTCGAGTGAAGGATTCGAAGTTAAAAAACTTCAAATTTCGAAGGTTTTTTTGGGCTACTTCGACCATCGAATGGGCTACTTCGACCTTCGACTACGACTTCGAATCAAAGGATTCGAAGTAAAAATCGTACGACTATTCGACCATTCGATAGTCGAAGTACTGTCTCTTTAAAAAAAACTTCGACCCCCTAGTTCGCCATCTAAAAGCTACCAAAGTCAATGTTAGCCTATGGGGAAGGTCCCCATATGCTTGGCTAACTTTTTTCGATCGAAGGAATTATCCTTTGATCGTTCGATCGAACTATCTGTGCTAAATCCTTCGACTTCGATATTCGAAGTCGAAGGATTTCAATTCCTAGTCGAATATCGAGGGTTAGTTAACCCTCAATATTCGACCCTTAGTGAATCGGCCCCCTAATGTATTGTGTGGATCCTACATAATTCCTGGGGGTTGAAATTTCTGATTATTTTGAACCCTAGTGAACTGGTTGAGGCTAGATACACTGTTACTGAACATATCCAGTATTTCTTATATAGAGTTCAAAGCAATCGTTTTAGAAAATATCCTCCCCACCCCATAACATACCCAACCCAATGATCACCAACATGCCATTCTGCCCATGCAAAACTGAGTTTCCAGTCGCAGTACTTAAACACTGGTGCTATCATTATCTTGCTCATTTCATCTCCCCACAAGTATAGATGGATCAATGTGCAGACAAGCCATTTAGGCCAACTAATTTGCTCTAATGACATTTATCTGCTTTTATTAGAAGATGAAATAAACTATTGCATTGTTGGGAGATTTTGGAGCTGATTTAGGGAATCCCTAATCTAATAAAAGTCTTTTTACTTACAATATATAAAATAACCCTTCCTGTCATAGTTCATCTCCCCTAAGGAGCCATTGATCTGACCCTGGTACTTAGGAAGCCATATTACCCTTATGACTAGTATAGAAATGGAAATCACTACATTACATTATAGCTGAGTAAGCACACAACCAAAGGCATGCAACCTTGAGCACATTGGTTGCTGCAGAAGTCTCATTCCCAGAATGCACTGGTAGAAACTGTAGTTCTACAATAGATGCATGAAGGTGTCATGAAGGTGTCATGAAGGTCCATTCACCACGTTAGACTTCCAGCTGGTCATGTAGGGACCTTCTCTTGTTAGATTTGCATCAAAGAGCAAGCAAGTTCTAAAAATAAACATGAATAATTATAATAAAGGATGTGCTCCTGATATCCCACCGACCAGGGACATTAGCAATATATCTCCAAAAATAACCCTCAGTGGGAAACGAAACCGAGCATCTGCCGCCACAAACAAATAACACATTTTTCCACCTTGCAGTAGTTCCTACACAAGTCTAAGCCTGTTTGTCATCCCTAAAATATAGTAGTACTGTTGCAATGCCAGTAGATTGCCCCTGTGACCCTCTCTTTATTGGTCTCACCTCTGTGAAATCAAGAACATATTTATGAGTCTTGTCAGCTTGTTTTAAAAGAAAAAGACCTTTAGTGCCGGTAGCATTGTACAGCAACTGTAACCCGGGCTCCCGCTGAGGTGTTTTCACGATCTGATTTCTTCTTTCTTACAAATCGCTGTTATGGGAAAATCCCCAAAGCTCTGCTTTTTCCTAAATAAATTCATCCTTAAATATAATACTGTAATCTGGGCGATGTAACAGCTGGGGGCAGCTGATATTAATTGCACCCTTGATTATAAAGAATGATGCACCTAGATATACTCTGACATATGAGGTGTAATTTACCACTGTCCCTGGCGCAAGAGCACTCAGGCCCAGATCAGGCTTGGGTTCCCCTAATCTGCTGGATCCTAGCATCTGGCACCCTCACAAGCGCATCCCCTCCCCTCATGCGAGCGCACACATGCCTGCATACCCACATACGCTGGAGCATTGAGGATTACCAGTCCCCAGTGCTCCTAAGGTTGTGGCTGGGAGGCATGCCGCGCCTAAAAATTTGCCACCTTAGACACGGTGCTTTGTGGACTCCCTAGGCCTGAGAGCACTGATGGGTGCACAATTGCACTCCTTAGGAGTTGGGGATTAACCAGCTTTGTATTGGGCAATGGCTTCTACAGTGTGATCCCTGTAACTTCATTTGGATTAAAGCCAGCTCAAGGTGCAGAAGGTAACACACTTTGGTGCAGGAAGGCCTTCTACCATAGGCCCATTGGCATACCCTAGCTTCTATGCCCAAATTATACGCAAGCTATGGAGGTGCCCAAGCACCCACTGCTCTGAATACAGACAGCTCTCTATTCACTGGAACAGCACAGGTCTTTGTGTTTCATGTTGCACCCATCTCTTGCATTTTGACTTCTGCTCTGTAATTGAGGCCCACTGTATTTTTTAAAGGTAAAGTTTTTATTGTTTTATCGGTAAATCTAAAAACAATTGGACTTGCTGAGTAATCAACGAAGACGTTTCACTACTCATCCGAGCAGCTTCTTCAGTTCAACTGACTGGTGTGGGAAGTTCTCAACATATAAACTCTTCCACTAATCCAATCACAATGGCACATTGTAACTCTTCAAAGAGGTGACATCTGGACATTCACAGAGATGTTGATTCTGTGTAGTTACTGTGATAGGATTATCCAATGTGTCATGCAACTCCTAGATACAGGTGTTACTTGTGAGAGTTCCATGAATGGACGTGCGAAGTGTTCTGAAACCGCCGGGGTACAGATGTTAGTACTGCATTGTATGTAGCAGACAGGTGGTGTCGAAGGCCCCCGCTTCTGTTTAGGGATGGTTTCTCCACCTTGACATGAATCGCCTCTTTCACGCCTCGTTCAAACCAGCGGTCTTCTTTATGCAATATTTGGACCTTGCTTTCTTCAAAGGAGTGTCCCTTGTCTTTTAAGTGTAGAAAGACAGCTGAGTTTTGCCCTGTAGAGTTCGCCCTCCTATGCTGAGCCATTTGCTTGGTGAGTTCATGCAACTCTCACAAGTAACACCTGTATCTAGGAGTTGCATGACACATTGGATAATCCTATCACAGTAACTACGCAGAATATACACCTCTGTGAATTTCTTCAGATGTCACCTCTTTGAAGAGTTACAATGTGCCATTGTGATTGGATTAGTGGAAGAGTTTATATGCCGAGAAATTCCCACACCAGTCAATTGACCTGAAGAAGCTGCTTGGATGAGTAGTGAGTTTTTTTTTTTAGATTTACCTATACTAGATATACCATGACCTGGATGAATGAAAATCTTCAGTGTCATATTTTTATTGTTTTAAAACACATAGAAAAACATAAAACATAGAACAAAACACGCCATTAAGCAGTAAGGTTTTGTTTACCAAACATTTATGAAATATGCATTGTAGTAGTATTTTGCTCCATACTATTGGCTGGTTTATCAGTCAACTTAATCCCTGGGTGGGTGCCTATTCGTGCATGAGGGGTCCGGCATTTCCCCATACTTACTGCTGAATAAGGTTTTACCACTTCTGAGTTTTTACCAAGCAGTCACTTTAACTGATGCAGCTTTGAGGATTCAATTTCATGTTAAGGAACCATGACCACCTAGCCCTGCCTCCCACCTTGGACTCCAGATCTTGTCAAATCTTGTTTTTTGTGAGCCTCTGCCTAATAGGGTGAGCTTAATTAGAGTTAGCGTCTGGTTCACTAGTGCGATCCAGTTTTGCACCAATGGGGGTTTGGGCCCCATCCATGCTATTGCAATTATGGTAGTATAAGAGGGTTCTGTATCTGATTCTGGCATGGTTAGTATTTATATGATCATCTAGGACCCCTGATATACATCCCTGTGGTGTTAGATGTTTAGGAAAGGGCTGAACTCCATGACGCGCTTACGTCCGACTCTATTCTATGACACCCATGCGATGAGTATTAGTATTGCAAAAAATGTTAGAGAGGGTGGAGTGGTGCTAATTTGTTAGAATCTCTTACTTGAGACTCCAGTCCTGTGCTCCTGTTTACTGTAAACTGCACAAGACAGGAGTGCTATTGTAGGAGCACCACATCACCATTTTTTCCTCCTTATAGATCCCTGGGCCGGGGCACCTGTGCTGTAGAGTGAAAAGTTAGTTTGTTTCTTTAAAATGTGGCTCTGTTAGGCTCCGTTATCCAGAAACCTGTTATCCAGAAAGCTCTGAATAACAGGAAGGCCATCTCCCATGGACTCTATTTTATTCAAATAATCCAAATTTTAAAAAATTAATTCCTTTTTCTCTGTAATAATAAAACAGTATCTTGTACTTGATCGAAATTAAGATATAATTAATCCTTATTGGAAGCAAAACAACCCTGTTGAATGTTAGCAAACTTAAGGTATGATAATCCAAATTACGGAAAGTTTCCTTTTCTGGAAAACCCCAGGTCCCGAGCATTCTGGGTAATTGGTTTCATACCTGTATGTATGTTAAAGGCTGATCAGAAGATAAACAGAAGCTTGCTATCAGACGATTTTATCTCTTATGGCTAGAGAGAGAGAGGAAGAATAGACATTCAATTCCTAAAGCAACATCTTATGGAAAAGTAAGACCATTGGCAAGGAGATACTCCGAGGCACGCTGAGCCCCCTGAAGAGTTTTTTGGGGGGTGACCCTTCTTACATCACTGAATAAATTCCTTCGAAGCCAAAGGAATGACTATCGTTATATCATAGTAAATTATAATTGAAGAGATGAATATGTATGACACTGCTATTGCCACTGTTAGCACTATAAACATTCATGAGATTGTCCTGTTCATAAAAAAATAGTGGAAAGGTATTGTACCATGATATACTGCTGTTCATTGGCTGCCAGGCTATTGCTGCTGGTTCCTTGCACAGATGAAAATGATTGACAGGCTGGTAAGGAGGTTCTGTTATTTTTTACACAATAGCCACTTACCAGAATAGGTTGCCTTGCCTGTGCCTCATAGAGAAAGAGCAGCGGCACATGTAGCTGTCTCACTACAAGACTCCATGCTGATTTATACGCTTGTCAGAATAACACAGCTGCGACACTGGGGTCAGGTGTATTGTGTACTAAGCAAAGTGAGAGAGAGGAGATTGAAAAGACTGCATTAAAGTCAGGAGGAAAAAATAATTGCTGTTCACCTGGTATATGTATGCTTTTGTACACTAGACTATGTTAGCTCTGCTAAATACACTATATGGATACATTAGTATAGGAGTCATAGTATTAATGTATTGTATACTGATATTGAGAATCATGTCATGATATTGATGTGCACAGCCCTTATAATTGTACCGTGTAGTATTGACCACCCTCAAGCGGGGGTCGATGATATCGAGGGGTGGGTCTGTGATGTATGGGGTTAGGGCCAGGGTTGCCAGGTTTACATTTCAAAACCACTCAAAGACTATAAAAAACTAGCCAAAAAGTAGCCAAAGCCCATTTTAAAAGTAGCCCAAAACCAGCCCAATTCATACACTGCCAATTCCATTTTCTGTACCTTATACAGGTAACACATTCACAGAGACTGGCAGTTGAAAACCACAGCAGGGCTTCTGGGAGGTACTGTAGTAGTGTTAGTGGGTTTTCTCAGTCAATCAGACAGCCTGGTTTTTGGAAAGGCTGCCCGGGTCAAAACTACCTGCACGGTTTTCCAAATTAGGAAAACCGAACAGGATTACCTGAGACTGATGCGCACTGTGATCTGCCCATGCCACGTCATAGCCTTGCCCCTGATGTCACTGGCCCGTCCCTAGAATGTCATTGCCTTGACCAGGGTTGCAGGATTGGTGGGTTTATAGCCAAATTGGGCTATTTTTAAAACTAATTAGCGGGTTTCAAATGTCCAAAGCTGCTAAGGTACGGATTTGGGCTCTAAAACAATGGTTTTTAGATGGGATCAGTGACCCATATTTGAAAGCTGGAAAGAATCATAAGAAGGCCCCTGGACTGCCCCTCCAGAATGGAGCACAAAGCCTTGCACCTATTCTGCAAGTGACTTCCACAGTGTGCAAAGTCAAAAAAAAATGGCTGATTACAACCTTTGCATGCACTTTGCACACTGTGTTCTGCAAAGTAAATGACCCCTCATGGAACTTAAACTTCCCGTGAATCATGGCGTGACTTCCTAGGGGCTTACATGCCTGCCCAATTACATCAGTGAACAAACCTTGGTACTAGCCTAGAGCAAACTCAGGCACAAATTAAAGGAGAACAAAAACTGGTTTCTTTTGGGAATCTGAATCCACTTGGTTCTTTGGTTCTAATCACAATGCAGAAATATATAGGGATACTGTCATGGGAAAACATGTTTTTTTTCAAAATGCATCTGTTAATAGGGCTACTCCAGCAGACTCCTGCATTGAAATCCAATTCTCAAAAGAGTAAACAGATTTTTTTATATTGAATTTTGAAATATGACATGGGGCTAGACATATTGTCAGTTTCCCAGCTGCCCCAGTCATGTGATTTGTGCCTGCACTTTAGGATGGAACTACTTTCTGGCAGGTTTTTATTTCTCCTACTTAATGTAACTGAATCAGTCTCAGTGGGACTTGGCTTTTACTATTTTACTATTGCTATTTGGTTACCTTCCCACTGTTCTTATGATAGGCTGCTGGGGAGGAAAGGAAAAAAAGAAATCCAAAAAAGAAACCCATTTAAGCAGAGTTCATGGACCCTCATTGCCTTAAAGTCACAAAACGTTCATGATAGCATTTTCCCCTGTGACTGCAGAGAGAAATATCAGGTGGTCAGCTGAGTAAAGGTGGAACTAACTGGGCCAATAAAAGTCCCTGACTCCAAAAACCAGAGGATCAGTCACTGTATGAGCATTTTAAGAGTATTTTAAATGTATTCATGGGGCAAGAAGACTTAAAGAGAGAGCCGAAAAAACCCTATAAAACTAGTATAGTCTCCTTAATCTAGGTCTAAATAGAATTGTGCAGGTGCTACAGAATTACACAGTGTCCCATTTACAGCACAAAACTATAGCACCTGCATATGTTCCTTATTGAGGGAAACAGAACAGAACCTTTTGCTTCATAGGAATTTCCTTGTGAATAAACTCAAGTCAATTCGCTTGTTATTTCTCTGGGGAGTCAATATCACCTTATACGGCTTTTACTTTCCTACACATTTGTCTACCTTTATAGAGCACAATATTGTCCAGGTCCCAGCAAGCAGAATATATTGCACATTTATACTTACTTTTTAATTAAATTCACAAGGTGCAATGCTTAATTAGCTAGAGGTATAAAACTGTATATAAACTGTGTATATATCTATATATATATATATATATATATATATATATATATATATATATATATATATATATATATATATATATCAGTATGGGATGCTGTATCAATAAAAGAGCATCATTTCACAAATTTTAGAGAGTGCTGATCCTTCGTGTGTTTATTTATATATCTTAAGCTTAACTAAATCTCCTTACATTATCCATACAATATAGATAAATAGAACCCCTCCAATTCTAACAGATTTAAAATAATGCTGCCCAGCATGTAATTGCAACAAAATCTGATTATATAATCATTCTGTTTATGTGTCATTAACATTAGCAATCATAGTTATTAAGGATTTACCATACCGTTTGAAAAACAGTAAATAAACTGTAAGTGAGTATTTTTTTTCCAGCAAATGCCAAAAGCTGATTGGGTTGACTGAAATACAGTGTAAACTGCTTGTACAAAATATCTATAAAAATGATTATACAGAACCCATGCCTGTGTTGAAATGCAAACATTGAGTGGTTGTCAAACAATAGGATACTGCGAGAAGCTAAATGTTGCATCTACTGAGGATGTACAGGATTTCTCCATTAAATATTTACCCTCTCATTAATCCATATGCTACTCCCCAATAAAGGTCATGGGTTGGAATCTTCCGACCGTCATGGTGTGGAGAATAAATAAAACAAGTATGGCTCCATTAATGATATGATCTACAGGAGATTGTAAGGAGGTCTTTCTCTTGGCTGCCCCTTTAGGATGAAGAATGAATTTATTGCAGAACCCCTACATAGGGGCAAATTCACTATTGGGCGAATTTTCTCCAGCGTCAGCTACGCACAGCTAGCCAGGCGCAAATGCGCTACGACTACAACAATTCCTTAAAAAGCGTAGTTTTCTCCTGGGTGCCGAACTCTGGCGACTTTTCGCCAAGCAACAATTTGCTAGTGAACTTGCGCATAGGTAAATTTGCGTAGGGTGGGTAATTTAAAGTTGTATGGAGGTCTTTATTATAAATGTTGGCGATCATGTGGGTCCTGTGTAGGAATGAGCACAGGGTACACCTGCCATTTAGTAGCCCCTAGTGTTATATTAGATATCTAAATGCTGAACATACTGGGCTGATTATAGATCAAGCAGTGGTATCTCTGGGCAAACAATATAATGACACAAGCCATGTGGCAAATGTCACTTGCAGCGGAGACTAAATGTGACATCAACATGGAGTCTACTTGTGCAGTTTTCTGTATATTTATATATATGACCAGCACTCCTAAAGATTTTTTAGATCAAACGGTTTTTATTTAAACATCACTGGTACTAGGGTACACCAGTACCCCCGTATTGTTGAAAAAAACTTTTGGAGTGCTGGTCCACTTCAAAGACTGTAAATTACATTTGACCAGAGCACCCACCATTGACCACTGGAGTAAGAGTGCGGGTACTTTCATATATATATATATATATAGATATATATATATATATATATATATATTATCATATAAAGCAAGGCACTCACAGGACTTTAAAATATGGTGAGATGAGATAAAGGAGATAAAGTTTATTTAATATTTTCAGTCTTCCTTGAAATACAAGAGGTCCTCTGCACTCAACCCATTATCATATATATATATATATATATATATATATATATATATATATATATATATATATATATATATATATATATATATATATATATATATATATATATATATATATATATATATATATATATATATATTCCAAGTTCCAAAAGCTGATGTGCTACAGAAACTCAAAGATATTGCCTGAGTGCTGGATCCAAATTATTTCATAGACAGCTTAAGCAAAATGACCGCACTCACAGGACTTTTTCAATTCTACAATTGTCATCTTGATGACAGCCCCATGTGGACCGAAATACGTTGATGCAGCATGCAATATTAAAGATGCACTGAGACATGTTTACTTATTGTTGCCATGAGTGCTTTCATAGATTGCTATTAATATTTATGGTTTGCACCCAGCTGAGCCTCTTGGACTAGTGAATGGCGATTGAGCTGTATATATATTCCCTGGAATATCTTGCACTTAAAGAACAGGTGCTAGGGAGCCCACCACTAGCCTCTTCATTTGTCTGGAATAATAACGTTTTATTTTCTTGTGACATCACAAATGAGGACTGACTGATACGAACAAGAACAAAACCGTTATTCTGTGTTATATATATACTTATTATATTCTACAATGCAAATCAATACTTTAAAAAGACAACCCTTATCGCTTATCCTCCGTTGATGAGAACAATATATAATGTACGCATTAAAGAAGAAGTGAAGTATAATTACCGGGGAGGTTGCTAATTTACCTTAGGCCCTTGGCTGGTTCTCCTCTGGATTTACTACAATCTTTTTTTCTGCCCCAGGATCTTCTCTGTGACCGGGACTGTTTACATACACAGTAGAGCAAAATTTAAGGTACTGCACTTGTCCCTGCCGGCACAGCGGATCTCTTGGACAAAAATAGTAATTAAAATAGAGAGTAAAATGATTAAAGTACCCAGGTCCGTGTTTTTTTCTTTAGAGAAGAGAAGCATCTACCATGGGTCTGCAAAAAGGAATTATAATAACTGGATTATAATTATAATCCTCCCCAACCGATTCCCACTGTCATTCTACTTTAAGAGACTGTATATAAATATATATATATACTTTAAATGCAGCCTGCATGAGCGAAGAATCCAAAATCTATTATTTCTTTTTTGTGCTTGTAGTCTTGGATTTTCTGGCCATTTTCTCTGCTTCGCAGCAGAACAGAAGCAATTTTCAGACTGTCTTACACAGCAATGTACCTACCAGTTGTCAAACATGATTACTTAGAATGAAAAGGAACAGAAGAGCAGGCATTGTTGATTATTCCACCTGCCATTCCTTGTAAAATCATGTCACTCATTACGCAGAGCAACCACAACAATTTCGTTTTGTAATTAACGTCATTAATGCTAATCAGCGAAACCTTTTAAATGGCACATCTTTAAGCTATCATATGAAATGGCGTTGGATAGTTATTATTTCAGATGCCTCATCAGAAATAACAACCAGCTGATTTATTTTAAGGACATCTTTTTATCTGCTTAGATGTTTAGATTTTGCAGATATTGGCTGTCGATTCTGCCTGTGCTGTAGAACAAGCCTGTATGCTATATGAATAAGGTGCTACACTCCTGGAACCCATAGAAATATAGTAACAATAAAAGTCAAAGTAATCAAATGCCACTAAAATAACAAAGCAACTTAAAAATATCTAGAACCCAACTGACAGAGTTCTTCACTTCTCCAACCCCATGCATATCCCTCAAGCACCCACCATTAAACAATAAGTGCACTGACACTTACAAACATCAAACTGATCTTTAAGGTCTACTTTCTTTGGCCCAAGCTTGATATCCGGAATAGAGTGGCAACTTGACTGTATGCTGCCAACATACAATACTTGACATTACTTGTGAGGTTGGGTATCTAACCACCAAGGGCCAATAAGAAAGCTCTGGGACAGTGGTAATCAAACTGTGGGGCTGACCCAGCTTGGAGGTATTCTGCAGCAGAAGCCAGAGAATCCCAGCTCTGAAGACTCATTAGGGTGAGATTTGAGAAGAACACCAGTTGACTCTCCTAGATACACCTAAAAGGAATCAAGACAACAATTATTTGCTGCCCTCGATATTTTTGAATTACGGCTGACTCAATAATGTTTTCCTGCAACTTTGTTGAAGGAAAACTATACTCCCAGAACAATGTCTCTATAAAAAGATATTGCATAAAACAGCTCATATGTAAAACCCTGCTTCATGTAAATAAACCATTTTCATAAAAATATACTTTTTAAGTGGTATGTGGCAATCCCAAAATTGATATTTTAAGAACTAGGGGCCGTCACCTGGGATCCTACAAGTCATGGTGCACACAAACAAACCTAAAAAACCATACATGTTAGGTCACATGAGTCAATTAAAAGACAGAGTTCTGTCTTTTGCTTCCATACTTCTTCCTGTTACAGTTAGAGCTGCAGTATTTCTGGTCAGGTGATCTCTGAGGCAGCACATAGACCATCACAAAATGGGGGATCAAGGTAAGATATGTAAAAGGGCAATATTTACTTAATTATATATTCCAGTTTGGTAATATTCTTTGATATGCTATTTAATATGATTTAAACTATCCGTTGCATAAGTATTCATTTTAGTGGCAAAGTTCCTTTAAGTTGTTATGGACCAAGGGGCTCCCTGACCTACAGTTGGACCTCAAAAGGGTCTTGCATCGGAAAAGTCTACTGCTCAAGGAAGAACACGTTGGTGGCAAAGGATTTCTATATTTTAAAATTCAGCAACCCTGTGCAACTAAAACAGACTAAATCAACAATACTTGGTGTTTACGTCACCTTTAACAGCAGATTATATGTAGTTCTGTTGATTGTTGTCCACCTGTCTCAGTGTGTCAGCATTGCTTGGCTTTTTGCTGGCTTTCATGATACACCCCAATGCTTAGCTGATCAGGCACAACCAGGAAGGAAAGTCTGGCTAATCAGCAAGTCACCCTGAAGTTTAATGATGGGGTGGGGTACACTTTTAGCTGACTTCAAAACATCTACTGTGAATATTGCACAGAACATGCTTGCTATTTCCCATTAACAGTTATTCTTCGTAGTTAGTGCTTCATTTGCAGATATTTCACCCCCTCCACAAACATTATGACCTGTGACTGTTCAGCTGCATCTGAATTAAAATTCCAAACTACAGCCTATTTTTGGGCACATGCATGTATTATTATTATATGAACTATTCTATCACCTTTCAAACTGTCTCTTTAATTTAGAAATGCCAAGTACAGTATGTTTTTTAGGATGAGTTAAAAGACAGAGGGGTTGGATTATGATTAAAGGTACTGAAGTGCAGTCTGGACTCAAGGTATTGAAGTGAGTCTTTGATTAAGTGCCCCAGAGTGTCACAAAACACGTAAGGCTTTTTGACAGATGTAATATGTATACAATAAATAATTATAAATGAGAACTAAACCCTAACAATGAATATGGCTATATTTTATATACTGAACATATTGCAACAGCCTAAATGTTCAGCTTGTCAATAGCAGCAATGATCCAGGACTTCAGACTTGTCACAGGGGGTCACCATCTTGGAAAGTGTCTGTGACACTCACATGCTCAGTGGGCTCTGAGCAGCTGTTGAGAAGCTGCCTTATATTGTGACATTTATTTTCTACATATACAGTATATTTTGAGTCAGTCCCTATTCTCAGGTAAGTGACAGCAGCACAGAGCATGTGCAGTGAATCAGCAGAAAAGAAGATGGGGAGCTACTGGGGCATCTTTTCGCCAAAGTTTCGCGAGTTGCAAAATGTGGAAATGCGCCGCAAATTCATGCCTGGGGAATGTATTAACCCATCACTATTCTGATGTATGTTGTCACAGAGGAATCCACTGAGATGCTTCTTTTGGTCAAGAACAACAGTTATTATCCATATAGGTTGTTGTCTGATCCACTAAATCCCAGTTAAGATTGCTCTCTTTGTCTAAAGCAGAAGGAGTCATGTATAAATGCATCCCCAAGTGTGCGTGTTCAAGTTTAAAGTTGATTGGTTGCTGATGGCTGTTGCACTTTAGTACCTTTCTTCATAAATCAGTCCTTTTGTGCTTTAAAATGGAGGCAATGTAGAGTGCATATTCACTCAATGAGTTGAGGTAGTTATGTCCAAACTTGCTCCTGTATTTCCACATGGTGACCAATATGTTCATCCTGCCTCTTATGTTGAATGGTGAACGGTGGGGAACCCTGGAGCTATAACCACCCTGCATTATCTAGAGGGCATCCACAGGTCTCATCGGTAGGCACCTAGTGAATACAATGCAAACTCAATTTTGAGAGTGTGCTCCAGAACACAACCCCACTCTCAAAAAGCTAAACCTAACTTGCACCCAAATCATGCAATGAGAACAACTGCAGAAGATGCAATTCATAGAATATCTGCAATCACACAGGAATTTTGGTGAAAACACTACATTATGGGTAAAAACATGGCGATGTGTGTCCTAATTGCACTTTACACACCGTACTTGCATTTGTCAATGATCTTTAGAGATTGTATAGTTCAAGCCTCTCATAATACTTGGACAGAAACCTCACTCCTTATTCTTATACATAGAAACATGGTCAAAACAGTCGCCATAGGTGGCAATATACTCCAGCTTCTCACTTGAAATGGTCTTCAGACCAACTGTCACTTGAAATGGTCTTCAGACCGACTGTCACGGTTGGCACCCTAAATCCAGAACCAATGCTAAGCACCCTGTTCTCGGCTCTTGCTTCTGCCTTTAACAGCTGCCTTTCACCTCGGGAGGAGCCCTCGGCTAATCGGATGTCGCCAGGATTTATTAAGAGAGGTGCCAAGCGAAGGGTCCTGGACGAGCAAAGGGGCACAAAGTTAAAGCAAAGTCTTTTGGGCAGAAGATCACAGTACAAGGCGTAGGAGGAAAGTGTAGTCAGATCAAGCCGGATCGGGGCAGGCAGAGTGCCAATGGAGTCAAACAGGCAAGGGACAAACCAGGAGATCAATCAGGGTCAGGATTTCAGAATAAACTCAGATAGGCACCAGGAATCCACTATGAATGAACCTATAATGGGCAAGGAAAAATATATTCTGTGGCTTTAAATACTTAAAAGTTCGCGCCACTGCGGCAATAAATAGGGAAGCGCGCCCTAAGGAGAAGAACCAGCAGAGGAGCAACAGCGTAGTGGGTGTCCCCGCCGAGGAGTTTGCAGGCGTCCCCGCAGACCCTCTCCCACTAGGCCACCAGGGTACGTTATTACACAGACTGTCACTTGATATGGTCTTCAGACGACTGTCGCTTGAAATGGTCTTCAGATCGACTGTCACTTGAAATGGTCTTCAGACAGACTGTCACTTGATATGGTCTTCAGCCATAGGTGGCAATATACTCCAGCTTCTCACTTGAAATGGTCTTCAGACCGACTGTGACTTGATGTGGTCTTCAGACCGACTGTCGCTTGAAATGGTCTTCAGATTGACTGTCACTTGATATGGTCTTCAGACCGACTGTCACTTGAAATGGTCTTCAGACCGACTGTCACTTGAAATGGTTTTCAGACCAACTGTTTTGAACCTAAGTAGGAGGACCATCCCCATGATTTTGGAACCTTTAGGTAGGTTGCTTCAGAAGCTATCAGAGTGCAGAAATCTCCTTTATTTTGAATTAATTTCAACCTGTCATATCCTGCCAAATTGTTAATAGATAAAAATTCAGTCATTATGCACTATGTGCACTTCTGTACAGAAAAATGAGCAAGATAATTTGGCATTAACGCATGAACGAAATGCTAGATAAAGACAAATGATTATGGTCAACAGAGCTTCCAAATGTACAGAGAAAAGCATTACTATGGCTTTCTAAAACAAAGTTAATATATTTCTCATCGATGCACCTAATCATTCCATATTTTATAAGGTTTTCGGGCAAAAGTAGAAACAGTTCATCTTGCTGACTGTGTCCTATACCAATTTGCTACAACTTGGCTTATCATTTGTTTTGTTTACATAGAGCCTCTGGCCATTGTACTAGACTATTGACTTATAGAATTGTTTTACCCCCATAAAATCACGTAAAGTTGTTGCAAATATGCAAAGCAGTAGCAGCTTCCTGTACTACCACATTTCTGGATTGCAAATAGCACATTTATGGAGAAAGAAAATGTCAGCGTGCATTATTCAAGATAAGCAGGGCCCCGCATGGCCGATCAATAAGCAGTGCAAGTAATGACAGAACTCTAATATAGTGTATGTCCTTAATAGGGTCTCAAGGCGCTACACGAGTGTGTTAAATATAACAGCGCTATAGGTTGCCATTGTTACCCTGTATAAATGAGGTATAACTTGCCCAATGATAAATGTGTGCTTTACCTACGAAATGGCATTGCTAGGCTATTAACTCGAATGGGAAGTAGAAGAGCAGTGCACTGGTCGATTAGAAAGAGAGAAGGCCAAAAATAGAAATCAGTAAAACCTACGTGGGAAATTTATTCACGGTGCTAAAACTCTGAGGTTAAATTGCGATTTAAAGAGCTTTTATGTGGCCTGTTAAGGAATCATTATTGGAGTGCTTATTGTTTTTAAGGCCATGAATAAAACTTCTTCTTTCTAGTGAGCTAGCCATGGACTAAACTGGCAATCACTTTATTGCTTTAGAAGTTTTTTTTCCAATATTGGCGCTGTCATTTTTCTTGTACTTTTTATTTTCATTGCAATTTTAGCAGCTTTGTCACAAATGCGAATACACTAGATTTGTCATGCTTAGAAAAGTTTTGGGGGAAAAACATATATTCGCTTAAAAAGTGCTATTGTACATATATTTTCTATTTCTCTGGCCATATCAACACTTTCTTGGAGCACCCCTCTACACGTGTGTATTGAAACGAACATCTATTGAAATGCAGTCATGGAACACAGGGTTTTTTTACCTGGTAGAGTAATCCTCATGTGGGGGGCTGGGGTGCTGGAGCCTTGAGTGTCCTCCCATCTCTGGATGAGGCGGTGAAGCTGAGCACATGTGTAATGGACTTCCATGATGGATCACATTCTGCCTAGTAGCACCGATGTCACCTCATATTCCCCCATCTGGTTGCCCTCCCAACAGGTGGTAATGCTGTTGTTGGCATCTCTGTATGTGCCCCTACCTTGTGCAAGATGATGCGAGTGATCATGAGTGTTGTCAGGCGGAGTGGGTGGCGGGAGGGTCCAGAGTACGTGACTTTACCTCTTTGGGAGAGAAAGCAGATGTTTATAAAGCATGCTCCTTAGCCTTCAGTGTCTTTCTCCCTCTTTCTTTCTGGAAAGCACCCAGCTGTGCAGTAGCAATCTGTTCGCTCTGTAAGTTAGACAATGTCAGGGATAAAGACTGGTTATAATATGAGTCCTCTCATATTGATTACTTATTTTTGATTGAAGATTTGTCCATTCCTAAATCACCAGCTGCCACCCTCAAGAAGCTGCCCACAGCTTGATGTAAACAAAAAAAAAGGAATGGGAGGCTTTGCAGAGTCATTGAGGCTATTGCAGTTATATGATTGAAATGTTATCATTTTCTTTTAAAGTTATGAAACCAGCTAAGTCGAAGTTCAGAGGGAAGGATTCCTCTTCTACAGGGCCCAGTGTTTCTTCTAAGGACCCAGGTTCTGATTTGCATGTCCAGAGGCGACCTCTATATAATAAAAGGCCATGTCAGACCTGTTTAAATTCAGCAGCTGGAGCTTCAGCTTTCTCCCAAGCAGATGTCATTTTCTGGATGAAGCACACGGTATTCCAATAAGTTCAGGCTTTAGCACCCCCTAGGCTGGAGCATACTGAGGCCGAGGGTGTTCAGGAAGAAGTTCTGGGATCAGATTTCTCAGAAGAATATAGGTCATCTTTTGACTCTGCATTGCTGTCTCCACTGATTAAGGCAGCTACACTGGATCTGGAAGAGTATGGACAGGCATATTCCACTGCTCCTTTTCTTCTAGGAGTTAAGAAGAAAACACACGGTTTTCCTATGCACCAGGAAGTCAGCAAGCTTATAAAAGGAGAATGGTAGTGTCTAGGAAGCTGGCAGCTCAATCCAAGTTTAGTAAACTAAATCCTTTTAAGGAGGAGAACATTAAATACGTTTCTGTGGTCCCTGTGGTGGATGCTCCAATCATTTGTTTAGCAAAGAACACCTTGCTTCCGAAGAGTTCCGAGAGTCCTGAAGAGTTGATTCAGACTTTCAAATATACTTTCTGTTCAAGGGAGAGATGCTTAAGCCAGCTGTTGCAAGTACTTCAGTTGCTAAGGTAATGGAAGTTTGGCTGGAGAATTTGGAGTCAGCATTGTGAGAAGGCCTGGACAAGTCAGATAACTTGGAAGGTCTGACCAAGCTCAGACTAGGAGCCTCCTTTTTAGTCAATGTGGCAATGGATGTTAAAGGCCTAGCTTCTAGATCCTTAGTGCTATTGGTCTCCGGCAGAAGGGCTTTAAAGGAAAACTATACCCCCCAAACAATGTAGGTCTCTATAAGAAGATATTGCATAAAACAGCTCATGTGTAAAACCCTGCTTCATGTAAATAAACCATTTTCATAATAATATACTTTTCTAGTTGTATGTGCCATTGGGTAATCATAAATAGAAAATTGCCATTTTAAAAAATAAGGGCCGCCCCCTGGGATCCTAGGATTCACTGTACTCACAAACATACCAACAAACCATACATGTTAGGTCACATGAGCCAATTAACAGACAGAGTTGTGTCTTTTGCTTCCACACTTCTTCCTGTTACAGTTAGAGTTGCAGTATTTCTGGTCAGGTGATCTCTGAGGCAGCACAGAGACCATCACAAAATGGTGGCTCAAGGCAAGAGATGTAAAAGGGCAATATTTACTTAAATATATATTCCAGTTTGGTAAGATTCTTTAATATGCCACTTAATATGATATGAACTATCTGTTGCTTAAGTGTTCATTTTGGGGGTATAGTTTTCCTTTAAGGCCCAGGTAACAGATGCCCCTTCTAAGTCAGCTCTCTGCTCCCTGACCTTCCAGGGTCAGGTATTTTTTGTTCTTGAAGAGCTTATATCTAAGGCCTCTAGAGGGAAGAGTCATCCAGCAAAATATATGATCAACTCAGGCCCACTGTCGATACCACCTCAGGGGCCCCTACTACCCCTCCGGGGGCCCCCATCCCAGTCATGTCCATGCGTGATACCCTTCTGCTCACGCGTTCCTTTTACTTGTCACTGCAATCAGATGGGGTTCTGAAGGAGCACCAGCAGTCTCTGCCAGGGAGTGTCTCTGGACCGGTGGGGCCCTGGAAGGCCAAGGCCCACAGTTTTTCCCAGTGTCCTGCCAGCCAAGTCTGACTGGTTTGTTATAAAAGGGAATTATTTTTACCAGTCCCACACTGGTAAACATTATGTAATTACCAATTATTACAGATGTAAATTATCATTTGTGATATATTTATATAAATGTACCTGTTGTCTGATTTATGGACATGGAGAAACCATGGGTGGGCTATGCATGGATTATCACCTTTGACTGTTTTTATTATTCTACCGTGGCTTACATCCAGCTTCTTTACTCCTCCCACTCCTCCTCTGAGTGCAGTCCAATCCCTACCTCAATGCAGTGGGAGGTGTAAGTGAAGTTCCTCCTCTTCTAAACCACCTAAAACATTTCTTGTGGCCTTCAGTGTAGATGACCAAATGAGACCATAATAGCCAGTTCTTAAAATCATTTGATGGGGGCATTTTTTTTAAAATTCCCCAAAATATTTTTTTGTACAAAGAATAAAAAGGTAACAATAGACCAAAATTGATGTAGAGGGGTTTAGCTCATTTATAATAAACAAGATTCACCCCTTTACATTAGTCTTAATATATGTTGTTCTTCATTCTTTTCTCTGTATCGGTGAATGATGCCTTGCCAGGTGCCCAGGGAATGGAACAGGAAGGAAGGGCCTGCTACTGTTATGCCTATCAAGTTGACTCCAAGGGGCAGATTTACTAAGATCGAGTGAACTTTCGAAGTTAAAAAAGTTCGAATAACAAAGTCATTTTTTGGATACTTCGACCATCGAATAGGATACTACGACTTCGAATTTACTTCAAATTTGATTTGAAGTAAAAGTCATTCGAATATTCGACCATTCAATAATCGAAGTACTGTCTCTTTAAAAAAAACGTTGACTTCATACTTTGCCAAATTAAAGCTACCGAAGTGCAATGTTAGCCTATGGGGACCTTCCACAGCTCTTTTCTAAGCTTTTTTGATCGATTCGAAATCTTTCGATCGATAAAAATCGTTTGAATCGTTCGATCGATTGAATACGCTTAAAATCCTTCAACTTCGATATTCGAAGTCGAAGGATTTCAATTCAAGGGTCGAATTTCGACGTTTTTTTAACGTCGAAATTCGACCCTTAGTAAATCTGCCCCCAAATGATGATGTTGGCATTATCAAGTTAAATCAATATATATATGTTATATAAATAATATTCAGTTATGCAAATATCAAGATTTTACTTTTAATTACGTCTACATTGCAATTTTCATTGAATATATATATTTTTTAACTCAACAAAGGAATAGTACAGTACAGTATATAATCAGCAATGCCTTTTCTCCTTTGTGTAATTATTACATTTAAAACCAGAATTCAGAAATGTTCCAGATAGCAAGCAGAGAAAATTAGATCAGAGCACTAAAGCATTCAGGTATGACAGCAGAAGAAATTTGTTTAGCCGATAAGCAGTAAAGCTTCAGATCAAAAATCCTTGAAAATTATACATTGGAAAGAGTTGGTGTTCCGGTTAAAAGTTGTCAGACTGAGATCGTAATCACTGACTTTTGGGAATAAAGTAATGCTTAGAACATTAGGAAATATAGATGAGAATATGTATCACATGGCAGATTCTGTCATTTCAAATAAATTTTCATGCAATGTTTCCAGAGTTTGGTTCTTTCAATATGCCGGGATTTAGACTTTACTGCCCAATGACGCTGGGTTCCATCACTTGCATATTAACTTGTTTTTAGTAGGTTTAGGAATGGGTCTGTCAATCCCAAACTAATTCAATATCTTAAAGTTATTTAAAGTTGATTAGCATCCATCACAGGATACAGATATGGGATCCCTTACCTGGAAACACATTATGCAGAAAGTTTAGGATCGGGAACCTCATTTCCCATAGACCCCATTTTAAAGGGATTCTGTCATGATTTTTATGGTATTGTTATTATTTCTACAATTACACTGTTTACACTGCAAATAATTCACTCTACCATATAAAATGTAATTCCTGAACCAATAAGTGTATTTTTTTTAGTTGTAATATTGGTGTGTAGGCGCCATCTCAGGTCATTTTGCCTGGTCATGTGCTTTCAGAAAGAGCCAGCACTTTAGGATGGAACTGCTTTCTGGCAGGCTTTTGTTTCTCCTATTCAATGTAACTGAATGTGTCACAGCAGGCCCTGGATTTTTACCATTGAGTGCTGTTCTTGAATCTACCAGGCAGCTGTTATCTTGTGTTAGGGAGCTGCTATCTGGTTACCTTCCCATTGTTATGCAATGAACTGCTGGGGGGAGGGGTGATATCACTCAAAATTGCAGTATAGCAGAAAAGAGTGGCTGAAGTTTATCAAAGCACAAGTCACATGACTGGGAGCTCCTGGGAAAATGACAATATGTCTAGCCCCAAGTCAGTGCAGAAGCCTGCTGGAGCAGCACTATTAAGCGATGCATTTTGAAAAAAAAACCATGTTTTCCTATGACAGTATCCCTTTAAGAAAATAATTATAATATTTAAAAGTAATTTCCTGTTTCTCTGTAATAATAAAACTGTACTTTGTACTAGTGATGAGTGAATTTCTTCGCCATGCGTGGATTCGCCTGCAAAAGTCTGCACTTCACCATTGCCGGATTTTTTTTGCAAAACTGTAACAAAAATTTTCTGCAAAAACATTTTCGCCAAGAGACAACTGCAGAAAAATGCCCTTTTGCTTCAATGCATTTGGAGTGAGACAAAACTTGAAAAAAAACACCCACTAGCTCCAATAAATTTTCTACAAAAAAATTGCCCATAGACTTTAATCCGTTTCACAAATTTTTCACCGCTTTGCTAATTTTTCAGCAGTTTTTTAAAATTTTTGGGTGAAGCATATTGTGTTTATTTAATGTTTAAATGATTTTTAGGCTTAAGATTCCAAATTATGGAAAGGTCCCTTATCCCCAATAAAAGATCATATACCTGTATTCATTTCATACTCATATAACTGGACATTTAATAACAATACTGTACATTCTGCTGTGGCAGAGAAATACAGAACTTGCTAGAAGTAAAGAGCTAGGTCAATCTGGTTTGCTCACTCGATGCTTTATTCTTTTATTCCCTCAACATTTCACTATTTGTACATGCTTCAATTGGCTAACATTTAACACCTTCGTACTGTTTTCCATGTTGAAGTGCTGGGTTATGAAAACTCTATTCTCTCTGTTTTCCATGGTGGGAAGTGCACAGATTATGTAGAAAGCAGAGAGCCCTCAAGTGCCAGAATCCTTCACTTCAATAAGGAACAAGGTGAGTGAAAGGTTTCATGAGCATAAGAAGGATTGGGAATGGTCCCTGAAAATCAACAGCATGGTTTTGTCTCAAACTGAGGAATCGGTTATGTCCATGTAAATAAATCATACATTTTGATTTATTGGCAGCTCCGATTGTGTTCTTGCACCTTTGTAACATAAGGCCAACTGAATGACATCATGATCTCAAAAAGAGTTTTTATCACTTTAACATTTTCATTAATAAGAATTTCCTTATGGTTCATTCATGTCCATAAATCAAATGTCACTCTAATGTTGTGTTAGTTGTGTCCCCTGGTTTCTAGTCATCTTCCACGTCCTTGGTAGATTAGAATATCACTTTTCTCCCTTCTCTCCTCTGAGCTAATATGCCTTTACAATAAAGCTCTTAAAGTCTTTCTTAATATGCTTTGCAATTTAGGCCATGAACAATTGGAGTTGTCCTCCTCTCAACAGTTTTCATTTTAATAATATCTTTCTGAAAAAAGAATATTCAAGACTAAGTCTCACCAGTCAACTGACCTCTTTCTACTTCTAACTTCTAATCCTATTGTTATTTGGTTTGCCTTCTCCACCACTTTATCTTATTACTTACTGAAAGAAGAACTAAAGTCTTAAAATAATAACAATTGTTAACTTGCTCTACTTTCTCAGAGTTTCAGCAGCCCTGTAATAGCTATGATCCTGAAGGCTGTCATGGCCTTGGGCTGGTGCAGAAGCTTAAAGTGTAAGATCCGTCATTTTCAGCATAACTATTTATTTTACTTAATTTTCTTTGAATTGGGGTCATCTGAAAACTACTTACATGACCAAAATTTAACCAATCCACGACAGAGAAAACTGTAAACTTAATTGTAAACTATTTTGAGGTTGACTATGGTGAGAGGCTGCATTTATGATCTTGCTTCCTCTAACTACAAAAGCCTGGATTTATATAACTTCCGTTGATAAAGAATATCTACTACACAAGTCTAAGATATAATGATTTTATACATTTTAAGCAAAAAAATATCTCCTATTCATAAGAGGAACCTCAACAGTCTGAGAGTACAGGTCAAAGTATAGACTTTCCCAAAGCAAAGGCTTTAATGAAACACATTTGCTCAATTGCAGTTCATGCTGTGAGGGCTGAAATAATTGAACATAATTTTCATTTTTATCCAGTAATAAGGTCTCCAGCTAATATATATTTATATATAAAAGATATATAATTTTTGGCATTGTTATAAAGTGCTTTTTCCTATTCGATTCTAAAATATTGCTACATAAATTTCTAAAATAATTTCTAATAATAATAAAAAATATCTTGAGTCAGGCATAAAATTAATTAACGTCCTGTAGTAAATGGCCAAGTGCAGCAAATACTAAGCAATAATGCCTTTAATAATGAATACATTTCCTGTAATCACTGGGGGTTCTCCAATTCCTTCTCCTTGGAGATTATGGAGAAAGGGTTCATTCAAAAGAACAGACCTCAACTCAATGGGGAGCAGAGTTGCTCAGGTGACTGTGTGATTGCTTTACATTAAAGGGATACTGTCATGGGAAAAAACATTTTTCAAAATGAATCAGTTAATAGCGCTGCTCCAGCAGGATTCTGCACTGAAATCCATTTCTTTAAAGAGCAAACAGATTTTTTTATATTAAATTTTGAAATCTGACATGGGGCTAGACATATTGTCAATTTCCCAGCTGCCCCAAGTCATGTGACTTGTGCTCTGATAAACTTCAATCACTCTTTACTGCTGTACTGCAAGTTGGAGTGATATCACCCCATCCCCCCCCCCCAGCAGCCAAACAAAAGAACAATGGGAAGGTAACCAGATAACAGCTCCCTAACACAAGATAACAGCTGCCTGGTAGATCTAAGAACAACACTCAATAGTAAAAACCCATGTCCCGCTGAGACACATTCAGTTACATTGAGAAGGAAAAACAGCAGCCTGCCAGAAAGCATTTCTCTCCTAAAGTGCAGGCACAAGTCACATGACTGGGGGCAGCTGGGAAATTGACAAAATGTCTAGCCCCATGTCAGATTTCAAAATTGAATATAAAAAAATCTGTTTGCTCTTTTAAGAAATGGATTTCAGCGCAGAATTCTGCTGGAGCAGCACTATTAACTGATTCATTTTGAAAAAAATGTTTTTCCCATGACAGTATCCCTTTAACTGCTATCAAAAGTAGTTAACTGTCTCAATTTCTGGAATATAGTCACCACTTTTTACTCAAGGATAAAAAATGTATGTGCGTAACATTTCATGCCATAGCCCTTTCACTCAGTTCAATGTGAATGAATGTATGATAAACTGTATACATATAGGACAGTAAGGGGCAGATTTAACAAGGGCCGGATTTCGAGTTTATGGGAGTTTCTAAAAACTCCCATAAACTCCAAATTTGAAAAAAAAACGACCAAAATTTATTAAAAAATTCAAAATTTTTAAATTCGGGTGAATAGGATCGACCTGAAAACTTTAATTGAATTCGAATCGAATTCAATTTGAATTTTTTTTTCAAAAGTCCACCAAATGACTCTTAATTTATTGTAGGAGGTTCCCCATAGCCTAAAACACCAATTCAGCAGGTTTTAGATGGTGAATAGTCAAATTTGAATTCTTAAAGGGACAGTACATGATAAATTCGAATTTTGAAAAAATTGTTTTAATTCGAATCGAATTTGGACTATTCCCTAGTCGAATTACACTAAAATAAACTTGAAATTCAAATTAAAAAATTTGAGTTTTCAATTTTGACCCTTGATAAATCTGTCCCAACTGTTCTTTTCATGTTCAGGCCTTTTATAAGTCTTTGGAATAAAAGGACGACACTTCAAGCACTACAGTTTTTAAAGACCAAAAGAAGGTAGCAGGCAACTATTACTATCCGGCTGGGAGATAAATCAAATAGCTGGACTGGGTGGGTTATGTTATTTCAGACCCGGATAACCAAAATATATCTTGTAAGCTGTAATATAACCTAAACAAACACACATGTCTCCATATTCCTGGGTACACACTGAGCAGAAACCTGTGGCCAAGGACATGTCCATCCACAACCAAACCAGACACATTGCTACAATACATATATACAATATATTTGCTCCATAGTTCATCTTGCTTTTCTCTACAGTTATTCTTTTTTGGCATTCTTAAAGGGATTCTGTCATGATTTTATGGTACAGTTTTTATTTCTAAATTACACTGTTTATTCTGCAAATAATTCACACTGATATATACAATGTTATTCCTGAACCTACAAGTGTATTGTTTTGTTGTTGTTGCAATATTGGCATGTAGGCAGCCATCTCAGAGACAGCACTTCATGGGACTTGGATTTTTACTATTGGGTGCTATTCTCAAACCTACCATGAAGCTGTTATCTTGAGTCAGAGAGCTGTTATCTCAATATTCCCATTGTTCATTTGATAGGCCGCTTGGGGAAAGGGTGGAGGGTGATATCACTCTTGGAGGAAAGTTCTGACTACATAAAAAAAAAGGTTTACTGCCACATAGAGCCTCCTGTAGGCTGCCAGTCCACATAGGAACTACCAAATAGCCAATCCCAGCTCTTATTTGGCATCCCCAAAAGCTTTTTTCACTCTTTTAAACTTGAATGTGGCTCATAGGGGAAAAAGTTTGGGGAGACCACCCTAGATTTTCTTTGTGATCTACTATCTGTAAGAATTCTGTTGGATTAGGAGGAAGCCTTGGTCACAGGCTTCTAATTATGAGTTTGGCCCTAACTGGGGATTATTACATCTAAAGATGTCAAACATATACATTATAACTTCCCTGTCTGAGTTTGCCAACAACAATGAATTTGGCAGCTGAATCTGGTGAAACTTGAGAAACCCCAACTTATTTAGAATGTTTTTGCAAGAAGAAAGCAAAGAATGTATCAGTAATGACAACTCTGTCCATGTGTTTAGCAAATCTCAAATTTGTATATACAGTGGGTACAAATTCATGACAGAACATTTATACCAATGACACAGTTCTGAAAAAGGAACAAATATTTATTTAATTTTACCTTCCCTTGACCCTCTCTTTGCTGCTACTGTTCTTGGAAGGTTTTCTACTAGATATTGGAACACTCTTGGTAGGATTTTCTTCGATTCAGACACAAGAACCTTAGCGTTCTGAGCAGAGACATTCCACTCAAGTATGGAGTGCTCAACCTGTAAAAAACCTTTTAGTGGGTAGGGTGCTAGACAGTGAATAGACCCAACCTGCCAAAGGTCATGAATTGAGCGGAGACGTTGGGAAATCAAGCCTGACTTGCAGTTGACTTTGCTTATAGATTGTCTATAAACATGGAAATCTAATATATAGGGATATGTTTAGAGCTTTATTCCTCCTTCCTATATCATCATATGTGGTGTTGTTGTATGTAGTACCTCATGTGTTATGATATTGTTCTGTATAAATTTTTATGCAGCTTTATACAATATCATGACCTGTGATAAATACATAGTGTGGCCACACATTCTCTGACTACTGCCCTAAAGAGATGCCAATCTGCTTCAGTTTAAAGGAGAAGGAAAGCCCCAGGGCGCAAAACCCCTCCCCCCCTCCCCTGTGTAGCCCCCCCTCCCTCCTCCCCCCTGGCCTACCTGTCCCCCTGGGCAAATGCCCCTAACTTGTTACTCACCCCTCTGCGCAGGTCCTGTCCACGGAGTTCACAGTCGCCATCTTCTCCCACGCGCGTCTTCTTCCTGCTCTGACCGGCTTCTTCTGGCGCATGCGCAGTAGGAACAGGTACCGGTACAGCTCTACTGCGCATGCGCCGAATGTCACGAAGTTTTCCGATTTCACTTCGTGACATTCGGCGCATGCGCAATAGAGCTGTACCGGTACCTGTTCCTACTGCGCATGCGCCAGAAGACGCCGGTCAGAGCAGGAAGAAGACGCGCGTGGGAGAAGATGGCGACTGTGAACTCCGTGGACAGGACCTGCGCAGAGGGGTGAGTAACAAGTTAGGGGCATTTGCCCAGGGGGACCGGTAGGCCAGGGGGGAGGAGGGAGGGGGGGCAACACAGGGGAGGGGGGGGTTTTGCGCCCTGGGGCTTTCCTTCTCCTTTAAGCCAAAGTACAATGGTACAATTTAGCCTCAATTTGTTTATTATACTTTTATTTAATGAACGATGTTGCTAGACATAACAATAGATAGAGCATTGAGTCTCATCCGGAGCAAACATAGGGTAAATCTGATAGTTTTGAGTAGAGGTACTAAAATATATTAGGGGTGTACAGAAGCGCATCATCTCAATGTTGCCTGCATGCATGGTATTAATATGATTAGCCACTGAAGTATTTCTCTTATGCCTGACATCCCTTACATGTTCCGTATACAACGTCAAAACTCTCTAATTGTCTTGCCTACATATTCGATGCCACATTTACATTACATTTTGAGTAGAGGTGTCACTCCATATACTATAGCCTTACAAGTGCAATTGTCGCAAGGGGGCAATACATCTAATGCAATTACACTGACGCATCAAACTTCATGCAGTTGGATTTGCATTCCGACTAGTGATGAGTGCAAAAGTTGTGCAGAAAAAAATTTGCAAGGTCACAGCAAAAAAAAAAAAGCTCATTGACTTTGATGTGTTTTGCAAGTTTTTGCCGTTTTGCACATTTTTGGCAAAACAGGACAGATTGGCTCATCACTAACATTTTAAATGCAAATTGGACTCAATAGTTTTTTTTCCAGCTGGATTCCCTTCTGGTGAAGTGAGTTCCTTTAATGAATGGGATTTTTCATGGGTTGCTAGAACTAGGGAAACACTATGGGGCAAATTCACTAAAGGACGAAGCGCCTAACGCTAGCGTTAATTCGCTAGCGTAGCGCATTTTCGTTAATTCACCGATTCACTAACGGACACTGGCGTAAATTCGCAAGTGTTACTTCGCACCCTTACGCCTGGCGAATTTGCGCAACGGACGTAACTACGCAAATTCACTGACGCGCGCATTTTTCTGAACGCTACCTTTTACGCCAGACTTCCTTCGCCACCTCAGACCAGGCGAAGTGCAATAGAGTAGATAGGGATTGCTTCAAAAAAAGTTAAAACAATTTCTAAGTCCCAAAAAACGCTGGCGTTTTTTCTTTTTTATGGGTGATAGGCTGAAAAAGATCGAAATTTTTCCTTCCCCCCTACATTTCCTAACTCATGGCACCTTAACTATACAGTGGGCACATGTGTAGGGCAAAATAAACATTGTATTTGCTGTTTTGAAGATTTCCCAGGCTTGTGTAGTGATGCTACATATACCTCCATTGTAACTTCAATTTGGCGCCGTATGCAAATTAAGCATCGCTAGCGTAACTTCGCTTTGCTTGGCGAATTAACACTAGTGCAACTTCGCAACCTTACGCTGCCCGTGAGCGCAAATTCGGATTTTAGTGAATCTGCGTAGCGCTGGCGAAAATACGCCTGTCGAAGTGCGGCGAAACGGACGCTGGCGCAACTACGAATCTTAGTGAATTTGCCCCACGCCTTTTATTATATTACTTGGTCAGTTTCTACAGTAAATAACTCCCCAACATATTATTATTTAATTTTTTTGAGCACATGTTAAAGGAGGTAAGTGACAGCAGCACAAACTGTGTGGTGGGAATCAGCAGAAAAGAAGATGGAGGGTTACTGGGGCATTTTTCGAAGTCACAGATCTGCTTAAGGGCTGTAGTTACCTTGGGATTATACAGAACCCCAAAATATACCCTAGTTATTGGTTAAGTTTTAGTTCTCCTTTAAATCCTGATTGCCTGCTAAGCAGCTCAAGGTGACTTTGTGACTACACAGAGGAAACCAGAAGAAGTGGCCTAGATGCTATACCTATCGAGGAGCAGCCTCACTACATGCAAACTAACACATTTATGATTTTGAAGTCCTATTTATTTATGTTATCTGTTGTGCACAGGCTGACAGTGCCATGTGGGAGTTTTCTTTTAACTGCTGCAGATTTACTGCCACACAGAGCTGGATACATTTATTCATTAAAGAATTACATTAGAGGCAGAGAGAGAGAGATTGCTGCTAAATGTCTGTTTAATTTAAGACCGTTAAAATTGAGGGAATACTGTTTTAATATTTTAGTGTGTATCTGCAATATTTGCTACATCATATAAGTGTCAATATTTATTTAATTCACATTTTGGCGGTTAATCTTTTTTTGCTATTTTTTTAATTAACTTTCGGGGTTTTTTTTTATGGCGCCCATTTGTAAATTGAATTTGATATTTACTGCTGAATTGCAGTTAACCTTCTCAGATTTTAATAGCTTTTAGGAGATTTTGACAATTTATTTTTTTTTTCTATAAACTACAAGAGCGTTTGTGATATTAGAATTCTAGTTCAGGTATGGGATCCCTTATCCGGACACCCATTATTCAGAGAGCTCCGAATGACGAGAAGTCCATTTTCCACATAGTCCATTTGAAGCAAATAATTCTAAAAAAAGATTTCTTCTTTCTCTGTAATAATATAACAGTAATAACTTGATCCAAACTAAGCTGCATGAATCCATATTGGTGGCAAATCAGTCCTGTTGGGTTTAATTGGGTAATATTTTTTAATAGACTTAAGGTATGGAGATCCAAATGACAGAAAGATCCCTTATCTTATTTTGCATAAATAATCCCAAACCTGCATTGCAATTAAATCGTTGGATGGCCAACAAAGTATGGTGGCCACCAACTAAGCTCATGCTAGGACTGAAGACAATTTATTGATATACAAGTATGGTGTATCAGCCTGGCATTAACAAATGCAATGACACCAACAATTAACCAATGTATATACATAAGCAATGTTTAGTTGCATCAGCAATTTCTAAATGACAAGCAGGGTCACCACCACTAACCCACTTTTTTTCTGGGGCCCTGCACAATTTTAATAATGGAGCTCCCTGTAAACAGCCCCATGCAGTCCGATTTCCTGCACCCACTTGATGATTGAGTGATTGCAAGTTCCAGCAACCATGTAAGAAGAGCAATAATAAAGTTAAACTAAAAAAAAAGTTATCTAGTTGGAATTAAGGTCCATTTACTAGATGGCAGTGCAAAGCAGAGGAACCCCTTTAGAAGGTTCTGGAAGCAGGTGCTCCTCATTGTCACTCAAGAGGGATCGGAATTGCCCAAGGATATCTATTTTAAGGGGATAGTAATGAACCTTTTTGGTTGATAAGAATAGAGTGTAATGGTTCCAAGGGACCTGGGGTTAGCCACCACAGAAAAACACTGAAGGTGAGCCAGATATCACCCCTATTTAGATAGGCTAGCTAGTGGTAGGCCAGATTCAGTAGGTCATGAGAGACAAAGGTAGACCGTCTACCTGAGCATCTGAGGCTCCACTGAGGTGGAAGGAATACAACAGCACCCTAGCGGTACCTTGCCAATCAGGGACACAGTAACACTTTGGTCCTCAACTACACATGTGCTACATCCTGGGCCAAGCTCCAATATGCCAACCCCCCTCCCCCAAGTAATGGGAAAGTCTCAGGAAATTAGGCAAAGGAGGATTGTGTCATCTTTTATGTCATAGGAGGGGGGTTATGGAGCCCATTTGTAAATTGAATTTGATATGTACATTACATCTTCCCTTTATTTAAAATAGTTATTTTGCTTATGCTTTTTAATATATGATGACAGGTTTAACATCTAATACCCACAAACTCAAAAATGAGTGCAAAAGGGAAAGGATGATTAAAACTGACTGCCACTAGCAATCTGATTTTAGCTGCCAATAGGAGCAAGTTAAAGAAGCTATGTCTGATGCAGGCAGTCAGGAGCCACGTTACTTTAAACTTACAAGGAATTACATTACGTGGGATCTGTTTTTAAACAAATCAATAAATGCCTACTGTCGGATCACTTAAGTCTCTCCACTCAAAACACTTGTTTGCTCTACGGCCTTACAATGCATTATAGATCATTTATTTAAATAATGAAATAAATAGAATTGCCGAGCTCATCATAAAAACTGTATTTAATCACGGTGCTTGGTCCTATATTACCCAATTAAAATAAGAACAAATTGACTGTTGCCTCATTTAAATACGCAGTTAATTGTAATTGGCTTCTCAGATCTGCGTTAAATAAATGAATTAGCCTGCGTGGGATTTACGATTTACAATATGCCAGAGTGAGAAATGTAACTTCAAGATAAAAAAAACTGTAAACATGCGATATATTGATGATGTGCAGTATGCATCAAAATATGATTTATAATCAGTTCTGGAAAATATATGCTTCACATCAACCTGGGATATTTCAAAACGCTCAGAAAGCCCAGTCTATTAAAGGCATATGTAATTACAGAATCCAGCAAAAAAAAAACCTCGTCTCAGTTGGTGGTGGAAATATAATAGGTAGCAATCGGTTTATGTTAAATAGTTCCTTTAAACAAATACATTCTTAAATACACGTCAGCAGTGAAGGGCGAATTTCTCCTGTTTCGCTTTGCCAAAAAATTCACGAATTTCGCGCATAATTGGGGAAACGGCAAAAAATTAATGAAGATCAAAATTAACGCCCGCGACCAATTTTGGACGTGCGACCAAAAAGTCGCTTGCATCAATTTCGACGCTGGCATTAAAGTCAATGGGTGTCCGAATAGTGCTGACGCGGGGCAATTTTGATGCGAGCAACGTTTCGGACGCTCATCCAAAGTTTTTTGCTGCAAGCAAATTTTCGCTGCAAATTCGTGACAGGCGAATTTATTCACCCATCACTACACGTCAGCTCAGTGTGCGTGTCACTTCCGCCTACATCACCGCTGACACGTTTCGCCTCACAGGCTTCCTCTTTGAGGAAAAAAAGCAGGAAAATACTGATTAGGTCCAAGTGATTTTTTAAGTGATTAAGTTGCACAAAATAATCTATTGCAATGCAGATCAAGTCTGTAACAAAAAATAGCCTGAATGTTAGAAATACACATTAGGGGTCATTTATTACCATAAATTTTCCTGCAATCAGTTGCACATAAAACCCCATTTAATAAAGGTACTTGAGTAAAAATGAGCTCCTTGCACTTTCGTATATATTTGTGGTTGGCGCTGCTTGGTCCTTCTTGTTGTCTATTCTGAATCGAATAAAGTCGCCACCTCCAGACCGGGTAATAGCTCCAGGGTTCCCTGAGCTCCCTGCATCAATGAGTATAGCAAACTTGTGCCCAAAAAATAGGGCACACATCACTTGCATGGTGAACATTAATCAACCGGATTCTGGTGCAATTCCGATTTGGGCCAAAGTGCAAGTACAACTGCATTCATTTTGATGCATTGGCCGTAATTGTGTCAGACACATTGCAACTGTATCAGGTCCAATGCCCCATTGTGACTGCAATGACCCTAGAAATCTGGAAAACACAATTTTATGAGGGACACATGGCAACTGTGCTTGAAATTGTTCTTTGCTCACTGCACTTGCAGTTAGAAATGGTGGTCCCTACTGACTTCTATAGAAGTTCAAAAGGTTTAGGTTTAGTCTTAATACTCTCAAAACATTGTTCTAAAACTTGTTTGCTTAAATTTTTTCGAATTGCAGAAAAAAACCTCAAAATTAACAGTTGTTCAACATAAGTTTTGAACTTTTTGCCTATAGTTTTAATCACAAAAAAATCTATGGTTGTTATTATTTCTTGGGCTGAGCAGAGCAAAGCTCAAAGCTCCTTCATGCTTGGTCCTTGCAAGGCACCAGGGCACAGATAAACAGAAGGGGGTTATTTGTGCACTTGTAATACTAAAGCTGGCCATAGATGTTGAGATTTTTAAAAGATCAGATCCTCATCGTAAGACCACGATTTTCTCAGAACGATCGTACAAATTGACCATCAACTAAAAAGACCAATTTGCCAGGAAAACAAAGGGGAGCTGCCTGCTTGGCCCTGCAAACATAGAGAGATTGCACTGGGACCGACAAAGATTTTTTTACCTGGCCGATCAATTTCCTGACAGATGTCGGCCAAAAAATCGTAAGATGTACGATCGTTCGAATCCCACTAACCGCGCAATAATTTTGAAGGATTGGTCGGACTTCCCTAAAATCGGTCGTTCGGCAAGAAGAATCGTCGCGTCTATGGAATTGTCTACTGGTAATATCTACTTCGCAAGGACTGAGCATCAATCTCCCTGTTTAGCTCAATGAGAAAATACTGTCCCTTTCAAAAATTTGCCCCACATTTTTCCAACTTTGTTTAATGCTTTAATTACCTGTAATTAACATTGCATATAATACTTCCAGATGCAGTGACTGCTCAGTGTAAAATCAAATGGGTTCAGAATTAAAAACATCAAAATGTTACTCATTTCCCAACATATAAAGCTATTCAAACTACCAGCAGAAAAAGAATTCAAATGTCACAAAGAGCTAAAAAGTTAGGGACATTTTTGATTATGGATAAATCTATGTGTTTAGTCGAAACCCAAACACAATTAAGAAATGAAATGCACTATACGCCACTGCCTGTCAATTAGGGTATGAAAAGCAAAGGTCTGAAACTCTGTTGGAAGTTGGATTAGAATAGGTCATACATCAAGGTGTCAGATAAGATGTAGATAGTGGAATTTTCTAGGACACCTGCTTCTCAAAACTTCTTAAGAACTTTATTAAAGATGTATAAAACTCTTGGGAATGATTATGCTGAAAGTTTGGCATTAAAAACCCTTGTAATGTTTTCAAAATACAGCTATAGGATGCTCTATCCAGAAACCTGTTATCCAGAAATTTCCAAATTACGGAAAGGCCGTCTCCCATAGACTCCATTTTATCAAAATAATGCAAATTTTTTAAAATGATTTCCTTTTTCTCTGTAATAAAACAGTACAATGTACTTGATCCAAACTAAGATATAATTAGTCATTATTGGAAGCAAAACCAGCCTTTTGGGTTTATTTAATGTTTATATGTTCCATGTTGGAGACTTACATGGTCCCTCAATGTTTATGTTAGAAACATCCATGGTCGCTCATGTTGATGTTGGAGACTTACATGGTCCATCAATGTTTATGTTGGAAACTTAAATGGTCCCTCATGTTTATGTTGGAGACTTACATGGTCCCACATGATTTTGGAGACTTACATGGTCCCTCATGTTTATGTTGGAGACTTACATGGTCCCTCATGTTTATGTTCTTTTGTTGTGGAGACACGTTGCGTGTTGAATTCTTGGAGCAGTTTCATGAAATGTTTTGCCTGAGGCAAAAGCTGGAAGTTTCTGCTGAATCTGTACATTTGTTGCTCATCACTAGCAGTGACTTTTAAACAATGTACTGCTGGAACTGTAGAGGTACAAAGCCAATTTCTTCAAGATGTTATAATGCCATATTGAGCTTTTATTTACAGAGTGAGCTTTCAGTCTGTACAGCGCACAAAGCCCTCCAAGTATTCTCCAATAGTATAAGTCTACAAATTTGAGTTCCTAGACAAGGGCACAAATTCTCTACACTCTTGGGTAGAGTGTAAGCAAGCAAACAGAAGCAAAAACTTCTCCACAACAAACTGTCCTTGACAACTTGGCTCTCTATCTCTCATTCCTAGCTCCCACTTACTAGCCACTTACTAACCCTAAAGGAAAGAGTCTCCCACCTGGTCTGCCACAATGGTCTTCAGTCCCAGTTGCTTTATGTCCCTAGGCCAAAGTACATAGCTCCTGCACTTCCTCATATAGGCTTCTGCAGGGGAATTCCCATACAGGCCAACCTTAGGGATTGCACCACCTGCTGGATCTAGCTTAAAGCTATCCTATCCCAAAGTTCTGTCTTTCTTGATTAGCTTTGGATTCTTCTCTTACCCCAGGGGCCTCTCATTACTGTGGTTTTCCCTTCACCCTCCTATATGAAGAAAGTTCATTACAGCAAATATATAGTTAAATTGGGTTGAAAAAGACAAAGTACATTAAGTTTAACCCCTCCAAATGAAAACCCAGCATCCATACGCACACCCCTTCATACTTTCCCATAAATTCTATATACCCATATCTATACTAACTATAGAGTTTAGTATCACAATAGCCTTTGATATTATGTCTGTCCAAAAAATCATCCAAGCCATTCTTAAAGGCAATAACTGAATCAGCCATCACAACATCACCCGGCAGTGCATTCCACAACCTCACTGTCCTGACTGTGAAGAACCCCCTACGTTGCTTCAAATGAAAGTTCTTTTCTTCTAGTCTAAAGGGGTGGCCTCTGGTACGGTGATCCACTTTATGGGTAAAAAGGTCCCCTGCTATTTGTCTATAATGTCCTCTAATGTACTTGTAAAGTGTAATCATGTCCCCTCGCAAGCGCCTTTTTTCCAGAGAAAACAACCCCAACCTTGACAGTCTCCCCTCATAATTTAAGTCTTCCCTCCCTCTAACCAGTTAAGTTGCACTTAGTCTCTGCACTCTCTCCAGCTCATTTATATCCCTCTTAATGACTGGAGTCCAAAACTGCACTGCATACTCCAGATGAGGCCTCACCAGGGACCTATAAAAAGGCATAATTATGTTTTCATCCATTGCGTTAATGCCCTTTTTTATGCAAGACAGAACTTTATTTGCTTTAGTAGCCACAGAATGACACTGCCCAGAATTAGACAATTTGTTATCTGCAAAAACCCTAGATCCTGCTCATTTAAGGAAACTCCCAACACACTGCCATTTAGTGTATAACTTGCATTTATATTATTTTTGCCAAAGTGCATAACCTGCATTTATCAACATTGAACCTCATTTTCCAGTTTACTGCCCAATTTCCCAACTTAGACAAATCACTCTGCAAAGTGGTAGCATCCTGCATGGAACCTAAAGTTCTGCACAATTTAGTATCATCTGCAAAAATAGAAACAGTACTTTCAATGGCCACCTCCAGGTCATTAATAAACAAGTTGAAAAGCAAGGGACCTAGTACAGAGCCCTGCGGTACTCCACTAACAACACTGGTCCAATTAGAAAATGTTCCATTTACCACCACTCTTTGTAGTCTATCTTTTAGCCAGTTCTCTATCCAGGTACAAATACTATGTTCCAGGCCAACATTCCTTAATTTAATCAGTAACCTTCTTTGTGGCACTGTATCAAATGCTTTGATGCTTTGCATGCTTGGGCTACCCATTACCTTATACGCTACCTGATGGACACCACCTGACCTCTTTGTACCAATCAGGATTCCTAACCCACCAATAAGTCATGCTTACAGATGGAAGGGTCTAGACAGTTTTCCACCCATACTTACACAGACCAATCCTGTTTGGGGAACTAATAAGAATAAGGAGCCTAAATCCATAATTCTCTACATTACACAATAAGCAATTTGCACTAAGTGTCACCAAATAAGTGCTTATAAGGGCTCTTACTCATGAGCGTTTTTACCTGCGCTCCCCTGCGTTCCGTTTTTCGGCGTTCAGCCGCAGGGGAGCGCAGGAATGGACGCATTTCATTATTTCAAATGGGGCTGTACTCACACAGGCGCATGTAGGCGCCGAACGTAGGTTGAGACGCAACATGCTGCATTTTTCCTGCGTTTGGCGCCTACACGCGCCTGTGTGAGTACAGCCCCATTTGAAATAATGAAATGCGTCCATTCCTGCGCTCCCCTGCGGCTGAACGCCGAAAAACGGAACGCAGGGGAGCGCAGGTAAAAACGCTCATGAGTAAGAGCCCTTAGATGCAAACTCTGCATTAACTGCATTAATAAATCAGGAAAAATAAATATATAGTTAAGAATCAATTCCAATGGTATAAGTTCTTGTGTTATTAGACTTGTAAGAAACCTTATCTATACCACAATGAAACAAGCATATTATCCTTTCAAAACTATAAAATAGCTTTTTCTAGGCAGAATTACCCATCCTATGTTTAGTTCTTGCCCTGAACATCAGTTTCCCTCTTGTCACTTGGATTATTTGTCAATGTCTTTAGAAAAGTCTATCAATAACCGAATAAGTGATGACAAATTGAACTGATATTCTGGCAGAGACATTTTCCAAGTTTCTTTCTTTTATAGTCAAAGACACTTAAGAGAAGCCCCGCAGTATCAGGTTAATCAAAGGTTTCCGGTTCAACAGATAACCAGACTGTACTGAAAATATCATGCTTTTCACACTTTAAAGTGTTGTGAATGGAGTTAGCTTGCAATTGTATAGACCCAAAGAAGGGCTATAAAAAATAATTAGGAAAATGTTCTGTTAACGCTCACAGGGCAGCCATCAGGGGGGGACAGGGGGGAGAGTTGTAGGGGGCCCGAGGGTAAGGAGGGCCCGGCCACGCCGCACTTTCTTGATTAGCCGGGCCCCCCTGCTTTCTGAGAGCTGCTGACTTCGGAAGGCAGGGCGGGAGCACAAGGGGAGGTATCTTCTGTCCATTACTTCCCCTTATTGGTCACTGAGTTTAAGTCTAAGTCCCGGTTGAGCTGCTCAGGGATTGGATTGCTGAGATTTGAACTTCTCCTCCAGATCATCCAATCACCATACAGCTTTACCAGGACTTGAAATTCTGTGACCAATAAGGGAAGAAAATGCTGTCACTGGAAGACGATGCAGCCACCTGTGCTCCCCTCCTCCCTTCTGTAGTTGGCATCTCACTTACAGCAGGTGGGCTACACTAATGAAGTAAGTGTAACATGGCAGGGCCCCCCTAAAGGTAACCCTTTGTGGTCCCTGTTGTGTGGGGGAGCCCCGGGCACCAATTTTTTTAAAACTTCTGGGGGCAAGTTTTTTTACATGGACGTTTAAGGGGGCCCTGGCCACCAATTTTCTTATAACATGGGGGAGGGGCCTGGCCACCAATTTTTTTCCCATTTTCAGTCCTAGCCACCAATATTTTTTAATGGGGAGTCCTGACCACAAATGTTTTTTTTCAATGGGGGGGCTCTGACCACCAATATTTTTTTATTAACATGTGGGAACCATAGCCACCAATGTTTTGTTTTTTTTAGTGTGTGGTGGGGGGTGGACCTGTGGGGTGGGCGCAGCCCAGGGGGCCCAGGAAATTTTTTCATATGGGGCCCTGCAATTTCTGATGGCGGCCCTGAATGCTCAAATAGCAATAGCAATCTCTTAGCTTTAACTAGTCTATGAATTGAGACAGGCACCCCTTCAATTACACAAGTCAGTCTTCTTTGCCCATTTGGATTCTAATAAATCTGAGTCTAAATATTCCCACTGTGTAAACAGAAGGGGAAAGTTGAAAAGATGAAGATTAAATAGTAGCGTATGTGGAAAAGCTTATTCGCTGTTCTTGACTGATGAATATAATATGTAAATGAATTAGTCATGTTCTGGACTGTTACAGAAATCATCCTGAAGATTAGTACAAATAGAAATCACATATCCCTTCACATTTATTCATTAATATTCTCAGTTTTAAGTCAGTAACCAGGACTGTGATCTTTTATTTCAGAATAAAGCTGTACTTTTCCTATCTCAGTTTGACACTGCAGCCTTCTACTAACTCTCATTTATCACATCCTGGGATACTTTATACTCCTGGACATCAACATTACCACCTAGTACCCTTTTCTCCATGGAATCCCAAGACCCTCCTGTACTGTAACAGGAATTATGTCTACAAGCAAGGTATAATGGTCAGAGGTGCAAAACCTTTGCTATTTAACCCTTTCATTGCCGTGCCCATGTTAATTTCTTGACATTAAAGGGCAAAAATGCTGACACTTTGGATTTTACCATTTGGGGGCAGATTCACTTGATTTCTCCTCCCTGGCTATCTCCTATAGAAGGCAGGCATGAGAAATCAAGCGCTGACACCGTTTCTGAAGAGGAGCGCATGCAGAGAATAAAAGCTTTTAAATTTATGTTACTGGTCCTTTAATAAAAACAAGAGAGTCAATATAATGCCCTACACATGAGCCCACTGTAAAATGAATGTTCCATATGTTATTAAATGTCTGGAGAAAATCGGTTACCCCAAAAAAATTCAAGTTAGGACTTTTGCAGGCAATTCCGCTTAAGAAAAGGAAGTCGTGTAAGAGATCCTCCGGCGTCCTCACCTCCCGGCGCATCTCTTCCGGGTTGAGATGGAGCGTCTGGCACGGATGTCACCAATCTTCAAAGCGACGCTGGCATCACTTCGTCAGCGTTGTGACGTTTGTGTCATGATGCCAATCGTCATGATGTCATCAATCAGCGCAAAATTTGAATTTTGGTGCCAAGATTCCCTTTAAAAAGCCAATTCACCATTTTGACAGTGCCCAAGCTGGCTTCTGTTTACAGATCCTACTGAAGCATTTCCATTGTGTTTGAATTTCTGTTTTTTGACTCCTGCCTGATTGGAGACTTTGATTCCTGCCGCCTTCCTTGACCCTTTTGCCTGATCTTCAACTACGTGTTTGCCTAATCCTTGCCGGTACCTCGTTTTGGACTTGTTACTATTTTTTGCACTACTCCTTGTAGGTTCCGCAACAGAAAGCCCGGGGCCCCAAAAGGTTGCCCTGTGCATCTGAGTGTACCCGATGTCTCTAAAGGTTCCAACTGACTAGTATGTTACAAGTCGCCAGAGTTTTTTGAAATTTAATGCATTTTCTGCACACAGGATATGATGTAAGTGACATAAGATTGAGGAAGATCTTCACCTGGTTCGAGGTGATGAAAACAACTCTGGTGAAAGAGGTAACGTTCTGTAAAATCAGCACTTTAATGAATTTGACCTTTCGCCAGAGCAAAAAGTTGCCTGACGATAGCGTGCGAACGAACACTAGCAACGGTCTCTTTTGCGATGTCCCTGCAGGTGGCAACACTGGCAAATTGTCGCTAGTGTTAGCCACTGCGCCCTTTAGTAAATCTGCCCCTTGGTGTTTTTCTTTGGTTTATGAGGAGGCACAAATGTTCATTGTCATCCCCAATGCAGACACAAATGCTATTTGTCTATAATGTCTAGGGATGTAGCGAACCGCCGAGTATGTGTTCGCGAACGCCGTTCGCGAACACCGGCAAAAAATGCGAACAGTTCGCGAACTGTTCGCGAACTTCGAACATCCGAAAATCGTTCGATTCGAACGATCGAAGGATTTTAATCGTTCGATCGAACGATTTTCGTTCGAATCGAACGAAAATCGTTCGATTTTAGCGATCGAATGGTCGAATGGTCGAACGATTTTGACGCGAACGCCTATTGGCGAACGTCGCGCGACGTTCGCGAACTTGCGGCGGACGCGAACAGTCGAAGTTCGCGCGAACTAGTTCGCCGGCGAACAGTTCGCTACATCCCTAATAATGTCCTCTAATATACTTGTAAAGTGTAATCATGTCCCCTCACAAGTGTCTTTTTTCCAGAGAAAACAACCCAAACCTTGACAGTCTACCCTCATAATTAAGTCTTCCCTCCCTCTAACCAGTTTAGTTGCACTTAGTCTCTGCACTCTCTCCAGCTCATTTATATCCCTCTTAAGGACTGGAGTCCAAAACTGCACTGCATACTCCAGATGAGGCCTTACCAGGGACCTATAAAGAGGCAGAATTATGTTTTCATCCCTTGAGTTAATGCCCTTTTTTATGCAAGACAGAACTTTATTTGCTTTAGTAGCCACAGAATGACACTGCCCAGAATTAGACAACTTGTTATCTACAAAAACCCCAAGATCCTTCTCAGTTAAGGAAACCCCCATTAAAGCTCCCATTAACTCTCATGAAACGTATAGCCTTATAGATCAGTTGTTTTGTTTGATGGAGTCAGTGACCCCCATTTGAAAGCTGGAGTCAGAAGAAGAAGGCAAATAATTCAAAAATTGTAAAAGGAGAAAAAAATGAAGAAGTCTCTTAGAATTAGCCATTCTATAACATACTAAAAGTTGACTTAAAGGTGAACCACCCTTTTAATGGCCAGAACTATTCCTACTGAGGTTTGATCATGCTTAGTTCTTCCTCATGTTCTGTATCACACTCTTCGTATAAAAGGCCAGTTGCATTACTTTCTCATTTACACATACAGTAACTTATATATTATATTATATTATTTTTTATAAGATCATTTTTTGTTTATACTGTTACAGTTTGAAAAGAGGAAACAATTTTTATTAATAAATATACTCTGACACCTCCCTGTAAAAAAGCAAATTAAAAACTCTACCTCTGGTTGGAGACACTCTGTACTAATGCCAAAGGAACTTGAAATATGTAAAATTATAAAACCATATATTATTGAGGAGAACATATGGTACAATGAGTTTTTCAGAAGGCCTTGACTGCTTAGGTGACCTACAATTTTGATAAATATAATATAGTATTGGTCCAATTAGAATACTGAAACTACACACAATCAAAATGATGAGCCTTTTCCTTTTGTTCAGATGATGTGAGCACACACTGTTCCTCACCTAGAAGTAAGATGGACATTGTAGAACTGCCAGTAATTAGCCCTGTACAAAAACAGCTTGGAAGATGTGTGTGTGCTGAGTTGGTTTAATGCCTTGGGAATGATTCAGCAGGAGAAGGTACAGATCCTTCTTATCTCGCTATTGATGTACCAGAACTGTGCGAGTTCACCTTCAAGTCAGTTCTCCAGACTTGTTTCAGTCCTCAAGTTCATTTACTGAACATTAGCGTGTCCCCTAGTCATATACGTCTAAGCTATTTTAAAGGTCTTCCTAAAAGGTTAGGTTGCCCCCAGGTAATACTATAATAGTCTGAAACAGAACAGTGTGACCCTGTTATATACTCCTGTCCTTTACTGCTAGCCCAGCCTTCCAGCACTCAGCAATCAACGTTGCTTAGTGTTTTGCACTGCAGTTCCACTTAAAATCATGAATGAATGGAGATTTTCTGACCATTTAACTGACCCCCAGCTTTCTAATTATTGTGATAACGTTTGCAACATCCATTTATAGCCAGTGGCTTGTGTTCTTGTTATCAGAGCCCACAGTAAATTTATGAGACTCTGTCATAGATTATGCACTTAAACCTCTCCACTGAAGCTCTCTAATTTGGGGACTTGCACTTCCCCACTCATGTTCTCCGGTTTGGGGATCTGCACCTCTCCACTCAAGCTTCCCAGTTCGGGGATCTGTACCTCACCACTCAAATGCTACTGTTTGGGACTTTCACCTCTCTATTCAAACCTTTCAGTTTGGGGATCTGCACCTCTCCACTCAAGCTCTCCAGTTTGGGGATCTGTACCTCACCACTCAAATGCTACTGTTTGGGACTTTCACCTCTCTATTCAAACCTTTCAGTTTGGGGATCTGCACCTCTCCACTCAAGCTCTCCAGTTTGGGGATCTGTACCTCACCACTCAAATGCTACTGTTTGGGACTTTCACCTCTCTATTCAAACCTTTCAGTTTGGGGACTTGCACAACTACACTCAAGATTTCCAATTTGGGGACTTGCACCACTCCCCTCAAGTTCTCCAGTTTGGGGACTTGCAATTCTCCACTAAAGCCCTTAAGTTTGGGAACTCTCTCCTCCACTCAAGCTCTCATGTTTTGAGAACCTGCTAGACTTTCCATATTCCACATTACAATGTTATTCCATGATAGTATGCAACAACAACACTAAAAGAAAGGCAATTATTTTTTGTAGTATAGGGCAGTAAGGGAATGGATAGCATAAGCCATACAGTTAAATTGTACATTTCTTTCAGTCCACACCAAAACCTGTTCTACTTTTTCACTTCATTTGCAGAATCCCTGATTTATGCAACTGGAACTAACCTATTTTTTCAAAGAAAGCAACAGCAATGAAGTGGTTGTAAGGTGCCTTTCCATTGGCGGATGTTAGGCTACTAATTATGTTACCAATCGCAATCAACTCACCTCCAGTGCTTTGCAGCAATTTATCACCATAGCCACAGGTGTCATAACCCATATTGTACTCTGGCTCAAGATTACATGTACTTGCCATTTTGTCATTTACAATGTTCCCAACCAACTTCATTTAATGGGAACTCTATAAGGTTAATCCTTCAAGTGCAAATGTCATTAAACACTGTCCAGTAGCTGTTGCAGAATAACAGTATAACTAGCATTGCTGAGATCATTCATGGAAGATGTACAGTAGATCAATAGCAGCTGAAGAACCACAGATTGGAAGCTCATACACTGTCATTTACTGGCCAGGCAGAAAATACTGCCATCTGGTGACCATTGCCTAATATTTCCTGCAGAAGAAACTGAAATTATTCATACTTATAAAACCATATAGCAGGCTAAAGATCACATCCAAACATGAGTCATTTAACGCTTCTGGTCTGTAGGTCCATGCCCCATGCTGGAGTAGATCAATATCACATCTGATAATACACACAATATGTCTTTCTATTGTCTCCATGATAATTTGTTATGTCTATGCCAAACACACTCACTTTTGTCTAGAAGCAGCAAGAACAAACATGTGATAATGGACAAACACCCCTTTATATACCAGGCCTATCTTGTCATGGGATCTGAAGAGAATAGGAGCACCCCAGAAATCCTACACTGTAGCGACCACGTTATCAGGAACCTTGTACAGTGACAGTACCCTTGAACGCACAGGTGGACCATGTGGGTTCCGGTGTTCACCGACGCCCTTTTGGGGCCCCAGGCTTTCTGCTGCGGTAGCGGTAGCCAACAAGGAAGTGTGTAAGAAGTCCGTAAACGAGGTACCAGCAGGGTTAAAGAGAAGGCGTAGTCGAAGTCAGGCAAACGGTTCAAGGCAGGCGGCAGAAATCGTAGTCAAGGGTCAGGCAGAAGTCGAAACCAGGAATAGGGATGTAGCGAACGTCGGAAAAAAAGTTCGCGAACATATTCGCGAACTTGCGCAAAAACGCGAGCGGTTCGCGAACGGTTCGCGAACCCCATAGACTTCAATGGGAAGGCGAACTTTAACATCTAGAAAAGACATTTCTGGCCAGAAAAATGATTTTAAAGTTGTTTAAAGGGTGCAACGACCTGGACAGTGGCATGCCAGAGGGGGATCAAGGGCAAAAATGTATCTGAAAAATCTGCCTGTGTGTGCTTGGAAGAGATAGTGTAGGGGGAGAGCTGTTAGTGATTTCAGGGACAGATGATAGTAAGTTTGCTGGCTAGTAATCTGCTTGATACTGCTCTGTATTGGAGGGACAGAAGTCTGCAGGGATTTGAGGGACATTTTAGCTTAGGTAGCTTTGCTGGCTAGTAATCTACTGTTCTCTTTAAACAACTGCCATACGTTGACCTTGTAGGCATTGTTTGCCCAGTTTTTTTGGACGCAGCCACTGAAGCACAGTTGCCAGAAAAAATATGCCATATAAATGCTGAAAATAGTCATTTTTCGCCATACGTTGACCTTGTAGACATTGTTTGCCCAGTTTTTTTGGACGCAGCCACTGAAGCACAGTTGCCAGAAAAATTATGCCATATAAATGCTGAAAATATAAATTTTTTTGGTTGCAGCCACTGAAGCACAGAGGCCAGAAAAATTATGCCATATAAATGCAGAAAATATGCATTTTTTTGGTCGCAGCCACTGAAGCACAGTTGCCAGAAAAAATATGCCATATAAATGCTGAAAATAGTCATTTTTTGCCATATACGTTGAGTCAACGTATGGCAAAAAATGACTATTTTCAGCATTTATATGGCATATTTTTTCTGGCCTCTGTGCTTCAGTGGCTGTGGCCAAAAAAACTGGGCAAACAATGCCTACAAGGTCAACGTATACACTACTACAGCGGTGGATACGGATTACGTAAAATATATGAATGCTGCTTGAAAAAAAGTAACTCAAGTGGTTTTTCTAGAGACGATAATATTATCAATATTTAGACAAAATGTGAACAAGGTCACACAGCTCGATGGCGGGTTGAAGAAAACAGTGTGCAAATAATGCCTACAAGGGTCAACGTATACACTACTACAGCGGTGGATACGGATTACGTAAAATATATGAATGCTGCTTGAAAAAAAGTAACTCAAGTGGTTTTTCTAGAGACGATAATATTATCAATATTTAGACAAAATGTGAACAAGCTCACACAGCTCGATGGCGGGTTGAAGAAAACACTGTGCAAATAATGCCTACAAGGCCAACGTATACACTACTACAGCGGTGGATACGGATTACGTAAAATATATGAATGCTGCTTGAAAAAAGTGACTCCGGTGTTTTTTCTGGAGACGGTAATATTATGGATATTTAGAAAGAATGGGAACAAGGTCACACAGCTCGATGGCGGGTTGAAGAAAACAGTGTGCAAATAATGCCTACAAGGCCAACGTATACACTACTACAGCGGTGGATACGGATTACGTAAAATATATGAATGCTGCTTGAAAAAAGTGACTCCGGTGTTTTTTCTGGAGACGGTAATATTATGGATATTTAGACAGAATGGGAACAAGGTCACACAGCTCGATGGCGGGTTGAAGAAAACAGTGTGCAAATAATGCCTACAAGGCCAACGTATACACTACTACAGCGGTGGATACGGATTACGTAAAATATATGAATGCTGCTTGAAAAAAGTGACTCCGGTGTTTTTTCTGGAGACGGTAATATTATGGATATTTAGACAGAATGGGAACAAGGTCACACAGCTCGATGGCGGGTTGAAGAAAACAGTGTGCAAATAATGCCTACAAGGCCAACGTATACACTACTACAGCGGTGGATACGGATTACGTAAAATATATTATGGCTGCTTGAAAAAAGTGACTCCGGTGTTTTTTCTGGAGACGGTAATATTATGGATATTTAGACAGAATGTGAACAAGGTCACACAGCTCGATGGCGGGTTGAAGAAAACAGTGTGCAAATAATGCCTACAGGGCAAATAATGCCTAAAAGGTCAACTTATACACTACTACAGCGGTAGTAAAATAAAAAAAAGTAAAATAAAAAAAAAATGAATATTAAAAAAAAAAAATTAAAGTTGGTGCTGCTGAACTACTAGGAGCAGCAGATTAGCACACCAGTCCCACTCCCCAACACTGCTAGACTAATAGCACTGGGCTCTTATAGTAGTAGTAGTAGTAGTAGTAGTAAAACAACAAAAAAATAAATAAAAGCAGTCCTTACAAGGACTACTGTTATTGCAGCAGTCAGCAGATGAGATCAGAAGCAGGACAGCTGCCCACTGCAGCTACATACAGAGCACTGCAGTAGAAGGTAGATTACTAGCCAGCAAAGCTACCTAAGCTTAAATGTCCCTCAAACCCCTGCAGACTTCTGTCCCTCCAATAACAGAGCAGTATCAAAACGATTACTAGCCAGCAAACTTTCAACTGTCCCTGAAATCACTAACAGGCAGCAGCTCTCTCCCTACACTATCTCTTCAGCACACACAGGCAGAGTGAAAAAACGCTGCAGGGCTTCGGTTTTTATAGGGAAGGGGAGTGGTCCAGGGGAGAGCTTCCTGATTGGCTGCCATGTACCTGCTGGTCTGGGGTGAGAGGGCAAAAAAAAGCGCCAACAATGGCGAACCCAAAATGGCGAACGTCGCGCGACGTTCGCGAACTTCCGGCGAGCGCGAACACCCGATGTTCGCGCGAACAAGTTCGCCGGCGAACAGTTCGCGACATCTCTAACCAGGAATTCAAAGTCACAAACGAATGCTTCGGCAGGAACAGTATAAATGGAATCAGCTTGGGCACTCACAAAATGGAGAACTGGGCTTTTAAGGACGTTTTGGCGCCTCTTCATGACGTCATGACGCTCAGCATCAGATGCCGGCGTCAACGCAGCCGAGATCCCAGAAGTTGCCCACAGAACTTCTAAGGGGTAAATTTATCAAAGTGTGAAGTTCCGCCACTAGAGTGAAATTCCACAGCTCTCAATTCATTTCTATGGGATTTTGAAAGGCGTATTTATCAATGGGTGAAAGTGAAAGTTCACCCTTTGATAAATACGCCTATAAAAATCCCATAGAAATGAATGGAGAGTGGCGGAATTTCACTCTAGTGACGGAACTTCCCTATTAACTTCACTCTTTGATAAATATACCCCTAAGAGAGATGTGCCGGGAGTTAAGAGAACCCTGCAATCTTCCGGCGCGTCTTACTTACACATTCCATACCAAAGCAAAACTGCCCTAGACAAAAGAAGATCCAAGGCTTAACTATATATGGTTTCTGGTCTGCATTATGGCCTATAGTCCTGATGGTTGCTAGTGCTATATCTTTCCTGCAAGCTCTCTATTGCCTCCATGCAATTGGATGGAAGATCTGTGTTTATTGTATTTGCCAGAGATGAAAAAGCAGTGCAGAATAACCTAATCATTTCCAGAAGCTTTCAGGTTGTTACCTTGACAATAGGCCGACAGGGGTTAAACTGGGATCCACATAAAATAAACCTTTCACTGTGCTTATTCAATTGTCCCCACTCTGTTTTATTTTGTCCGTTGTGCCATCATAGCCTCCATTAAATTACAGATACACACATGAGTAACCAGGGACAGTTTATCACAAGGACAGCGCAAGATTGCTTTTAAACAAGAAAATGAAATACTTGTTAAATTGCAAAATCAGAGGCTGCAGGATTTATGATATATTTTCCGCCCCTAGAAATTGCTTGATTACAGCATTACAGTGTGGCCCAGAAATGTACATGAGTAGGGATGAAAAACAATGGCATAGATTTCTTCACTCAAAGCCACTATTGTAATTGCAGATAAGGCAGGAACAAAAAGCGATTGTGGGGGTATAAATCATATCTGCTATTTTATAACTGACACATAATCAAAAATAAACCCACTTGCAATCAGTGAAATACAACACAGGACTTCTGATTTATTTTTATAACATAATTTGTGGATTTTGTTTAAATAGCCTAGCTAGTGCCATTCTTGGTTGAGTTGGAGGGGGAGAGATTAGGTAATGGGCCGGCCTAGAAAAAAGGTTGAATGAATTTTAGTAGGCATAGAGGTATGGGACCTGTTATCCAGAATGCTCTGGGGTTTTCCGGATAACGTATCTTTCTGTAATTTGGATCTTCCTACCTTAAATCTTCTAGAAAATCATGTAAACATTAATTGAACCCAACAGGCTGGTTTTGCTTCCAATAAAGATTAATTATATCTTATTATATCATTTCTCACTACTAATACTGCTTGATCTCTCAGCTGCATTGGACACTGTAGATCACCCTCTCCTCCTCCAGTCCCTCCAGTCGTTTGGCCTTCGTGACACAGCCCTGTCCTGGTTCTCTTCTTACATCACCAATCATTCCTTCAGTGTCTCCTACAACGGAGTAGCATCTTCTCCCCTACCTCTTTCTGTTGGGGTTCCTCAAGGCTCTGCCCTTGGACCCTTATTATTCTCCCTCTATACTTCCTCCCTTGGCAAATTAATCATCTCACATGGTTTCCACTACCACCTCTATGCTGACGATACTCAGATCTATCGCTCATCTCCTGATCTCAACCCAGAATTCCTAACTCGTGTCTCCTCCTGCCTGTCCGCTATCTCTACCTGGATGTTGCAACGCTTCTTTAAATTAAACCTCTCTAAAACTGAAATAGTTCTCTTTCGTCTAACTAACACCAGTAACATCCCAGAAGTATCCATCATAGTTAACAATTCCACTATCATCCCCCTCTCCCCAGGTCCGGTGCCTTGGGGTTATCCTAGATTCTGCCCTGTCATTCACTCCTCATATCCAGTCACTTATTAAATCATGTCACTTCCACCTAAAGAACATATCTAGTGATGGGCGAATTTAGGGGCGTTTTGCTTCGCAGAAAAATTAGCGAATTTCCTGCAAAATTCTAAAAACGGCGAAAAATTTGTGAAACTGCGCCTGCGTCTGAAAAAACTGACGCCAGCATCTATTTTTTTTTTACGGCAAATTTTCATGGCGGTTTCACGATCTCTATTGGCTTTCTGAGATGGGCATCTTAAGAAACACAGCTATGAGACCCAGGCAAATTTAGTGAAAAGGAGATCTGTACTTGAAAATGGTCCCCATCTGCTGTGCTGGAATGCATTTGTGATTAGTTCATATGATGGTTCATAACAGGATCCAGATCAACCCAAATTGCTGTCCATTCTCATCTTACAGTCTCCATTGAGATTCCAGAGTTTACCCTATAGTGACAGTGACAGATCTCTAATAGTAGCTCATTGCAGTAAATGATGTTGCTTGAAATTAAAAGTAAGTACAGTCAAAGAATAAAGACATAAACAAGTTTTTAAGTCGTATTTTTTTAATTAATTAAACATAACATATGCAGATATATTATATAGGGAAGTTAATATATAGATTCATGACCCATATAGATTGGGGACCTAGTGGATACAGACCACTCATTTTGCTTAATGACCATAACTACATACAGATGGAGCACGGGGTACTGGTTTTTACCCTATGTTCATCTACTGGCCCATTTTGGGAGACATAATAATAAGAGGTTGCTAGAGTAAAGGCCTAGAGTTTTACACTGTATTCCTTGTACAGGGTGATTTGCAAAGCCTGCATTACATTGTATGGTTTCCACTAATCGGTAGTTGTTAGTTTGTACTTTTAGAAATGCTGTCTCCAGTCTACATTTACTGTACTTGTATTTTGTAGTTTCAAGCAGCCATTAAATCATTCCACTATAACTGGTATGTAGGGTTCCCTCTAGTTGGATCCCACCAAGTCAATTGGAATTATCTCAATTGAGTGACTTCTACAATAGAATTTAACCAAAAGAGAGCTTTGTAATTGCACTAAGGGACTCACCACTCAAACAGAAAAAGTTGGCTTTTCTAACTCTATGTCCTTAGAATGACAAAAAAATTTTAAAGAGTTCTTCTTTATCTTAATCCGTCAATTTGATGTTCCAGCCTATGGTTATGTCCCACATCAGATACAGCCCTTATACATTGCATGGCTGTTATTAGTTGCCAACCAGTTCTTCAGCCAAACAAAAAGCTAACATGGTACATCATGTTGTCAACAGGAAAGTGTGAAAACAGGAGTATCAAAATGTTACTGAAATCCCATCATTTGAAAAGCATTTTCATTATTATTGACTTCTCTCATTTGACCCAAAGGGAGTTCTTAAGGGAATCGTTTACCCTTAGGAAATAATGGAATTTCAGTCTGATCAAACTTCAGGTAGATTTAAGATCAGAACAAAGTGAATAAATGCAGTCAGCATTGAGTTAGAACAATGCCAGAGATATGGAGGAAAAAGAGGTCCCTGGGGGTCGGCTTCAGTTGCACAGAAAAACAACGGGCTCTATTATATAGGCTTGTGTCCATTTTTTGGCCAAAATCTGCCCTGTATGGTGACAGGCGTTTGTCATTAATGAGACACGTATGACTGTACCGGATGGTATGAAACACGTAAGGTGGGCCATGTTGGGTTGGTATGTACCATTTTATGTGATATTTAATACGTTAAAAAAAGTTTAACTTTATTTGAGTCTTGGGACAAATATATCGCCAAACAAGCGGATCTCTCCATGAGTGGCCAGCTTTAGACTCTAGCTGCTTTAGATACACTGTCCCACTGTGCCATTTATCTGCATCTGTAATGTTCTACAATTGCCAGGGGAAAAAAACACAGTTAAAAGCACCTTTTCATTAAATTCTGATCTGCAATGACTGAGATCAATAGTCATGAAAGGAGATCAAAGAGATTTATACTAAATGGTGTGGCATAACTACATGATCTTATCCCCTCAATCTCACATAGAAAGAATATTATCTTGGCTCAGTATTAGCTTTATCAATAAGGACACAAAAGGCCAACATGGTTAACATCTAAGTTTACCTCTGTGCCGGTTTCACAGCCTTCTTTTGAAGCAGTAATCTTTGTTTAATGAAAATACTGAAGCTGAAATATCAAAGCAAGACACAGAGGAAGGTTCTGTATAAATACAGTCAGTGGGTATTGTAAATATGCATCCCCATTGGGCATTGCATCATCAACAAACCAAACTGTATGGCATTGCTGGTGGCTTCCATGTTTCACCATGTCACTTCCATTCCCATATTGGTTGGCAGTGATTAACAAACATGTTTATCTGAATTAAAAATCCACCAGTTGTCCTAAAACAGCGAGAATGTTTCTGGTCATCCATCACCACCATTGTGTCAAATCTGAACATAACGGCCATCAACAACCCCCCCTCCAAAATCCCCTATTTTTGTATTGCGAAGAGGAACCACTAGGTTTATAAAACCTACACATACTGGACAAAAACAAGGGGAAGTGTATTGGTCTGATATGGATAAGAATGGAGTGGTTAGTTACAGTGTTATAAGAATGCTGTTGTGATAGTTTCTCAGGTTATTGTGTCGAATCCTGTGCTTTCAGAAAGAGCCAGCACTTCACAATGGAACTGCTTTCAGATAAGCTATTGTTTCTCTTACTTAATGTAACTGAAGGCGTCACTGTGGGTTTTTACTATTGAGTACTATTCTCATATCTACAACTAGGGGCATGGGAGCATTTTTAGCAATGCAGGTGTCAGGGAGCTGCTATCTGGTTACCTTCTTATTGCTCTGTTAATAGGCTGCTGGGGGGGGTGAGGTTGTAATATCGCTCCATCTTGTAGTGCAGGAGTAAAGATTGACTAAAGTTTATCAGAGCACAAGTCACATGGCTGGGAGCACCTAGGAAACTAAGAACATGTCTAGCCCCACATCAAACTTCAAGATAAAGTATTTAATAAAAACTGTTTGCTATTTTGAAAAATGGATAATACAAGATTTTTTCTATAACAAAATCTCTCTAGATATTTCAGGGAATGGAATAGATTTTTTAGATTGTTAGATATGTTTGTAAAGAAAATTGGTTAAGAACAATCATGGAAGATATTTGTTTTTTAAGTTTGGTGAAAGCTTTATTGGACTGTTCTATTTACCTTGTCATAGTGAAGTGCTGTCAAATGTATTTTTTGTATTTTTTTTGTATCTTATTTATCTTTTTAGTCTTTTTGTGTATTTAATTTCCTTGTTGCTTTTTTTAAAGCCTTTGTCATGTTGTTGGTTTATCTAGGTCTGATTAAAATACTTGCTCTGTTGATAATGTCATGTTCCTGCTGAGTCTGCTCGTGTAGTTGGGCATCTAACAGATTGTCCTGACACTTTACATGCCGTCTCATTTGATCATTATGATATGTGGTGTGTATAGACGCCTGTCTGTGTTTTAATTTAGCAATGGAAATGTTTCCCCTGCATTGGCACCAGCAACGCATGTTGAGATTATTTTTACTGCAACAAATAGTCCTGATTAACCATTATATATTATGTCAAATTAAAAAAAATTATTAGGATGAACTACAAAATTGTTTCACTTACGGAAATTTACTATATAATCAATTTTTATTTGAATGCCTCTGATTGCCATGTCTTGTTTAATCAGTCCTTCCTTGGCGGTGTCCCCCACGAGATCTGTAAGTGCAATGGCACCCAAGGTCAATCTGTTGCCTACACCAAGGGGCACATTTACTAAGCTCGAGTTAAGGATTCGAATGAAAAAAACTTCGAATTTCGAAGGTTTTTTTTGGCTACTTCGACCATCTAATTGGCTACTTCGACCTTCGACTATGACTTCGAATTGAATGATTTGAACTAAAAATCATTCGACTATTCGACCATTCGATAGTCAAAGTACTGTCTCTTAAAAAAAAAAATCGACTACCTACTTCGCCACCTAAAACCTACCGAGCACCAATGTTAGCCTATGGGGAAGGTCCCCATAAGCTTTCTAAGCTATTTTTGATCGAAGGAAAATCGTTCGATTCGAAGGATTTAATCGTTCGATTGAACGATTTTTCCTTCAATCGTACTAAATGTGGTAAATCCTTCCACTTCGATATTCGAAGTCGAAGGATTTTACTTCTAGGGTCGAATATCGAGGGTTAATTAACTAATTTTGGCCCTGACAACCTGTTATCCAGATAGCTCCAAAATACATGAAGGTCATCTCCCATAAAGTAAATTTTAAACAAATACATCAGGTGTGGGGGTCTATATTACAGTTTTGTAGCCCTTGCAGACCGTATTTGCCATTTTTACATTCTCCGAACTCCAACTCCAGAAACAGGGTTGCAAGCCAGCTGATATACAGACTTGGGGAGTTCTGACTCCTGTAATAGCAGTGGTGTAACTATAGAGGAAGCAGACCCCGTAGTCGCAGGGGGCCCGGGGAACAGGAGGTTCCAGACTGTGGGGTCTGCTTCCTCTATAGCTAATAAGAAAACCTTCTCCTCCCCAGCCACTCTCTTACACGCAAGGAAGGGGATGCAGATCGGGGCAGGGCATTGGCAGAGTCATGACGTGGGTTGGGCAGGCGTGAGCGGGATGTGGGCAGGAAGTGGGCGGGAGGATGGGGATAGGAGTGTGCCGGGCCCCTCTAGTTACGCCACTGTGTAATAGTGTTTTAAGAAAAACAGAAGGCAGTCTGTTTTTCAATTTTAGATTTAGAAATAACTATAAAACCGCTGTTTTTAATTAATTGTATTAGACACTTGCATAGAATTGCAACTTATATCATTATGCGAAGAACAGTTTTTGGGTGGACAACCCCTTTATGGAAGCACTGTACTTTATTTTACTATAAATTTCAGCAAGTTATATTCATGCAGGCTGACCATGACCAACAAATCATGGTAATTGCTCAGATGCATGAGCAGGAACAATGACATACTATTAAATCTCATCTACTAAAAGGCTGAAAATATAACAAAATGCGTTTAATGGGTCAAAGGCAAAGCAGAAGTTAAAAAAGATACCATAGTGGGGAGAAGCAGAGGCATGGGGGGGCAGGGCTGCCATCAGAGTTTTCACAGGGGGTACAAGTGTACCGGGCCCGGGCCTGAAGAAGGGCCCCGGCTGTGCTGCGCTTTTCGAAAGAGCCGTTTTCCCCTTGACAGTGACGAAGCTGTGCCGCCCTTCTGAATTCCCTAACCGACGAAAAGCCAAAGTCACGAACGGCCGAAATGACCCGAAGTCACAAAGACAGCCGAAATTGAAGTCCTGAAGCAGCGAAAAGACCCGAAGTCACGAAAGAAGGCGAAGTTACAGTCCTGAAGCCATGAGTTCTGTTCTACTGAACCCCAATGTGTGTGTGTTCTTTTTTTAATCCCCTGGCCACGAATGTATTATTTTAATACTCTATAGGCCCCTGCCACCAATTTTTTTTTAAAAAATATTCTCTGGGGCCCTTATTTTTTTTTTAACTTGTAAGGGGGGCCCTGGTGCGAATGTTTTTTTTTTAAAAATATACTCTGGGGCCCCAATTTTTTTTAACTTGTAAGGGGGCCCTGGCATCAATGTTTTTTTAAAAAAATTCTCTGGGCCCCAATTTTTTTTTACTTGTAAGGGGGGCCCTGGTGCCAATGTTTTTTTTTTTAAAAAATATACTCTGGGGCCCCAATTTTTTTAACTTGTAAGGGGGCCCTGGAATCAATGTTTTTTTTAAAAAAAATTCTCTGGGCCCCAATTTTTTTTTACTTGTAAGGGGGGCCCAATTTTTAAAAAAAACTTTTATGGGGGGCAAAGTTTTTTTAACTTATAAGGGGGCCTTGACCATCAATAGTTTTTGATTAGTTGTGTGTGTGGGGAGGTTACCTTTTGTAACGCTGATGTGGTGTGGGCGGGATCTGGGGTGGGGCTTGCGGGCTGAGGTGGGCGGGGTCTGGGTGGGGCTTGGGGGCTGCACTGGGCAGGGCGCAGGGGGCCCAGAAAGTTTTGTTTTACGGGGCCCCCTGATTTCTAATCACGGGGGGGGTTATTGGAGCTTTGAAGTGTGCCCCTCTGTTGAAGCATTGAATGAGTGATCCAGGGGAAACGTTTAAAATACATTAAAAGTTCACCCAAGCACAATGAAATGAAAACAAAATCTGTCTTTTTTAGGCCAGTTTGATATCATTAGAGCTTTCTAGTCTAACACTGCTGTGGACCTGTAACACCCCCTTAGGAAAGAACTGAATTTTAAACAATTCAGATTAGTTTGGAGGAAATACGTGGTAAATGTGCTAATTAATTTAAACACTTTTCCAACAGTCAGAAAAGCATTAATAACTTTGATAGAATTTTAACTTCTGGGATTCCCGCAGGAACATCCAGACTGAACTTAAATTTAAATTGACAAAAAATATAATTTCTTATTTTGTTATTTTGTTAAGTACCACAGAAGAAAGGAACTGCTAGAGAAAGTTATTATGTCGCACACTCTATAACAAATTGAGTGTAAAATGAATGGTGTTGTGCTGGAATAAAGTGTGAACAAGGGAATCACATCTTGATGTAATTAAATATTACTTCAATTAATAATTAAATTCATATTGTGAAAGACAGAAATGAGTGTCATTATTGAGAGGACAAACCCTTGTTTGCACACCCTATTGGATTTATTTGCTTGTAATGGTATATTTTTAAGGATATGTTACTTTTTAAATGGTCTGCATGCCGTTCCTATACATACCATCAATTACTTTATTCATTGTGCCGCATATACTCTCTTGTGATCCCCACAACATACTGTGAGTAACTAGAGGACATTTAGGTTGATGGGTGGGACCAGTATATCAATCTATTATAGATGCTGTAATCCCAACGATCTATATACCAGATCAGCATACCAATTTTAAGTGTTTTTAACTTGTGAATTTTTCCCTCATTTTTTCTATTTTTAAACGAGCCATGAAATGTTATGTTTTAATTGGGTTATGTATTTTTAGTGGAATGTGAAGTGCGTACCAGACAATTGGCACTTTACACACTACTTAATAATGAGCCTTTCAGAATATGAATTTAATTATTAATTGAAGTAACCAATATTTAATTACATCAAGATGTGATTCCCTTGTTCACACTTTATTCCAGCACAACACCATTCATTTTACACTCAATTTATTATAGATTGTGCGACAAAATAACTCTCTTTAGTAGGTCCTTTCTTCTGTGGTACTTTGCTGAAAACTTACTACACAAGGCAATCACCTTAAATTACCTCCAGTACATCACAAACACTTGGTAAAAATTTCTGAAATATTTCTCCAATAGTTCTCCACATTTTAAAACTATTGGCATTATACTTTCTCCATATCTAAAGGGAAACAAATATTCATGAAGAAAGTCTACAATTTTTTTTTTTTTGCCACCTGGCCTTTGGGCTGGTAGGCCATTCCTCATTGTTCTAGTAATATGTACAATAAGTGTTCTCCTGTGGTGATAAATCCATTGTCTCCACACACTGCACTGAAAGGTGTTATTTGAGATATAGCTTAAGTGCACAGACATTTGATGTAATGACATATCTCCCTATTCAGGTTGGAAATATACCATGTGCCCCATTTGTCAAACTGTGTCCTGCAATTACATCAAAACGTAGGCTGCGGGTAAATTGCACAAAATAGACATGTAAAGCATCTCGTTTATGGAAAGCGTCTGAAGATTTCATTTCGCCTACTCCAAGCATATGGCAGGGCAGAAAAAGATCAGCAGGAAGCCCACTCCGACGTTGTGCAGCTGCAAATGGATCTTTGGCATTTACAAAAAATAAAAAGCTCATAGAGTTGTTCTAAACAAAAGCACTTTGAGATGCTGACATTTCTACGAAAAAAGGTTTAGTGGACCAGTTTTTATGATTTAATTTGATTTGTTTTATAAAGTATTATACGTAACAAACATGAAAGTACCCAAAGTAGTGATGTGCAGGCTGGTCCGGTACCGGGGGTCGGGCAGGTTTGGACCGACCTCGCACCTCAGGTTGCGGGTGTGGCTTTCTCTTTTAATAGACAAGCGCCTTATCGCCCTGCCCCTTTTTTTACATCATCGACGGGGCAGCGCAGGTTCACGGAAGGCGGGTTAGGGTCGGTTGCGGGTCAGGTAAAACCCAACCCACCCATCACTAGCCCAGAGTATATGCATGAGAAATCAGGTGTATTATTTGGGTTGCAAGTTGAAACCTGCAAAGAAAGTCAAATGTTCATTTCATACCATGGTTACAATTACTGATCTACGGAATGCAGGTAAGAAATTCGAGTATTATTATGAAATGTATTGCCCCTATCGTGGGAGAGATCATCTGGAATGCAAGGGAAACCACTGTTTTTTAAAGATATGTAGCTTGAGTTGTAAGCCCGTATAACTCTCTTCGGTCTGTCTCACTATGTTGTTGTAAGATGAAGAAGATTTGTTCTCCAGTGAGCAAGAGTAAATAGTCTTAGTTGGTAATATACTGATATTAAGGTCTAAAGGGCCTTGATCAAGGGTAGACCACCTTTTTTTGTTATAGAGATCGAATTTCAAAGTTCTACTGATCTACTAATAAATAAATTGGGCAATTATGGGGTTTTTCCTGGTTGGGCTTTTTGGGTCAAAAACTTAAATTTATATACATTTACTATACCCCAATGCTGCAAAAAGCCAGAATCTGAAAATCTGCCATCTCAAACCTGTCGAGGTCAAGTATAAGTCAATGGCAGATCCCAATTTGAAGGTATTGTGGTTTGTGCTGGGTTTAGTCCAATAATCCATAATAATAATAATAATAATAATATGAGCACCTAATACAGAGCCCTTTAGAACACCACTAAGAATCCTTCTCCAAGTAAAGAATTCCCCATTGACAAATACTGTCTCTACACAAGGCTTTAGCCAGTTCCATCCATGTAAAAAATAACATTATCAAGACCAAAGCAAATATATATGCAGCACTGTATCAAAAGCTTTGATAATGTCCAAGTAGGTCACATCTACTATAACCCTACTCTCTGAAGGTGGCCATACACTATTACATCAGGTCATTTGGCAAGGTCACCAAATAATCAGATTGCAGATTGATATCTGCAAAATTTTTGGCCTGATATCGCTCAGGGAAGACCCGTCGGGAGCCCCCACACATGGGCAGATAAGCTGCCAAATTGGTCTAAAGCTTTGATCTGCCCGTATATGGCCACCTTTACTTTACAAATTGTTTCTACTGTTCCTATAGGTGGTTCTTAGGTAATTGTCCATGTAGCTGGCTATTGATGCAACCCCCTCATCTAGGGCTGGATTTAAATATCGGGCAACCCAGGCACGCTGACGTTCATCACCCCTGTCCCCTCCTTTTTAAGCAGGAAAATGGGGGATTGGCGCATGGGGAAAAAAAAAACTATTGTATCTCTTGCACATCCCCAGTGTTTCTGAACCAATATAGATGTGGTTGGGCTACATGCTGCCCCCTAACATTCTGCCACCCTGCCAGGCCTTGGTGGCCTCTTCACAAATCCGGGCCTGCCCTCACCCCACTCCATTGCTTGAAAATGGGGGACGGCATGCTTTTAGCATGATTTTCCAATGGTTGTTGACTGACAAGAATCTTAGATGTTAATAAATATATTCTTTAATATCAAACACTTTACTTCTAATTCTGCAAAAATAATTGTATTTCTTGTATATGGAATACAACACCTCCATAGCAGCAGCAGCAGTCTGTTTTTCAGCCTTGGAAATTTTCAGTTCCCAGATGAATAAATTCAGATAATTTACTTTTTAAAGGTGAATAAACAATCTCAACGCAGAATTTCTGCCAGGAGCAAAATCTTTGGACTTACATTTCAATGAAACCGCCAACGTGATTACCATATCCCAGTGCATCTGTGATAATATAGTTTAAACTCCAGCAAATCTATGTTGTTAATGCAAAATGCCTCTGACTCGGTTGCTCTAGGGGGCTGGGAGCATGGTTCTGAATTGTTAACAAAAGTTTAGAAGAGTAACACAGATCAAAGTGAAATGGAAAAGCTTCTATTCCTCTTTCTTTTTTGTGTTCAGACAGAAATTCTATAAAAACTTTCAACTACACGAGAAGTTTTGTCCTATCTCTGGAAGATAGAGAAAATACAAAACAATGTAGTCTATCCTGGGGAAAAAACAAGTTTTCACATTTCTGTTTCCCAATCCAAATACAAGTTTATAAACATGTTTTTATTTTTTATACTTGTACGAGACAGGTCTTGAGAGCCTCCCATACCGGCCTTCCTATATATTTATCTTTTTTTCCTATTAATAATATTAGGATCAACCATCAAAAATACTGGCCAGGCCGGTAAAATACCGGCCAGGTGGCAACCCTACATGGAGGCCTAATTATTAATTTTCGAGGGCAAAAAAACTCTAGTGCCAAAAAAAATAGAACATTCCCCTACCAAATTATTGATCTTTATTATAAAGATTCCTTATCTGGAAAACCTCAGGTCCCAAGTATTTTGGATTAAGCAACAGGCTACACTAAACTATGGCTTATGGGCCCAGAGTGGTTATGGACCAATCTAGTTTTTCAATTATTATTTTTATGTTCATTTCTTTTAAAGATATTTTTTTCTGTGCTGCTGGGCCTGGGTCCTGCCTAATCTTCTCCCAGCAGGTACCGTGCAAGCATTCCAACTGGACCCAGCAGTGCAGACTATATATATAAAAAAAAATACAAAGAATGATTAATTAATTAATTAATTAATTAATTAATTAAGAAAATATAAAAAATATAAAAAATAATTGAAAAAGCTAGATCATGGGCCCCTTTGTCTCAAAGTGTGCCCATGATTCAATTCTAAACGCTTGGGAGTGGGAGTAACCTAGAAGGGAGGCCTGTGGAAAACTGATAACAGGTCCCATACCGGAAGTCGTTTTTGGTTGTCGCTGATAACAGGTCATTAGTTAGCCTTGTTAGGGCAGAGACACACGATCAGATTCGGGGAGATTTAGTCACCTGGAGATAAATTGCCTCTTCTTCGGCGCGACTAATCTCCCCAAAGTGCCTCCCACCGGCTAGAATGTAAATGGCCAGCGGGATGGCACTCAGAGAGCTTAGTTTTCTGAAGTAGCCTGAAGTTTCCTCATGAGGCAACTTTGGCCGAGCGAAAACAAAGCGAAAAGATTGCCATCCCGCTGGAAGCTTTATCGAAAGCAATGCTAGAGTGGACTGAGCTGGGGGGGTTAGCCTAGGAGGAGGGTGTAGCTTGTTTGTTATATGCCTGGAAGGTAGAGCTGCCTGGAAGGTGACTTTCATTTACTTTTCCTCAATATACGTGCATGGAGCATTCCAGAGGGAGGGCCACAATCAGGGGGTCACAGGGGGGACAGCTGTAGCGGGCCCGCAGAATTTTGTGTCTAGATTAGCAGGGACCCCTGCTTTCAGCGTGACAATTAAGCATCTACTCCCATTTTCATTTGAAGCAACGTAGGGGGTTCTTCACAGTCAGGACAGTGAGGTTGTGGAATGCACTGCCGGGTGATGTTGTGATGGCTGATTCAGTTAATGCTTTTAAAAGTCTCTTGGACAAGCATAATAGAGGGGTGTGTGTATGGATGCTGGATTTCATTTGGAGGGGTTGAACTAGATGGACCTTTTTCCAACCCAATCTAACGATGTAAAAGTGTAAAAATATGACCTGGCAATACACAATATAAAAGGAGGGTTAATGGAAAGATTATTGTGGAAATAATTGGAATATTGTATATGTCAGGATAACTGTTGATATTACAGTGAACACAGACAGTGAAAATGAAACCCTTGTAGGTGCTGGGAGTATGATTTGTGCTGTGTGAAGCTGCCAGTATGCTGATAAACACTTAAGGAATAGATACAGTGGCATATCACTTGCAGGGTATAGAGTCATATCTTGCCTTCATACAGTGTGCTCTGACATAAATATGTATGAATCATCTACAAATAGGTTTACACAGGCGGCTGAGGATATAAACCAGGCAGAAAATAAATGCACCCAGCCAGCACAGGCCAATTTCTTTATCTGTGTCCAGTCTAAAATATATAGCCAATTCTCAGAAAGCTGATAGAGTATGTATTGGGTAATTTAGTACCTTGTGTTGTACAAAATAGAGAGAGAGAGCAATACCCTAAAATAATGCAAAACAAAAGGGTTCATTAACCAAGTGCAAAAAATTGGTGCAAACCACCATGTTTTTTGCACACTTGCAGTCTGCCCTGCACTTTGTTGAATGACCACGCTAAATGGATTCAAAATGGAGTATTGCCTGAGATGGGCAACACTGTATTCATGTGGAGTGAGCAAGAGGAGTCCTGCAGGCCAAGGATTTGCACCTCTTAGTCCTCCCGTACTTGTAGCGAGGGCATCTTATGGATAAACACAAGAAGCCCAAAAAGTGCTGAGTATCCAGAATGCTTTGACCTGGGGTAATGTCGAGCATTGAGGCTAACTTAAAGACAATTTTGTCCTGTCTGTTCTGGTAAGGGATGTAAATTGTTAAATTCAAAAGCCAGTGGCGTAACTACCGGGGGCCCGATTGGGCCAGGACCCGCACCCCCTCAGGGCCCCCCGGCAGCTTGCGCACCACTGACTTCTTTAGTGTTTTTGGGTGTAAGGAGGGGGCGGGGAGCCCGACTGCACGTCCCGAGCCCCCTTCTAGTTACGTTAGTGTTAAAAGCATTGGTAGCACTTATAGAAAATAAATGAAATTCAATGACTCAGAACTAAAAACATATTTAACAAATAAATAAGAACATTATTCGGACAACATGAGTATATACTAGCCTGGTTATCATCAAGTACAAGGTAGTATGTTATTACTACAAGAACATGCCAAATTAGTCAACAATAAAAAAACTGTTTATTTAAATATGATACAATTGAAGTGGCATTATTCTTGAACCTTCTTGAAGCGGTACCTCTATTTTTTTTTACCCGTTAGCCACATTTAAATATGAAAATGCTGGAGAGCAAAAAGTTCCTAAGGGTACACAATATGGGGTGTGATTGTCTATTTGGTAGTCCCTAAGGGCACTGGCATCCTACAGAAGGCTCTATTTGGCAGTACATGTTTTTTATGCAATCAAAACTTGCTTCCAAGCCAGGAATTCAAAAATAAGCACCTGCTTTGAGGCCACTGGGAGCAACATGTGGCTCACAAGCCACTGGTTGGTGATCATTGATCTACAGCAATGTAAGAAAGTCATTGCTAGGATCAGCTATGAGATCACTTTGCTGAACAGTGTCGGACTGGGGGGTCCACTAGGTCTGCAGCCTCAGCGGCCCCCCACACCAGCCCCCAAGCCAAACTCCTCTATGCCTTCGATACCTCCCGCCCTTCCCTGTGCGCATACAAGCACGTACGTTTTTCCAGTGCTGCAGGGCAACCAGAAAGAAGAGGGAGTGCAGAAGTGGGTCAACCCTGTTTCTGAACATAAATGCATTTACTCAAATACTACCAAGGGGTGACATGATAACTATGTATAAATATATAAGGGGATCATATAATAATCTCTCTAATGCTTTATTTACCAGTAGGTCTTTCCAGCTGACCGGAGGTCACCCCTTCCGATTAGAAGAAAGGGATTTTACAGTGAGAGCTGTGAAGATGTGGAATTCTCTCCCTGAATCAGTTGTACAGGCTGATACATTAGATAGCTTTAAGAAGGGGTTGGATGGCTTTTTAGCAAGTGAGGGAATACCGGGTTATGGGAAATAGCTCATAGTACAAGTTGATCCAGGGACTAGTCAAATTGGACAGGCTTCAGATGGGGGTTTTTGCCTTCCTCTGGATCAACTGGCAGTTAGGCAGGTTAAAATTGACTTCAAAGGTTGAACTTGATGAACGTGTGTCTTTTTTCAGCCTAACTTACTATGTTACTATGTTACCATAAACACAAAGCCGGTGAATGCTATTAAATTCCTGTAGCTACAGATCTCAAATTCTCAAGATGGGCCTACAACACCAAGGCCATAACCCAAATCTATCCATGGTTTCATTTCCTCAGAAGACTTAAAGGAATAGTTCAGTGTGAAAAGAAAAACTGTGTAAATAGATAGGCTGTGCAAAATAAAAAATGTATCTAATATAGTTAGTTAGCCAAAAATGTAATGTATAAAGGCTGGAGTGAACAGATGTCTAATAAAACAGCCAGAATCCAACTTCCTGCTTTTCAGCTCTATAACTCTGAGTTAGTCAGCGACTTGAAGGGGGGCCACATGGGACATTTCTGTTCAGTGAGTTTGTAATTGATCCTCAGCATTCAGCTCAGATTCAAAAGCAACAGATATGACCCATGTAGCCCCCCCTCAAGTCTCTGATTGGTTACTGCCTGGTAGCCAGGGTAACCAGTCAGTGTAAACCAAGAGAGCTGAAAAGAAGGAAGTAGTGTTCTGACTGACTTGTTATACATCAAATCACTTCAGCCTTTATACATTACATTTTTGCCTAACTAACTATATTAGAAACATTTTTTATTTTGCACAGCCTATCTATTTACCCAGTTTTTATTTTTACACTGAACAATTCCTTTAAAGGTTGTAGAGTCCATAAGATGGAATTAACAACCTTTTCCAGGAACACATCTGAAAGCATTTTATCCAGCAACATACTAGTAAGGCATGGCAGTATTACACAACTAGAAAAACATACGCTTTCAAGAATCTGGAATCCAGTTATCCAGATAGCTATGAATTATGGAAAGACCATCTCCCGTAGACTTAATTTTATCCAAATATTCAAAACTTTAAAAATGATTTCAGTTTTCTCTGTAATAATAAAGCAGTACCTTGTACTTCATCATAACCAAGATATACTGTAATTAATCCTTATTGGAAGCAATTATTGAATTTATTTAATGTTTAAATGATTTTCTAGTAGACTTCAGGTCGGAAGTTCCAAATTACAGAAAGATCATGTCCCTTGCATTCTGAATACTAGTCCCATACTTGTACTTGTTACCAATAAACTTCAATCAGTGCCTGATCTGAACACTACCAGATGCAAGGAAAGAATTAAAATCATAACAAGCCACCCAAGTCACCCAAGCCATGAACTATCCATCTCACACAAGCCCAATGATTCTCTCAGGTGCAGAAGTCCTGGAAGCATAAAAGCAAGAGACTATTTACTAGCTTCTTCCCAAGAACAGTTAGACAAATTGTCAATGAGAACAGTTGGAGTCAAAATGAAAAAATGTAGGATCTCTCTTACAGTACATGGTGAACTTCTATGCTGCACAAAGAATGCCTATGTATTTTAGAACAAATTGCAATTCACAATTACTTGACAACTTGACTTGATTCCTTTCACATAGTGCCCTGGCTGGTATTATCTTAGGACCAGTGACCATTATTCCATCATATTGCCTATTACACCTCCATGCTGAGAGAGTACTTTCATTTATGGTACTTCTTATTATCCCTACTGTCCTAATCCCAATTTTCTCCAATCCCACCATTTAATTCCCCCTCTTTCTCTCTCTCTCTCTCTCTGTAATTTTTTATTTCAGCAACTGTTGTCCATATGTGTCCTCCACATCTGAGCCTGTTTTTGCTTCAATGAAGGTTAAACTAATTTCTATAACTTATTTGGGCCAAAATATAGTAGCTGTTTTGCACAACCCAATCAAGATGGTAAACACCATATAGGGGAACGTTAAATGTGCTGCCCAGTGGGATTTACTGTTATATGCCAATAGCCTTGAATCAATTTACGCAACTGTTATTTCAAACCCTACTGACCCTAGCTGTTGCTGAATAATTTTCAAGACCTTTAACAAACAAGGGAAAGTTGTGCTCACCACTAATTTCTAAAACCATTAGGTGGGGGTGCAATGAGGCTGTGACCACAAAATACATATAGACAAATACAAGACACACACAGCTCCATGTTGTAGCTCCCACCCTTCCCAGCTATAGTCAGGTGATCCCACTGGTGTCTAATAAAAGGGCAGCCAAGTTTGGGAGTTTTACTTTGAAAGCAGCAAGTAAGTTGTAGGTAAAACTTAGTCCCTTAGACCATTGAACTCACAACCTCTGCATTTTTTTTTTGAATTTGGCCCCAAACTGTGGAGCAATGATGGCTCTCCCTGGCGTCACATCTCAGGTGGGAACCATGGGCACCACCATCTTGGATGTGATGAAGAGAATGGGAGGGCCGCTGGAGCCTCCTAACAGTAATAGAGAAGCACAGAGGGAGAGAAGAGATATATTCTACTTAGAAATATGTTGACTATGTTTTTTTTAATCTTTTTGTACATTGTGATATACTTAGACAACTTTGAATGATATAGTTTTAGTACTGATTACTGGTGCGTGATACAAATCAGAGGGGGTATTTATACCCCTAATTCAAGCATGTATTTGAGTATATCATTAAGCATCTTGACTGAAGCATTGTACTTGTGCCTGACAGCTTCAGAACAGTATTTAGACAATAAAGAGGTTTTTTTCCTCTCTCTTTAGTCTTCATTTTGCCTCTAGCACAGATTACAGTTTTAGGAAAAGAAGAAAGAAAAAAAAATCAAGAGATGCATAATCCCACAAAAGGAAATGCTATTTATTTAGACAAATGAGAGCTACCATTTTTTGGACATTTATGCCTACTTTATGGCTGTCTTCCAAATCTCAGGATTTCTTCAATGGTTTTAAAACACTTAGGCTATGGTACATTGTCTCTATCACAAGTGCCCCTTCATGTAGCAGTGGATTTTCCCATCTGCAGAAAAATGACACAGCCACTGCAGATCAGATACATGTGAAGTTATTGGGCTGGTAGGTAAATGAGTATGCAGGTAGGTGTGCAGGTTTAGAAGTAAGCTATTTTGTGGGTTGCAAGCTATTTTTATATGAGTGCATTGGATACAATGGCACTGCTTTGTGGGAAAAACCATAACCAATTGAATCTGAAATTGCATTCTTCAATTGTCCTCATAAATTACTATTTTTATGTGGTCTCTTGCGGATTTATAAAGAAAATCATTTTATTAAAAATACTGAGGTTTTAGTAACATGCAGTAAAATTTAAAAAAAAAAAAAGCACACTGTGCAGAGCTGTGAACTTTCCCCCATGTTTGTTCGGGCGACATGCTGAAAAATTTTCCAGGTTGTGACATCAGCGGATGTGACGTGATGTGTATATGCAGAATCTCTCCTGAAGCAGTAATCATCAAAAATTGAGAGAATGCTTCAGAGTGACGGGAGACTGGGGTACAGAGCTAAAAATCTGGTAACTCCTGGGAAAATCGGTGGAGTTGACAGCTCTGCCCTGTAACATTGAAACATCAGAAATTAAAAGACTGTCCATAATTTTTGCTTAAAAATTCACATATGGAGCCTTAATGTTTGGCATGTTTGGCAATTTCTTTATATGTGTGAATTAAAATGTAGGGGATTGATAAATAGCTTTCCCATTTAGTGTGCAATCCCCTAAAGTTTGGACACTGAAGGGCCCCTTAGCTATACAGGAGCTAGGCTCTACAGTTTGGCCACAAGGTGGCAGCATGCTATAGTATAGCATGTGCTCAGGGGTCCATTTTACCAGTCCCCTTATCTGAGCATGCAGGAAGGGTTTTCAGTAGAACCTAAACTGGTCAAGTCTGGAAAGGATAGGCATCTCACTTACTATAGATCACTATAGGAGTGATAGATAGTCAGGGCTATTTAGCTGAGCAGCACAGGCTCCACCAAGGAATGGAATTCGGTTTCCAGGTAATCATTGCCCAGAAATAGGGACACAGATTTATTTATTAAAGGTCGAATTTTAGACTTTTTTTATAACTCTAATGAACTCATAACTTAAATGGTATCTTATTAAAAAAAAAACTCTAATGGAGAAAACTTGATCCTGCGAGTTTGAGTTGCAAAATCCAAAAGCTCGAATTAATCGAGTTTTTATGTGGGAAAAAATTCGAATTGCTTAAATATCTGCGTTTTCAGACAAAACCCTCTGAAAAAAACTCAAACATCATGGAAGGCTATTAATATCTTCAAATGGTTCAAGGAACCTCTGCCATTGACTCCTACATGGCCTTTGAGGAAAACACAACTCAAACTTTTATAAATAACCCCCTAAGTGTCTTATCTGGCAGATATTTGGTAAAGCTCATAGCTCTGGAGAAATGTGCCACTCCGATTTACTATAGCCTTACACAAATATTCTGCATATTACCCCAATTCATAGGTTTCAACATCCGTCCTCAGCCCCAACGACTGTGCAATATCTAGGTGTTTCTTGACAACACAAATGGGAAAATCACTGTAGTCATGCTTTAGCATTCTGTGTCAATTTATAGAGGGACACATTACATCTCAAATATAATCAAGATGCATAGCAATCACTGACTACTGAGTTTCCCTTCTTTCTGGTAAGAGTGACAGGGTATAGTCTGGAAATAAACCTGCTTGTGTGTTGACGGGGGTCTCTAAAGGGCTGAGTAAGGAGAGTGAAACATTAACAGAAATGCTAGCGAGCAGATCTTCCAGGTTCAGAAGGACAGGTCACATTTCTGGCTAAATCCTTTCCGCAAGCTCGGCATTGCCTACATGCTGACTGCTCTTCCATGTCAGTAAAATACAGACAAGGGAAATATAAGCAACGGTGACCAGATTTTGTCTACCTGGCTCTTCAAAATAGAAAGTGATCTGAAGCCACAGATGCATGATAGAATACGCCAACTCCGCGGAGACGCATCAACGTGCACTAAACAAAAAGTCTATTAATTAGAAGCTTTACAAAGCAGAATGCATAGTTATAGTTTAGTGATGTACGGTTCCGTCTCTAACAAAGAGAGTTTTTCTCATCCAAAGCACTTTATACTTTTGTTTACATCTCAGGAGAACAGTCAGTGTTTAGTGGTTTTCAAGCCTGACCTATTTAAACAGCATTTTTGTGCATTTTACTCAAAACAAATATTTCCAATATTTTGACATCTTCTTACTTTGTAAAGGCTTTTATGCACAAAAAAAAATAGAAAACGCTAAATGCGCAGCAAACATTGGTGTCTTTTCTTACTCCTTCCCCTCAAAACAGATGAAACAGAATCAGCGTATACAGCTGATCCACATAGAAGCACATTCTTTCTTATGGAAACTAATGCCATATTCATAAATCTATGCCAGTCAGCACATGGCAAGTCCAACAGTGACGACTCACAATGGGAATCGATCAAGAGCTGTCTAATAGAAATAACCAAACCTTGAGATAGTTAAACACCTTTATTCATATTAAGGAGACAGACCAAGGCAGCAAGCTGGATATGGAATAATAACTGCCAGGAACAGAATGGACCGTAACCTACAGATCCAGGATTATTATTATTATTTAGGATTGTGGTTTGGTTTTAAAATTTACAGAAGTATAAAGGGCAATGCTTTTCCATATAACTCAGTGTCAGTGTTAGGATCAGCTGGGGTTTGAGCGTCTGTAGGCCAAGCCTTATTTAAATCTTTCCTTGACCTCACTTCCTTGCCTGAGCATTGGCTGATGATAGTGTGAACACTTGTCCCTTTTTGTTGTTCCAGTCCTGATCCTGCTCCAGTCCATGTCACCTAATATTGTGCCTTCACCTTCTCCATCCAGGTTTTCTCCAATTCTGTCTCTTTGCCTGCTCCATCCTGCTCATACCTCTCCTTGTCACAATAGCTAGACCTTGCCTTAAGGATTCACCACTCATGAAATCCCTTACAATCCACGTTCCTCTACCCTGCCCTAATGAAAACACTCAACTGCAAAATGAGATTATTATACCATGAACCCTTAAGCCATGTGTAGTGGGGGTATTGGAAAAAAAACCACATTATTTCTATCTATCCATCACTCCTTTACCTATCATGCATCTTGAAGATTGTCAACATGCAAAGCTTCAGCAGTCACTGGACCACAACTCCCAACAATGCCCCAAAAGTTAAAGGCCATTATACTTATTATATTGATAATAGGTTGAGTGCAGAGGACCTCTTGTACTTGTATGAATTTTGTGGTCACAGCCTCATTGGAACCCCACTTCATGGTTTAAAAATTAGTGGTGAGCACAATTTTCCTTTTTATTGTACTGTTGTCATCTCATCGTACTTCATCTGTTATCCCAAAAGATCCTCGGCCGGCACTGGTTGAGGAGCATCACCAAGACTAATTGTTTCTGCCTGCAGTTTGGACTGTGCTGGGTCTTATTAAGTTTGAATCCTCTAAAGGCAGTTCTGTGTCAAATGCAGTCTAGTCTTCTATATAAAATGAATTTATTATACCAGGTCAATACACTGTTGGAGAAGGTGTAAACAGAATTTTTTAGAAAATGTACATAATGTTAAAAAGAGATAATGTTTGACTTGATGGAAGGTGGTTAGAAAAGAAGAAAGGCAAGGAGAGGAAAAAGAAGAAAGTAAGAAAGGAGCATTGAAGGGAATCCTCAAAATAAGGACATCCAATTTGTTGTCAGAAGGCAGATTTCTAAAAACGCAGAGATGCCAAGCAACTTGTAAGGATAAGTAAACCCTAGTAGGGGGTTTCGTGTATAATGATTACTACTTCTCAAACTCTGATTTCAGGACACAGAGCTCATGCTGGTATCTGCTGCTGTGAACGCCTGCATAACAAATTTGGATCTGCCATTTTATATCATTATTTTGATGAAATGCCCGTGTTCTTTCTGCAGCCTTTATGGAAATCAAATGTATAGTCATCACATTGCGGTTTGCCTTCCGGGGTGTAATGAGAAAGGGATTGTTGCAGAGTGTACAGCAAACTAAAATGTTGTTGAAGATCAAGCAACTCCAGAATAAAATGGTGCCTGTAAAAAAGATGCAGGTTAAGTAACTCCTACTGTATGTGTGGGGCAATGAGCTCTGCAAAACACGTTGGGATTGTCTGAAATGTTGGTACAGTAAAACATGAAATGGCTCCAACAAACTATACTGGGGTAAAATGTGTACTTTGCTGTAAATTGCACAAACAATGTAAATTTCTAAAAATTTGGGCATAACATGAGGGTGCCTTTTGCATTGTTTTACACCCCAATTATGTCGTAATACGTTGCTGCAAAATGGTAATGGAGCCCTGACCTAACCATTCTCAAAGTACCGGTATGTGATCTTGTTTGTTCTATATTATACCGCTTATAACGCTTCTTAACTCATAATCACTTTCACAATAGTGATGGGTGAATTTATTCGCCAGGCTTGGATTCGCAGTGAATGTTTTTGGGAAACCGTGGCGATAATTTGGCACGACAAAAAAAAATTCACGTCAATGTTATTTGGAAGCACATTAAATGACAAAAGAGTCGCCTGTATAAAAATTTACGCTAGTGGCAAAATTGTTACGCGTCCAAATTATTTTGACGCCTATTGATTTCATTGCGTTTCGCCAATTCTTCAGAGTTTCTTCAGAGTTTCGCAACTTTTTATGGAGTTTCGCAAATTTTTCGGCGAAATGAAACGGGCCAGATTCACTCGTCACTAGTTCACAATATAGAGAAAAAAGAGCAGGCACTTCTTAAGACCAATCTTCCAGGCAGACTTGTCAAATAATGAGTAGTTTACTATGGTACACAAGTATACAGCCTTATGCATTTCGTATCATTCAGACACTTAGGGGCAGATTTATCAAGGGTCGAAGTGAATTCGAGGGAGTTTTCGAAGTAAAAAAATTTGAAATTCTAAGCAATTTTTTGGATACTTCGACCATCGAATAGGATTCTACGACTTCGAATTTACTTTCGACTTCGATTCGAAGTAAAAATCGTTCGACTATTCGACCATTCGATAATCGAAGCACTGTCTCTTTAAAAAAACTTCGACTTCAATATTTCGCCAACTTAAACCTGCCAAAGTGCTATGTTAGCCTATGGGGACCTGCCAGAGCATATTTCTAAGTTTTTGGGTTTTGGGGGAAAATCGTACGATTCGAAGTATGATCGGAGTACGATCGTACGATCATAATACTATCGTACGATAAATAAAATCCTCCGACTTCGAATGTCGGAGGATTCTATTCGATGGTCGAATTTCAAAGTATTTTCCACTTCGAAATTCGACCCTTGATATATCTGCCCCTTAATCATAGGCTATGATTAAGTGTCTGAATGATACGAAACGCGCAAGGCTGCCTGCTCCTTCTTCTCTACACGGTTATCTGCTCCCTCAGCTGAAGGTTCAGGGCGGTGCACCTGGACCTCTTCTCACAGTTGGTGAGTTTAACCTTTTTGAGACCTGAGAACTTTCAATGTACTGTAACTGCTATCAACCAGTCTTCATTTAACTATTTCAGAATAGTCTTATGCTAATGGAAATGAGGTCCATACTTGGCACGAATTAGCATAATGCAAATATTTTTTCAATACGGAATTGTTACACTTGCAGATCAAGGCCAATAAACTCAGATTCCTTTGTGAGATGCAATTGCTGCATTGCACTTTTCTGCAAATTACCCATAAATTCAAGGATAAACTGCCATGTTACCAGTCAAATGTACCTAAACTATCAGTAGTGCTTTTAACAGGTCTATCCTCTAGTTCTTCCAATATACCCTGAGGTGTCAAATAAATACAGTCAAAGGCATATGTTTTCCCCTTAAGCCAAAGTGTACTTGTCAGTGTTGTTCTACACAAGTCACAGCATGGCGTCAGAAGCTGATGTGAAGTTCTTGACTGATGCAAAATATTGGGCTCATTACGATATCGTAGGTAGCAGAGCCACATTGCAAATTCAGTTTTGCAGGCTTCAAAAAAAATGCCAGGGGATACGACGAGTTCCATGCTGAACCACGGCGCCAGCTGTTCGTAGACTGCAAGCAAATGAACCATACCTCATTAATGCATCTGATTTATCTGGGACCACCATTCACTTCAATATGAAAATCCCATGTAACTCTCTGGCAGCTGCTTCAGTATTTCTTGTTTCATCATTCCACGCTGTCCGGTGCCGCCAAGAACATGCAAATCGTTTATGGGAACCCTAGGTTATAATCATTTACATTCAATAATGTAAAATAAACACAATATTTTATAGCAATATCTCCACTCAACCCACTTCACAAGCTTAGAGCAAGTATAATGGTGTCTAAATCAACAGCTATTTAATACTCTGCTACAAGGCTGCCATTAGAAATCACGGGGCCCCATACAACAAAATTATTAGGACCCCGCCCCCCAAGCCCCACCCCAGATCCCGCCCACTCCACACTACAGTTAAAAGACCACACAGACATCAGCGCTAAAAAAAGTAACCACACCCCACATACACAAGTTATAAAAGGCTGGGTACCTGGTACTTACTAGGACAGTACCTCCACCTAGTGGTGGTTCCACTATAATAATACACACACAGTATTTGGTAAACTAAATAAATGTTTATCTAAAAATAAAAGGGCAGTTAATACAAACAGCACTCCAACAGGTGGCAATAGGAACTCACTAATTAACTCACTGACGTGATTTGTCTGACTAAATACCAGGATAAAGCTGGCCACAGACGCAAAGATCCGATCGTAGGAATCAATGTACGATCGGACTTTCCCATCTCCCGACCTGCCACTAACCATTCAGATCAAAGTCTTACCATTCTGACCAAATAAAGTAGTTAAAGAACAGATCAGCTGATGTTCTGCCCCTGACAGCAACCGTACGAAAGTTATGTCTGACCAAAGCTAGTGAGTCTCCCACTGAAAATCGTACGATCAGCAATACACGCAGAGATATTATCGGCAGCCGACAGAAATTTTCTAACCTGTCCGATCGACCAAACGACCGATCTCCGCCGGACGAAAAATGTCGAGACTCTCGACACACGTTCCGAAAATCGTATGAATCCTCGATTCGTATGATGAGATCTTTGCATCTATGGCCAGCTTAAGTCTTTTAAAGTAATGGATGGCTACTCACAGTCCAAGTTATGCATATCTGTAGAAGAGCACTCCTGTCACTTTAAATATCAGTACTCACTCCAAATCCTCTTTGGATGCTTTACAGTTTCTCTTCAGTGCGTCTACCAGCCCCTTTGGATCCTCAGATGGAAATCTCCTGCTGGTTGTTCCTCCAGTCTGGATTCCTCCCAAACTCTCTGTCCCCCCATACCTCCCAACTCTCCCATTTTTAGAGGGACAGTCCCTCTTTTGACAGCTCAACCCGCAGTCCCTCATTTTTACTGGAAAGTCCCGTTTTTCTCTGCCAGAAAAAGAAACAAAGTTTCTAATTTGTAGCTTTGGGCAGAGAGCCCAGAACAGCCACAGCAGAAGATAAGATACTTTTGTAACAATTTCTAGATAAGCAAATAAGTAATTGTAACAATATAAGATAACAGGTCGCTTGGGAAAAGTTAGACTCACAGCTCAAAAGACCAGTAACATAAAATTTTTCTTTTTAAAAATTTGTTTTCACTTAACGAAAAAAGACCACCAAGGCAGTTTTAACTTTGTTTTTACTTAACGAAAAAAGACCACCAAGGCAGTTTTAACTTTAAATGCGCAAAGTCTTTATTAAGAAATTACTTACCGATCCTCTGCTTCAGAAATGGTGGCAGGGCAACGATCCATCGTGCGGCGCTTGATTTCTCCTCCCTGCCTTCTATAGATGATAGCCAGGGAGGAGAAATCGAGTGCACATGATGGATTGTCACCGTGTCACCGTTTCTGAAGAGGTGCGCAAGCGGAGAATCGGTAAGTAATTTCTTAATAAAGACTTTAAAGTTAAAACTGCCTCGTGGTTTTTTTTCAAGTTACTGGTCGTTTAAAGGGCAATTCACCTTCATTAGCAAAACTGTAATAACTGGAAAAAAACACAGAAATGTGTTCAAACTTTCATAACCTGCGAAATTTGGTTTTGGGGTGTGGCCACAAAAACGGGTGTGGTCAAAAAAATTCAACACGCTAAGTGCGGCAACTATTTTGTCCCTCTTTTTATTTCCAAAATGTTGGGAGGTATGTCCAAATGTCGCTTTTGGTGTAGCCTCTTAGCTCTCTGGGCCCACCGACAGCTCTCTGGTTTCTCTCTCTGTCCACCTCGAGGTTCTCTCTGCCAGACTACTCTCTGCCAGGTTCTGCTACTTCCTTTTCCTGCTGGCCCCTTCCCGGCTGTGTAACTTCCTGTACAGATCACTGTACAGCCAGTTGCTAGGTAACAGCTTACAGTACAAAGGCTTTGTGGCAGTGCCCTTACAGGGAAATACTGCAGAGGGATTTTCACTACTTCACTACACACCCTGCCAATATACATTAAGCAGAGATGTTTAATAGCTTTAGAGTTTTTTGTAAATGCTATTGAAAGAGCTGTTTACGATCCTCTCCACTCCTGGTCCTAACTACCCAATTCATATAGTTAGTCATCTCCATCCAAGGCTCCTATTCTTCTTACATTGCCCTGTATGTTCTCTGTTTTCAATAGCCATTACAGTACACTAAAAGTTGAAAGAGAGGAGAGCACTCAGACGCAGATTAACCGCTTGTGATTATTTATTATTCATGCTGCTTTACACGACATGTTTCGGGCAGGTGTTGCCCTTTCTCAAGACACTTGAGAAAGGGCAACACCTGCCCGAAACATGTCGTGTAAAGCAGCATGAATAATAAATAATCACAAGCGGTTAATCTGCGTCTGAGTGCTCTCCTCTCTTTCAACTTTTAGTGGATATCCTGGGATGATTGGTACATCTCTGTGAGAGGATTGATGCATACAACTAAGAAAGAAGTAAGGCAGAGCGCAAATTTATACAGTTTCTACTCTGAAAGCCATTACAGTACCTTTGTAAAAAATGTGTAAAATTAAAATTTGTAAATTATATGTATTGGCAAGCTGCTACAAACTACATTTCTGGTGGGCACCAACACAGAGACGTATGAAACTTATATAACTGCCATCTTTAATTAGTATACTAGTATTCATGCGTCTGTATTCTAAGGGATAAGTTGCCACGAGGGACCCATTATAAGATGAAAATGTTAATATTAGTTTAGCTGGGATGTGATTATTCATCTGCTCCTTGACATTCACATCGCTCCTGGTATTTAACTGGTCAATGAAAATATTATAGAGGAATGGAATCATTAGTCTAATAGTGCCTGACTGCAGCATCAGAATGAAACCAATAACAATACGTTTGTTGACATTATATTTTATTGATAAAAGTGTTTGTGAGTAGCAAAATGGAAGCTGAGAGTCAGACTTGGACTGACAATCCTTGGATTGTGGCAAATGCCAGAGAGGCTTCTGTAAGATGTTATAGACAGTCACTATTTAGTGGGCGGGTGGGGGGTTGTTTGGGCCTCTGTGTACTTGAATTCCAGCCCAGGTCCACTGAAAGTAATATTGCTATTAATATTGCTATTCAAGTGGCTCATTGGTAATCAAGCTCTACTGTCTTCTCCAAGACCTGCTGTGTGGTCTACAATCAAGAGGTACATTTGTGAAAAATTATGGGCTTCTTTTATACCAACTTCCACTTACAACTCTTAGACTGTGGCCATAGGTGAATGGCCCTTGTGTGCACATCGTTAATGAAAGCTCTGCTTGGCTTCTATTTTATACAATAATTTAGTACTTGTTAAAGGGGTGGTTCACCTTTAAGTTAATTTTTAGTGTGTTATGGAATGGGCAATTCTAAGCAACTTTTCAGTTGGACATTATTTATTTTCGATAATATTTTTAAATGATTTACCTTTTTCTTCTGACTCTTTACAGCTTTCAAATAGGGCTCACTGACCCCATATAAAAAAAAAAAAAAATGCTTTTTATTACTCATCTTTCTATTCAGGCCTCTCCTATTCATAGTCCAGTGTCTTATTCAAATCAATGCATGGTTGCTAGGGTAATTTGGACCCTAGCAATCATATTTTGCTGAAATTGCAAACTGGTGAGCTGCTGAATAAAAATCAAAATGACTCAATGACTAATGACAAATAAAAAATGAAAACAAATTTCAAATTGTCTCAGCCAAACAACAAAACTGTTGTATTTAATGCACTAGCATCTGGCCTAGTAACTACCTGCTGCAAACTGGTTCCTTTGGACTAGTGGTGGGTATAGAGCAAAGGCCAAATCTTCACAGCTTTATGGCCAGTAAAGGACTATGTATTGGCCATCCTGAACCATCACCTCTTCTATATAATAAGCTGTGATACTGTACTATGAGTTGGCCTGTGCTCTTTCTTTCTTTCTTTCTTTCTTTCTTTTCTCTTTCTCTATCTATCTATCTATCTATCTATCTATCTATCTATCTATCTATCTATCTTGTATCTATCTATCATCTATCATCATATATTATCTATCTATCTATCATCTATCTATCTATCTAACATCTCTCTCTTTCTATCTATCTATCTATCTATCATCTATCTATCTATCATCTATCTATCTATCTATCTATCTATCATCTATCATCATATATTATCTATCTATCATCTAGCTATCTCTCTATCTATCTATCTATCTATCTATCTTGTATCTATCTATCATTTATCATCATATATTATCTATCTATTATCTCTCTCTATCTATCTATCTATCTATCTATCTAACATCTCTCTCTTTCTATCTATCTATCATCTATCATCATATATTATCTATCTATCATCTATCTATCTATCTATCTATCTATCTATCATCATCATCATATATTATCTATCTATCTATCTATCTATCTATCTATCTATCTATCTATCATCTATCTATCTTCTATCTATCTTCTATCTATCTATCTATCTATCTATCATCTATCTATCATCTATCTATCTATCATCATCATATATTATCTATCTATCTATCTATCTATCTATCTATCTATCTATCTATCTATCTATCTATCTATCTATCTATCTATCTATCTATCTATCATCATATATTATCTATCATCTATCTATCTATCTATCTATCTATCTATCTATCTATCTATCTATCTATTTAGCTATATATCTATCATCTCTTTCTCTATCTATATCTATCTATCTATCTATCTATCTGTCTGTCTGTCTGTCTGTCTAACTATCTATCTATCTCTCATCTATCTATTTCTCTACCTCTCTCTCTCTCTCTCTCTCTCTCTCTCTCTCTCTCTCTCTCTCTCTCTCTCTCTATTTATCTATCTATTGTCTGTCTCTCTTTATCTATTCTTTCTTTCTTTCTTTCTTTCTATCTATCTATCTATCCATCTATCTCTCTATCTATCTATCTATCTATCTATCTATTTTGTATCTATCTATCATCTATCTATCTATCTATCTATCTATCTATCTATCTATCTATCTATCTATCTTGTATCTATCTATCATCATATATTATCTATCTATCTATCTATTTATCTATCTATCTAATCTATCTATTATCTCTCTCTCTATCTATCTAACATCTATCTCTTTCTCTATCTATCTCTTTCTCTATCTATCTATCTATCTATCTATCTATCTATCTATCTATCTATCTATCTATCTATCTATCTATCATCTATCTATCTATCATCATATATTATCTATCTATCTATCTATCTATCTATCTATCTATCTGTTTATCTATTTATCTATCATCTCGTTCTCTATCTATCTATCTATCTATCTATCTATCTATCTGTCTGTCTGTCTGTCTGTCTGTCTGTCTGTCTGTCTGTCTGTCTAACTATCTATCTATCATCTATCTCTTTCTTATCTATCTATTGCCTGTCTCTCTTTATCTATCTACAAGATGTCTTTCCATCTGTCTGGAGTGGAATTTATTATTTTACCACACACATATAGTATATAAAAAATTTTAATTATTTTATTTTCAATCACTATGCATTCCTAACAGGAACAACAGCGACTAAAAAATAAAATTGTTTGCACAAGAGAAGGTGCCCAAACCCTTGAATGAATATTACATTATATATCTGTAGATTGGTAGATAAACAACAGAGGAACGACAGGAGCTTCACATTAAAAGATTCACATCTTTATCCTGCAAAATGAAATGCAAATTAACATTTGCAAGGAACATTCTGTGATCGTGTATTGCTGCTAATTACGAGAGCCAGCCTGACGGTGCAAGCAGAATGAGCACATTTTAGCAACCTAATGTGAAGTCTTCCACTTCCCCTCAGCATCGCTTGCCAAAGTGCCATAGGGAATATTCTTAGAATGTCGTTGATTGAGTTGGAAAACAAGACATAGCAGGTGTGTGTGCAGCATGAGGAAGTCACTTAGACAAGTTGAATGGATCAGAAAGGTAATTTAGAAGCCAGGCACATTGGCTTCATTTAAGGCTCCTTTCTGAGGTTACAGTATTGTTCTGTGACTTAAAGCTGGAGATTAAAACCTTCAGAATACAATAAATAAACCACAGACAGACAGGGCAGAAGGAGCTTTCAACATGTTTTGCTTTATTAAGTTTCATCAAGAGCAAGATGGGGTAGAACTTTAATGAAAGCTAAAAGTTGCTTTCCCATTGTATTGGTTATACTTACACATTATTTCTATTTCTTTTGTTTAGTCACACCACTTTTTTTTGTAGTTCTCCTCCATTTATACAGATATGGCTGCCTGACTAACAACTTATTCTTATTCTGTAGGTCAGATCCAATAGCCCATAGCCAATAATCAACAGTTAGCTTAGTTGCAGGTAAGATAGTCTGAAAGCCTGGTTGTCTGACCTAATACATAAAATTTTTCATTTATGCAGCAAAGAGGTGCTGCAGCAGTCTATGTAACCCCTGGCAAGAGCTTCTGGACTGCTTTGCACCCAATTCACAAGATTATACAAGGTGGTTGAAGCACACACAATTTCTACTACTCAGGTATGATACTAAAAGCAAATATCTCATTTCTTAAAGGAAAACTATACCCCCAAACAATGTACGGTAGGTCTTTATAAAACTATATTGCATAAATCAGATGATCCTGCTACAAGTTTAATAGCAAGTTATACAAAACAGAAATTAGAAAATGTGTAAAGAAGCCTTCCAGTGTCAAGTGTACATCTAGCAATGATAAGTATGATCTACATTGTGATGCAAATGGGGTTGAAATATAATTAGCATCTATGCAGGCCTATCAGGAAAGGAGCACAATGAGCGGAAGAGGCCTGAAGTGTCTGCATGTTTAAGTTACAGATACCTTTAAAGCAGAGAGGCAGGCTGGGTAGAAGGCAGGAACAGGAAGTAAGAGAAATGAGCATGAGGGAGAAAGCAGCGGAAGGAATGAGAACTGTACAATGAATACATTTGGATCTCCACTGCAGGGTGGATGTCTAATCTTTGCATTAAGCACCCACTGAATGATGCAGACATTAAAACTGGCGACGAGGATGGGATACCGTCTCGCTGAACATGGTTCCTGAGGCCCACCATCTATTTTCATAGCAGAGTAGTCACTTTGCAGGGTTATATTTCCTTTTCTTCGTCGTCGTTCTGCCCCCACAGCATCTCAATGTACATCAGGCACACACAAGCCAGCTCAGATCAAATACATACAACCAAATTCAGAAGAGAATCCACCACCAATCCAGAAAAAGAAAGTTTGGCTGTTGTCTGGGGATGTGAGCACTTCCATCTGTTTCTTTATAAAACACTATGCGGATCAAAGACGCCATGCTCAACATAACAAAACCTCATCAACATACAACCCCACTCCGTAACAGGTCACTGCACGAAAAGGAAACATGGTCACAGCCATACATGATGGACACAGTATAACTCGTAATGCTTCACACTTTAAGGTGGTTCCCTTACCATTGGGCATATCGCAGACAAACAATGGAACATCAGAGTGTACTCCGCTACCCCAAGAAACTGAGCAATTGCCTAGAGGAAAAGGCACACCTCCAGGGAGATGGTGGGAATGAGAACTGTACAATGAATAAAATTGGATCTCCCCTGCAGGCTGGATGTGTAATCTTTGCATTAAGCAAACACTGAATGATGCAGACACAACACTGCCCAGTGGATATCTTGGTGATTTTCAGCCATATTTCTATCAAGGAGGTTGGCGCACATTTGGTTAAATTAGCTGCCGTCTCGAGGGGCCAAATAATCATCTTAAATATGGACCTGTATGACCAGCTTTAAAGCAACAATACATGGTCACATGAAGGTAAAATGGGGGAACATTGCATATAAAAACTTTTATTACTCAAACCAGCCACTGAATTAATTTAACTTTACTGTTCAGACTTTGCCTCAAGGCGTGCTCTCTGCATAGTAATGATGCTTGAACTGTCACATCTAGCATCTCCTATAACATCTTACTGTTCCAGCAGGCAAAAATAAGAGCAAAGAGTATCCTTTATACTCCAAGAAACCTGTCAGCTGATTTCTCATTGGCTCCAAGTTGTCACCTAATTAGAATTGTTTCTAACTTGGTTTCCTTATGCACTAGAAAATGCTAAAAAGTTTATTGAAGATATTGATGTCAGGATCCTCTCTTTCAGTTCTGCTGCTGTCTTCACTGTAAATAATCCTTTCCACTATGGGAATGAGGAATTGAGATATTAAAGGAGAACTAACCCCCACCCTAAAGAGAAAACACCCATCAACTACCCTCTACATTATTGCAAAAGGTGTACCTGAATGTCACTCTGATTTATCCATTCAGAGTACTGCAGCAGAGCTCATGGGTACCATCTTACACATTTTTTAGCAAAGGGACCACCGACACTGAGCAATTTAATGCATGTGCAGTTGGAGCCAGTCTAGTATTTGCGCCAACTGCTCATGAGCTGCAAAGCTCCATAAATTGCTGAAGGGAAACCAAAGAAAACCGCACGTGTAAAAAATGCACGTGTAAAAAATGCTGCGCACATAAAAATTGCCAAGCAATTGAAATCATTTTGACGCCTATTGACTTATATGCGTTTCGCAAATTTTGTGACATTTCGCAAACTGATGTTTCATCGAAGTGGAATGGAAGAGATTCGCCCATCACTAGTCTCCAGTTCTGTTGCATTGGCCCTATGTATGAGATGGAGTTGCAGCATTTCAGAACTTCTGACTGATTCAAAAATGCATCCATAATGGATCACATGGAATAAAAGGATAAGGATAAACGTCACTTCTGCCAGTAGGATAAGATTTTTGCATGTTAGCATTCTATAAAAAGTCAAGTAGCATTTGTAGTGAGTTAGAAATGAAGGAGAAAGCCCAAGGCAAATGTGAACGAGGCCAAGGTCATATTGTAGGGCAGTGTTGTTATAATTGTAAACCAGGCAGTTCCAAAACATTTCTGATGACGTTTTTGATGGCTGTGCTTGCAATAAATGGTCTGATGAATAAGCAATTTATTAACTGGCTGTCACAGGTGAAAGTCTTTCTAGGATGATTTCAGGATGATGGATTGATTTAAAAATCATTGACTGTGCAAGGAAAACATGTACAATACATATATGTTGAACCTGTTTGTTTTTTTGACCTAATATGTCACGTCGGTTTTATCTGCCTCGTCTCTCGATGCCTGAGGCTATACTATCACATGAGACTTTTAAAGGCACACAGTTGCCTTGTTACCAGCCCAGAAGGAGAGAATAGATGACAATGTGCTGTGTCTGTGTCTCTTATTGCCCTTGCTAGAAAACACTAAATGTTCACTGAAGAAGAAGACAGACCTTCAGTAAAAGGCTTTGATGTGCCTTATGAGGGATTCTGCCATGTCCCATTGCCTTCCGCAGATCACCCTCTAAATGTCCTTCCGATATATTTATAACTGTATAAATATACATCTGATCAGCAGAATAACTGGTGGAACATACACTGCCGTTTTCAGTTATATTTACTGACATAATTACCCAAATGTTTGATTAAAATGATAAGGCATACTCAGCCAGCCCTGTGTGCTCATGCAGCAATACAATCCTGTACTCAGGCCGGCAATAGTGTCTTTATATGCAATATCTGGTTAAAAGGTTCTTATATCTCTTTGCAGTCCTTTACATTTCCTTTAGGAATATATGTCATGATAATATTGATATACTCCAAAAAGCTGCTGCACACTGATAAAGTGAATCAACACAACTTTAGTTGTGCAATTTTATTGGCTCATGCAAAGTAGACAAGGCAACGTTTTGGACCTTGCAGGGCCCTTTATAATATTGCCTAAAAGCCTTGAGTCAACATTATATCACTTTAATAGGTATAAGGCACAGGGATACTGTGCTGCCTAGCAGGGCTGCCATCGGGGGGCACAGGGGGTAAAGCTGTACCAGGCCCGGGCCTAAAGTTCTTGCACCATCAAAGACATGAAGCAGCGCCCGAAGCTGCAATGAAGACCTGAAGACGCTCTGAAAAGACACAAAGCCAGGCCGAAGACCAGAAGCCTTTGCTGATGACCCGTAGCCGCATCGAAGACCCGAAGCCACTCCAAAAAGACCCAAAGCCACACTGAAAAGACTCAAAGCCACGAAAAGACCAAAACCACAAAAAGACCCGAAGTTGAAGTCCTGAAGCCACAGAAAAAACCCCAAAGCTGCAAAAGGAGCAGAAGGAAAGTGAAGATGCTGAAGAAGAAGTGAACTCATCCTTTTTTTCATTCTGCAAAACTGAGTTCACAAAAGGCTCAGAATATAGAAAATTTGGGTAAGAAGAAAGGTAGAACATATTGTGGAAAGAGAATGAAAGATAGGATGGACAGAAGAGAAGATTCAGGGGAAAGAAAGAGAATTGAAGTAGTAGATCAGACAAAAATAGAAAATGGATAATTAGAAGAAAATTGTTTATAGATATGATTAAATTTTTCTGCTCATAATTTATGTAGGCAGGAAACCGTAGATCAGTGGTCCCCAACCAGTGACTCATGTTACTTACTAACCCTCTTGGATGTTGCTCCCAATGGCCTCAAAGCAAGTGATTATTTTTAATTCCAGGCTTGGAGGCAAGTTTTAGTTACATAAAAACCAGATGTACTGCCAAACAGAGTCTCCTGTAGGCTGCCAGTCCACACAGGGGCTACCAAATATCCAATCACAGCCCTTATTTGGCACCCCATGGTATTTTTGCATGCTTGTGTTGCTCCCTAACTTTTTTTTACCTTTGAATGTTGCTCACAGATAAAAAAAAATTGGGGACCCGTACCTTAGCTGAAGCAGGGAAACAGACATTGTGAATTAGGGCTTCAAAAATGAGCAGGTTGCTCCAATTGTGATGTGCCATGAGAAATGTTCCCTCTTAGCTTTGCGCTTGTGCAGGTGCACAAAGATTATTTTGTGAGAACACATAATTTTACATTCATTCTAACCTGAGCACACAACTTTAAAATGTGGACACAAAAGTAATTTTTTTGGAACACATAGCCAAGAAAGAATTAGAGGGAACATTGACTATGAGTTGTGAGATTGCGAGAGCAACTTTGTGTTCCACTGAGGAGAATGTAGTGCGGGGTAGTTCCAAAGATGACACATGCCAGGACTAAAGAGGGAAGGAGCCTGTGATAGTGGTACGAGGTGGGCAGACACTTGTAGTGTGAGTAATACTTATGTTGGACTATGGTGATGATTCTGCCACGAACATTCTGTGTAACCACTGGAGCCCAGGTTCTACTCATATAATTATCTGCAAGCCCCCAGCTCAGGAGAAGAGTCGAATGCAGCAATGTAAAGTAGGGATGCACTGAATACAGGATTCGGTTTGGGATTCGGCCTTTTTCAGCAGGATTCGGATTTGATCGAATCCTTCTGCCCGGCTGAACCAAATCCAAAGCCTAATTTGCATATGCAAATTAGGCGGGTAAGGAAATAACGTGACTTTTTGTCAGAAAACAAGGAAGTACAAAATGTTTTCCCCTTCCCACCCCCACTTTACATTTGTAAATTAGGATTCAGTTTGGTATTCGGCCGAATCTTTCAAGAAGGATTTGGAGGTTCGTCCAAATCCAAAATCGTGGATTCGGTGCATCCCTAGTGTAAAGCAGTGGCCCTGTGTCTATAGCACTACATAAATAAACTATACTACTTAATAGCATTTCAGCCATTCCACTACTTTGCAAAATGTGCAATTGCATATTCTGTAAAAGGAAAAGCTGGATAATCTCTTCCCAGTGTTTTGTTATTATATTTCTTACTAATAAATGACATAGTACATTATTATAGCAAAGCTCTGCATAGTGAATCTCACAATGAGCCGAACATCTGTGCCCATTTCGGTGCCTGTCTGTGTATTTGCAAAAAAAAGTCATAAGAATCCCTTTAGTTTGTTTTTCTGTTTTGCTTAATATTAGGGGAGACCAGGCTTTTTGGCCTGACCTGAATCCCACTCATTATCTGCAAGAAGCCATCTAGTTTCATATTTACTGTAGTACTAAAATGATTATTGGAGCAGATACATTCATTTTCATTTGCTGGGGATGAGTTCAGCTGAAAGCTTGTTCTTTTTATCTCGCAGATCTTACCGTGATTGATTTGTTTGCTTTCACCCGGTATATAAAGCTAAATTGAATGAAGAAATCCCCATTTTATGGCTTCTCTAGCAAATGCACTTATTTTTAACCACTCACTTTTTACATTAGCTTATGATCATGCAATATGGTTCATTCCCCAAGAAAAATGCTTAGTACTTAATGCAGGAATAAAAAGAAATGGTCATGCTGCATTTGTCATTTGCTGTTAAAAATGCTCTTGTTCCAATGGTTTTTAAGCTTATTTGTGCCTATTCTGAAAGCTCCACATAAAAGCCTTTTCATAAAGTCTGGTGACCCGCGGGTATAAAGAGGCACTATTTACAAGTGTATTTAAAAGAGGTCAGAGCATTATGCTCTGTCCAGCTGAAGGCAAGATTATTATACTTATTAAAAGCAAACAGATTGTTTTATATTTAATTTTGAAATCTGGCATGGAGCTAGACATATTGTTAGTTTCCCAGGTGCCCCCAGTAATGTGACTTGTGCTCTGATAAATTGCAGTCACTCTTTACTGCTGTACTGCAAGTTGGAGTGATATCATCCCCCCCAGCGTCCCAACAACAGAACAATGGGAAGGTAACCAGATAGCAGCTCCCTAACACAAGATAACAGATGCCTGGTAGATCTAAGAACAGCACTTAATAGTAAAATCCAGGTCCCACTGAGAAACATTCAGTTACATTGAGTAGGAGAAACAACAGCCTGCCAGAAAGCAGTTCCATCCTAAAGTGCTGGCTCTTTCTGAAAGCACATGACCAGGCAAAATGACCTGAGATGACACCTACACACCAATATTACAACTAAAGAAAATACACTTGCTGGTTCATGAATAACATTTTATATTGTAGAGTGAATTATTTGCAGTCAAACTGTAATTTAGAAATAATAACGACAGTATCCTTTTAAGGAGGTAAAAGGTAAGCAGCACACAGAGGCCCTTAAAATTTCTCAAGGAGGGCACTTTAAGTTACAGCCCTGGTGGGCCCGGAGTGCCCCAGCCTGATCCTGCAATGGTGTGGAGAGTGGAATTTTTAACTTGTAAATTCTCTGAACATTTATGCATTGAATTGGTTGTTCAGGAGATGCTGGTGTGAGGTAACAGGGTAATATGATCCATTAGATCTATGGCAGAGACCAAATAAGCAGCGGTAGAAACAAACCTCCTAAATTTGCTCCTAACTTGTAAAGAATCTAATGATGTTGAACAGACTTGTTCATCTGTGACCCACAATCCACCTGCTCCCTGATCCAACAGCTTTATATGTGACCTGACCCACTACCTTAGAAGCGATGGCATCATAAAACGAAACATACCATCATCTGAGGGCAGGGTTGAGGTAGATGGAGAAGCCTATTTTGTAAACTGTGCTCTACTGACCCACATCACTACCTGCATCTTCATTAGCCCACCCGCAATCTGCCCAATGGCAGCATTGTGAGAGGCCACAAACTGTGTTACGTGTATTAATCAAAACCAAGAACAATAAAAAAGGTACACGGCTTTCTTTATTACAGACATGCAATGATAACATTTTGGTAAAATTCATCATGCTTAATACCCACAATGCAACATTCCTTTCCAGAATTTCAGTGGGAAATGATCATCATTTAGGAAACTGAGACTAAATGGATGCACTTTTATAGGAAGGGGAGGCAGGCTGAACATGGAGCTACACTTACATCAGCATTTGAATCAACCTAAAAGGGAGCCCAGAATTTAACACAAGCGTTGGGAAGATCCTGCATGCGTCTCTGTTAGTTCTTATGCACATATAATCTAGATGACAAATAAACCAGCTAGTTGACCGGTTATCTTAATTTATCCACAGAGACTAGCATTACCTGACAGATGCCTGATACATGGCATTTTTAGAGGCACTGTTCTGCACCCATAGCCTTGTTCCTAAATACTCTACAGTCTACCAGTGTAACGTTATGGAAAGGGTTGCAAATACCTACAGTGATTTAATAGGCCCCTAATATTTTCATGTACATAAGGATGGCAATTTACTAATATATTATTACAGGTTTGGCATCCGTTATCCATAAACCCATTATTCAGAAAGCTCTGAATTACAGAAAGGCGGTCTCCCATAGACTCCATTATAATCAAATAATCCAAAAATTATTTCCTTTTTCTCTGTAATGATAAAACAGTACTTTGTACTTGATCCCAACTAAGATGTATAATTAATCCTTATTGGAAGCAGAACCAGCCTATTGGGTTTATTTGAAGTTGACATGGTTTTCTAGTAGACGTAAGGTATGAAGATCCAAATTACAAAAACTCCAGATCCCGAGAATTCTGGATAGCAGGTCCTATACCTGTACCTTCTTTTTAACCTACTCGGTGTGCTTCAGGTGTTGTTACAATATAAAATGTTCACTTGAATAGGCTCAATAGTCTTGAATGTGACATTGCAATTGATCCATCATGGGGGAAACCCTATACTAAAACCCTATGACAGCACTGCCATGCACCCAAGATTTCTACAAGGTGCACCAAATTCTTTACCCGATGCAGAGAGAGCCAAATTCCATGGACAATGCTTTTTGCATGATTCATAAGGTTTAAAATTGGGGCTTGAGTACTTGCAACCCAACAAACTTCCATTCAATATAATGGTTTGTCCCAACTCCAGCAAGCAAACCGTCTTAGCCATTAAAAACTTGCAAAAAAAATGTAAAAAAAAAATATAGGGGCCCTACAGTACAGTGTGATTAATCAGTGATACAGCAACTGCCGCCAAAGCAAAGTCTTGGAGAAACAAGAGGTCATCTTCCCTTCTCTAGAACAAAGTGAATCATAACTCAATGCTGCAAAGGTGGGAGCTCATCTCTATCAAGGGGAGAGTCGAATGAGTTCTTGAACAGTTTCTATTCCAGCTATAAAGCATTATATTTCCTGCTCTCTTTTTATTTCATTCAAAACTCTTCCTAATCATCAGAAGTTCTCCCCGCTTACACATGATATATTGGCACTTTCGAAACCATTGACACAACATTAACGTATCCTAGCAATTATAAAACGGCGATTTGCGAATGTACAATATTACAATATTTATGCACTTGAAAATGTTTTATTAACCTTTTTTATGAGAAGTTCACACAGCACTGAAATCGACATAAATGCTCTCGTTTTCCCTGAAACTGTGAAATAGAGCGTTTTCGGCCTAAATGAACGTGCCTGTTATGTTAATTAACAGAGGAAGCCGATATTAGCATAAACATTAAGATAATTGATTATAATCCATCCGGTTATACGTTAATTATTTTAGTTTGTGAAGAGAAACATAAATGAATTATTGTAGAACAAGAGATGGCAGGTGTTTTGCGGAAGACAAACAACTGATTTCATTTGGCCAATTAACTGCATGATATAGGGAGAGGCCAAGCGCAGTCCAGATGTTTGGTAACAATTGGAGCGGCAAAAACAAAGCAAAGTCTCTCGTGCCACCATTTCTGGAGAAGTTCCTAAGCCTTTAGATTTCTTATTTAGTAATAAAATTGGCATCAATCACCATTTTTATTGCCCAGGTGGCAAACTTAGTCTTTGGTAAGATGGATCACTTTTTATTCTACAGGCTACAAGGTAAGTGTAAGGTAAGTGTAAGGTAAGTGTAAGGTAAGTGTAAAGATTCTTACAGTACCGGATGTTTTTGTCAGATGCATGTCATTGTGAGTAGGTGCATCACTTGATATGCGTGCATGCACCAGCACCAATAACATTGTGCTCAATATTGTGATGTTGCCTTCTGACACCTGTGAAACCTTTTGTGGAACCCATTTATTGCTGACTTCCATTTCCCCATTTCTCTAAACACTTTTGCCTGCCTTGACCCAGACCTGTTGACCTTAATCTTATTTGAGCCCTTGGCACTTTGTTATTGGCTTCCCAGCTACTCTCCACTGCTGTGTTTTCTGTTTCCTTCCTCAGGTAAGCTTCCAGAAAGTGCGGCAATCGAGGGTCTTCATTCTTCACATCTGCTGACTCGGCTTCACAGTAAGATGATTGACAGAACTTATAAAATAGTAGGGTCCTCAGATCTCATCATACTTAGGACGACCATAGACGTGCAGATTACCTGCAATATCAGACGAATGAACGGACGTTCCCATCTTCCGATCTGCCACTAACCTTAAATTAAATTAAATTAAATTAAAGGAACAGTAACGTCAAAAAATAAAAGTGTTTTAAAGTATTGGAAATATAATGCAGTGTTGCCCTGCACTGGTAAAACTGATGTGTTCACTTCAGAAACACTACTATTGTTTATATAAATAAGCTGCTGTGTAGCCATGGGGGCAGCTATTCAAAGGAGAAAAGGCTCAGGTTACACAGCAGACAACAAATAATCTCTGTCTGTCTAATGGTGTTATCTGTTATCCATTAGCTAACCTGTGCCATATAGCCGTTTTTCAATTTCCACCATTGCTCCACAGCAGCATGTTTATATGAACTATAGTAGTGTTTCTGAAGCAAACTGATCAGCTTCCCCAGTGCAGGGCAACACTACATGATACTTTCATTACTTTAAAGCACTCTCATTTTTTTGGTGTTACTGTTCCTTTAAGTAATAAAAGAACAGATCAGACGATGTTCTGCCCTGACAGCAAGTTTATGTCCGACAGTCTCCCACTGAAAATCGCCATATCTGCAATACACGCAGAGATATTATCGGCAGCCGACCTGTCCCATCAACTGAACGACTGATTGTCATGGCACGAAAAATGTCGGGACACTTCACACACGGTCCAAGTCTATGGCCAGCTTTAGTCCCATGCAATGTTTGATAGAAACCCTAATTGAGTGCCTAGCTTAATCCCCAACCAGTGGCTCTCGAGCAATATGTTTTTCACCAACTCCTTGGATGTTGATCCCTGTGACCTCAAAGCAGGTTCTTATTTTCCAATTCCTCGCTTGGAGACAAGTTTTAGTTGCATTAAAACAAGGTGTATTGCCAAGCAGAACCTACTGTAGTCTGTCAATACACATAGGGGCTACCAAATAGCCAATTGCAGCCATTTTTCTGCCACCCCCTTAGACATATGTCTATGGAGATTCTCATTCATCCAGGTCATAATATACAGTATCTAGTAGAGTTAAGCCTAAAGAGACTGAATTTTCTTGAAAATGTTTCACCACTCATCCGAATGGCTTCTTCAGTTCTTCAAGTTTCCAGATTACACATCCCGTACCTATATCTAGCTTCACCATACCCAGAAAGAAACTTTATAACAACTCTAATCAGCATATCCAATTTAAGAACATTTTAAGAAAAAGAATTTTAAAACCTCCCGGTATTACATAGAAATACTGTATTTTCTATTATTGAATAGTGACAATGGGTTGCCTTTCCCACAGTGCACAATTACTGCTAACCAGAACATCTGAATGGTAAGCTGGCAATTGAACATTTTTAACCAGCTTGCTGTAGAGTTGGATCTTTGCCTGATTATATCTAAAAGTGATTGGCCAAATTAGGAAACTGGATTGTCCGGCCATTAAGAGGCAGAGTCCATGCACAGATATATGTGGTCATTGGAAGCTGGGATTTGCACAAGGAAGATACAATATCATAAAGAACCCCAATCAGATATCAGTCGGTGAGCTGATAGATTTAAGCCTATTCATGGGCAAACAGAACAGAATAAACAATGGCAATACTACACAGCCCCTAAGAGCTTATCATTCTAAATGTTCTACATTCCCAGCTGATAACATTTATGCAAACCTTTACAAAAGCCCAATGTACATTGAATGAATGATTTGTGTTTTTGATTTACATCTTAGCCATAAAAAAGCTGTTGTGTAGTTTGGCTACGCAGGTATGGGAGGTATTTTCCACAATACCCAGGACCTATAACCATAGTTTGGACATTCATATCTTAAATCTACTTAAAAATCATTTGAACTTTAAATAATTTTGTTATTTAATTGTTTTGCCTACAATTTGGATTAATTATATTTTAGTTTGGATTCAGCACAATGTACTGTTTTATTATTACAGAGAAAAAGGAAACTGTTAGTTACTGTTTGCTTATAATACAGTCTATGGGGCAAATTCACTAAGATTCGTAGTTGCACCAGGTGTAACTTCGCCGCACTTGGCCATACTTCGCCAGGCGTAGTTTCGCCAGCGCTCCGCAAATTCACTAAAATCCGAAGTTGCGCACAGGGGTAGCGTAAGGTTGCAAAGTTGCGCTAGCGTTGATTCGCTAAGCGAAGCGAAGTTACACTAGCGATGGTTAATTTGCATACGGCGCCAAATTCAAATTTGAATGGAGGAATATGTAGCAGCACTACAAATGCCTGGGAAACCTTCAAAACATCAAATAAAATGTTTATTTTGCCCTACACATGTGCCCACTGTATAGTTAAGTTGCCATGAGTCAGGAAATGTAGGGGGGAAGGAGGGGAGCCCCAAAAAAATGTTTTGATCTTTTTCAGCCTATCACCGATAATATAGAAAAAACATCAGCGTTTTTTGGGACTTAGAAAAAATTTGAACTTTTTTTGAAGCAATCCCTATCTACTCTATTGCACTTCGCCTGGTCTGAGGTGGCGAAGGAAGTCTGGCGTAAAAGGTAGCGTTCAGTACAATGCGCGCGTTAGTGAATTTGCGTAGTTACGTCCGTAGCGAAAATTCGCCAGGCGTAAGGGTGTGAAGTAACACTAGCGAATTTACGCCAGCGTTCGTTAGTGAATTTGAGAAGTAACGAAAATGCCCAACGCTAGCGAATTGACGCTAGCGTTAGGCGCTTCGGCGCTTAGTGAATTTGCCCCTATGGGAGATGGCCTTCCTGTAATTCATATAGTCAAATACAAGAGTCCTCTGCACTCAACCCATTATCAATATATTTAAGACAGCGACATTTTGTGCATACTGCTACTGAAAAATGCCTTACCCTTTAAACAAAACAGGGATTGTTTGTCCATATATTGCAATATATTTAAGCTGGCCAACTACGTCAAAGTCATCCCATATCTGGCCAGTCCTATGCTCAATTTTATCTGATTCATTAAGAATTCTATTGCTTCATTATACATTTTACAAAGGGACTTGGTTTTACCTGCAACTTAACTTGCTGCTTTCAAAGTAAACCTCCCAAACTTGGCTGCCCTTTTATTAGACACCAGTGGGATCACCTGACTATAGCTGGGAAGGGTGGGAACTACAACATGGAGCTGGTCACTGCTCCTATATAACTATAACAAACAAGGGAAAGTTGTGCTCACCACTAAGTCCCTTTGTAAAATGTATAATGAAGCAATAGAATTCTTAATGAATCAGATAAAATTGAGCGTAGGACTGGCCAGATATGGGATGACTTTGACGTAGTTGGCCAGCTTAAATATATTGCAATATATGGACAGACAATCCCTGTGTTGTTTAAAGGGTAAGGCATTTTTTAGTAGCAGTATGCACAAAATGTCGCTGTCTTAAATATATTGATAATGGGTTGAGTGCAGAGGACTCTTGTATTTGTCTATATGTATTTTGTGGTCACACCCTCGTTGCACCCCCGCCTAATGGTTTTAAAAAAATAGTGGTGAGCACAACTTTCCCTTGTTTCTTCCTGTAATTCATAGCTTACTGGATAACAGGTTTTCAGATAACGGATCCAATACCTGTACATGTAATGTAGTTTATCCCAAAAAAGTAAAAATGAAATTAAAGTAATTTGAAATATAAATTAGTTTAATTAGGTTTAATTCCCATATCTGCTTCAGAGAGCCTTGTTTCTGTTTTTTACACCCCAGGGGGAAGGAGGTTTCCCCAGGGATCTTTTGATTTTGGTTTTGTCATGGGAAAAACCATAAGGTTGTTTATTTTTAGACCTGTTTCAGGGAGTGGAGAGAGCCTGGAGCAGGAGGCCCCAGAATAAAGTCTATGCCCTATGGAAATCAACCCCTTAAAAAAGGCGAATGGACGTAACTACGCAAATTCACTAAGATAAGTACAATGAACGTTACCTCTTGCTCCAGACTTGCCTTCGCCACCTCAGACCAGGCAAAGTGCAATAGAGTAGATAGGACTTTCTCAAAAAAAAATTGACATTTTTTCTAAGTCCCAAAAAACGCTGGCGACTTTTCAGTTTTTCAGGGTGATAGGCTGCAAAGGATCCTAAATTTTTTTTAGGGTATCCGGCTTCCCCCCTACATTTCCTAACATATGGCACATAAACTATACAGCGGGCTCATGTGTAGGGCAATATAACAACTTTATTCTATTTTATTATGGTTCCCTGGGCTTGTGTAGTGTAATGTATTTGCTGCAACATATACCGCCATTGAAATGTAACTTCCCGCCGTATGCAAATTAGCCATCGCTAGCGCAACTTCGTTTTGCTTGCTGAATTAATGCTAGCGAAACGTAACCATCGTTCGGCGCCCTGGACGCAACTTTGCATTTTAGTGAATTAGCGTTGTCCCGGTGAATTTTCGCCTGGCGAAGTGTGGCGATGTGAGCGAAGCCGTCACTGGCGAATTTCTGGAGGTTAGTGAATTGTTTCAATGATTGCAAACAAAAAAAAAATAGATACATTTCCCTCAATAAATAAAATGCTGCAAATTTCAACATGGGTTGAAAAATATCCCCCTTTTTGTGCAGCATAATATTAATACTATAGGAATCATGGGTAGGAGCTCAGTTCTTTATCCCTTGTAGTCAATTAATTGAGAACAGAGCATAATGACAGAAAATGTCTCAGCATGCCTTTCCATCAATCTTTGTCATAAAAAGCAGGGAAACATAATTAATCCTATTAGCTGGAGAAATTACTGCTGGATACAAAATACATATTTTCTCTTATGACAAGTGCTCAGAAGGACTCGCATTCAGCTGAAGTATTTGGAACAGGGCTTGAAAGCAAAGGTCAGCAAACAATGATTTGCTTTAGAACAGCACAACTCCACTCTTAATATTGCTTGATCTGCAAAATTATTAACAGTACTTGAAATGTACAGGAGGTACTGGAACAGTGAATAGTTTGTTGGAGACAAGGCACAGGATGAAAGAGCAGAGATATGAAAGGGCAAAGGCAACAGGATCAGGACAAATAAGGTCAATTCATTTAGAGGTATGGAACCGGATACCCAGAATGTTTGGGACCTGGGGTTTTCCAGATAATGGAAAAATTCGAGGTTTTTTTTCCACTAAAAATTTGGATTCTATAGCTAAAAAAACTACAATTTTTTACTTTTTGGCATTTGGACTTTAATAAATAACCACCTTAAAGTATGTAGATCCAAATTAAAGTCCGAATGCCAAAATGTCGAACAATTCTAGTTTTTTAACTATAGAATCCAAATTTTTAGTGGAAGAAAACTCAAATTTTTCGACATTTATTAAACCCCGAGGATGGAAAAAGTTCAAATCTGAAAATCTGGCATCTCCGACCTACCGAGGTTGTATATAATGGGAGAGGTCCCTATCCTATTTGGAAGTTTCTGTGGTCTGCGCTGGAATTAGCTCGAAAATCAAACTATTTCGGGCTTTTCGGGCAAAAATCTGAAAAATTCAGAATTCAAATTCTGGGGGTGGCATTGCGAATGCCGCCTCAGGCGGCGTTGATGCCATAAACGCGCCTGCAGATAAATTAGGACTTTGATAAATAAGGCTTTAGGAAAAAAATGTAAACAAAAAAGAAATCCAATATGCTGGTTTTGCGTCCAATAAAATGAATTAATTATATCTTAGTTTGGATCACGTACAGGTATGGGATCCGTCATCCGAAAACCCATTATCCAGAAAGCTCCGTATTACAGGAAGGCCGTCTCCCATAAACTCTATTTTATCCATATAATCCACATTTTTTAAAAATGATTTCCTTTTTCTCTGTAATAATAAAACAGAACCTTGTACTTGATCCTAAATAAGATATAATTAATCCTTATTGAAGGTGAAAACAGCCAATTGGGGTTATTTAATGTTTACATCATTTTTTTCTAGTAGTCTTAAGGCATGAAGATCCAAGTTACAGAAATATTCCTTATCTGGAAAAACCCCAGATCCAGAGCATTCTGGATATCAAGTCCTATACCTGTACATGGTACTGCTTTATTTTTATAGAGAAAAAGGATAAAATGGAATCTATTAGAGACGACCTTCCTGTAATTTGGAGCTTTTGGATAATGAATCCTGCCTACATCAGATGGGAAAGAAGTGCTCACCACTAAACACAATAGGGGTCATTTATGATGATCCAGGAGTCTTGTGCTAGAGCAATAAGAAATACTAATCGCACCCCTTAGTGTCTTACACAGAGCACTTGTATCCAGGGTCTTGCAAAAGTGCTTCTACAGGTATGGGATCCATTATCCAGAAAGCCGTTATGCAGAAAGCTCCAAACCACGGAATGGCCATTTCCCAAAGACCAGCCTTTTGGGTTTATTTAATGTTTATATGATTTTCTAGTAGACTTAGCGGCAGATTTATCAAGGGTCGAGTTTCGAAGTGTAAAATACTTCGAAATTCGACCATCGAATTAAAATACTTCGAATTTGAATGTCAAAGTTGAAGTATTTTTTACCGAATTTGGCCATCGAACAATCAAAGTAAAATCATTCAATCGAACGATTTTACTTCGATGCGTAAAGACTTAGAAAATGCTCTAGAAGGTCCCCATAGGCTAACATAGAACGTTGGCAGGTATTGAAGTCGAAGTTTTTTTTATAGAGACAGTACTTCAATTATCGAATGGTCGAATAGATTTTTACTTCGAATCAAAGTCGAAGTAAATTCGAAGTCGTAGTATCCTATTCGATGGTCGAAGTATCCAAAAAATTACTTCGAAAATTCCCTCGAATTCACTTCGACCCTTGATAAATCTGCCCCTTAAAGGGATCCTGTTATCGGAAAACATGTTTTTTTCAAAACGCATCAGTTAATAGTGCTACTCCAGCAGAATTCTGCACTGAAATCCATTTCTCAAAAGAGCAAACAGATTTTTTTATATTCAATTTTGAAATCTGACATGGGGCTAGACATTTTGTCAATTTCCCAGCTGCCCCAGGTCATGTGACTTGTGCCTGCACTTTAGGAGAGAAATGCTTTCTGGCAGGCTGCTGTTTTTCCTTCTCAATGTAACTGAATGTGTCTCAGTGAGACATGGGATTTTACTATTGAGTGTTATTCTTAGATTTACCAGGCAGCTGTTATCTTGTGTTAGGGAGCTGCTATCTGGTTACCTTCCCATTGTTCTTTTGTTTGGCTGCTGGGGGAGAAAAGGGAGGGGGGGGTGATATCACTCCAACTTGCAGTACAGCAGTAAAGAGTGACTGAAGTTTATCAGAGCACAAGTCACATGACTTGGGGCAGCTGGGAAATTGACAATATGTCTAGCCCCATGTCAGATTTCAAAATTGAATATAAAAAAATCTGTTTCCTCTTTTGAGAAATGGATTTCAGTGCAGAATTCTGCTGGAGCAGCAGTATTAACTGATTCATTTTGAAAAAAAAATTTTTCCCTTGACAGTATCCCTTTAAGGTATGGAGATCTAAATTATGGAAAGATCCCTTATCTGGAAAACCCCAGCATTTTGGATAGCAGGTCCCATACTGTAATAGCAATTTTACATTTCAACACAAAAACCTAGGCAGATGGAAACCCTAAAATATTGCTGCACCAGTGATATGTACTGTTCTATTCTATTTATATTTGACAGAGATACCTGTGTGTGTCAGTGAGTTGGTGCATACAGGGAACTATTGCTACCAGAAGGCATTTCACTTTCAAAGAGAGCAAGTTTTCTATATATATCAGTTGCACAAATGTACAAAGAGAATAAGATACTGTATATTGTTTCATATTAAAATTCCTGCTGACGACGGGATCTGTTGCACTGCAAGCTTGATAGAAGGACTGAAGCTTGTCTGGGGAAAGAATTATCTCTAACCGGTGCATGGTGTTGCATGGAAACATAACGAATGATTGCCCAACTTCACTAAAAGACTCACTTACTATCCTATAGCAAATCCAATCTGATGTACCTTCTGTACATTTGGCAGCACAAGGGCGCTGGCATTAAAGATATGGTTCTGGAGATGCCTTGAATTGACAGTTAAGTGAATGTGAGTGGCAGCTGCAAATCTTTCTAGAGGTATGGGACCTGCTATCCAGAATTCTCCAGACCTGGGATACAGGTATAAGATCCATGGGTATAGAACCCGTTATTCAGAAATCTCTGGATTATGGAATGACCGTCTCCCATAGACTCTATTTTTTATCCAAATTGTTAAAAATGATTTCCTATTTCTCTGTAATAATAAAACACTAGCTTGTACTTGATCCCAACTAAGATATAATTAATCCTTACTGGAAGCAAAATCAGCCTATTGGGTTTAATTCATGTTTAAAAGATTTTCTAGTGGGGAAATTTAATGCCGAGTTGAGGCCAATAAGATCTTTGAACACGGCATTGCCAAAATTCACAATAATATCCCTCTCTACCTAGAGGTATGGGCACCTTGGGAGCTACTAATCTTAGAAGATTCAACCTTGATAGTCCTTCCTATATAAGCAGTAGACCTAGATTGTCTTTTACTTTTCTTCTCCACCATAACTCCAATCTTGAATGGACACCATTAAGGTCAAACACATAATGATGATTCTACTGTATGTTGTTTTTCTTTATTTTTTATTCTTTTGTTTTTTTTCTATATACATAAAGCAACTGTAATGAACCAATGCTTGGTTTTATCTGCTGCCTGTAATACACATTGTAAGACTAATACAAATTTAAGTTACAAAAAAAAAAGATTTTCTAATAATTCCAAATTTTTTAAAAATGATTTCCTTTTTCTCTGTAATAATAAAACAGTAGCTTGTACTTGATCCAAACTAAGATATAATTAATACTTATTGGAAGCAAAACCAGCCTATTGGGTTTATTTAACAATTGCATGATTTTCTAGTAGACTTAAAGGGGAAGGAAACCTCGTCGGCGCTAACCCCCCTCCCCCCTCCCGTGTATTGCCCCCCTCCCTCCTCCCCCCTGGCCTACCCCTCCCGCTGGGCAAATGCCCCTAACTTGTTACTTACCCTTCTGCGCAGGTCCAGTCCAGGGAGTTCACAGCCGACATCTTCTTCCACGCGATCTTCTTCCTCCTTTGACCGGCGCATGCGCAGTAGGAGCATTTCGCCGGTACGATCTACTGCGCATGTGCGTGACTTTTGGCGCATGCGCAGTAGATCCGTACCGGCGAGATGCTCCTACTGCGCATGCGCCAAAACGCCGGTCAAAGGAGGAAGAAGATCGCGTGGAAGAAGATGTCGTCTGTGAACTCCCTGGACTGGACCTGCGCAGAAGGGTAAGTAACAAGTTAGGGGCATTTGCCCAGCGGGAGGGGTAGGCCAGGGGGGAGGAGGGAGGGGGGGCAAGACACGGGAGGGGGGTTAGCGCCGACGAGGTTTCCTTCCCCTTTAAAGGGGTTGTTCACTTTCAAACAACTAGTTGTTTTCAGATAGATCACCAGAAATAACAACTTTTTACAATTGCTTTCTACTTTCTATGTGTCACCGTTTTTCTAATATTGAAGTGTAAATTGGCATTTTTCACCTTCTAAAGCAACAGGAAGGGAGGGGTCGCCAACCCTGTAAACTGTTTTAAATTGATACATTTAGTTGATACATTTCTTATCGTTGTTCCTGTTGAACAGAATCCCTGAGTTTCATTCCAGGCAGCTGTTAGAATTGATACAATAGTTGCTAATACTCCAGAGAAGCTCCTAAAAAATTTATTAACTAGGGGGGTTATTTATCAAAGTCCGAATTTATCTCAATATTTTCTGAAAAAAAAAACGCTGCACAGGGTTTTTGGACTTATTTATTAATACAATTTCGCAAAAAATTTTGTTTGCTGGAAAAAAACGGAAAAACGTTGGGTTATTGCCAAAAACCCAGCGCACATCAAAAAATCATTGCGACTTTTCCTATTGACTTATATGAAACCTCGACAGGACTGAGATGCAGGATTTTCAGATTAGGACTTTTCCATCCTCAGGGTTTAATATATTCAGAAAAATTCATGATTTTTTTTAAAAGTCTGATTTTATAAAAACAAGATCACAAATTTTTCGTGATTTTTGCATTCGGAGTTTAGTAAATAACCCCCTAAATTTTGCAAAACAGTAACAGCTCAGAGTCTGCACCTGAATCACTGAGCTGCCAGACTCAAACACAAGAGACAGGAATATTCACCTTTAAACTTAGTTTTTGGAAAAACTGTAAAAAATAAATAATGGAAAGTAATTGAAAAAAGTCTTTAATAATCTAAAAACAACTGAACTGAAAAAAGTGTTTGGAAGGTGAACAACCCCTTTAAGGGATGAAGATCCAAATCACAGGAAGATCTGTTATTCAGAAACCCCCAGGTCCCCAGCATTCTGAAAAAAAGGTCCCATACCTGTATTAGATCTTTTCGTATTTTGGATCTTCATACCAAGTCTACTAAAACGTCTTGTAAACATTAAATATACCCAATAGGCTGGTTTTGCTTCCAATAAGGATTAATAATCTCTTAGTATAGATTAAGTACAAGCTACTGTTTTATTATCACAGAGAAAATGCAATTTATTTTAAAAATGTTAATTATTTAATGAAGTCTATGGGAGACAGCCTTCCTGTAATTCGGAGCTTTCTGGATAATGGATCCCATACTTGTACCCCTATACCATAGGCACAAAGATGCACAACTGACAGCAGGGAGCACAAATGTGCCCTGTGGGTAAAGCATGTTCTTTGCACTTTGCACCTAAAAAATGGGATTCCTTGTAAATGTGAATTATAGTAGCAGGGATCACAGATGCATTGTGGCTGATTAGATTGTAAATTACCCTTATTTTCTAAGCAACTTTTTCATTCGTTTCCATTATTTATTTTGTGTGATTCTTTATTATTCTATTAGACGGCTTTCTTCTGGCTCTTTGCAGAAGGCAGGATTCCGCAGAGGACAGGGGCGTTCTGATCAAATATTCAACATAACATCATTAAACAGCAAAGCAATTAAGTTACGAGGGACTTAAAACACTTTTCTATTTATTAAAAATTCGTCAAAAAAATAATAGGTACAATGACTAGCGATGGGCGAATTTATTCATCAGGCGTGAATTTGGCGAATAAATTCGTCAAAAACGGACGTCGGCGAATTTGTCACAGTTTCACAAATTTCACTGGAAATTCGCACATTTTTCGGGCAAGGCGAAATGCCCCGAATTGGCCCATCACTAACAATGACAAATTGACTTTAATTAATCTTAAAATTACCTTGAATATCTAAAATGTCATTTTTGAATCTGAATATTATACATTCCATATATAACCATTATATATAAACCATTGGCTGTTTGAAATTTATTTAGAATATTTTGCATTAAAAACTTTTTGAATTGGAGCTTATAGGGGTTCTTTAGCTTTGAATTCACCTTAAGTATGATGTAGAGAGTGAATTGGTTTTCATTTTTTATTATTTGTGGAGTTATTTAGCTTTTTATTCGGCAGCTCTCCAGTTTGCAGTTTCAGCAACCCTGGTTGTTAGGTTCTACATTACCTTAGCAACCATGTATTGATTTGAACAAGAGACTGGTATATGAATAGGAGAGGGCCTGAATAGAATGATGAAAAATAGCAATAATAACAAATAAAATGTGTTGCCTTACAAAGTATTTATTTTTAGATGGGATCAGAAATCCCCATTTGAAAGCTGGAACGAGTCAGAAGAAGGCAAATAATTGAAAAAATATATTTAAAAAAAATGAAGGCCATTCTATAACATACTAAAAATTAAATTAAAGGCAAACCACTCCTTTAATGCAGTCAATAGCCAATAACAGCAGTCTCTGACATGTAATATAAATAAGGGAATTTAAATAAAGGTTAGGGTCCCATATGAAGTAACTGAATTCTTACTGCCTCCAGTAATTATATTCGGAATTATCATATATCCTACTGGACATATAGGGGAGTAAAAAGACAACTGGTATATGTAGGTATAGTACTGGGGGAATACCTCTTCTCTCTTCACTTCTCCACTAGTAATAATGTGGGGCAATGGTACATAGAGTAGGACTTTATATCATGTACCTGTGATTCACTGTAATCTCAATTATACTTAGCTCTGTGATTGCCAAACCTCTTTACTTAATTTTTCAGGATTCAGTGCCGAGACACTGGTGAATTGTGGTGCCGCTATTCAAAAAGGGATCTCATTCTCAGCCTCAAAACTATAGGCCAGTAAGTCTGATGTCAGTGGTAGGAAAGCTTTTCAAATGGTTAATAAATGATACGATACTGGACTTTATAGCAAATAACAATACTATGAGTTTGTGCCATCATAGTTTTATGCGTAATGGATCTTGCCAGACTAACTTAATTTCTTTTTATGAGAGGGTGAGCAGGGACTTTGATTCTGGGATGGCAGTGGATGTGATTTACTTAGACTTGGCTAAAGCATTTGATACAGTTCCACGCAGAAGGTTACTGGTTAAATTAAGGAATGTTGGCCTGGAACATAGTATTTGTACCTGGATAGAGAACTGGCTAAAAGATAGACTACAAAGAGTGGTGGTAAATGGAACATTTTCTAATTGGACCAGTGTTGTTAGTGGAGTACCGCAGGGTTCTGTACTAGGTCCCTTGCTTTTCAACTTGTTTATTAATGACCTGGAGGTGGGCATTGAAAGTACTGTTTCTATTTTTGCTGAGGATACTAAATTGTGCAGAATGATAAGTTCTATGAAGGATGCTGCCACTTGCAGAGTGATTTGTGAAGTTGGAAAACTGGGCAGCAAATTGGAAAATGAGGTTCAATGTTGATAAATGCAAGGTTATGCACTTTGGCAAAAATAATATAAATGCAAGTTATACACTAAATGGCAGTGTGTTGGGAGTTTCCTTAAATGAGAAGGATCTTGGGGGCAAATTCACCAACCGGAGAAGTGGCTAACACTAGTGAAAATTCGCCAGCGTTTCTTCATTTTGCCACTTCGTCAATTTACTAAAAGTGTCCCTGGCGAAAATTTAATTAAAAGTAGGGAGGGGTGTGTGTATGGATGCTGGGTTTTCATTTGGAGGGGTTGAACTTGATGGACTTTGTCTTTTTTCAACCCAATTTAACTATGTAACTATCCTAATTATATATTGTGGGTTTCTTTACCCCAGCTGTCATCATCATCATCATCACTCTCCAAACAACAAACAAATGCTCTGCTTGTTACTGTTATGTCTGATGGATGTTTAGTGGGTTTCTAGCATGTACCTCACCTGACCTGATCAGAATCTGTCTAATGTTGAGAAACATTAGTCACCTGGAGTCCTTATCTTAACTATTATCTTTAGTGCCTCTAATTCCCTATGCTATTTAGCACTTTATCCTTATCAGGCAGCATCTTGCAACCAGTAACCTGCAGCAGAACATTTCAATTAGATTGCTGCTAGGCAGCTCATTTACCCGCACAGGATAACCGGAAAAGAAAGATCTCATTATCATCGTTATATCAAGATGAACAAACAGTGGAGAGTGTCAGCAGGCAACCTGTATTTTGTTATTTTCATTTGTTTAGCAATGACCTTCAAGAGGCTTTGCTCCAATGAGAAGCAGAACTTAGGTCCATCACACAGCAACATATTCTCAGCCCCTGGAGAACATCCCACATTGACCTTAAAGTGCACAAAATCACACTCTGCTGACTCTCATTAACTTGAATGGAAACCATCAGTGGAGTGGAAACAAGTGAAGGGTTCCATTAGCTGTAGGGCTATGCCACTCAAGGTATCAAGAAAGGTTATATATAATGCAGGACTGGCTGCAAGACTGGCGTGTTTATTAGCAAAACATATTTCTGCCAAAATTGGTGTGTGAGGGTGAACACCATTACAGTTGAGAGGTTGTATGACCTGATAACCGGATGATCCCTCTACCTCCGCTCTGGCCACGGACATGCTTGATAGTGGGGATGACCATTAGACCTGGGCAAATATCATCCATCCTACCACATAATAATGCTTTAATACAAGAAAGTATATATTATACGATATATATATAATCATATGTAATATATACATATACAGTATATTTAATTTACAGGTATGGGACCTGTTATCCAGAATGCTCGGGACCTGAGGTTTCTGGATAACAGATCTTTCCGTAATTTGGAACTTCATACCTTAAGTCTACTAGAAAATCATGTAAAAATTTAATAAATCAAATAGGCTGGTTTTGCTTCCAATAAGGATTACTTATATCTTAGTTGGGATCAAGTACAAGGTACTGTTTTATTATTACAGAGAGAAAAAAAAATTTAAAAAATTTTTTGATTAATTGGATAAAATGAAGTCTATGGCAGATGGCCTTTCCGTAATTCGGAGCTTTCTGGATAACAGTTTTCAGGATAACAGATCCCATACCTCTATATATGGCATCCCATATTATATTAACATTTATATAGAGACCTACAATACAAAGTGGTCAGGTTTTGGGCAGTGCCTGATACAGGCTGTCTGTGGGGACCCTGTTTGGGTTCCTGGCTAAAGTGTGAATTGGTTCCCTCCATCCCACCCCTGATGATAACGCTATTTTTTCCTTACTTGGTTGATCTGCATCTGGAGGGATGTTACTTCCAGTTTCATGTAGGGATGCACTGAATCCAGGATTCGGTTCGGGATTCGGCCAGGATTCAGCCTTTTTCAGCAGGATTCGGATTCGGGTGAATCCTTCTGCCCAGCCAAACCCTAATCCTAATTTGCATATGCAAATTAGGGGCAGGAGGTAAATCTTGTGACATTTTGTCACAAAACAAGGAAGTAAAAAATATTTTCCTCTTCCCACCCCTAATTTGCATATGCAAATTAGGATTGGGATTTGGTTCAGTATTGGGTCAAATCTTTTGCGAAGGATTCGGGGTTCGGCCGAATCCAAAATAGTGGATTCAGTGCATCCCTAGTTTCATGGGTCTTTGGGTTGAAGGTAAGTTAACTCATTGCATGTTGGGTCAGGTAGCAGGTCTGGTTGGGGGACATAGGGGGGTTCGGTCCTAACCGGACCCTCGCAGGTCTCTGTTATGCAGTGCTTTACAGATATTGTGTCAGGCTGGGCTACAGGTGGATGGCTGGATTGTAGGGGCCTAGGTGCTTGGTAACATGATGTCTCCATAAATTTTGTTACAACAGCGCCACCTGCTGGTCAGTTTCCAACCAGTCTGACCACCAAGTAGTCAAGGAAGTTGTCAGGAGAAAGAAAGAGGCTGCTCTGATTTTCTCATGCTTAGGAATAGAAAAATTGAAACCTTTCTCAAATCTTTCCTAAGCAGAAGAACATCAGAGCAGCCTCTTTCTTTCTCCTGACAACTTCCTTGACTACTTGGTGGTCAGACTGGTTGGAAACTGACCAGCAGGTGGTGCCGTTGTAACGAAATTCATTCATATTAACATTACATATTTCCCTTAATATCTTGGGGAAAAAAAAGAAAATAAATATTGAATGTAAATAGCAAAAGTTCTTAGAATAGCACTCTCATCAATTTTACATTTACTTATTTTAAAGGTTTACTTATCCTTTAAGGAACTAAAACAGATGACAAAGAATGAAAGAATATAACCTGAGTATAAGTCCATATAACAAGCCAGACGTAAGGAGGGAGTCTGTATAACAAGCCAGAGGTCGAAGGCAGGCTGCAAGATGAGGCAAGTCCGAGTTAACAGGCAAGAGGTCTTTTGCAGGCAGCAGACCTGTGGAACAGACCAGGGGTCAAAACCAGGAGATCAGAACAAGGGCTGGGTCGCAGAAATAAGGGAATAACAGGACCTTGGGACAGGCAGGAACAAGAAGGCAAATCTGTAGCAGGAAACAAGAAAATCAGGAACTTGGACACAAAGGGGGATAGAACACAGACAAGAGTTAATGATCCAGCAATAGCTGGGATGCAGGCACTGTCTTATATAGGGTCTTGGTGATGAGTTTGTAAGCACCTGGATTTAATAAGATTATAGGTGGAGACTGAGGAAACAACAGAGAGAGGGTATGGCCATAGACATAACAATTATGACCTTTCTTGGAAAAGATCTTTCCAAGAAAGATTGTTTGTTTCAATACACACGTGTAGAGCTAAATCATCAGATATACAGATAGAAACAATAGAATTCTACCTGTATCTGAGGATTCACCACTAACAATGGCCGATGTTTGGGTGCCTTCAAAGGTGCCCGATTGATATCCAAGTCTTCTGCCGATATTGGTCGGCTCTTTTCCCCACCATACATGCACCGAATATCATACGAAAATGAGTTTTGTACGATATTATCTGTGCGTCTATGGCCACGTTAAAAAGCCTGTGGTGGCTCAACAGGAAACTGCACGGTGTGATTACCCAGCAGTAACCCAAGAGTCCTGACATATTGTCCATAACTCCCTACCCCACAATCAAATTTCCTTATCACATTCACACAACACACTTGGGTCAATTTCAGTTGATCTACGTATGAATGATAGGGTCTATGGAGAAGAAGTGCAAAAAGAGGGCAATCATGAATAAATGCTGCCTGTATTATAATGGCTGTAAAATCCGTGATGTGCACAAATCATGAAAGCTTCATATTTTCCATTAAGCTGCCAGCTGCTTTGTTGTAAATATGCCTGTTGTTGCAGAGTTTCTTGTGAACGCTCTTCACGTCCTGAGGGACCTTCTCAGCCTGTCTCTGTTTGCTCCTGAGTCTCTGACGGCTCCATTCCACTCCTTCACCAGTTACAGTACCTCTCTGTTAGCTGCTTAGGGCATATTGCCTGGAGAGCTGTAAGGGTGGCCCCTGGAGAGCTGTAAGGGTGGCCCACCCCAGCGGTTGAGTTGCAAGCACCCAGTAACTGATAATTATAAACTAATGTAATGTATAAAGGGCATTGTTGATTTTTTTTAGTCTTGTCTTCACAATAGAATTGAATTTTGTAACATCTTTGTTTCTTGCCGAGTCATTTAGCATAGCTAGACTTTCGCTGTGAACTGATAATGATCTGACGGTTATGAATGACACACGGTTAATGATCAAAATCTGACTGCAACTTGAAAAATTGCTCATTGAGATCACTTTTCTCATTTAGAGACTTGCAAAGCAGTGATTAAATACCCCCCTCACCATTCCTGCTCTTCACAGAGACACAATTGATTTCCCCTTGACACGATCGCCTTTCAGTAAGTTAAACTCATTCCACATACTTGCAATTTCCTAAGAGGAAATATAATAAAGTGCATATTATATCGGCGCAGCCTTACTACTTACAGTTTTGAAGATCCCCATTTTTTCAGGCAATTCTGTAATGTCAGTTGAACTGACACATGATTTACCGTATATACTCGGCTTATACTCGAGTCAGCTGGCAGTAGCTGAGATTGCAGTCACTTTTAATCATTCCTATACCAACACTTGGGGAGAGACTGCAATATCACACAGTGCCCTCTGTTGGTTATATGAAAGAATAACAGTGCGCCCTCTGTTGGTTAAATGAAAGAATAACAGTGACTGCAATATCACACAGCACCCTCTGTTGGTTATATGAAAGAATAACAGTGCGCCCTCTGTTGGTTATATGAAAGAATAACAGTGACTGCAATATCACACAGCACCCTCTGTTGGTTATACGAAAGATTAACAGTGATGGCAATATCACACAGCACCCTCTGCACATGGTAGTGGGACAGTGGGACAATGCACACAGTAATCCGTTTGGCAATTCTCTGTCACCGTCAACTTTGCAAAGAAGTCCGGTTGATCGCTTGGGGGGTCGCTTTGGCGGAATGTGCGCTGCTGGGAGACAGGGCTGTAGTTGTGTCTAGGCTTATACTCGAGTCAATAAATTTTCCCAGTTTTCGTAGGTAAAATTAGGTACCTCGGCTTATACTCGAGTATATACGGTAGTTGTTTTTGTGTTGAGTTGATCTTTTTTTTTGTAGCAAATGTATGTAATTCCAATGAATGGCATTATTATTTCTTTAATCTTCTATTATACAGATATGGGACGTGTTATCCAGAATGCTGGGGACCAGGGGTTTTCCAGATAATGGATCTTTCTGTAATTTGGATCTTCATATCTTAAATCTACTAGAAAATAGTTTAAACATTAAAACCATATGACCATTAGACCTGGGCAAATATCATCCATCCTGCCACATAATAATGCTTTACTACAAGAAATTATATATTATATGATATATATATAATCATATGTAATATATACATATACAGTATATTTAATATACAGGTATGGGGCCTGTTATCCAAAATGCTCGGGACCTGAGGTTTCTGGATAACAGATCTTTCTGTAATTTGGATCTTCATACCTTAAGTCTACTAGAAAATAGTTTAAACAGTAAATAAACCTATAAGGCTGGGTTTTGCTTACAATAAGGATTAATTATCTCTTAGTTTGGATCACATACAAGCTACTGTTTTATTATTACAGAGAAAAAGGAAATATGTTTTTAAAATGTGGATTATTTGGATAAAATGAGGTCTATGGGAGACAGTCTTTCTGTAATTCCGAGCTTTTAACAGGTTTCCGGATAATGGATCCCATACCTGTAATATAAATCAGGGGAGGTCTGTGACCTGTCTGACTGGTAATGCCTCTATATCACTGATTCCCAAACTGTGGTACCCCAGTGGCAGGGGGAAGGGCTCAGTCTGAGGGCCAGTTAGGGTGAGATCTGTTGAAAATGCTTATTTTCTCTCCTAGATGAAGTCAAGCTTGGAGGTCAATTAAGGTAAGATTTGGGGTGAGAAAATTATGTCCTGTCCTATATACTGTATTCTTGGAACTATGGTGGAATCCCATTATCCAGAAAGCTCCAAATTACAGGAAGGCCATCTCACATAGACTTTATTTTATCCAAATAATTCAATTTTTTAAAAATGATTTCCTTTTTCTCAGTAATAATAAAACAGTACCTTATACTTGATCCAACTAAAATATAATAAATCCTTATTGGAGGACAAACAGACCTACTGGATGTATTTCATGTTCAAATGAATTTTTAGTAGACTTAGGGGCATATTTATCAAGGGTCAAAGTGAATTCGAGGGAATTTTCGAAGTAAGAAAATTCGAAATTCAAAGTAGTTTTTTGGGTACTTCGAGCATCGAATAGGATACTAAGACTTCAATTCGAAGTAAAATACTTCGAATATTCGGCCATTCGATAATCGAAGTACTGTCTCTTTAAAAAAACTTTGCCAAATTAAACCTGCCAAAGTGCTATGTTAGCCTATGGGGACCTTCTAGGGCAGTTTCTAAGTTTTTTGAAGTTGAAAAAAAAATCATTCGATCGATGGATGAAATCATTAGAATCGTTAGAATCAGGTCATGAGTATTCTGGATAACAGGTCCCATACCTGTACTGAATAGTGATAGTGTGTTGTTATGAGCTAAAGCAAGGATCCCCAACCTTTTTTCCCTGGGAGCCACTTTCAAATGTAAACCAACTCAAAGCCTGGAGTTCAAAAATAAGCTCCTGTTTTGAGGTCACTGAGAGGAACATCCAAAGGTGTTGGTGAGCAAACATGCTGCTCATGAGCCACTGGTGGGGATCACTGAGCTAAGGGGAGAACTAAATAAAGTTCTGACCTCCAAGGGGGACTTGAGCTGAAATGGGCCAAAAAACACTGCTCTATATTAAAGGAGGACGCAGACAATTCATAGGCTTCTATCAAAACACTGGTAAAATGTATATTTTTCAAATCAGTACCCTTAAAGGTAGGATATTGTGATCAACTTTGGTCTATGTTTCAAGTGGGTCATAAATCAAAGGACCACTATACTTTATATCCTCAGTACTCTACTATGCACTGAAATGTACGGCACTGTAACCAACTTCAGCCTACAGTATGTTTCAAATGGGTCATAGATCAAAGAAGCACTGTACATTATAGCCTTGATACTCTACTTTTCCTATCATCAAGGGATGTGGAGGCACAAACTATATAACTTTGCAACATACACAATTAACATTGTTGGCATTGCACCTTTGTGTTCCATTAACCACTATTCTTAAATTTAGCCAAAGGCATGAAAACAATAAACAAATATTATTGTAAAATTACAGACTGATTAAAAAATTCACACTGAAAAAAACTCTGGCAAGTTGGGCTTAAAACAAAATGCCTTTTGTACCTAATTACACAGTGTCCATCAATTGGCTTGTGGATTAAAAGTGGCGACAATGACAAAGAACTCTTTTCTCTGGCCAAACCTGCAAGATCCAAATTTTAAGGATTATAAAAAAAAAAAAGCTTCTTCATAATAATTAGTTTCTCTTATCTGCTATAATACATTTCAGCAGTGCTTTCATCATTTAGATTTTAATCCATGTCCCTGTCTGCAAAGAGTAAAATATAAACCTTTATCTTTGTTTTAATTATGTGCCTTAATTGCACTGATAAAAGAGTGAATCTGGTGAAGATTCGGTGGCAAAAGAAAGAGAACAGTCTTTGTTACAGTCATTATTTCTATAGCAAATTAGTACGTAGGAGAAAATAAGACTATAGGAGAGTATATCTTGCTTGTGGCTGTAGGTTCACTTGTGGAAGAAATGGTAACTCAGCATCAAAAAAACTCACCCAGTTGAATTTCTAACAATAGGACCCTGGTAGCTCACAATAGATTTGATTGCCATTGTGTTTGGCATTAATACCACTAGCATCATAGTGGACACCGAAAGAAAGATGCAACTCAATCAGAGCTTTCTTTGGAGTCCAAAAACTCCAACAGGTATGGACTGATCCTCAATAAATTGTCAAGATTCAATATTTTCAAAAATGGGTCCTGGCACCTTGGTGCCAGGCCTCATTGCTTCCAGTATGCAGCCCTAAGCTTTTGTCACCAAAATATACTAAAATTAATTTAATTTACTGGTGCCTGTAGCCCACAATGTCTGGTTAGATCTGGTTAGATCTGGTTTGACCCCTTGCCCATCTACTGGCTTTTGATCTTTGGCTTTTTGATCTTTGTCAGCTACCCTGAGCTTTAGTATATAGTGGCCTTTGGTCACAATTTATCTGTGATCTACTGTCTCGCTAGTCTGGTCTTCTAAAAATGGGTGGATTCCCTACAAGTGTCATTTCAGATAGTACGGCACTGGTGAACACCATCACCTGTGCATGCTCTCCCACCTCACTGAGGCGAGTTTTGAATGATGGTTGGTAAGTTTATCCAGCAAAATCAAATTAATATGCAGCAAAGAGGTTCTCCAGATCTCAGTTGTAATTAGTCCAATGATATCAGTAGATAAAAAAGGAGGAATATTATCCCTACCCTAGTAACACAGTAAGTCAGATAGAAAAAAGGCATACGCCAATCAAGTTCAACCCTTAAGTTTATGCCTAACTGCTAGTTGATCCAGAGGAAGGCAAAAAAAAAAAAAACACATGATGACTCTCCAATTTTCCTCAGAGGGGGAAAGAATTCCTTCCTGACTCCAAGATGGCAATCGGACTAGTCCCTGGATCAACTTGTACTATGAGCTATCTCCTATAACCCTGTATTTCCTCACTTGCTAAACACCATCCAACCCCTTCTTAAATCTATCTAATGTATCAGCCTGTACCACTGATTCAGGGAGAGGATTCCAGATCTTCACAGCTCTCACTGTAAAAAACCCCTTCCCAATATTTAGGTGGAACCTCTTTTCTTCTAATCGGAATGGGTGACCTTGTGTCAGCTGGAAAGACCTACTAGTAAATAAAGCATTAGAGAGATTATTATATGATCCCCTTATATATTTATACATAGTTATCATATCAACCCTTAAGTAAACAATGCCAAGTTGCCCAATCTTTCTTCATAAATGTTTCCTTACTAATTTTAAAACCAGAGATGGTACAGTCATCATCAGGGGGAGTAAATGCAGCAGTTTTTTTCCCCATAATCTCCTTTTGAAGCCCCATCACTAGCTGCCTTGTCCCTTAACTAGTAAATGTACTTTCCCTGGGGGCTGGAAGCATGCCTTTGAGAAAAGAAGAGTAAACCCTTAAGCAACAGTGATTAATATCAGTATATGTTCCGTAACATAATTTGTATAAACAGGAAATTAAATTTGCAAACTGGGACAAACTATAGAGGCTTTTGTAAAAGGAACTATCTGCCTACCTGCACGCTGGACCCACTGCAGTCTGTATGCATTCAGGTAAGGCAAATTAAATGGAGAGGTAATACAAAACCACTTAAAGTCCTTCGACAACATATTACTGTTTAATGATTGCAAGATGGGATAATTGCTTATTTGAGAATTCAGTAGCACTTCCAGCTGCACTAAAATGTGCAATAACTGAAAAACACGTGTATAGATTGAAATGAGTTTCTATAATGTGCGGCGTATAGGTATTATAGGTATGAGCTGGACAAATGTAATGACTGCTGAAAAGAACGTTCATACAGAAGAACAAATGAATACAAGAACAAATAAACGGATGATAGACATTAAGCAGAATTAGTATATTTTAATTCAGTGACACACCATGGCTACATAATAAAATGAAGGACATATAAGCCCACCAGTCGGAGAAATGCCTATGACTGATTTTTACTGTAGATATGACAATGAGGGTTTAAACAAAGAACTGGCTATGTATTGCAATTGTATCAGCAAAGATACCATATGCTATTTTTTAAGGAAGAATAGTTAGGTTCAAAGGAAAGCAAACTAATGTTTCCCCCTTTTCAACACAAGTATGCAGTGAGCAGAGGCAGTTAAAGGACAAGGAAAGTTAAACTAAAGAAGTAGCTAGAAATGGTGTACGTTATATTTTAGGCTTCTGTACCAGCCAGTGTCGGACTGGTCCACCGGGATACCAGGAAAACTCCGGGTGGGCCCAGGTGTCAGTGGCCTCTTGCTTCTAACCATTTGGCCTATTTCATGCTCGTTCTCTATTTCTTTATGAGAACAAGAAGGCTTAATAATGGAAGAATAGAGTATAATATGTAAAGAAAAGAGACTAGGAGAATAAAGAGGTTGAGTGAGGAGAGGAGGTATAATAGTTTGGAAAGTGGGCCCTCAGCCTAAGGTTTTCTGGTGGGCCCCTGGCATCCCAGTCTGTGCCTCCAAAGATGCCCCAGTAGCTCCCCATGTTCTTTTCTGCTGATTCACTGCACATGCTCTGTGCTGCTGTCACTTACTGAGCTTAGGGACCCACTCACAATATACAGTACACATAGAACAGAAATGTCACAATATAAGGCTGATTAGTAATTAATACAGATAATTACTACATGGCAGCACAGAAACCAGTGCAACTAGCATCAGAATTTAATAATCAGCCCTGTGGCATCAGTTTATATTACAATCCAACCTCATTTTCAGTTTGATAATTTGCAATGACCCCTAAGCTTAGCTTCTCAACAGCTGCTCAGAGCCAACTGAGCATGTGCGTGTCACAGACACTTTCCAAGATGGTGACCCCCTGTGACAAGTCTGAAGTCCTGGATCATTGCTGCTATTGACAAGCTGAAACTTTAGGCTGGTGCAATAAGTTCACTATATAAAATATGTCATTTTTAGCCATATTAATTTTTAGGGTTTAGGTACCCTTTAAGGGAAGATATGATCATAATGTACAGTATAAACCTACAAAGAACTTACAGAAAATCCTCTATGACCCCCTATTCACCAGTAGATAATTCTTCTACCAAAAAGTACAGGGAATAAAAATCCACTTCCCGTGTGCGCTCAAATCCTACAGCCTTTTATTGTTATTAATAATATTATGTAGGCTCAATTCCTGCTGCGCTCACCCTTTTACTAGGTGGGTCCGGGTGAAAATGCCCCGAACCTATCGCATAATACAAGACAGTCAATAGTATACAGGTCACTTACCGCTCCTGGTCTCTGGCTCGGGTGCACTGCCCCGAACCCGCAGCTTTGGAAAGGCTTTCTCAACCGATACATTATCCTTATGCAGGGTGTGGGGGCCCAGGGGAAGCAGCTTTAGTGGGTCTTGCACATCCCAGTCCAACATTGGAAGAGTTCGAAAATGAATTGCAAGTGCAACCACAGTTGTTTGATTTCCTGTACAGGATCTGTTATCTGAAAACCTATCATCCAGAAAGTTCCAAATGATCCCATTCTATGCCATCTTCCATAGACTCAATTTTAATCAAATCATTTGAAATTTTAAACAATATGAGGCTTCAAACTTTTTATCTGTAATAATAAAACAGTACCTTGCGTTTGATCCCAACTATCTATACTGATGAGAAACCAATCCTGTTGGGTTTATTTAATGTTTAAATTATTCGTTTTTAGTAGACCTAAGGTATGGAGATCCAGATTACAGAAAACTGTCCTGAGCATTCTAGATAACTGATCCCTTTACTTTGCTTCGGGTTTTGGCGACCTTACATATGAACATATATAATGTAATAGGTCCACAACTGAAAAGTATTATTTTCTGATATTTATACAAATACAGAAACCTGCAAAATGTTACATTTATTCTACAGCAAAGACTCCAGTTTCTGAATTTAACTTTTCTAATAAGAAAACACCCTCATATAAGTCTGTAGTGTGCATTAAAATAAAAATGTAGCTCATTTTGGCATTTTCTGTGCCTTCCAACTGTGTTCTCAACAGGCAGAATCAGATGAGAAATCTTTGCTTGATTCTGCACAACTAAACTGCTACATCACAGAAGAATGTTGTGTGTCCCCAGATAGGTCCTAGATGGATGTCTTCTTTGATGTGCACTTTGTATACTGCCGATGGAAATACCCGCCTTACTTTTATTTCACTGATACCAGTATTTGTCCTACAAAGGTCAAGAAGATGTACACTTTAAAATACATTTCTGTTGGCTAAACCTATAGACCCAACTGCTGGTCATTTAAATGAGCCCCCTTATCTCAAAGTCTTCATCGTTTCAAGAAATGGTGACACATACCTCCCAACCGTCCCGTTTTCTGCGGGACAGTCCCGATTTTGACAGCTCAGCCCACAGTCCCGGGTTTCTTACTGCAATGTCCCGACTTTCTCTTTGATCTCCTGCACTGATGCCAGAAAAAGATACAAAGTTTCTGAAACTTAATTAAAATAAGAAGTTTTTTGGCAGACAGCCCAGAACACTCAGCAGCTGCACTTGGATAGTTATGTAACAATTTAAGATCCAATTGTAACTATTTAAGATAAGCAGGTACCTTGGGAGAACTGAGACTAGCACCTTAAAGGGCAATTCACTTTCATTAGAAAAACTGTTATGACACATAAAACATTGCACTAAAACTCCCAGAAATGTGTTAAAAACCTTCATAACCTGCCAAAATTTGTAAAATGGACTTGGTAATTAGGGGGTGGTCAAATAAATTTCACCATGCTGCACAGCTTTTTGTCCCTCTTTCCATTTTTTTGGAATGTTGGGAGGTATGGTGACATATAGGATAAATGAAAAAAAATTGTAGACAATAATGAGTAATGGTGCTAGTTTTACATTGGGATACAAATTTATATTATCTTAAAAATGGTCCCTTTATTGGACCTCCCTATAGATCTGCCACAGTCTCGTTCTGTGTTTCAAATGAGGGTAGATGTGTCCTAATGGTGTCTCCCAGAAGCACAGTAGGATGGGAATAGCCAATCACAGCCCTGCAGTCACACAAGCAAAGACGGGCTTCAGTTCCATATCAGGTCAGCCTAGCTGCTGATTGGTTCCTATCTTACACTGCAGTGTGCTGAGTGGGGCTCATCTGCACAGCCTGGGAAAGGAGGAAGAAGGAAATGGAAACAGATGGGTGGGACTAGAAGGGATTTTGCAGAAATTTTCAATAAATCAACCCGAAACACTACTTTTTCCAGCTATTTCCTTCTCCATTTAAAGGGGAAGTAAAGTCTAAAATAGATAAGGCTAGAAATGCTGTATTTTGAATACAAAACATAAACATGAACTTACTGCACCAGAAGACTAATCAAACAAATGATTTATGCTTTCAAAGTTGGCCCAGGGGGGTCACCATCTTGTAACTTTGTTAAACATCTTTGCAAGACCAAGACTGTGCACATACTCAGTGTGGTCTGTGCATGTGCACAGGATCGTCATAAATTATCAAAACAGCACAAGTCAAATAATATCTGGCAGAAGCCGATACAGCAAGACTGATTAATAAGCAGAATAGACAGACTGCACTGGGTCCTGTGTTGTCATGTAATCTAATGTGGATTTTATAGTTTTTCTATTGTTTAATACAAATTTTCTCCAACTCTGCAGAACCAGTGGCTGCAGCAAAATAATCCTCCAAATAGAATCCCAGTTTATCTGTTTAAATCCAGCTCCATGATCTTTGTCCCTGCAGCTGGAGTTGGAAACAGTAAAGGGGATGTAAAGGCAAAAATAAAATCCAATACAAATCTCTACACAGTCGCTGACTGCTCTACAGGGAAACAAACAAAGCTGCTTGAGTTCTGCATGGCTGGGAAGTAAGGTGGGGGCTCCCCCTGCTGTTCATAAGTATGATTGTTTCCCTGCTCAGCAGTTAGGGACCATCTGACAATTCCTATCCACAGCAGTAAATGAAGGGAGAATTTCACTGCATACAGTCAGGTTTCTTATAAAAACGGTACACATTTTTTAATTAAAGTATATTGGAGATAGGTTTCTTTTTCATTAAAGAAAGTAAAAATGGGATTTTATTTTTTTGCCTTTACATGCCTTTAATGCATTGCCACTTTCTTGTTTTTCACACAACAGGTCTCCTTTAACATTTCAATAAGCTAGTTGTTTTAAGGGGCTTTCAAAATGTACATTTCACATCCAATTTCAGCATATAATTTTTTACTTGGAAGAGAATAAGTGTCTATGCAAAATTTCACTATACATATCCCCACAATTACTGCATGGAATCAGTTGGTGGTTTGAAAAGTAACCCTAACCATCACCCCATTACTGTTTGACAGTAAGGCTCATTTACAAGCACATGGGCAGGGTGCAAAGTACAATTTTGATTGCAGAATGGCATTTATTTTCCACCAGAATGCAATGTTAATTGTGTTCATCAGGGGGAGTTCACTTGGTTAACGTCTTCTCTCAATTATTTAGCCAGAAGTATGTTGCACCTATTGATGCAGCCCCTTGTGGGAATCCTGGAGCAACCACCACCATCCAAATTTCCCAAGTGACAACCTATGCAATTTACGCAATTGGTGAAAAAAATGGTGCACACTGGTAAAACAAAGAAGTGCAAGGAGCACCTTAGGACACAAGTACGTTTAATGAATGGTGTTGATTTGCACAACATCCATAGCCAACTGTGCATGAAACAAACTGCAGTTGTTCCTACCGGTTTGGTCAGTTCACCAAAATACGTCTTACCGTAACTTTTTGCCCGGAAAACTGAAAGGAGATATCATCTATTTATACCACTTCAACAACAATAAATAGGTCCAGGAGCTGATGATCCAAAATAACAATGGATAGAGAAGTTAAATAACAAAAATACATAACATATATAAGAGAATATATTACATATTTTGTATGGGACCTGTTATATCAGAATGCTCAGTAACTGGGGTTTTCTTGAATCTCCATACCTTAAGGCTACTAAAAAAATATTTAAAGATTAATTAAACCCACTAGGATTGTTCTGACACCCAAAAGGATTAATGATATCTTAGTTGGGATCAAGTACAAGTTACTGTTTTATTATCACAGAGAAAAAGGAAATACTTTTTAAAAATTAGAATTATTTGATTAAAATGGAATCTATGGGAAATGGCCTTCCCATAATTCTGAGCTTTCTGGATAATTGATCCTAAACCTGTACAGACTTAGCAGGACAGAATAAAAAAAAATAAAGACTTCAGAGTCCAGACAAGTATCCTCAGAAAGACTAACAAGAATAATAAAGGATTCTAAATATTCTCCAATGAATGAAAGCAATTCAAGTCAAGCACATATTTATTGGCAGCACATTTGCCTATTTGATGTTCGTTTTGCATTATTAAATTTTAGTGCAAATCTAAATGACTCTTATGTCTGTAACGCCGGGGCTCACTACAAGGATAAATAAGAGACTTGAAAGGGATAAATGAGGGGAAGCAACTAGTTATGGGAGATAATTAGTGCACGGTTTTTGCATTCCATAGAAGTACGGCTCATCTGTTAGTGTGACCTCAGAAGGTGATTTCATTATAATTCTTGGTAAAAATGTCACTGGCATAAATAAATGAGAGTAAAAACAAATGCAACATGGTTTAATGGTGGAGTCAATGTCATACATTGATTACCATCAATCTGAGTTTATTTATGTATAATACACAAGAGCCATGAATATCCTGTAAATTATAAACAGCTTACCGAGGACCTGGAAGATGGATGCTTGCAGAATCTGAGTCGAGGGGTAAGTATAAAATATGGCGCATTTCCCGGGGGGGGGGCAGTTAGCCTGGGGGGAGTCAGGAGGGAGGTCTACCTGGGGTGGGTTTTTTTTATAAATGGGTTGAATTCTCCTTTAATGATGTCATCGGTTATAATCAAAGCTTAGTGATGTCATTTCTGTCACATGACTCACTGAAAATTGTGTATTATAAAAAATAAAGTACCCCCTGTTGCAAAACACAAGGATATTAGAAGTCAACTTGACCTTCTGCCTCGTGTTTTTATATGGTCATGGAACTCCTCGGTAACTTATAATATCCTTATATTTTACAAGAGGGGGTACTTTATTCACTATAAATGGCCTTCTAGATGGTCTCTGCAGGCTGATGCCACAAAATGGCATGTGGTAGTAGACTAAAGGTGGCAGCTCCTTCAGTGTGATTCTGCAGCTCATCTGCCTATGTATGGGGCACCCCAATGGGCCTACCAGACCGGTATCTGTGCAAAAATCAGATATTGATTGGACAGATTTAAAAATCTTGTTGGACTGAGGATGCTTGATGAGGTGGGGTGATTTCCCCATGGTGGGAGTATTGGAGAAAGATCTTCTTGTTTGGCAAAGTGGATCTTACTTAAATGTATGGCCAGCTTTAGGGTAATGGCCAACAGGGACATATCATCCATAATATAGAGTAAATGCATGACTGCGGACAACAAAAAGAGATGTCACCCACAATCGTGCATTTTTATCATGGGCCATTACCCTTGGAGGAGACACAAAATTATCATCTGGACAAGTTCAAGCACACAATTCATACACATGGTGATCTGACGTTAATAAGCTGTTTACAAAAACTAGAAAGGCTTTCAGAACAACAAAACGACAAATACAGTAGGACATCAAGCATGTCGTGGTTAATTATAGGGTTGTCCTTTTTTTTATAAATGTTAAGTACTTGTCTACTATTGTTTAAGGTGTATGATTGATATGTAACTACTGCACTTTTATCAGAACCCTATTATTATATCAGTCAAGAGTCGGCAATTTCAAGTTTTACATTCAGCCCCCGGTTGAAGGATGGAGCAGTGGAAGACTTTCAAGTTTGACACCATCATTTCCAGAAAATCGATTTTCATTGTTTGAGAGATTGCTTTATAACCCTTGTTTAGTTTTCCTGCCAAACTCTTTTTTTCTATATATGATAAGTACGTATAGGGAGGCCATTCCGGAGTTGGAACAGAATGAACACAAACTCTTATATGACGAGTGTTCACAGTAGGGGGAAAATAAGTGCTGTCTATACTTGCTATAGTAATAATTTATATTTTGCTTTAGGTATATTCAGTTCTTTAGAGGATGGAATTATAAACATAGCCAAAATGAAATGCATAGATATACAGTATACTGAGATATCTTTTTATTTTAACGATAGACCTGTATTTTCATGATGGGTGAATCGCCTAGAAACAAGCCTAGCTGGCTTGCGGTTTTAGAAGTAAATCAGGGAAACTATCAGGTAAAAAGCGGGTCCAACATTTTTGGAAAGGGCAGTTGAACATAAACTGTCTCTCTAAAACTATGTCTTAAATCCAGTTTAGTGATGAGCAAATAAATTCGCCAGGCATGGATTTACGGCGAATGTCTTCGCAAAACTGCATCGAAAATTCGCCGGCGAAAAATCCGCTGTGACTATAAAATTGCCACGTGTCAAAATTGCTGCGTTAATAAAAATTGTCACTTGTCAAAATTATTAGGACACCCATTGACTTTAATGCATTTGGACAAAATAGTCGCCTGTATAAAAATTTTAGCTCGTGTCAAAAATTTTGCAGGTCAAACTCATTTTGACGCCCATTGACTTCAATGCGCTATGCAAATTCGGCAAAGCGAAATGGGACAAATTCGCCCATCACTAATCCTGTTGTCTTCTCAGTGATTCTAGAATCTATGGAACAAATAATGGGCTACAGCGTTCCTTTAATGCCTAGGAGGTAGAAAGCAAAATACAAAATGCAGAAGCAACCTGCCATATTTTTTTTAGCATAGCCAAACCCAAGGCTGTTTCAATAGTCAAAATCCTTTGTTTTTTGGGAATATCATCTGTAGCAGGAGTCCCTATCCTTTTTATCCGTGAGCCACATTCAATTGTAGAGTTGGTGAGCAACACAAGCATGAAAAATGTTACTGTGGGTGCCAAATAAGGGCTGTGATTGGCAGTTTGGTAGCCCTTGTGTTGACTGGCAGCCTACAGGAGGCTCTGTGTCAGGTTGAGCTACAGGTGAGTGTAAAACAGGTAGGAGTCTATGTGCTGTGTAACACAGATAATACAACACCTGATGGTAGACAAAAGTCATGTTGAACGATGAAGATCAGGTGGGAACATGGGCAGGAACAGGGAATCAGGTAGGGACTCAGGAACAACGCAGGAATCAGAAGAACACAGGAACAGAATATCGCTAGATCTAGCTATGAGACTTCAATGATCAAGCAACTAGTGGTTGAAGGAAGTAGGCTTATAAAGTCCCGTAATTGCCGATTGAAGCCACAAGGACTTAATGAGGAAGGAGGAGGTGAGTGTGAACATTGGATGCCAAATAAAAATACCTATTAACATTGTGAAGCTGAATCCCAGAAGTCCCAAGTGGCTTGGTAATGGTAATCCAGTGCTGAGTTATCACACATTCCAGAGTTCAATTACTGGCAGATCTTGACACTCTGGTAGTACGCTTGCTTTTAGGCAACCAAAACTTGCCTCCAAGCCAAGAATTAAAAAATAATCACCTGCATTGAGGCCACTGGAAGCAACAGCCAAGGGGTTGTGAGGAACATGTTGCTCTTGAGCCACTGCTTGGAGATCACTGCTTTACATGAACACCTTCTTCTGGATGCATTACTGCACAATCCAGAGACTTATTCTTAAAAGCTGCCTTATTATGATAGCATGGATGTTCAGGTCGGACACACATTAGCAACATTTATTTACCCTTTCATGCTAACATAGTGGCACCATTAGCAGCCTGTGATAAACTTAACCCTGCAGTACACGTAGGCGGGGTGCTTATTAAGGTAATATAAATACTGATAGGAACTGGATTCCTTCTGTTTTTAGTGCATTATAACACTAAACAAATAAAAACTTAGCGAAAAGTAGCTTATTACTAATTATATGAATATATTAATGTATTTAACCCACTACAAGTCATAAAGAACAGAATAGTCTATCTTATTTTCAAGCCTAAGGATTTATAACAACTAAACACAACTTTAGATTTATTGCACGCATTTTTAACCTGGGAATGATCAATATGACCTTGAAAAACTTCTCTAGTCTGATCTATTATGCGGATGTGCTTTGAATCTTAAACAGCAAATGCAAGGTCTCCAATCATGTTATGTGTGATAACCTGTACGAGCGAATATTAAAAAGAGGTAGAGATCAGCATGTGAGATTTAGAGATGTTGGTGATTTTTTAAATCATTTTTTTTTATATAACACAGACATATGACACATAGTTTTACAGTTTATAATTGACAGTCCCTGCTCCAGTTTAGCTTAAAGTGTAATGGGGTAATGTAATAAAAAAGTTTGCCCAAACAGCAAACCATTAAAAAGTTACCTGCTATGGGTTCCTAGTAGTGATGTGCGGGTTGACCCGAAACCCACAGTGATCCATGGGTTGATCACCAGTTGGGCGAATTCGGGTTAAAATTTGGCCAACCATTGCAGGTTAGGGTTAGGTGCAGGTCAGACATGGGAAGTGCACTCCTCCATTGCTTCTGAAGACTTCATGTCTTGGAAGCAGAGGCTTGCACAGAAGTAGAGCACAGATCGAGATGAACTCTGAGGCTCCTGTACTAGGTACAGTAGGTCAGTCTTTACCTCAGCAGTAGAATGCATGTTTAATGAGATTTGCCTCAAATCTAGGACCACTGCTAATCTAGTTATTAAAGTATTGTAGGTTTAGTGAACAAATTTGCCTGGATAATGTCCTGCAGTTGAGTAAATGTGCATAGCTAGCCCTGATGTAAAGACACTATGGAGTTGGAATGATCAGACATATAACAACTGCTTGTTAGATGGCAGAATTGCTAGTGCCTAATCAGTATTATGGATATGGTGACTATTTTAAACACTTTCCTTCCACAAATGGCAAGATACTAAGAAGCACGGATATTGTAGACTGGTCTCCTCGAGTTGAATATTTTGGTATCTTACAGGCCCAAGTTTGGGGCCAAAATGATTGCCACCCTCATATATACCTGGAAAAATCAGTTTTCTCCTGATGGGTCAGAATCTTGCACTTATGTCATCTGACTGCTTGACCCTTGGAACAATTTAGAAAAAAAATGTGGTTTTCCAATCTCACCAAACAAATTGACCGCTGTCCTGAAAGTGCTAGTGAAGTAAAAAATTGGAATAAACAGCTTGAGAAAGGGATTTGACCTGAAACATGGAAGGGCAGATTTATCAAGGGTCAAGTGTATTTGAGGGAATTTTCGAAGTAAAAATTTTTCTAAATTCAAAGTAATTTTTTGGATACTTCAACCATCGATACTAAGACTTCAAATTTACTTCGACTTCGATTCGAAGTAAAAATCATTCGACTATTCGACCATTCGATAATCGAAGTACTGTCTCTTTCAAAAAACTTCAACTTCAATACTTCGCCAACTTAAACCTGCCGAATTGCTGTTTAGCCTATGGGGGACCTCCTGTGTGTTTTGCTAAGGATTTTTTGGGAAAATCGTACTATAGTACGATAAAACCGTTCGATTCGAAGTACGATCGTACTACGATCGGAATATGATCGTACGATGAATGAAATCCTCCAACTTCAAATTCGAATGTCGGAGGATTCTATTCAATGGTCGAATTTCGAAGTTTTTTCTACTTCGAAATTCGACCCTTGATAAATCTGCCCCGTAGTGTTTACACTGCTAAATAAAGCAGGCACTTGCAGTTTGAAATCACAGCAATACTTGTAACCTTATAAAGGAATTGTTCAGTATAAAAATAAAAACTGGCTGTCCACTGATTGGCTACCAGGCAGTAACCAATCAGTGACTTCAGGGGGGGGGTCACATGTGTCATAACTGTTGCTTATGAATCCGAGTTGCATGCTGAGGATCAATTGCAAACTCACTGAATAGTTATGACCCATGTGGCCCCCCTTAGTAACTGACTAACTCAGAGTTAGAGAGCTGAAAAACAGGAAGTAGTATTCTGTTAGACAACCAATTACTACAGCCATTATAGATTACATTTTTGCCTAACTAACTCTATTAGAAACATTTTTTTTTTATTTTGGACAGCCTATCTCTTTACCCAGTTTTTATTTGTACGCTGAACTATTCCTTTAAAATGGACTTCACTTTAGCTTTAATATATTTTCATTTTACCTTTTATTCTGCATAATTGATTGTAGCTGCAGACTGATATTATCTCTCTTGAACGCCATGAAAAAATTGAAAGATGCGCTTCATAAATGTCTGTAAATCTGTTAAATGATTTCAGTTGAGCTTATTAGGTACAATATAGAACTGCAACTTAACCTTCTTTTACAAAAGTGATTAGTAGATTAAAAAAAAACAAAAAACTAAATCAGACCATAATCCAGTTTTTAGCGTATGATTTATAAACAGACTTTGCAACTTTAATAGGAGAAAGTCTGGGAATATGTGTTCTCTTGTACGGGACTGCAAATTCAGTTCCAAATGTTGCTTAACCTGAATAAATGATAGTCCTAGAAAATTATTTGTAGTGAAGATATTAATTATAGAAAACAACATCACTTATTTCCTAATATCACAGGAGAACTTACTACATATGTGGCACAAAGTCTACGGACCATATCGATGTGCAGACAGGCCCAAAACCCGCGGGTTGGAGCCAACTTCCACACAATGTTCATGGGCTGCAGAGGGATTCGGCTGAAATTTACCCTGCGCCCACCACTGACAAACCGTTCGCAGTTTTAACGTTTCATATGTTGTCTCTATATTTCTATTACGGGGGAATGTAATAAAAGTCGCAAAGAGAAAAACAATTCGCACCAATAAGAATAAAAATCCACATCTCGCAATGTACTATTGTTCCTTAAACTGTTATTACATTGCAAAATGTAATTGTGCATTGCGAAAATTAATTGCGCTCTCTTAAAGGGGAAGGAAAGCTAGTCGGCACAAACCCCCCACCCCCCCTCACGTTTGTTGCCCACCCTCCCTCCTCCCCCCTGGCTTACCCGTCCCGCTGGGCAAATGCCCCTAACTTGTTACTTACCCTTCTGCGCAAGTCCAGTCCAGGGAGTTCACAGACGACATCTTCTTCCACGCGATCTTCTTCCTGCTGTGAACGGCGTTTTGGCGCATGCGCAGTAGGATTATTTCGCCGGTACGATCTACTGCGCATGGGCGTGACTTTTGGCACATGCGCAGTAGATCCGTACCGGTGAAATGATCCTACTGTGCATGCGCCAAAACGCCGTTCACAGCAGGAAGAAGATCGCGTGGAAGAAGATGTCGTCTGTGAACTCCCTGGACTGGACCTGCGCAGAAGGGTAAGTAACTAGTTAGGGGGCCTTTGCCCAGCGGGACGGGTAGGCCAGGGGGGAGGAGGGAGGGTGGGCAACAAACGGGAAGGGGGGTGGGGGGTTTGCGCCGACTAGGTTTCCTTCCCCTTTAAGAAGTGCTTGAAGGTGTCGTAATCTTTTGGAGCAAACATAACGACTTTTTCAGCAAGAAGTTTTATTACATTTACTGTGCTTTGGCGCAAACTATAAAATTTGCAACTGGTCTTCCACTGTCAGAAGTGGTCACTAAACAGTTTCTGGGTTCGCAAAAGCTATATTAAATTCGCTCAAAAATTGTTAGTGCAAAGGCATAACTTTTCGCATTGCAAATATTTTTTCCGTTACCGACTTTTATTACATTCCCCCTGATAGGGTTTAAAAGATTTGCAAATCATCCCATTCTCGTTTTATTTACATTTTACACAAACTTTTCTGGAATTGGGTTTGTATGTATTACATCTTTATACCAAGTGCAACATTCAACGCTGGATTGTGAGTTGCCGGACAAATGCTAAATCCCAAATTTAGAAACAAAGTCAGGGGATAACGTGTGTTTAATAAAACACTCACACAATGTGTCAACAAATACACTAAGCTTAAAGGACATGTCAACCCCCCAGCCAAAAATATTATCTGTAAAAAGCCCCACTGTGATCTTTAAATACCTGCCTTTGCGGTCACTGAGAAGTTAACGGAGCGGCAGATCTGTCTGCATATTGGCAGCTGGCTCGCTTCCTCTACCCCTCCCTTTGGGATTCTCCTTGGCGTTTGGCGTGGGGAGCATGCACCCTTTCTCTGCGTCAGTACAGCTGAAGCTTGCGTCAAGTTTTTGTTGGTTAAAGCTACCGCAGAGAAAGCCCAGGCAGAAGGGACTATATGCACATACGCATTTAGAACAGGAAACCAGAAGCGATGACGCCAGGCAGAGAAAATGGCTGCCGGGTGAAACGTTTAATGCAGTTAGGCACAATGCGACGGTGCAGGACATAGCATACGAACATGATGTGGTTGGGGTCAGGGTAAGGTGCTCTATGCACACAGACTGGCACCACAAAAATACTTTACATATCCTTTAAGAAAAGCAACAACATGACTTCAGAACATAGATCTGCGTGATCATTTTTCAGAAGAAAAAAACAGGACAAAGAAAGGTTGTCCTTTAACATTCCAGACCACAACTATTTTCAATTTATACCATCAGGAAAGAAATACAAAAGCAGTAAGGACAAACCTACGTGGCTTAACATATAAGTAAGGAAGTTGTGAAGAAGGAAACATTTGAAAACGGCAAGAAACATCTTTTAGATTTAGAACCTATAAATATTACAGCTCAAAATCTTGTTTTACATCTATTCATTTATGATTTGAAGGAGGTACTGATAGCAATGTATACACACCACACTGGTAACCTGAATGACTAAGGGGCAGATGCATCAAGGGTCGAATATCGAGGGTTAATTAACCCTCGATATTCGACTGGGAATGAAAATCCTTCGACTTCGAAGTCGAAGGATTTTGCGCAAAAACTGCGATCGAACGATCGAAGGAATAATCCTTCAATCGAACGATTAAATCCTTCGAATCGACGATTCGAAGGATTTTAATCCAACGATCGAAGGATTATCCTTCGACCATAGGCTAACATTGGGTTCGGTTACTTTTAGGTGGGAACTAGGGGGTTGAAGTTTTTTCTTAAAGAGACCGACTATTCGACCATTCGATAGTCGAAGTACTAACGATTTTAAGTTTGAATCCTTCGATTCGAAGTCGAAGGTCGAAGTAGCCCATTCGATGGTCGAAGTAGCCCAAAAAACACTTAGAAATTCTACGTTTTTTTACTTGAAACCCTTCACTCGAAGTTAATGAATTGGCCCCTAAGTGTCTGATCAGTTTCTGGGCTTTATATTTTAAACCATGAATTTATCTGGTTGAGCTTTTTGGGGCAAAAAGTAGAATTTTTGGTGAAAAACATAGAATTTTGGAGATTTATTATCCCCCAATGCTGCAAAAAGCCTGAATCTGAAAATCATCCATCTCAGACCCGTCGAGGTCATGTATAAGTCAATGGCAGAGCTCCTATCCCAAATAGAAGATATCGTGGTCTGCTTTGGGTTTAGCCCAATAAGCCGATGATTTTGATGTTTCCGACCAAAAACTTGAAAATGGTGGGCTTTTTGGGAGAAAAGCCCAAAATAAACATTTGATTCGGGGTTTTGCTCGATTTTATTGTGTTTTTTACCTATCCGATTAATTAGAGTATTTCTAATTAATAAATAAGGTCAAATAGGGCATTGGAGTTTGCTTGATTTTTTTAATAAGATAAATTTGTGGTTTAGTAAATAACCCCGAGTGTCAATAACTGTCAGGTTATGCAAGTTGGATATTAAAAATCATGCAGGCTATTTATAACCCTTATGTGTCAAATTATTGATAGCTAAAGTATGTCGGAGTACTTATGGACCTGAAACAAGCAATGCCAGTGAGCAGCAGCACTAGCTATTGACCTGTATAGATGCAAATGATTTTGAATCCCCCCTTGTCACCTTTACAAATCCCCTTAGCCCAAGTGGAATTGTTTACATTGGAGAATATCCATTTAAGGGGAACATTATCACAATTTATACATTTTTTAAAGGCCTTATGCAACAAACTCTGTGCTGCTTTATTCAGCAGTAGATCTTTCCAGAGGACACAAGGGCATCTCTTGAAATTAGAAGAAAGGACATATTATCTTTAAGGAGACCTGTCACTTGAAAAAATTATTCCAAAACCCATTTTATCATGTTAGTCAAGCAAAATAAACTTTAATTAGACTATATCAATTATTTGAATCTTGTTTCCATCAGTCTGGGAATTCATAATTATAACAAGCAGGCAGGAGCCATTTTGTGGATACTGTTATTAAGACAAGCCTTGCATCATCTCAGAGCTTGTTTGTGCACCAGAATCGGGGGCCCGATGTCCAACCCCTATGCCCTGGTTACACAATTAAATGGTAAAGAGAAAGGGGGAATGTGGGAAGTGCAGTGACATCTAGGAAGTGCTGAATGGAAAGTGATAGTACTTGCCTGCCCCGCCTCTATGTCTAAGGCATAGAGGAGGAGCAGACTAGTGATGTGCGGGCCGGGCCGATACCTGCGGTTGGTTGGGTTCAGGCCAACCTCGCACTCCTCTTCGCGGCCACTTTCAAATGCCGGCTTCCAACTTCTGCCTGTTCGCCCTGCCTCTTTTGTGATGTCATCGGCAGGGCGGGTCTATGAAAGGAACCTGGAAGTTGGATGCGGAAGAGAGTCTGGAAAACCCCGCACATCACTAGAGCAGACAATATCTGATTGACAGATGAGATTTTTAAATGATATTTATGAATTATAACAGCTATGAATGCTTTAATAAAAAGAAGAATTTGGATTTCGTGTTTAATTTGAAAAGGACTTTTATCATACAGCTTTTTATGTCTGGGTGACAGGTCCAACTTAAGACGCAAAAAGGTTTTTCTACGGAGTTAGCAAGTCATTGTAAGCTTTTGAGAAATCGGGGGCAGCTTCCTTTGGATTGTTTAGAAACTGTAGCAAGCAATCAAATAGCTTCATGCAGTTGCTTGTTGCAGTCAACACTGAAAAACACGAATTGTTTTGCCATTACCATGAAGTTATATTAGCCTGGCCAACATCAAGTACAAGGTAATGACTTCCCATTACAAAAAAAAAAAGGAAAATGCAGCAAGGTTTTGTAAATACCACTTCTACATGGTAATTTCATGGTGAGATTTACTAAAATAAAGCAGCCTTCATTGTGTGGGAGCCCTCTACTTAGTACCTGGTCAGGTGCAGGTGTAAAATACAGGACTCCTCTGTGCCTTTCCACACTCAACTTTGAGCCACATAGTACAATGGGTGCACTGGTGCTAGGCACAATAAAACACAGGTACAAGTGAGCTGCACATGCTTTTAATAAAAATAATTGGCAGATTCATCAGTATAATAGCTGATGTGATGTCGGTGTGCCATTTCTACTAAAAAACAGTATATTTCACTGAGTGGAATAACGGTTGGTGGTTTTGCCTTCCTAACACATACTAATTATATAAATATATATATTAAAGCTGGCCATAGACGCAACGATCCGATCGTAAGAATTGTGGATTTGTACGATTTTCAGAACGTGTGTGGAGAATCCCGACATTTTTCGTCCGGCGGGGATCGGTCGTTTGGTCGATCGGACAGGTTAGAAAATTTCTGTCGGCTGCGGGTAATATCTCTGCGTGTATTGCCGATCTTACGATTTTCAGAGGGAGACTGTCACTAGCTTTTGTCGGACATAACTATCGTACGATTGCTGTCAGGGGCAGAACATCGGCTGATCTGTTCTTTAACTACTTTATTTGGTCGGAATGATAAGACTTTGATCTGAACGGTTAGTGACAGGTCGGGAGATGGGGAAGTCCAATCGTACAATGATTCGTACGATCGGATCTTTGCGTCTATGGCCAGCTTTACTGTAAAGTTTTGGCCAATCAGCCTTTAGCAGGAGGAATACAAATTATCCCTTCAAATTCTTCAGAAATTTCTTCCAACTTGCATCTGCATTCATCTTGCAGCTTTTGTAATTCAGCCTCCATTTTTGTGCAAACTTTTTGCAGTTCTTTAACCAGCTCCGTCGCATGGAAAGCTCTCATGTAAAGGTTCTTGCTCTGAGTCCCACTGGCTTCTCTAAAGACCAATCTGTATGGGCCATGGAGATCTTTGGCTTGTGCTCGCTGGGATTTCAGATCTTCTGTGTTCTTTTGTACTTCTTGCTTTATTTTCTTAAACATCAAACGCAATTCCTTTTCAGTGACATTCTTTTCTATCTCTTTGATCTGTGAGAGACAAAAAAAACAAAAAAACAATTAACTGAAGTACTCTTTTTTAATAATTAAAAGCTTTTTGGACAGATATGCTTGTAGCGCAGGGCCATTATGTAGTATTATATTGAAATGCTGCAAACTTGCAACATGGCCTGAAAAGCTGCATCTGCCTTTAAAGGAGTAATAAGCTTAAAAAAAAAACAAAAAAAAAAGATTATGGCTAGAAAAGCTGTATTTTTACCTATTGAACTTACTGAACCAACCCAGAAGATCAGCAGCCCTATAGCCTAATGATCTTTGCCTTCAAAGATATTCATAACAGCTCATACTATTTGATCTTGTTAGGCCAATATTTGCATGCCATTGGCATTGTACATACGCAGAATAATCTGAGCTGCTGTTCAAAGCTCAGCTTGGGGGGCTGTAAAGAGAATAATTTATCAGATTTATACTGTAAATATTATACACTGTATATTGTGAGTCAGGCCTGAATGTCAAATAACAGACATCTCAGAGCATGTGTTTTGCGAAACAGAAGGGAAAAGAAAATACTAACCTATTGACGGCTTAGCTTACCCTTGCATATCTGTAGTGCCTTCTATACATGCATAGCTTGGCAAGCCACCACCAGCTGCTGCCCTGTTCAAGCAGGGTCATAGACAGAAGGAAAACAGCTAGCTAGGTTATATATTCAGAAAAGAGGAGTCATAACTTAATTTTAGCAGCAGTTGTTGTAGCTATACTGTACATCAGAAACCAACTGAAGCCCTGTGCAGTGACAAGCCATAATTTGGGGGCTTTTAATGTACACATATATTTCTTAATAATTCTTGTATCTATAGCTGAAGGCTTTCAATGGGTTGATATATCTGTAATCTTGTTATGAGCTAATAGAGACCCTGACCAAATGTAGGACCTTAAAGGGGGACTCCAAGTATAAAACCCAGTATTCTATTCGGAGAGAAACTGTAATATAAAATTGCTTGTACATCAATAGACATTATAATGTTTAAACCTTTTTTTTTAAAAAAAATTATTTAGTTGGTTTTATCACAAATAATAATCATAACAAAAGAGAAAGCAAAGAGAAATAAAAGGTAAAACAAATACAAAGAAGAAATGTGGAAATGTGGCAAAGCGGAGGTCAGATTGAGAGGGGGGGGGCAAAGAATGCTAGGAGGATAAATCCTTCTGTAATGGCAGTTTTTTTAAGAAACTTAAAGTGAAGAATATCATTCCTCTAAACTACAGAAGATGGTCAGCAATTACTTGTTCCATGACATTTTACAAGTCCCATTGTTCATCATAATTGATCTAACTGATGTAAAACATATTTATAAAAGTCACAAATACATACTGCTTTACTGGTCAGATGACTTTATTCACGCTATAAAGGGAAAGATGTTACTGAAAATAGCCCATAATTTTGCCCTCTCATTACACAAAAAAGGAGTAATTTTTACAACCCCAAAGAGAATCCAAAATGGTCCGCCATTGTACTTAAAGGAGAAGCAAACCCTAAAGTTAAAAAAACCCTACCCCCCACCCTGCATAGACCCTCCCCCCAGCCTAGCTGCTACCGCAGGGAAATGCCCCTAAGTCTTTACTTACCCCTCGGTGCAGATTCTGTCCTGCAGCGTTCATGGGCGCCATCTTCTTCTCTTCGGTAATCTTCGGGAAGTAAGTGCGTATCGGCATATGTGCAGTTTCTATTTATAGGTGCACACCAAAGATTGGTGGTCGGGTGTGGGACTTTAAATAGAAGTGCTGGACAGGTTAGGGTCGGATGCGGTTGTTGTCGACCCACACATCACTAATGGCCACTTAGCACAGATGTCTCAGGGGGCTACTGACCCTCTAACTTTCAGACATGATCATACACAAGCAGATAAAAGATGCTGGTACTTTGTACTTTGAAGACAATTTAATGGTTTTACAGGATGGCTATCCATCCTAAGATGCAATAGTCTGGAAGGAATTCTAAACTTGGCAATATCCATCAAATGTCTGCATACATAGCTGTTTTTATTCTACATTAATTATATGTGGGGCATTTGATATAATTACATTATAATTTGACTCACTGGAGGGTGTCCGACATATTGGTTTTCCACTGTGGTTTAACCTGTACTTCTCCTTTAATATTTATCAAATTAAGAGTTGAATAGAGACATATCACATGCTTTGCAGTGCCCAATAAAATGACTATTTAACAGGCATAGGGCAATGACACACTGTTGCTATTTGTGGCCCTCTTTATGTAACGGCTACAAAACTCCATAGACAATACAGGAAATGCTCCCTGCTAAAATAATCAAATTGCATAATTGCTCAAAAATGCATATGAAGGCAGCATTGTCTATGGCAGGGTATTTTCTGGCATTTTGTACATCACTACAACAACAGGGGAGACAAATAGCAAAGTGTATTAGCCTAAAACAATGCATCATGTAGAAGTCAATGGCAGAGGTCCCTTCAACCATTTGAAGATGTTTGTAGCCTTCATGATGATCTGCATTTTTTCGGTGGGTTTCACTCGAAAACTCTGAGCGATTCAAGATTTCTTTTTTTTTTTTGCTGAAAACTTTAGTTTTTTCATAAATTAGAAAACATTTGAGTTATGAGTTCATTGAGGTATAAAATAACCTCACAAACCTCTAAAACTTGACTTTTGATAAATAAGCCCCATAAAGTTTGTTTCATGTTAATGCTAGTGACTTTCATTATCTGTGAAATTTGTCAAACCTTAATTAGCATTAGAAGTTGCAGAAGGTCTCTAATGAACTTATGTATAATTACAGCCATTAGCTGTGAGCAAAGCTGAACCCAAATCTGTAGAGTCCGCAGTTAAAGTTTTTGCTGAACTCCGAAAGCACATTTGCTATTTAAGGACAAATTTATTGATGGAATCAGATTAAACCCAGGAATAGGAGGGGGGTGTATAAACACAAGGCGCAAACGGCTAATGAAAATGTGGAAATTTACAGGTTCATTTACTAAGGCGTAACAATTCTTGTTCTAATCACATTTATGAATACAGCCAAAAATCTCCCCAAATTAGATTTAAACATTATTCATGCCAATTAAAATTGTTCTGTTGACAGCGTCATCACAGTTAATTATGTATTTAATAAGTGTAAGTTCTCCAGAGCCTTATAATCCTTTATTATATAGTTCTCAATTTCGACTTTTTAATACAAAGATACTATATATTCTGGATTAATGTCTGGTTTGCTTGCTATTCTGCTGTAAACTGATTTTTAATGGTAAAAATGAGATTAAAGATAAAGGCATATTGCACGAGTTAAGGGAAAGTCCTAAGAGTGTGGAGACAGGGAAGTTATAAAAGGGGAGGCCCCTTGGAAAGAACAGAGATGGGTCATGGAAAGAAGGACAAGCAGGAAAGGACTGACACAGTAGAGTCATCTCCAGGGAGAGGTACTGAATTGAGCTTGTGCGAGGCCTAGCCTGTGTAATAGCACACTATAGGAGTGTGAGATGAGAAAGGGTAATTAGCATGGGCAGCTATAGCCCCAACCAGGAGTGAGTGGGCATAGCGAACCAGCGGGTACCCTGCTAATCAGGACAGAAGAAGATAGTTAGAGCCAGAAGGGAGAACCGGTGATAAGTGTGAGACTTTCACTGGAACCACCTAGTGAGGGCGGTGTCAGAGCAAAACCTGGGACCAGGGGAGACGTGACGACTGGACCTCCTGGTGGGACACTGCAGGCTGAGGTGCAAGTGAGAAGGGACACTGGAGAACTGAGAAGTGCACCTGAGGGGCACATGAGGTGTATATCCCCCCAGAAATTACCAAAGTACCGTGAGGAGAAGTAACGGAAGATTTGAGCCCTGTGAAAGTGTTCCTGCTTGTGACTGGACTTAGTATGACCAAGTCAATAAAACAAGTTTGGGTCAACCGCAACTCCCCGCATCTCGCCTAGTGTTCTAGTGTAAGCTCTCTCCTCGATGAAAAGCTTACAGGCCAACACAGTGCCTGTGAGTGCAGACACAATAGCAAGAGGAGGAGAATGGCTTGGCTGTTTCTCTCTCTGCAATTATTGGCAGGCTGAACAATAACTGGCTTTGAAAATTCTGAAAAGGATTTAAAGTTACTCTTTGCATAATGGGAAGCAATTTCAAGGAGTTCTCAGATGAGTGGAGGAGAATTGTAGCAGTAGAGTTAATACAGACAGAGGTGGAAGTTATGGAGACCAGTTAGTTGAAAATTGCAGTGGTCATAGTGGGTTTAGCTTAAACAAAAATGAAAAACCATAGATTTTTCATGAGCAAAACAATATGCAAATAGTATGATTAATACAAGCCCTATGCATTGCACTCTTGTGGAATAAGGGGGTATATTGCCTCTTATCAGTGAGTTTGAACCTTGCTCAATGACATGACTTCCGGACCATACCTGCCCATTCCAAGATGACCGTCGTCGTTCTAAAAGTTCTTGAAGATACCTGGCTTTTTGGTCCAAGTCACTGTTTAGTTTGTCTATATCATGATTAAGATTGTTGCTCCACAGAGAAGTTGTATTTCTTTTGTAATCTTGCATAGAGAGACCTTGATCATTTTCAGGAGTGGACTCCAAGACACTCACCTTAAAGAAAGCAGAAAGACATATTAGGAAACCACAATATATATCATTGCTGACAGGGCAACATATAACAGTGCATCAGTTTGAGTTCACAGACTGGCGAAATAAAGAAAAAGAGTGCCTCAGATTAAGCTATTGTATTAATACCCTCTGTAGATGACATAAAGAGTGGATCTGATGTCATAGTTGGGGTTATTATTGGCTAATCAGAGACCATCAGAGATAATTAGTCGTGGTAATGATAAAATGTATCTAAAATTATTTATTATTAAATTAATTATTAACTTATTTAATTAAATGTAATTTTTTTTACATATGGAATTTTGCAACACACAAAAGAAATTCTAACCGACTTTTTAATACATACCTCAATTACATATTGTTGCTGGTTTGAAAGGTTTGAAACGGTATTTGCTACTGAAATCAGTTACCTGCCATTTGTTATTCCCTGAATGCTGACCCTAACAACATGTTCTGCTCAAATAATGTAGCAGAAATCATCTAAGACTCCAGTTTCACAAAGCATCACTTGTAGAATTCTCCTTTCCATGGATCTGCTAATTACAGAGGGGTGCTCGTTTATTATTGGAATTGGAATCTTGGCTGGAGGAAAGCCGATTAACTGTACAAATTTTGGTTGTAATAGTACACAGAGCCAGCAGCAACAGTGAACGGAGTAGCAATGGTGAAACCAATACCAGTAGAAATAGGACAAATCTATAAAATAAACGTATAAAGGAAAATGGCTCATTTATTATGAAAACAATTTTATTTGGATTTACTGCCCTTTAAAAGTGTTTCCAAAATGTTATGATGTCATAAACTATCATGGTTAACAATGTTCAAGATATTCTCTAGTATTTCGGAAGACTGCTTCATTATTCAAGTGTGGTAGTTAAACGGTTTCATGTACTTGAAGTTAGTTTAAGAGATTTCCCAGATTAACATTTTTCTGGAATTTACACCAAGAATTAAATGGGGGTTCTAGATTATTGTGTCAAATGGCAGAGCAGAATGGCATTCTGTAACAGTTACATAGTTACATAGTTACATAGTTAAATTGGGTTGAAAAAAGACAAAGTCCATCAAGTTCAACCCCTCCAAATGAAAACCCAGCATCCATACACACACCCCTCCCTACTTTTAATTAAAATTCTATATACCCATACCTATATTAACTATAGAGTTTAGTATCACAATAGCCTTTAATATTATGTCTGTCCAAAAAATCATCCAAGCCATTCTTAAAGGCATTAACTGAATCAGCCATCACAACATCACCCGGCAGTGCATTCCACAACCTCACTGTCCTGACTGTGAAGAACCCTCTACGTTGCTTCAAATGAAAGTTCTTTTCTTCTAGTCTAAAGGGGTGGCCTCTGGTACGGTGATCCACTTTATGGGTAAAAAGGTCTCCTGCTATTTATCTATAATGTCCTCTAATGTACTTGTAAAGTGTAATCATGTCCCCTCGCAAGCGCCTTTTTTCCAGAGAAAACAACCCCAACCTTGACAGTCTACCCTCATAATTTAAGTCTTCCGTCCCTCTAACCAATTTAGTTGCACGTCTCTGCACTCTCTCCAGCTCATTTATATCCCTCTTAAGGACTGGAGTCCAAAACTGAACTGCATACTCCAGATGAGGCCTTACCAGGGACCTATAAAGAGGCATAATTATGTTTTCATCCCTTGAGTTAATGCCCTTTTTTATGCAAGACAGAACTTTATTTGCTTTAGTAGCCACAGAATGACACTGCCCAGAATTAGACAACGTGTTATCTACAAAGACCCCTAGATCCTTTTCATTTAAGGAAACTCCCAACACATTGCCATTTAGTGTATAACTTGCATTTATATTATTTTTGCCAAAGTGCATAACCTTGCATTTATCAACATTGAACCTCATTTTCCAGTTTGCTGCCCAGTTTTCCAGTTTAGACAGATCACTTTGCAAAGTGGCAGCATCCTGCATGGAACCTATAGTTCTGCACAATTTAGTATCATCTGCAAAAATAGAAACAGTACTTTCAATGCCCACCTCCAGGTCATTAATAAACAAGTTGAAAAGCAAGGGACCTAGTACAGAGCCCTGCGGTACTCCACTAACAACACTGGTCCAATTAGAAAATGTTCCATTTACCACCACTCTTTGTAGTCTATCTTTTAGCCAGTTCGCTATCCAGGTACAAATACTATGTTCCAGGCCAACATTCCTTAATTTAACCAGTAACCTTTTGTGTGGCACTGTATCAAATGCTTTAGCAAAGTCTAAGTAAATCACATCCACTGCCATCCCAGAATCGAGGTCTCTACTTACATTCTCGTAAAAAGAAATTAAGTTAGTCTGGCAAGATCTATTACGCATAAAACCATGCTGGCACAAACTCATAGTATTATGATTTGCTATGAAGTCCAGTATCTTATCCTTTATTAACCCTTCGAAAAGCTTTCCTAATACTGACGTCAGACTAACTGGCCTATAGTTTTGAGGCTGAGAACGGGATCCTTTTTTGAATAGAGGCACCACATTAGCAATTCGCCAGTCTCTTGGCACAATACCAGATCTCAATGAATCCTGAAAAATTAAGTAAAGAGGTTTGGCAATCACAGAGCTAAGCTCGCTAATTACCCTGGGATGAATACCATCTGGCCCTGGACCTTTGTTAATCTTAACCTGTTCAAGTCTCTTTTGAATTTCTTCTTGTGTGAACCATGCATCATTAGTTGTATTACTAGAATTGGGAGTGCTAAGAAGGAAACCTTCACTTACTGGTTCTTCATTTGTGTAAACAGATGAAAAATACGAGTTCAGAATCTGCGCTTTTATTTTGTTTTCATCAACCAGCTGATCCCCCTCTGATAGTAAGGGTCCCACCCCTTCCTGCTTCATTTTTTTACTATTGACATATTTAAAAAATAATTTGGGATTTTTTTTACTGCTTGCTGCAATATCCTTTTCTATAGCAATTTTAGCTTGCCTTATAGCTTCTTTGCATGATTTATTGGCCTCCTTGTACCTTATAAATGTTTCGGCTGTACCAGCTAACTTGAAAGCCTTAAAAGCACGTCTTTTCTTACCCACCTCAACACCAACGCTTCTATTGAACCATAAAGGTTTTGCTTTGCAACGACGTTCCTTGCTTACAAGTGGAATATACTGACAAGTATATTTATTAAGCAGCATTTTAAAGACTTCCCATTTTTGTTCTGTGTTTAACCCTGTGAAAAGCATTTCCCACTTAATATGTTGCAGAGATGCCCTTATACTGTCAAAGTTTGCACGTCTGAAATTTAGTGTTTTAGTTACTCCCTTATAGAATTGCTTCTGCAACAGAATCTCAAAGGAGACCATGTTATGATCACTATTCCCTAAATGCTCACCCACACAAATGTTAGAGATGAGTTCAGTATTGTTAGTTATTACAAGGTCCAAAAGAGAGTTATTCCTAGTAGGTTCTTGAACGAGCTGGAATAAAAAGTTGTCATTCAGCATATTTACAAACCTACTAGCTTTTTCTGTCTTAGCAACCCCATTACCCCAGTCAATGTCTGGATAATTGAAGTCACCCATAGCAACAACTTGACCCAGCTGTGAAGCCGCTTGTATCTGCAAGAGTAGCTGGGCTTCATACTCGACACTTATACGAGGTGGTTTATAGCATACACCAATGATAATTCTTTTTGATACCTTTTGCCCAGTCGAAATCTCTACCCAGAGTGATTCTACACCCTCACCAGTGCCAGCTATTTTTATTTCTTTAGCGCATGGCTTTAATTCAGGCTTTACATACAAACCCACTCCTCCACCCTTTTTAATCCCTCTGCCCCTCCTAAAAAGGGTGTAACCATTTAAATTCACAATCCAGTCACATGTTTCATCCCACCAGGTCTCAGTGATACCAATTATATCATAATTTTTAGAGCATGCAATTAATTCTAGGTCTCCCATTTTACCTGACAAACTCCGTGCAGTTCTATGGACAGACTGGCTAGCGCGGAGCAGTTATTCAGAATGCTCGGGACCTGGGGTTTTGCCCATAAAGGGTCTTTCCATAATTTGGTTCTCCATACCATAAGTCTGCTAAAATAAAAAATCATTTAAACATAAATTAAAACCAACAGGATTGTTTAGCTTTCAATAAGGATTAATTAAACACAGGTATGGGATCCGTTATCCAAAAACCCATTATCCAGAAAGTTACGAATTATGAAAAGGCTGTCTCCTATAGACTCCATTTTATCCAAATAATCCAAATTTTTAAAAATTATTTCCTTTTTCTCTGTAGTAGTAAAACAGTAGCTTGTACTTGATCCCAACTAAGAGATAATTAATCCTTATTGGAAGCAAACCCAGCCTATTGGCTTTATTTTATGTTTACATAATTTTCTAGTAGACAAGGTATGAAGATCCAAATTATGGAAAGATCCATCTGGAAACCCCCAGGTCCTATGCATTCTGGATAACAGGTCCCATACCTGTATTAATAAATGTTCAATAGCGGCACTCCAAGAATCAGGACTTTTCTATAACCAAACAAGCTTTCTGGTGTCAGAGACCCTCAAAGCGTAGTGTCCACCCACTGGGCCCCTTATGGATTTACAATGTCAAAAGAGACTAGGTGCTTCTGAAAATCAGAATAATGGACCCTCCAGAGCCTGTCTGCATGGTTTTTGGATCACAGTCAGGAATGGCCACCTTTCAACTGAATTTCCTCAGAAACCCGATGATTTCTCAAAAGGGTCTTCGTCTTTCTTGCATTTCCTTCATACCCTCCTCTTCAGTCCTTGAGAACTGGTGCCCATGAAATGCGTCGGACAAGAACTCTGCTGATCGTGGATTTGCAAATCATCTCCTCTGTGACGGTGTGAGTGTAACGCATGAAGTCTGAATCTTAGGTACTAACTGCAGTGGTGAAAAGAATATGGAACTAATTGATGCGGTGATCACACTGAGAAGGTTCTGAGGAGGTGCGGTGGTTGGGGTTCACAGGCAGATAAGATTCCTAATGTTGTCTTATTTTAACATTGTAAGTGCATATGATTAGGGGAGTATTGGGTAAAATAAAAGTGGAAAAATGACTACCTTAGAAGGATTCCCCAGTTGTTGCTTTTTTTATTTATAGAATAAAGGGATACTGTCATGGGAAAACATGTTTTTTTTTTTTCAAAATGCATCAGTTAAAAGTGCTACTCCAGCAGACTTCAGCACTGAGATCCATTTTTCAAAAGAGCAAACAGATTTTTTTATATTTAATTTTGAAATCTGACATGGGGCTAGACATATTGTCAGTTTCTCAGCTGCCCCCAGGCATGTGACTTCTGCTCTGATAAACTTAAATCACTCTTTACTGCAAGTTGGAGTGATATCACCCCCTCCCCCAGCAGCCTAACAAAAGAACAATGGGAAAGTAACCAGATAGCAGCTCTCTAACACAAGATAACAGCTGCCTGGTAGATCTTAGAACAACATTCAATTGTAAAAGCCAAGTCCCATTGAGACTGATTCAGTTACATTAAATAGGAGAGATAACAGCCTGCCAGAAACTATTTCCATCCTAAAGTGCAGGCACAAGTCACATGACTGGGGGCAGCTGGGAAACTGACAATATGTCAAGCCCCATGTAAGATTTCAAAATTGAATATAAAAAAATCTGTTTGCTCTTTTGTAAATTGGATTTCAGTGCAGAATTCTGCTGGAGTAGCACTATTAACTAATGTGTTTTGAAAAAAACATGTTTTCCCATAACAGTATCCCTTTAATTATATCATAATTGGTGTCAAGAGATATCAATCACCCTATAATGATTGGTCATTGAAAATGGATTCTTCAGATGAGCTTCTAAAGTGATTTCTTGAGCAATGGCCACACAGGGCAGAATTGATACAAGTTTTAGCATTACAATAATGTCTGCAGCTCCAGCAAAATCAATGCAGTTGTACAACAGGAGGCAAGACATGCGCCTGCAGTTAAGCCGATCACCCCAGTAATCGCATTGCTTAGCTTCATGCAGATGGCGTATATAACTTTTCTCCAGCAACATTCTGGCATCCTTGAAAAATGAAGGAGTTAATAGAAAAATGATTTGCGCTGCTATTATGACTTGTAGTATTTACTTCAGTCTGTCGAGAAAAGAGTCGCCTAGTCATGCTTTATGACAGCGCCTCCAGATGTGTTTTATGACAGAGCACACAGATGAGCGGTAATCTGAGCAAAATCATTGGCTGTCTGTCTGCTTGACCCAGACATTCTATTGTTTACAGCGCTATAAAAAATAAACTCTAATTACTATTAACTAGTACAGTGAAAGAAAGGGGAAAAAAAGGTTAGCCAAAGCAACGTGTGTATGACGGAGATACCTCAAAAAATATAAATGTAAATGAATTCAAGGCATTAGATGAAACATAACAGAGTTTCTAATGTCGAAAGACATCAATAAATTGCCCATTGCACGCTTTAACAGAATTATGGGTTATTGTTCTTATTTGGTATGTCCCACTTTAGGGTGTCCAGCTCCAACTGAACCTTAAAGGAAAACTATACCCTCGAAAATGAATACTTGAGAAACATATAGTTTATACCAAATTAAGTGGCATATTAAAGAATCTTGTCATACTGATATATATATTTAAGTAAATATTGACCATTTACATCTCTTGCCTTGAACCATCTTTTCGTGATGGTCTGTGTGCTGCCTCAGAGATCACCTGACCAGAAATACTGCAACTGTAACAGGAAGAAGTGTGGAAGCAAAAGACAGAACTCTGTCTGTTAATTGGCTCATATGACCCAACATGTATAGTTTGTTTGTGTGCACCGTGAATCCTAGGATCCCAGGGGGCCGCCCTTATTTTTTAAATGGCAATTTTCTATTTATGATTACCCAATGGCACATACTACTAAAAAAAGTATATTATTATGAAAACTATTTATTTACATGAAGCAGGGTTTTACAAATGAGCTGTTTTAAGCAATATATCTTTATAGAGACCTACATTGTTTGAGGGGTATAGTTTTCCTATATATATATTTTTTTTTATATATATATATATATATATATATATATATATATATATATATATATATATATTAGGTATGCACCAAATCTACTATTTTGGACTCGGCCGAACCCCTGAATCCTTCGCGAAAGATTCGGCCGAATACCGAACCGAATCCGAACCCTAATTTGCATATGCTAATTAGGGGTGGGAATGGGAAAAAAAATTTCTTCCTTGTTTTGTGACAAAAAGTCACGTGATTTCCCTCCCCGCCCCTAATTTGCATATGCAAATTAGGATTCGGTTCGGCTGGGCAGAAGGATTCGGCTGAATCTGAATCCTGCTGAAAAAGGCCGAATCCTGGATATATATATATACTATTTAAATTACCAGCACACATTTACTGGTTAACTGTTGCCTGGGTGCTCGCTACATTAAAATTTCATAAACCATATAGAAGAAGTGGCACTCACAGGCGGCAAAAAAATAGGGGCGGCATGCCGCCCAGCCGCATTATGGGGACGTGTGTGTCCCCATTCAATTACACTAGGGCCGTCTGTGCTTTTTCGCAGGCGCACCTGGAATTAGAAGTGTAGGCGGGCGCTAGGACCGTGCGGCCGCCTCATCAGACCGCGCGGCCTAGGGGCAGCAGCTGAAGAAATCCGGCACTGAATAAACTAGTACCTCGTACTTGATCCCAACTAATACAGGAATGGGATCTCTTATCCGGACATCCAGAAAGCTCCAAATTATCTATGGTCTCCTATAGACTCCATTTTGTTCAAATAATCCAAATTTTTAATTTTCTTTTTTGCTTTAATAATAAAACAGTACCTTGTACTAGATCCCAGCTGAGATATAATTAATCCTTATTGGAAGCAAAACCGGCCTATTTAATTTAATTTAATATTTACGTGAATTTCTAGTAGACTTAAGGTATGAAGATCCAAATTACAGAAAGGCAATGACAACCAACCAAACAACTGTATTTCTCGTTATCAGACACCATGGTTGTACAAAAAGACCCACAAAAACGGCTTTCTTTTTTTTCTCCTGAATGTAACAGATATAAAATGTGCTTTCTGTGGCAGCGTGCAGCTGTTTTTACTGAGCTGAAGATAAAATGTCAACTCCGGAATAAGCATAGTAATTTGCAGAAATCTTATTCCAAGAGTTAAATGCCACATCAAAAATCACAGTGCTATTCTCGTTTCCTACTTTATTAATATGTGCAATTTCGCTTGATCCTAAATTGACTCTGGCGTGCCTTCCTTAAATGCAAGGAACGTGCATCAGCATAAAATAAAGCCTAATGAACCTCAGCCATATTATTTTATGCACTTACTCTATTTTAAAATGTATAATTGAGACGTGATCTTTTTTTTCAGTGCCATGATGCTGCCCCTAAAAGCCCTTTCCTGGTTTAAACCACAGCAGGGGGGACGCTTATGTTATGACTCACATTGGAGAATATCAAGGTAGCAGCAGCTAAGAGCCATCCCTTGCTGTGGCTGAAAGGGTGAGCTTCTAGCAGGAGTCTCAGTATGCTGCCTGCTAAAAAGAATTTTCTTTTTTGGAACAAAACTATAAGTTTAAAGAGAATTAAAATAACATGGTTTATGTTCATGGGCCTCTGTTTAATGCGGACATTCCCTTATGCTTGAAAAAATCAGAACTGCATGTGGTAGAAGAAAAATGCTATATAAGGCAACAATTAGGGGGTTATTTACTAAACTCCAAATGCAACAATCACGAAAAATTCATGTTTTTGTTTTTTTTTTTATAAAATCTGACTTTTAAAAAAAAAAATCACAAATTTTTCGGAATTTATTAAACCCGAGGCTTGGAAAAGTCTGAATCTTAAAATCCGGCATCTCAGACGTGTCGAGGTTGCATATAAATCAATGGGAGAAGTCCCAAAGATTTTTTGTGCGCTGGGTCTTTGGCAATACCCTGAAGTTTTCGGACAAAATTCAGTTTTTGGGTGGAAAATCCGGAAAAAATCGTAAAAATTGCATGACAAATTCGAAAAAAAATTGAAAATATGATTTTTTTATAATTTTTCTGGGTTTTTTCCCCACAAACATAATTTTCGGGAAAGTGTATTAATAAATAAAACCAAAAAACCTGTGCAGATTTGGTCTGAGTTTTTTCAGAAAATATTGAGATAAATTCGGACTTTGATAAATAACCCCCTTAATATATAGAACATTATATTTTATCTGGAGGACAGTTCGGTGCTTTTTTCATTATTCAATTCCACAAAACGAATATTAAATAGAGGTTTTATGAAAAATGTTGAAGTCGAATAAACACATGGGAAATTTACATTAGAACGAAAGTGCAGGTGAAGAAACAGCTAAAAAATCGCCTTTTCTTCGGGGCGACTAATCTCCCTGAACAGCTTTCCCCTGCCGGCTAGAATCGAAATCGTCGGCGGGATGGCACCAAGTTTACTCATGAGGCAACTTCAAAAAAAAGAAGCTCTCCGAGTGCCATCCCGCTGGCGATTTCGATTCTAGCAAGTGGGAAGGCAGTTCGGGGAATTAATCACTCATAGAAGAGGCGATTTGTCCTGTGTGTCTCTGCCCTTAAGGCGTTTATTTATCTTAAATTAATCGAGTTTTCGAGCTATACCCACCAAAAAAAACTCAATCATGAAGGCTACAAACATCTTCACAAATGGTTCAGGGGACCTCTGCCATTGACTTCTACATGACCACGACAGGTTTTAGATGATGTATTATTAGATTCCAGCTATTGCCAGGGTCAGGATATAATAAATATTTTTTTTAACCCGAAAATTAGTATTTTGACTGAAAAATACCCTAGAAAACTCGAATTTTGTTTTTGAAAAAACAAAACAAAAAACAAACAACTATACCGCTGATAAATAACCCCCTTAATCTAAGCAAGATTTCATTGTATGGTAATTACACATTTTTAGTGATTTCAAATAGTGATGAGTGACTTTTCATTGCTAATGAAAGCATCTGTCCACCCTTTTAATGTTCCACTGCTGGTTCTGGCTACAGTATATCATTAAATATATATATATCATTAAAGCAATTTTGTAGACACTCCATGTCCTACAACACTTCAGTGCAGGGTATAGCAAAGGAAATATACATATTATACTATAGCCATTACATTTTGAAGTTAACTTGTCAACTTTTTGCTAAATGTTCAGTTCCCCCCCCCCCTCGCAAAAAAAAACAACCTTGCTTATCAATCCTGTAATGAGAGCAATGCAGTGTATAAAAAACAAACCTCAAGTCGAATTTGGTTTAAATTTGGGAGTAAATGATTATTTGCTGTGTTGGATATTCCTGGGACAGAAACAAAGTGACAGTAGGCAAAAAGGGAAGCATAACCCAAAGTAATGTTTTCTGATAAAGAAGGAAAACTAAGATGAGAATGAACTTCATTCATTGTAAGCTTTGAATTGTTCTGGCACAACCGCACGTATAAAATTAGTTCCCCTCATCTGATAAAAGCACTTTACTTACATCTCACTCTTGGTTTAACAAATTTACTCCCATGTAATGAAAGACACTTACGGGGTTATATATCAAAGTCCAAATTTATCTCAATATTTTCTGCTACAAGCTCCGATCAAATCCGCTCAGGTTTTTTTACACTTATTTATTATTGCATTTTCCCGAAGATTTGCTTTGCAGGAAAAAATCTGATTTTCACTATTTTTTTTTTAATGAATTTCACGTTTTTTTCAGAATTTTCACCCGAAAACTCAGAAAACTTTGGGGTATTGCATGAAAGCCAGGGCACATCAAAAAATCATTGGGACTTCTCCCATTGACTTATATGCAACCTCGACAGGTCTGAGATGCCGGATTTTCAGATTCTGACTTTTCCATCCTCAGGGTTTAATAAATTCCCGAAAAATTTTTGATTTTTTTAAAAGTCTGATTTTATAAAAAACAAAATCACAAATTTTTCGTGATTTTTGCATTCGGAGTTTGGTAAATTACCCCATTATGGGACGATTTACTAAAACTCAAATTAATCTAAATTTTTTAAGAAAACAAAGTCAACCAAACTCCCTTCCACGAATGAAACTAATAAATCAATAATTATTCTCAAAAAAATTGGATTAACAAAATATCGCAACAATATTGAGCGTCGATTTGTATTGTACGATTGATGCTCTGAAAACTCGATTTTATCTAGTTTTGGCTGCGAAAACACGACTTTGTTGGATTATCTAGCTCACAATGTCAAGAAACAACTTCAGGGACATCTGCCATGGACTTCTACATGACCGCAACAGGTTTGGGATGGAGTATTTTCAGATAAGGATTTTAGCAGCTTTAAATATTTTTTGCACCTGAAAAATTTTCGTTTTTCGTTTAAAAACCTCGACCAGATACATTTGAGGTTTAATAAATGGGCCCCTTAGTCTGTCCAGGTGTAGTATACCAGAGAGCAATAAGATGCTGGCTTTTAAACAGATGAATAGTAAATGCTACTTGCTGATTGGCTGCTATATATAGTTATATTATATATAGTTAAACTTGTAGCAAACGTTGCACCTTTTATTACATAACCCCCCTATATATATACTGATTAACAGACTAATACCCTAGAAACTTACCATCCACTGCCAGTACACTGGTTCAAGGCGCTTCCATTCCATATATGCTTCTAGGTTTGTATTTTCTGATTGAAGCAACTGCAATAACTGTTGGGGGAAGAATAAAAATAAGGATTTTGATTATTTATTAAAACTGAAAACGGACAAATATCAAAACAAATGATTTCTTATGGAAGAAAAAGGTAGTCTGCCGAAAAATGAATATGGCTAAAAATGCCATATTTTATATACTGAACTTATTGCACGAGGCTAAAGTTTCAGCTTGTCAATAGCAGCAATGATCCAGGACTTCAGACTTGTCACAGGGGATCACCATCTTGGATACTGTCTGAGACACTCACATACTCAGTGGGCTCTGAGCAGCTGTTGAGAAGCTAAGCTTAGGGGTCGTCGCAAATTATCAAGCAGATAAACTTAGGTTTTCATTTTTTTTTTTATTTGTGCTTTTTGAGTTATTTAGTTTTATATTTAGCAGCTCTCCAGCTTTCAGTTTCAGCAATCTGGTTGCTAGGGTCCAAATTACCCTAGCAACCATGCATTGATTTGAATAAGATTCTGGAATATGAATAGGAGAGGGCCTGAATAGAAAGAGGAGTAATGAAGAGTAGCAATAACAATACATTCGTTGCCTTATAGAGTATTTGTTTTTTTATCATTGGGGATATTGTCCTCCTTATACTGAGCAGCGGAATCCAGCTAGTTGAAGAGGCCAGGTGTGTAGGTGTACTACCCTTACTGCCCATTCTGCCCCCTTATCTAAAGAGAGCTCTCAGTGCAGGTGATCATGTTGGAGCATGTGCAGGCTTGGGGTGAGGTGAAAAATAATCTTTGTCTCATCAGTGTCAGACTCACTGGAGCCCAGACAAAGACCCAATAAGCTAAAGAATAAATTTGTATTCAATCTGTTGATGTAGTCCTCCCCCAACAATTGACATCCCAGCTGCAGGAGCCATAGAAGCAGTAACTAGGGGTCAGGGAGGGGAGGGAAGGATTTTGTTAAGAATGGAATTCGGGAGGTTTTTAAAGTAACAGTCAATAGTATCTTTTTAATAGAAACAGAGGGAAAAACACACATGAAACCCTTACTTACACCTCAAGACAGAACATATAAGAGCATATATTTGTTTCCTCAAATTATTCATAATAATAAAGGGGACATACGCGTTTGAGCACTTTTACAATTTACAGTTTAACGTACTGATGGCAGGAAACAGTTTCTGATGGTTCTCTCCTCAGTTAGCAAAGCTTTTATCTGCAGAAGGTAGAATAATGAAGGCAAGTCTCTGGTTCCTATGGGTTACTGACTGTGCTGGGTCAGTTTACCAGGTGTTGGTAAACTAATCTAGTAATCTCAGAGTAATTTCTCCTGAATTTATATTACTATTAATATTTACTTTTAAAAGTCACTATGTAGGAAGAAGATTTTCACTTTAAAGACCCTTGTTTCTGTGAGAAAGTCGGATCTTTCTAACCTTGGACAAGTCACAAAATCTATTGGTATCCCAGCATATTAGTGTGTCTATGGATGACAAATGTTACTGCTGTAACTACACTTTGAGCCCCTTGGGAGAAACAGGTTATATAAATCTCCCATTGCTATTTTCTATTGTTTTAAAGCTTTTGCTCACTTCTTGATAGAAAACTAGAACATTTATTGCAGATGACCTAACCACCAGAATACTGTGCTGCTCCACATTAATAACATTGCTTCAGGAATGTCAGCCATTAAAGGCACAATAACGCAATTATTTTTTTTATTTTGCTTTAACATATGGAGATCAATATATGATATTATACTTCTACAGAAATATTCAATTGTCTGTATACATATTTCTCTTTCTGCTCTCTTTTTGTGTGGTTTCTGTGTATGGTAACCTCAAACAGCAGAAATTATTCATAACCAAAGATAACCCTGTGCCTTTAAGTATGTAGCCTACATTTCAAACTTTAAAAATTTTTTCTTATTTTAAGACTTTTTGAGTTTTTAACATGTTTTTTTTTTTTTAACATTTTAACCGTTTTTTCGACAAAAAAAATACCTTGCCAGACAGATATGGATAGAGGCAAGGAAGGGTGCCTTTCAAATTATTTTAACGGGAATCAGAGAGTCACAAGAGACTGGATTCAAATATAGTCCGTTTTGTTTGCTGGACTGTCAATTTCAGTTTACTAGAAAATCATGTAAACATTAAATAAACCCAATAAGCTGGTTTTGCTTCCAATAAGGATTAATTATATCTTAGTTGGGATAAAGTACAAGCTACTGTTTTATTATTACAGAGAGAATGGAAATCATTTAAAAAAATTTGGATTATTTGGATAAAATGGAGTCTATGGGAGATGGCCTCTCCATTTCGGAGCTTTCTGGATAGCGGATTTCCGGATAACGGATCCTATACCTGTAATATAATTGCAGGCTTATTTCAGAGCAGGGGCTGAGCAGAAAGCCTGAAGGAACAGTCCAGTCTGAATCTGCACAGTAAGGCAAAAATGTAATTATAAAGCATGATCCCAAAAGATTAACTGAAGATTTACATCTCTTCTATCCACCAAATGACAAATGCTAAGACATCAAAATATTTTCGAGACGCCAGTGACCATAGCTCTGCTCCAGGCTCGTCAAAGTGTCACCGAACCATATAAATAGCCACAAACTGTATTGGAATTCCATAATCATGTCTGACATTACAAAAAAACTAAAACTAATGTGAAGAAAATGCACAATCACAAATTATTTTCTACTTAGAGAAGAAAAGTCATCCTGCACTTGGGTGTGCCAAATGTTAGGCACCCCAAGTGATTGTATTTACTTACCTGAAACCCAAGTGCAGGATGACTTTCCTTCTCCTTTAACGCTAGTCAAAAACAGTAAGAGCAATCATTTGGCTTTATTAAGCACTGGCGAATCACAGTCTGGGCCTATTGGTAACATTTTCTGACATCACCCCACCTGAAAGTCACAACTTTGGCTAGGGTCCCCCATAGAAGTCCAAGTTTAGCTCATGAAATGAGTACAGATATAATACAATATTAGTATACAGGTATGGGATCTGTTGTCCAGATCTGTTGTCCAGAAAGATCCGAATTACGGAATGGCTCCCATAGACTCCATTTTATCCAAATAATCCAAATTCTAAAAAAAATATTTTCCTTTTCTCTGTAATAATAAAACAGTACCTTGTACTTGATCCAAACTAAGATATAATTAACAATCTCAAAAATGGTGAGCTTACCTCCAAAAAAATAAATCAAATACAAAACAGCTACCTGTATAATATAGTCTTATAAATGGAGGATAGTGATGGGTAATGTACCCCTGTCGTAGAATATGGGGATATGGTTCTTGCCTTAAACGGATACTGGCACCTTCCTATAAAAATCATAGTCAATGTAATTGACTGCCACACCTCTATGCCTAAGGCATAGAGGCGGGGAAAATAATATTTGATTGACAGCTCAGATATTTAAACACCTTTATAACAGGTATGGATGTTTTAATGAAAAAAAGAATTTGTGTTCCATGTTTCATTTGCAAAGGACTTTTATTGTGCAGCTTTTTATATCTAGATGGCAGGTCCACTTTAATATGCCAAGTGATTTTTTCTTTGTTCTAATATCAAAGGCTGTTATTTAATAAGGCACCATTATGGTTCCTATATGCATTTACACAGTGATCATACCCCCATGACAGCCATGTATCTCGATCAGTGCGGTCTGAGCAAATGCGGTTATATCCTATTGCTTGGCCAGTGTATACACTGGCCAAACGATTTTCTAGTAGACTTAAGGTATGAAGATCCAAATTACGGAAAGATCCATTATCCTGAAAGCCCCAGGTCCCAAGCATGCTGGATAACAGGTCCCATACCTGTACATTTATAGGACATTACAGTGGAGGTCTCCACATATAATGTCCTAATAAATGTACTTGTAATTTTACTACTTTTTATATATATTATACAACTCACAGGATAAGGCTTTTATGTAATACAAGCATCAACATATGCCTCAACATCTGAGGGCAAAACAAGGAGTCGTTTTAAACTGGGATCGTGGGCTGAAATTTGGCGTGCTAAGCATCATGAAAATAATCCAGCTCTAATTGTAGCAAAATATTTTCCCTTCTTTGTGCAGAAAAAATAAATAAAAAACCTCATAATTCACATTTATGCTTTTGTTGAAAGAAAAACGGCATGAAATTGGCTGACTGAACATAATTACGTTGCATAATGCCCAGTAAAATCACCTTGGGAAAAGCCAATTATTCGCGCCGCATATTTTACGGTGGACATAACAGCATGGAATTCTAATTTCATTAGCCACATGTAATGATTATAAATAAAGATGCACTAATAAAATCCCACTTGAATAAATAAACCCAGTACCCTAAGAACCATTAGGACATGCCAGCTCTCAATGCCCCCATCGTTTCACATAGCAAAAACCAGCGCAATGCTGTGCTTTCTAAGAAACGTTCCCTCTCAGCTATGTGCTCCTGTCCAAATATTCATTTTGAGATTATACTGTTAACACACAGCAAGTCCTGGTGCACAGATAATTTAGCATGGAGGCACAAAATGTACGGTAGTCCTTTTTGGGACCCAACAGCCTTTCTGTTCAATTGCAGTTAAAATATTATTTGGGCACACAATTTTGAAAAAAGCTGCACATTTAGCGTTTTCCTTCTATAAACTTTAAGCAGGGATGTGAAGGGGGTACAGAAATTAAAGTGGTTAGCTATAGACTTCTTTTATCAACCAAAATCTCATATGATAAAAGACAATAAAACCAGCTGGCTTCACAAAATCATGGCCGATTAAGAAGCAGCGCTGAAAGAGGTTTCTCTATGGGCCTGTTTAGAAGCAAGCGTCAATATGTTATTGAGTTTTTCTACATTAAAGTGACACTAGACCATTTAGCATCCAACCTTCACAGCCCCTAGATGAATTAAACGCTTTATATTGCAGACCTTTGAAATCTTCATACATTGCTGCATGCACTTTTGTTTCCCTCGCTTCTTTAAAGCTAAGAAGATTGCGTGTTTATTTCTTCTGCACATATAATAGGATGCTTTATTGAGTAGCCTCTGGCAGACATTTTCCTGTTTGTTAACAAAATATCATCTTCCCGGGGGGGGGGGGGGCATTAAGCCAACAAACCCAATCTTCAGGGCAGTATCATAAAAAACTATATATATAACTATATATAAAACTGGATTTTTCTGCCTCTTGCTTTTTCCTGGGCGCCTCTGGATTTTCCCTTGGGCGCCTCTGAATTTTCCCTTGGGCGCCTCTGAATTTTCCCTTGGGCGCCTCTGGATTTTCCCTTGGGCGCTTCTGGATTTTCCCTTCGGCGCCTCTGGATTTTCCCTTGGGCGCCTCTGGATTTTCCCTTGGGCGCTTCTGGATTTTCCCTTGGGCGCTTCTGGATTTTCCCTTGGGCGCCTCTCTCATGCGTCTGAACCAATGTTAGATATTCGTTAGCTATTTTGCAGCCCTACAGTATACATTCGACCTATGCAATATCCAATCTTCATTGATGAACACACACAGGGTGCAAAGGTACAACAAAAGATCAGCTTCAGCAGACACTAACCCAATGTGTTTCTGTCCAGGTTTTTTTTATGAAAGGACCCATTTAGTAAACTTTCCTTTCTTTCTGACACCATTCATATGTTGGCTCTGTATAACAGATGAGCATTGGTATGTAGAATGATGAATAAATGTAAAATGATAATGGATGTAAGACGACGAACATGAAAACTGTAACCATGATTCCGGATTTTTAGACTTTGAGGTGTTCAGCTTTTTTTTTTTTCTTTTGTGCTTTTTATATTTGGATTTTTTAATAACTTTTTTTGGCATTCCTGGTTTGGAAGAGAGGTTAATCGTGGTTTCAAAAGTATCTAATATCACTGAAATTCAACCTTTAATAAATGGGCCTCCGCATCTTACAATATTGTATACATCCCAATAACACATTACTCTCAATGCAGCTGAATTTTATTTTATTACCTTAGTGTAGTTTTCAGGATGCCGCACAAGATCTGTTTCCAAGACAGACAAATGACTGACACTTTGATCAACATGACAGCCTTGTGTGTATGAATGAATCTGAAAAGAATTTAAAAATAAAAAATTAGATTCCAGCATCTTTACCGTTCACTAAAACATCAACATTTAATTATAGTTTAATGTCAAGAGGATCTGGAATCATCACTATACAATTTTCATATAGCACCCACATCAAACTAGTTCCTATGCTGAATGATCTACGTGGGTATATGCTGTATATCAGGGGTGTCCAAAAGTTAGATCGGGATCTACCAGTAGACCTTTAGCTAGTGATCAGTAGATCTCAAGACATTGTCAACAAACAGCTTGTCTGAATCGCCCTCCTGTTTTATGCTTTTCATTCACATATTTATTATGTTAAGGTTGCATCAGAAATTGTTGTTTGTTAAATGTAGCAATATACATTTTCTCATAAATCAATATTTATGTAATATTTTTCATGGAACTGAATACTAACAATGCTTTTATGGATGTAGAACATAATGGGACAACTTCACTACAAGTAGACCTCACATTAGTAAAGTATGGGCCCTCCTGCTGTATAGTCACATAAACTAAATTCTACAGGTATGGAATTTGTTATCCAGAATGCTTGGGACCTGGGGTTTTCAGTAATTTGGATCTACAGACTTTATGAGGCAGATTTATCAAGGGTCAAAATTCACACATTCTAATTTTAATCCCCCTATTCGAATGTTTCGACCATGGAAAAAGTCCTAATTCGAATATCTGCCACCAAGGTCCGTTGGGCTATTTGGAGATGTTAATAGCCTTCCTGACATTCAAGTTTTATGGGGGGAGAAAAACTCAATTCGTATGAATCAAATACAGATCAAATATAATTTACATTTTCGAGTCTGAACTTTTAAATTGAATATTAGACATTCAAAATTTTTCTAAAATAACCTCCGATTGAATTGTGAGTATATTCAAATTAAAAAAAAAAATTCACATGAATTCGAAAATCGACCTTTGGTAAATGGGCATCTAAGTCTACTAAAAAATCATTTAACCATGAATTAAACCCAACAGGATTGTTTTGCCTCGAGTGAGGATTAATTATAGCTTAGTTGAGATCAAGAAAAGAATTGCTAAGAAAAAGGGAATATTTTTTTAAATATTAGAATTATTTAATTATAATGGGAGATGGCCTTCCCATAATTCAGAGCTTTCTGGATAACGGGTTTCTGAATTATGGATCCTTTACCTGTAATTGGAAATACATAAATCTGAGAACACTGTGCTAACCGGAATGACTTCCACTGAATGTAATGGAAGCCATTCGAAAAACAGTGTGCATCATATTTATGGTAGCGACAGTATCCATTTGATTACCCAGCTAGTATCTTACATGTACGGCAACATTCTACTGAACAAATGTAAACACAGGAAAGGAGCTGTGGCTCTTCTTTTACTCTTCTGAAAGTGCACTATATGCTCGAAAGCAGATTACATTTTGAAACATGTCCGATTTTCTGTAATCCAACAGGATCGCAGGATAATCTGTCAAAATCCCTCCTCAACTTGGCCTACATGTCCAGAGAGAGTTGGGTATGGACATGGACTGGACCAGCTTTATACTAAACATTAGCCATATACAAAAGGGAAAATGAGTGTTGATTAAAATAAATGCATCTTGAGCAAATACACGAAAAGTACCGTATACTCGAGTATAAGACGAGTTTTTCAGCATCCAAAATGTGCTGAAAAAGTCTACCTCGGCTTATACTCGGGTCAGCGGGCAGTAGCTGAAATTGCAGTCACTTTTAATCATTCCTATACCAACAGTTTGCTTGGGGAGAGACTGCAATATCCCACAATGCTCTCTGCTGGTTATATGAAAGAATAACAGTGCGCCCTCTGTTGGTTATATGAAAGAATAACAGTGACTTCAATATCACACAGTGCCCTCTGTTGGTTATATGAAAGAATAACAGTGTGCCCTCTGTTGGTTATATGAAAGATTAACAGTGACTGCAATATCACACGGCGCCCTCTGTTGGTTATATGAAAGAATAACAGTGCGCCCTCTGTTGGTTATATGAAAGAATAACAGTGATTTCAATATCACACAGCGCCATCTGTTGGTTATATGAAAGAATAACAGTGACTGCAATATCACACAGCACCCTCTGTTGGTTATATGAAAGAATAACAGTGCCCCCTCTGTTGGTTATATGAAAGAATAACAGTGACTTCAATATCACACAGTGCCCTCTGTTGGTTATATGAAGGATTAACAGTGATGCCAATATCACACAGCACCCTCTGCACATGGTAGTGGGACAGTGGGACAATGCACACAGTAATCCGTTTGGCAATTCTCTGTCACCATCAACTTTGCAAAGAAGTCCGGTTGATCACTGGGGGGGTCGCTTTGGCAGAATGTGCGCTGCTGGGAGACAGGGCTGTAGTTGTGTCTAGGCTTATACTAGAGTCAATAAGTTTTCCCAGTTTTCGTAGGTAAAATTAGGTACCTCGGCTTATACTCGGGTCGGCTTATACTCGAGTATATACGGTAACAGAAATTCCATTAGAAAGGTTGATTTATAACATAAAACCTGCATATGGAGACCAAGGCTAAAAAATTAAAATATATCCGCAGAGATCTATTATTTAAAGGAATGTTTTCACACAATTCGGAACATTCTCTGTGTGTACGTATGTGGTTGACTGACTCAGCTTTGAATACACCATTAAAATTAAATAAAAGCCCAGAGAGATCATCCTGGGAAAAAAAAGTCAATTATTTCCAGTATATATTGTGCTGCGTACTTAACAGCATGGGACTCTAATTTCATTACCCACATTCAATGAATTTGAACAAATAAGCGCCAATAAAAATTCGGTTTGTATAAATAAGCCTCTTGTGAAAATCATTTCTGCAAATGAAAGTGTATGTCATTGCTGTCAAGATTTGGATAAAACATATGGAAAGCTACCAGTATTATTGCATTTTATTAAACATTACATAAATTAGAGTAGAAAGTAGTATCATACGTATATTGAGATAAACATGCTAAGTGAAAAACTGCAATGTTTCAAATATTATCGTTTCCTTAAGTCTAAAAAACAAAGTTTTCATAACATTTTAATATAGATCCTAATTCAATATTTTGTGCTTTATTTAATATGTCATAAAGAGACGTTATGACACATGGTAGGTGGTTGAGAAGGGAAAATAAGCCGTTTTCTTCATAATTGCAAAGAACATTCTAAATTAATTTATCTACAAGTAGTAAATTCTGTCTTATAAATTCAATTACAAAATATCGAGTCAAAAGGCTAATTCATTAAGGTTATGTGGTAATGGAAAAAGCTAGCAAATAATCTTATTGAAATAGCTTATTAATTAGGAATAGCTCTAATATCACATTTGAATAACATTGAAAATATCCATGTCGTCGAGAATGGAAAGAATAGTGCTTATACACCACTGGATTGGAACTTGAAGAGGAACATGCATAGGATATGGAAGAACTTTATGTAGAACTGAAGGAGTACAGAAAAAACACAACAGATGCACCATACGAGCATATGAAAAGAACAGGTTCCCATAGGAGTGCATGAGAAAACACAGATGCACCATAGGAGTACATGAGAAAAGGGTTGATGCACCATACTAGCACACGAGAAAAGACGGATGCACCATAGGAGCACGCGAGAAAAGACAGATGCACCACAGGAGCACATGAGAAAAGGGTCGAAGCAGCACAGGAGCACATGAGAAAAGACAGGTGCACCATGGGAGTGCATGAGAAAGGACAGATGCACCATAGGAGATAGGAGTACATGAGAAAGGGTAGGTGCACCATAGGAGCATATGAGAAAAGGCAGATGCACCACAGGAGCAAATGAGAAAAGGGTCAATGCACCAAAGGAGCACATGAGAAAGCACAGATGCACCACAGGAGCACATGAGAAAGCACAGATACACCATAGGAGCACATGAGAAAGCACAGATGCACCACAGGAGCACATGAGAAAGCACAGATACACCATAGGAGCACATGAGAAAGCACAGATGCACCACAGGAGCACATGAGAAAGCACAGATGCACCATAGGAGCACATGAGAAAGCACAGATGCACCACAGGAGCACATGAGAAAGCACAGATGCACCATAGGAGCACATGAGAAAGGACAAACACCAAGCTAGCACTAGATATACAGCTGGGGTGTTGTATATTAGAAAAGAGGCAGATCATAATGCCAAAGGGAGGTGCAACGGTGTGGAAAGCGAAGTACTAGAGAGCAAAGAATGTATTGGGTGTTGGGATTAAATATTTTGTGTGGAGGAGAGTGGCTTGGGAGAATAAAGCTGTTGAAATGTGGGTCTGCAGCCTTTTTCTGACTTAAATAATGATGTACAAATGGTTTACTAGTCACAGTGTCTAGAGCTGTTGCTGGTAAAGCATTCTGCAGAATAAATATAGCATTCTAGCTTGCACTATTGTGGCTAATCTGTTGGCAATAAACTGTCTTGGAGCTTTCCTTCAACTTTAAAGTCGCTGACTAAAGGTGGCCATACACGGGCCGATAAAAGCTGCCGACAGACCAAGTCGGCAGCTTATTGGCCCGTGTATGGGGGCCCCCGACGGGCTTCCCCGATCGAGATCTGGCCGAAAGTCGGCCAGATCTCGATCGGATGGGGTTAAAAATCCCGTCGGATCGCGGCCGCATCTGTTCGTTGATGCGGTCCCGCGATCCGACCGCCCGTTTGGCGAACGCTAGGATCCGATCGTTGGGCCCTAGGGCCCACGATCGGATCAGCCCGATATTGCCCACCTCAAGGTGGGCATATCGGAGGGAGATCCGCTCGTTTGGCGACATCGCCAAACGAGCGGATCTATCCGTGTATGGCCACCTTAACTCAGAGTTAGAGAGCTGAAAAGCAGGAAGTAGCGTTATGTTAGACATCCAGTCACTACAGCCTTCATACATTACATTTTTGGCTAATTAACTATCTATTTACCCAGTTTTTATTTTTACACTGAACTGTTCCTTTAAGAGGGGCTTGGATGATTTCTTGGACAGACATAATATCAAAGGCTATTGTGATACTAAACTCTATAGTTAGTAAAGATATGGGTATATATACTTTATGTGAAGGTATGGAGGGGTGTGTGTATGGATGCTGGGTTTTTATTTGGAGGGGTTGACTTTGATGGACTTTTCACCGTGTGCTAACGCAACGATCATCATGGCACCTTTTTCCATTATTAGCACTGTATTGATATAGCACCATTGTCCCCTACAGCACTTTACAGAGTAAGAAATACAAATGCAAGACATAATCATTTACATATACAGACATACATGGCACCACAATAGAAGAACAAAAGGGCACAGTTTTTGACAGCATACCAATCTGCTTGGGAACTAGTGATGTGGGGGTCGGCCCAAAACCCGCGGGTTTACCCCCGGTCAGGCGGGTTCAGGCAGGCTACCACAAAAAAATGTTTGGGTTCAGGTTGAGCGCTCCCTTCCGCTCTCCCCGCCTGCGACCTCACACTGCCAGCTTCTGGCAGACTCGCTCCTGCCACGCCCCTTTCATGACATCATCTCTGGGCGGGTCTATAAATAGAGAGGACGGAGCAGGCCGTTAGGGTTGGAAATGTGGGGTCTAGAAAAATTCTACCACCACATCACCGATGGGAACTAGGAAACTAGGAACTAGGAAAAGCTATGCTGGATTCGAGGGAAGGGGAACTCTCATACCTTTTAGCTCAGATACAAAATGCCAGAGGTCAGAGTGGCACGCACAACAGCTTATGGTGAGACTGGCACATCTTCATTCATTTAACTGTCAGTTTCAAAATGTTCTAAAAGAATGTTCAAGACCACAAGGTATGGGCGCTGTTTCCACCGGTCACCCTCGTGAAGCTTATGAACGTCACACTGATTTGATGGCTTCTATAGAGACAATAAGACATCTAGCAAACCATAGCAAGGCAAGGACAGTTTCTACAGGTAGAGGAAGTGATAAAGGAAAACTATACCCCCCAAATGAATACTTGAGCAACAGATAGTTTATATCAAATTAAGTGGCATATTAAAGAATCTTACCAAACTGGAATATATATTTAAGTAAATATTGCCCTTTTACATCTCTTGCCTTGAACCACCCTTTGTGATGGTCTGTGTGCTGCCTCAGAGATCACCTGACCAGAAATACTGCAGCTCTAACTGTAACAGGAAGAAGTGTGGAAGTAAAAGACACAAATCTGTCTGTTAATTGACTCATGTGACTTAACAAGTATAGTTTGTTGGTATGTTTGTGTGCACAGTGAATCATACGATCCCAGGGGGTGGCCCTTATTTCTTAAAATGGCAATTATCTATTTCTGATTACCCAATGGCAAATACTACTAGAAAAGCATATTATTATGAAAATGGTTTATTTATATGAAGCAGGGTTTTACATATGAGCTGTTTTATGCAATATCCTTTTATAGAGACCTACATTGTCTGAGGGGTATAGTTTTCCTTTAAACACTGGTGGCAAAATTCAGTTGCATGTAGGGTCGCAACCTGTCTGGTTCTGATCTAGACAGCCCAGTTTCAGGAGGGTTGTTTGGGTCAAAACTGCCTGCCCGGGCAGGATTCTTTAGAACTGACGCGGCGGTCGGCCAAGTCATAGCTCCGCCCACCGTCACCGCTCATATGACATCATTGGCCCACCCCATGCCTGGAGTTCCTAGCGTGGTGGCAACCCTAGTGAATTAACACCAGAATTTCTCTGCAGATTTCAATGGTGTTTTTTATCAGATAAAATAGAAACAAAGCTATACTGCAAATGAATCTATTTCATGCCATTACAGGCTATAAGAACTCAATATTTTATATGTTAAAATAGGACATTGGGTATGTCTGATATATGATCCCATCTTTATTCTCTGACCCTTGTATCTTGCTGGTGCTACATAAATGAATGATAATGATGATGCCAGGGAAACCTGTAAGTGCAGAATAGCGTGGGATGCTTTACTGGGCACAGGAGACAAATAATTAGTAACTAGCATACATGTAAATAATGAAGCTGCAGTTTAATGAAAAAGATTTAATAAAATCTTATCTCTCACCTCCCTAACTTTGGTGTTAAAATATTAAACAAGATGCTAACGGAATAAGATAAAGCTGCAAACCTAAACATCAAACAGGTTCAAAAGGAATCTGTATCCCTGCGCACATTAGCAATATGAATCAATACAGAAATTAATAGGAAATATGCGGAAAATAAACTGTGTTTGCCGTTAGATTACATTTAAAATAAAGGGGGGTGGGTGGGATTTTGGGGTTCTTCTTTTGGTACCTTTGGACACACAGAACCAGACTTTTTGACTGCCATTGTGATCACTGTGAGAGCTGTGTTAGTCAGTATGGCTTTCCCCAGCTGTAGTCACTGCACATTCAAATGAATAGAAAAAAAGGGCTGCCTATGGAAGAGAGTATCCCATTTTTATAAATGTGAAGAGGTGGCAGGCAGGGCTGAGAAACCCGGCAGGCACAGATCTCTAAAAAGGACTTGTTAAAGGGTAAAAAATAAAGAATTTAATTTTATAATGTAAATAGATAAGCTATGCTGTAGATCAGCCAGCAGGTGGCGCTAGGTCCACCGGAGAGTAGCGATGTGCGGGCTGCCCTGACACCCGAGGGTTGGGCTGATCTCAGCACTTCCTTTATGGGTCTGACAGATTCCAGCTTCTGTTTTTATAGGCGTGTTCACCCCGCCCCTTTTGTGACATCATCGGTGCGGCGGGTGCAGCAAAACCTGACCTACACATTTCTACAGGAGACCCTTTTGGCCTGTGACATCTAAAAGCAGCCTCAGACAGAAGTGGTCAGACCCTTGGCAAGGTTAGTACCATTAGGGCTAGCTAGTGGATAGTAGTGGCAAGCAAGTTCACTTCAGGAGTGAAAGGTAGAGAGGGCTAGTGAGCATGAACAGCCTGTTGCCCCCACAAGGAGTAACAGTTTGGACTGTTCCCCTGCTAGAGGCTGCTGTAACAATAAAAGTGTTTGAGTTCATGGCATTTATAGTGGAAGTGGATTATTCTTGCAGCAAAGGCCTTAAATATAAACATCTAGTGACAGGCTCTCACTACAGCCTGACAAAGGGGTACGCCCCCGAAACGTTGTAACCTGTTTGGCTTGACATTAAACACGGGTAATAACCCTTGAGCAGATTACGTGTGCTGGATTTACTCTATTACGTGTTACAGGCTCTCACTAGTCACAAGTGGCCTTGTTAAAGACTGGGGTAGAACACCCAGAGTGCCAGATATTGTAAAATCCATATAACAGGGACAGTCACACAGCTATTTGCACACAGTCATTTCATATGTGAATATGCCTTGATACTCATGGTAAAAAGCTGGGATTTTAAAGGGGTAGTTAAAAGAGAAGGAAAGGCTAAAATTAAGTAAGCTTTATCAGAAAGGTCTATATAAATACACCAGTAAACCCTCAAAGTAATGCTGATCTGAGTCCTCTGTCAAAAGAAACACAGCATTCTGTATCAGACTTCCTGTTCTCCTCATAAACCTCCAGGGCTTGGGCTTGAGCATGCTCAGTTTGCTCCGCTCTCCCTGCCTCCTCCCAGGAAGTGAGGTCACAGCAAGCTAATTTGGCAGCTGTTATCCTAAAAAGAGACAGTGGGGGATATTTATAAAAAATGGGCAAATTTGCTCCTGGGTTGTAACCCATTGCAATCAATCAGATGATTGCGTTCAGAGCTCAACCTGCAGCTGGTTGAAAAAAGCTAACCACTGATTGGTTGCTATGGGTTACTGCCCTGGTGCAAATTTGCCCACTGTTTGTAATGAGCCCCAGTGTCTAGAGCTGTTAACTCTGGTATGGAAAAGCATTCTAAAGAATAAAAATTGCATTGTAGCTTGCATTGCTGTTTCTTAATTCATCTCTTAATTCATTAGCACAGCATTAAGCATATGGGTTGGTAATACAATCATATACTACGCAGATAAAGGATGACACAGAGCTAGAAGCTCCCACTGCCTTTGGCTTTTATGACATGAAAAGCTGCTGATCGCTCCATGAAGTTGGTTGAGTAGGAGGTTGTAAACTTCCCCCAGTGGGACACACAAGTCCCTTAGATCAGCTCTTTTTAAATATAAAACTTGTAGGGATTATTTTATCTGCACAAGACTGTACAGGTCTCAGGTATCAAGGTGTTCTCTGATATGTTCACACACACGTGATCAGCGTCTGTCTTGTGGGGTCTGGGCCCCTCTCCGCCATTCCAAAACTTCCCCCATCCCAGCCAAAACCACCCTCCACCCCCCCTTCCTACCCCTGGGTCTGGGTGGTTAGGACCCAAGAGGGCCAGGGCCCACTGTTTTTTTTCCGGTGTCCAGGCCCAGTCTGACCCTGCAAGTGATCTCACAATTATAAAATAGTATATATAGTGAATAAAATACCCCCTATTGCAAAATATATAGTGAATAAAGTACCCCCTTTTGTAAAATATAGGGATATTATAAGTTACCGAGGAGTTTCATGACCATATAAAAACACGAGGCTGAAGGCCGAGTGTTTTTATACAGGTCATGGAACTCCGAGGTAACTTCTAATATCCTCATATTTTGCAACTGGGGGTACTTTATTTATTATAATACACAAGTTTCAGTGAGTCATGTGACAGAAATGACATCAGAACTCACCGTTTATAACTGATGACATCAGAACTCACCGTTTATAAGGATATAATTTACAGGATATTCATGGCTTTTGTGTATTATAAGGATATTATAAGTTACCGAGGAGTTCCATGACCATATAATAGTCACTGAACTCCTCTGTGACTACTAATAGCCTGATATTTTGCAACAGGGGGTACTTTATTTATTATGATACACAAATTTCAGTCCAATGACAGAAATGACATCACTAAGCTTCGATTATAACCGATGACATCACTAAGCACCATTTATATAGTGAATAAAGTACCCCCTCTTGTAAAATATAAGGATATTAAAAGTTACCGAGGAGTTTCATGACCATATAAAAACACGAGGCCGAAGGCCGAGTGTTTTTATACAGGTCATGGAACTCCGAGGTAACTTCTAATATCCTCATATTTTACAACTGGGGGTACTTTATTTATTATAATACACAAATTTCAGTGAGTCATGTGACAGAAATGACATCACTACTCACTGTTTATAACTGATGACATCACTAGTCACCGTTTATAAGGATATAATTTACAAGATATTCATGGCTTTTGTGTATTATATAGTGAATAAAGTACCCCCTATTGTAAAATATAAGGATATTATTGGTCACAGAGGAGTTCCATGACCATATAAAAGCATGAGGTTTCTATACAGGTCATGGAACTCCGAGGTTACTTCTAACATTCTCATATTTTCCAGCAGGGGGTACTTTATTTATTATTATACACGTTTCAGTGAGTCATGTGACAAAAATGACATCACCACTCACCGTTTATAATCGATGACAGCACTAGTCACCGTTTATAAGGATATATTTTACAAGATATTCATGGCTCTTGTGTATTATACTGTTATATTTCACTGGTACTATCCCTGTAATATTGACAAAGTTATTATTAATCATTCCAGCTCAATTAACCCCAATAAATGTGAAAGGGTTTATACCTTATGTTGAAGAGTGCATTTCTCCTGGTGAGCAGCATGAAGGCTTCTCCAGCAAAAACTGAGTTTTCCATTCAGCCATTGCAAATATCGCACGTCCACTTCTCTACCGTCTAGAGATTCGGAATCTTTGTTCTCTTTTAGGTCTTCTTTGCCTGGGCACTAAAATAATAAAGAAGAGACCAAATCAGTGCTTTCACCACCTTATATTTGTCGCAAATTCATGGATGGGCCCCCTCAATATTTAAAAAACAAACACACACACATGCATGCTGCATTCCATCTACCATTATTAACTGCTATCACAGTTGCCTGATGAGGTTTAAAGAAAAAAATAAAACCAAAACGTAGAATATTGCATAATGAACACAATTATTTTTTTAAATCTAAGCAATTTACTAATACAAGTATGAGACCTGTTATCCAGAATGATCAGGACTTGGGGTTTTCCAGATAATGGATCTTTCCATAATTTGGATCTTCATACCCCAAGTCTACTAGACTAAAAATAAAACCCCCTTGGCTGGTTTTGCTTCCAATAAGGTTTAATTACATTGTAGTTTGGATCAAGTAGAAGGAACTGCTTCATTACTACACAGGAAAAGGAAATTATTTTTATAAATTTGAATTATTTGATTATAATGGAGTCTATGGGAGACGGCCTTTCCATAATTTGGAGCTTTCTGGATAACGGGTTTCCGTATAATAGATCCTATACCTGTACACGTTACGGGTTATTTAAACGGCTTGTTCACCTTCAAACGACTAATTGTTTTCAGATAGATCACCAGAAACAAAAACTTTTTCCAATGACTTTCTATTTTCTATGTGTGACCGTTTTTCTAATATTGAAGTGTAAAGTGTAATTTTTCACCTTCTGGAGCAGCTCTGGGAAGGGGGGGGGTCGCAGACCCTGTAAACTGTTCTAAACAGATACATTTAGTTGATACATTTATTTGTCCCTGCTAAGCAGAATCACTGGGTTTCATTACAGGCAGCTGTAAGATTTGATTGATACAATAGTTGCTAATACTCCAGAGATGCTGCTGAGAAATGTATCAACTAAATGTTGCAAAATTGTAACAGTTCAGAGTCTGCGCCTGAATTACTGAGCTGCCAGACTCAAACCCCAGAGATAGGAACATTCAACTTAAAACTTAGATTTTGGAAAAACAGTAAAAAATAAATAATGGAAAGTAATTGGAAAAAAATCTTTATTTCTGGGGAACAATCTAAAAACAAAGTGTTTGGAAGGTGAACCACCCATTTAATAGTATGGATTGCAACTTTATTTGTATATGTAAATGATATGCCCCGCACTGCTCATTCTAACTACAGTAATCCAGTCTCCTGCAGAGATCATGTTTCCCATTACACACAATGCCATGTAATTCTCCTCCTTTACAATAATGGCAAAAACCTGCAGTACATTGTAGGAATTGGGAGTTTTAGGCTTGGGATCTGTTATCCAGAATGCTCAGGACTTGGGGTTTTCCAGATAAGGGATCTTTTTGTAATTTGGATCTTCATACCTCAAGTCTACTAGATAATCATGTAAACATTAAATAAACCCAATAGGCTGGTTTTGCTTTCAATAAGGATTAATTATATCTTAGTTGGGATCAAGTACAAGGTACAGGTATGGGACCCATTATCCAGAATGTGTGTGTAATGTTTCCCATTGTACACAATGCCATGTAATTCTCCTCCTTTACAATAATGGCAAATACCTGCAGTACATTGTAGGAATTGGGAGTTTTAGTCTTGGGATCTGTTATCCAGAATGCTCAGGACTTGGGGTTTTCTGGACAACAGATCTTCCTCTGTAATTTGGATCTTCATCCCTTAAGTCTACTAGAAAATCATGTAAACAATAAATAAACCCAATAGGCTGGTTTTGCTTTTAATAAGGATTCGTTATATCTTAGTTTGGATCAAGCACGAGCTACAATTTTATTATCATAGAGGAAAAGGAAATCATTTTTAAATATGTGGATTATTTGGATACAATGGAGTCTATGGGAGACAGCCTCTGTTTAATTTGGAGCTTTCTGGATAACAGGTCCCATACCTGTACCGTTGGGGTTTTTTTTACAGAGAAAAATGAAAATTTGGATTATTTGGATAAAACAGAGCCTATGTGAGACGGCCATCCTGTAATTTGAAGCTTTCCAGATAACCGGTTTCTGGATAATGGATCCCATAATTGTTCGAGGAGTGGCAAGGGGCAGACAGCAAATTAACATTCGTTTATGTGAAATCTTATATTTGGTTTACTACCCTTATGATTAACTATAGCCTTATTCCAAATATTAATGATAAAGATGAACATTTAAGCCGTACGTTGTGTTCTGTGCCTGTCACGAATGGAGTACAAAGTAAAGACGGGCTTCATACAAATGATGTTGTGCTTCTGTTGCCATCTGCTGCAAGCTGACAAAAGCAAGTCTCACTTCTCATCAGTGCTCTGTTAAATAGGTTTTAGCAAAGTACTGCAGTTCTGATAAATAAATGGTAGGTAGGAATGGAAGCCAAATAAAGGTCAAATGCAGAATTTACATGTCATTCTAAGCGACTCCAATATAGATTAGCTACAATGACATATGTAATAATGTGTATTGGAAAGTAGCTCAGAATCAGGCAAAAATTTATTTTACGGTGCATAGCCCCTTTAAGAGTAAAATTCCTTCACCATACACTAAGGGGCAGATTTATTAAGGATTGAGTTGTGTTTTCCATGAAAATTTGAGTTTTCAATGTTTTTTTTTTTTTGGTCAAAAACCTGTTTTTTGGGTTTAAAGGGGTGGTTCACCTTCAAACAACTAGTTGGTTTCAGATAGATCACAAAAAATAACGACTTTTTCCAATGACTTTCTATTTTCTATGTGTGACTGTTTTTCTAGTATAAAGTGTCATTTTTCAGCTTCTGAAGCAGCTCTGGGAGGGGGGGTCGCCGACCCTGTAAACTGTTCTAAATTGATAAATTGTGATTGCTATTTTTATTACATGTCTTTCAACTGAGGCCCTCTCCTACTCATATTCCAGTCTCTTATTTAAATAATGCATGGTTGCTAGGACCCCAGCAACCAAATTGCTGAAATTGCAAACTGGAGAGCTGCTCAATAAAAAGCTGAATAGCTCAAAAACCACAAATAATAAAAAAAATTAAGACCAACTAAAAATTATCTCAGGATATCACTTTCTAAATCATACAAAAAAACTAAAACTCAAAGGTGAACAACCTCTCTTTTTTGGGCAAATAATGAACATATTATGCTTTCCAAATTTTTTTTAATAATGATTTAAAATTGATGTCTCATTTATAGTGAATCAAACCCTAGGCTTGAGTAAAGTAAGATCAGCTAAGAGTCCAAGGCCCCTGATACACATAAATAGCTGGGCAAACATCCTATAATAAACAAGGGTAAGGTTACTCAGCAAACATTCTTAGATTCCCAAAATTTAGCAGAAGAGTCAGACAAAACACTCAAAGGTGATGGGGCTCCCTGATTGTGTAAGTGACAATATTTAATTTTACTATTACGGTATTTGTGGAATTTATTGCTCACAAGCAAAACATCAGAAGGCTTAAAGGGATAGTTCACCTTTTAGAGTAGTAGTTCATTCTGAGACAATTTGCAATTGGCCTTCACTTTTAATGGTTTTTCAAGTTATTCAGCTTTTTGGTCAACAGCTCTCCAGTTTGGTATTTCAGCAGCTATCTGGTTGCTAGGGTCTGATTTTCCTAGCAACTAGGCAGTGGTTTGATTGTGATAATATCTTAATAGGAGAGAAACAGGACAAAAATATTAGTAGTAAAAAGTAACAATAACAATGAAACTGTAGCCTCACAGAGCAACTGTTTTTCATCTACTGGGATCAGTGACCCCCATTTAAAAGTTGGAAAACAGTAGAAGAGGAAGTCAAACGACTCAAAAACTACAAAGAATACATTAAGAAAACCTATTGCAAAGTTGCTAAGAATAGGGCATTCTATAACACACCACCCCTTTAATCGCGGACTATGCATTTTTCACATATAAAGGTTTGCCCCTTTAATTGTAACACCCCTGTTTTTACATAGAGAGGAATGAAAAACAAAATCTTTTGAATCTTAAAAAAAAAGCAAGCAAGAAATGGTATATTTTTAGTTTTTAGCAGGGAGGGCCCAAAATAATTGCAGCCAGGGGAGAAAAAGAAGCTAAACTCGAAAACTCAATTTTGGCTTTATAATAATGGAAAATCATTTAAGAACATGCGGAACAGTTTGTAATCCTGTCGACGTACAAATGAAATTGCAGGTGCCCACTCTTTTTGCACAGCTTGACCAAACACAAAGGCCTGGAGAGTGATTCATACGAAAATATAAGAACTAGAAGCATTACAGTGGGCAAAGCCAATTCCAAATACTTCAGCTTCTATAAATGGAAAATGCTAACATGCCTCGGCATCAATAGCAACTGGAATTCAAACATTTTCCCCTTACCATGCCCTAGTTTCCTTTTCCAACAGTATAGCATGGTTAAGGGCAGAGACACATGCTGCTATTTCGGGAGATTAGTCGCCCAGTGACAAATCGATTCTTCTTCAGGCGACTAATCTCCCTGAACTGCCTTCCCGCCCGCGGATCACTTTGGCTTTCCGAAGTCACCCGAAACAAAGCATTCCGAGTGCCATCTTGTCGACGATTTACATTCTAACTGGTGGAACGGCAGTTCGGGAGATTAGTCACCCGAAGAAGAACCGATTTGTCGCTGGGCAACTAATCTCTCAATTTAGCAGCACGGGAATTTGGGGAGATTAGTCGCCCGGCGACAAATCTCCTCTTCTTCGGGATGACTAATCTCCCCAAACTGCCTTCCCGCCAGCTAGAATGAAAATTGCCGGCGGGATGGCACTCGGAGCAAGAAGAAGAGGAGATTTGTCGCCGGGCTAGAATGCTGCAGCAAATCAGCTGTACCCTGCAGGGTGTGGGTAGAAGTTCCGGGTGCGGCTATAGACATGGGTCGGCGGTTCTGCGTGTCATGCCGCGCTTCTTCTCAATATCGATTTTTACTCCTTTTTGCTGATCATGGCTACTTCCGATGAGATCACTTCCGGGTTAAAATGACAGCACTTCCTGTTTTACTCCTTTTTTTCTGATAATGCATACTTCCGATGATGTCACTTCCGGTTTATGACAGCACTTCCTGTGCTGCCGGTCGCGGGTTATGGTTGCGGATAATGTACTTGCGGGTCGGGTAGCAGGTCCAAGTGTGTAAGAATGTGGGTTGCGTGTTGCTGGTACGGGTCGGGTAAGGGTTCCAAAAAATGGCCCCGTGCAGGACTCTATACCGGGCGACTAATCTTCCCGAAACTGCCTGTGTGTCTCTGCCCTAAAAGCGAAGTGCTGTTCTGTTTGTTTAGCTGCTAGGACATAATGGGTTAATTGTTTAAAGCAATACACTGCTGTTTTAAACAGTTACATTACCTCTAAATATAGGGCAAGAGATAAAGAAGTAAAAAAGGCAAGTCTAGTAGGGAGTGAGAGGTCAGAGCACTGTTATCAGTCACCAGCAAGGAAAGCTGTGACAAGTACACCTAGGTGTTCCAGAGATGCTGCCCTAGATATTAATATTCCCTCTCGCATTCCCTGCCTTTTGAAGAGCACTAGAAATGCCAATCACGCTGTTCATCATCATCATCATCATTTATTTATATAGCTCCAAAAAGTTACGTAGCTCAGTGATTGTACTGATTGCTTTAACTGGCATGAGACTTGATATTACTGTACAGGTATGGGATCCGTTATCTGGAAACCTGTTATTGAGAAAGCTACGAAATTACGAGATGGCCGTCTCCCACAAACTCCATTTTATCCAATTTATCAGAATTTTTCAAAAGGATTTCCTTTTTCTCTGTAATAATAAAACAGTAGCTTGTACTTGATCCCAACTAAGATATAATTAATCCTTATTGGAAGCAAAATCAGCCTATTGGGTTTATTTAATGTTTACATGATTTTCTAGTAGCCTTAAGGTAAGAAGAACCAAATTACAGAAAGATCTGTTATCCAGAAAACCTCAGGTCCCGAGCATTGTGGATAACAGGTCCCATATCTGTATTTATTTGCTGATTTATAATACTGCCCTCTCTGGTGAAAGTACTAAGCAGGGTGCTTTCTTAAAGGGGTGGTTCAAATTTAAGTAAAATTTTAGTATGGTCTAGAATGGCCAATTCTAAGCAACTTTTCAATTGGTCTTTATTTTTACAGTTTTTTTTAATTATTTGCCCTCTTCTTCACACTCTTTCAAGCTTCCAAATGGGGGTCACTGACCGCATATAAAAATAAAGCTCTGTAAGTCTACAAATATATTCTTATTGCTACTTGTTATGACTCATGTTTCTATTCAGGCCTCTCCTATTCATATTCCAGTCTCTTATTCAAATCAATGCATGGTTGCTAGGGTAATTTGGGCCCTAGCAACTCGATTCCCGAACTTGCAAACTGTAGAGCTGATGAATAAAAAGCGAAATAACAAATAATAAAAAATGAAAACCAGTTGCAAATAGTCTCAGAATAGCACTCTCTACATCATACTAAACGTTAACTGAAAGATGAACCACCCGTTTCACAGGCAAAGGAAAGGACACCTTTCACACTGCAATGGCTGCTGAGAATTTATTTTATTTTGGAACCACTGAATTGCAAAAGGACGTCTCTGAGGCAGGTGATGGTATGAGATAGCAATGAATACTCCCCTTGTGGCATATATGCAAATTTCAGTAGTAATTGTGGTACCGGTAGTAACGCATCGCACAGAGACATCAGTTGTGTAACTCTGCAAAAAGTGTTATTCTGTTACCCCAAGCTAGCGTTCCTCTTCTTAAAGGGGTTGTTCACCTTTAAAATAACTTTTAGTAGGATTTACAGAGTGATATTCGAGACAATTTGCAATTGGTTTTCCGTTTTTTATTTGAGGTTTTTGAGTTATTTAGCTTTTTATTCAGCGGCTCTCCAGTTTGCAATTTCAGCAACTTGGTCGCTAGGGTCCCTCTTGCCCTAGCAACCATGCATTGACTTCAATAAGAGACTGGAATATGAATAGGAGAGGCCTGAAAAGAAAGATGAGTAATAAAAAGTAGCAATAACAATAGATTGTAGCCTTACAGAGCATTTTTTTTAGATGGGGTCAGTGACCCCGTATTAGAATCCACTATTTTGGATTCGGCCAAACCCCTGAATCCTTCACGAAAGATTCGGCCAAATACTGAGCCGAATCCTAATTTGCATATGCAAATTAGGGGTGGGAAGGGAAAAACATTTTTACTTCCTTGTTTTGTGACAAAAAGTCACGTGGTTTCCCTCTAAGCCACTAATTTGCATATGCAAATTCAGATTCGGTTCGGCAGGACAGAAGGATTCGGCCGAATCCGAATCATGCTGAAAAAGGCAGAATCCCAAACCGAATCCTTGATTCGGTGCATCCCTAACAGGTATGGGACCTGTTATCCAGAATGCTCAGGACCTGGGGCTTTCTGGATAACGGATCTTTCCGTAATTTGGATCTTCATACCATAAGTCTACAGAAAATCATGTAAACATTAAATAAACCCAATAGGCTGTTTTTGCTTCCAATAAGGATTAATTATATTTTAGTTGGGATCAAGTACAAGGTACTGTTTTATTATTACAGAGAAAAAGGAAATCATTTGAAAATGTTGGATTATTTGGATAAAATGAAGTCTATGGGAGACAGCCTGTACGTAATTTAGAGCATTTTGGATAATGGGTTTCCAGATAACGGATCCCATGCCTGTACTATGCATGTGTTCACCCAGGGGATTTGTGGGTCATCGGAATAAGATGTCACTCTTCAAAGGGTAAAAGGTAACCAACTAAAATAACTGTGGAGTTGCCTAACCAACTAATTATATCTTCCTGTCTACTTTAAGGCAAACTGTTTTTGTTTTACCAGTGTATTTTTACAGAACAGAAGAATCCCAAAATGTTAACCTTTCTAAATGAATATGCATTTTATCTACAACATACTAAACATCAAAATAAAACTGAATATCCCCTAAATGATTATTCTTTCAAACAAATATTCTACTGAAGTACTGTACGGTTGCTGCAAATTAAACTAGAAGCGAGATGAATGAAAGTCAGTGGGGAGTAGGAAGGGAGATTGCAGAGCCTAGTACTACAGTGCATTGAAATTAACTTTAAATTACTAAAAGAAAAATACTAGCACAGCACAATCACTTGCATTGGTTCTGTCAACGCTTACCAGGTCACCGAAAGTGGGTGCAAGATTCATTTAAGTCCCCAATTAAGTTTAAGATTTGGTCAGGGCCCATTTAGCTTGAAAAAGTGTTACAGATAATTGAAAACATTAATATTTTAGCAATTTAGTTATGAATTCAGGGATATCCAGGACAGCAACTAAAAAAAAAAAAAAACCTCAAAAAATCTCATTTTTTTGTTACTATAAAATCTGAATTTAGTGGGGAAAAAAACTTTTTCCATTTCAAATTTGAAGATATCATTGTCTGTTCCGAGTTCTGGGCAAAAATCCCCAAAATAATCGGGGGTTTCAAACAATTTCAATAAAAATTTGAGCGTTTCAGGCATAAAACCCGAAAAAAAAACCCACCTTTTTCAAGTTTTTCCCAAACCGATTTTATCGAGTTTTTCAATGACAATGGTCAAATCTTGGATTCTATTTTGGTCTGACTTTTTTTTATTTAAAATATCAGAAAAAAACGGATTTTGATAAATAACCCCCCTAAGTGTTCACCCTTTCTGGCTTGGTCCCAATCGCTACTGATCCATGCCCTCTAAGGTGACCAACCCGGCATTTTGGGAACCATTGTCACACAGGCTACACATATCTGTAGATGCAGTGAACAAAGACATGTCAAATTTACAACTTACAATAGATTTCATTTTTATTATACAGGTATGTGATAGCTTATCATATTTTTTTTTAATGATCCTTTCTGTAAGAATAAAACAGTTGTATTTGACCAGATATAATTAATTCTTATTGGATGCGAAATAATCCTATTGGGTTTATTTAATATGTAAATGATTTTTTTAGTAGACATGAAGTATGGGCAGCCAGATTGCGGAAAGATCCCTTATCTGGAAAACACCAGATCCTGAGAATTCTGGATAATATAGGTTTATCAAAATACATGATGATATTATATGATCATATAAAGACACAAAGCTGCCAGCTGATTCATTTTAATTAGTGTTGGTTGGGGTATGTGCGCCACCAGAAATCTGAGCCCAAGGCCCCACCTCTGAGGCCCTTTATTGCGCACCCCCTCCCAACAGGCCAGTAAAACCCTGTTCAAAGTGCATTCTTTTCTTATAGTGCCCAAGTTTTCTATGGAGTCATGTGACACAAGTGATATTGCCAAGCACTGCATGTATATACACATTTACCTAATGAAACATTGTAGCGTTCCTTAAATGCAATACTAACCATACAAAAAGATATTTCATCCCCTACTGAGACTCTGTTCATCTGAAGGATTCGCTCTAGAGGCCTCATTCGGAGCAAGAGCCAGGAAAATGCAAGCAGTAACTCCCTGCTGCCCTGAGACCCATCAAAAGGTAAGTGGTAAAAGGCAGATCTTCCATAGCCTTGATGCCACAGTACAGTTTTTACGTAGGAAGTTCGGTTTTCTAAAATGAAGATATAAAAAATATTTGAAGTAGTCAAAATGGTCAAAAAGTGTATCATTAAAATGCACAAAGGATACAAAAAAAAATAGTTACCTGGTACCTAGTTACCCTACAGCCCTTAAATGGGCATCCGTGTGATTAATCTAAACTATATTCAAACACACAATTTTGTCATGTAGGGTAACTGTACTTTATATTTAAATGCATATGAAGTCCTTCAATTTGTGTTGTTATCTGCCCCTAACGCTACAGGAACAGTTCAGTGTAAAAATAAAAACAGGGTAAATAGATTGTATGAGCAAAATAAAAAATGTTTCTAATATAGTTAGTTAGCCAAAAATGTAATGTATAAAGGCTGGAGTGACTGGATGTCTAACATAATAGCCAGAACACTACTTCCTGCTTTTCAGCTCTCTAACTCTGAGTTAGTCAGTGACTTTAAGGGGGACCACATGGGACATAACTGTTCAGTAAGTTTGTAATTGATCCACAGCATTCAGCTCAGATTCAAAAGCAACAGTTATGACCCATGTGCCCCTCCTCAAGTCACTGACTGGTTACTGCCTGGTAACCAATCAATGGAAACCAAGAGAGCTGCAAAGTAGGAAGTAGTGTTCTGACTATTATGTTACACATCCAGTCACTCCAGCCAGCCAACCAGCAAAGGATGAGAATCATTTCTGAAAATACTCATCAATTTAGACATCTTCTTCTCAAAAACCATCTCAAAGGTCTCTAATCTCATACCTAAAACAGAACCTGCCCCACTAATCAATTTATTAAGTCTATTTACATCAGCTACCTTCCCAGCAAACCACACCAAAAAACATACATTACATTTTTGGCTATATTATATTTTTTTATTTTGCACAGCCTATCTATTTATCCAGTTATATTTTTATACTGAACAATTCCTTTAAGGATGTTTTATAAATTTGCATTCTAAATCTCAAAGCACAATCCACTCTGATGCAGGTTTGCTGATTATGCTGTTTTTTCATGCAACCAGGCACAGAATATATGAGCTAATTACTAGTTCACTAGTTTAGTTTTAAATGGACACCAACAAAAAAAAAAAATACATGCTGTATGGCTAATTAAACAACAATGTGTAATACAGCTAAACTGAATGCTAGAGGGTGAACCTGAGCCAACCAAGTGAAAATATTTTGTAATATGCTAGCAAGAACAACTCTTTACCTATACGCACATAAAGGGGGTTGTGCACCTTTAATATGTAGAGAATATTATGAGGCAATTTGCAACTGGTCGGCATTTTTTAATTATTTTTTGTTATTTAGCTTTTTTTTTTATACAGCAACTCTCCAGTTTCAGCAAGAGAGACTGGAATATGAATAGGACCAATCCTGAATAGAAAGATGAGTAATAAAAAGCAGCAATAACAATAAGGGGCAGGTTTATAAAGGGTCAAATAGTAAATTGTGAATTTTAATACCAATTTTTCCCCCCCAAAATTTTACATTCGAATTTTAATCCCCCAATTCTAATGTATGTTTGAATGTGAGATTTATCACCCTTCGACCATGGAAACAGTCCTAATTCTAATATTCACGATTAGGGATGGGTGATTTTTTTCGCCTTGTTTCGACGCAAAAATGATGCCCATAGGCTTGAATGGCATTGCGCGTCAAAAAAAGGAGAAGGAAAGTTATCCTGCACTTGGGGGTGCCAAATGTTAGGCACCCCCAAGTGATTGTATTTACTTACCGGAAAACCCAGGTCGGTGCTCCTATCAGCAGAAAACTGTACCGGGCCGGGGTTATAATCACTTAGGGGTGCCACATGTTAAGTGCAGGATGACTTTCCTTCTCCTTTAATTCAAAGGTGAACAACCCATTTGATTAATCCCTGGGTTATTAAAACTGTAGCAAAGAAATTCAGTGTTTAATGTGGAAACTGCTGGTTAAACAATAAGCATTGACATAAATGGCTCAGGAGAGTATTTGGAGTACATTAACTCTGCCAGCAGCTTACACACAAGCAGCACATTTTAGTGTAGAATAACCTCACCTCATCTGCGAGAACAACAGTAGGAATCTAGAGAAAGACATTTTTCTTCTTCAGGGTTTTCTGTTTTTCCATTGTCAATGTAATTTTTTATTACAAGGTGAGGAATGATAAAAGTCATAGCGAAGCACAAAAGAGCAAAACGTACCCAAGTTTTCAGGTTCATTTATTGAGACCGGTGAACCGTATCTCACTTGGTAGATCTTCGTTAGCAAGCAGTACAGCAAATTCCAAAACTCTGGTGCCTAAAAAGTTAAAAAAAGTGGAATGGCTGAATTAATTTTAAATAACTATCGGAGCAGAACAAAGTATAGCTAATGGTACTGACCCACATTCAATGTGGAATTGAAATGGTGGTAATTCCAATTCACTTTAAAGGGATACTGTCATGGGAAAAAAATATTTTTTCAAAATGAATCAGTTAATAGTGCTGTTCCAGCAGAATTCTGCGCTGAAATCCATTTCTCAAAAGAGCAAACAGATTTTTTTATATTTAATTTTAAAATCTGACATGGGGCTAGACATTTTGTCAATTTCCCAGCTGCCCCAAGTCATGTGACGTGTGCCTGCACTTCAGGAGAGAAATGCTTTCTGGCAGGCTGCTGTTTTTCTTTCTCAATGTAACTGAATGTGTCTCAGTGGGACATGGGTTTTTACTATTGAGTGCTGTTCTTAGATCTACCAGGCAGCTGTTATCTTCTGTTAGGGAGCTGCTATCTGGTTACCTTCCCATTGTTCTTTTGTTTGGCTGCTGGGGGGAAAAAGGGAGGGGGGTGATATCACTCTAACTTGCAGTACAGCTGTAAAGAGTGATTGAAGTTTATCAGAGCACAAGTCACATGACTTGGGGCAGCTGGGAAATTTACAATATGTCTAGCCCCATGTCAGATTTCAAAATTGAATATAAAAAAATCTGCTTGCTCTTTTGAGAAATGGATTTCAGTGCAGAATTCTGCTGGAGCAGCACTATTAACTGATTCATTTTGAAAAAAAAATTTTTTCCCATGACAGTATCCCTTTAAAGTAAAGGGGGGAATTTTGTAATTGCCCCTCCCCCACATATATGCTTAGAAGCCATTAATACCTTCGCAGATCTGAAAAAATATAGAAAAAAACGAATTATACATAGATATGATACTATACCCAGCTTTCATATTGTTGTTGCCCAATTCAAATTTACTAATATGTTTTTTTTACGCTTTCTCAAAATGCACATTAGGGTTTGGATTTGGTATTCACCAGAAACTTAGGGAGGGGAAGCAAAAGTAGTTTTCCAAGAAAATCTCTGGCACACACACCAGGAGGGAGCTCTGGTTGAGGGAGGCTACCATGTAGGGCAGACATATGCGCATAATGAGCGAGCGACCCTCGTTATGTGCAGCCACGTGACATAGGATCAGGGGAGGCGCTGACCAATCTACGCCACATGCTCCTTCTTGGAACTGGGGACAGACCACTTGGTAGGCGGGTTTTCTTATTACGGTTTCCCACATCCATAATGCAAGCTCCATTAGTCAGCACCACCAATCCAAACAATTTTTAGATAACAGTGACGTTAATACCACCAATGTGATTGCAGCATCAAGACTACAGCATCGCGTAGCAGCCAGAACTGCAAAGGTGTTTGTACATATGGCTAAAAGGAGATGAAGATGGTGCACATGCAGGGCCCTGCTGCTCATGCAGCACCTGAGCCTGGGTGACACAAGTTACCCCTTTATAATACACAAGAGCACTGATAATCCTGTAAATTATATCCTTATAAACAGAGTTTAGTGATGTAATCGGTTATAATCGGAGCTTAAAGGAGAATACAACCCTAAACTTAAAAACCTTACCCCCCTACCCTACATAGACTCCCCTCCCTCCTTCCCCCAGCCTAAAGGTGGCCATAGACGCAAAGATCCTATCGTACGAATCCTCGTGTTTTTTTTTCTATGGCCACCTATATTGTTACCCCGGGCAAATGCCCCTAACTTTTTACTTAGCCCTCGGTGCAGATTCAGGGCATCAGAGTTCACGGGTGCTATCTTCTTCTCACGAAACTCACGAAAATTGCAGACATGCCGGTTTCATTACAAAGACTACAGAAGCGGCTGAAGATGGTGCCTGTGAACTCCGATGCCTGAATCTGCACTAAGGTGTAAGTAAAACATTAGGGGCATTTGCCCAGGGTAACACTTAGGCTAGGGGGAGGCGAGGGGGGGTTTTGTAGGGTAGGGGTTTATTAATTTTTCCAATAGAGAAGCGGCTATGGCGGAGCTCACTGCGGCATGCAGCGTTCTCTTCCTGGTCGCAGCTATCGCGAGACTTCGGGTGCTAGCCCCGTACGCTCCAATTTCACACTTCCTCTGCGTTGTGCCGATCATGTAGGCACGAAACGCGTAGGTTTTGTAACAGCGCACCCACTGTGAATATGACTCTGCACTGTGTGACACAATAAAGCCGGATTGATATTAATATCAGCGTTCCCTTCATTGAATGGCCAGCGCTGCAAGCGAGGAATATTCTGTAGGGGTTTTTTAAATTTAGTGTTGAATTCTCCTTTAATGATGTAATTTCTGTCACATGACTCACTGAAACGTGTGTATTATAATGCAAAATATGAGGATATAAGAAGTCACCTCGGAGTTCCATTACCTGTATAACACGAGGCCGACGAACTCATGTTTTTATATGGTCATGGAACTCCTCGGTTACTTATAATATCCTTATATTTCACGAAGGGGTACTTTATTTACTATATAATACACAAAAGCCATGACTATCTTGTAAATGATATCCTTATAAACGGTGAGTTCTGATGTCATCAGTTATAAACGGTGAATAGTGATGTCATTTCTGTCACAAGACTCCCTGAAACTTGTGCATTATAATAAAGTACCACTTGTTGCAAAATATGAGGATATTAGACGTTCCATGACCTGTATAAAAACACTTGCCTTGTGTTTTTATATGTCATGAAACTCCTCAGTAACTTATAATATCCTTATAATTTACAAGAGGGGGTACTGCACCTCTGTGTAAGATCCCTATTGGTTAGATCCCTAATTCTAGGGAGCACATGTCAGACACCTTCTGTTTGTCACTTGGGGCCCAGGCATACAACAGAAGTTAGCATGACTGCACTAAAATGAACGTTATACTGCTAGATTATTAGGATCAACCAATCACAGCAAAACTTCATAGGTCTAACAACAGATGCAAATTTTGATACAGTGTTAGTCAACTACAACAGCCAATCAAAAGGGAGCATCAATTGGTCAGCTGTTTGAAAGCAATCCTCTGATTGGTTGCTAATATGTCTGACGCCATTGGTAGTTTGGAGTCAGTATGTGAATAGGGGCCCGCGTTGCTCGAAGTAGTTTTTCAGTCTGGCTTGTCTTGCACACAGACACGCCTCATTCAGGGTACTAACCGTTTCGGGACGGTCAAACTTAGCCCTCCTAAACGTCTCTGGGTTGAGCCCCACGCCGCAGCCAGATACGAGCCGGCACAGAGCGCACAAGACCTCTCTCAACTGCGAACTCCCTCCCCGCTTCATTACGGCCTCTGCTGTTCGAATTACCGCCGAGGCCGTCAGTTGCTAGGAAACCAAATGACGCAACAGGAAAAAGGGCGAAGTTGCTAGAAATTGCAATGGAAGCAAGAGGCTCGGCGCCATATTTGTCTCTGGCAATTTAGTTAGCGCTGAGAGAGAATCTTTGCCTTGCATAATCCCTTCCACAGTGCAAAGATCACTTTTCAATTTGCTTAGTTGCTTAGAGAACTATTGCAGAACAATTTTGGCCCCTCACTCCCTTTTATGACTGTACCCCCTTGTCCCACACCTCAGACCGATTGAATTAATGGGCATGGAGGCCTTTAATTCTGCAACTTGTCCCAATAGTTGATTTTATTCAGTTACTGTCCATTCAAACTAAATTAAGCTCAAACTTCACTATTAAATATATTCAATGCTGTAGCGGCTGCTTAATAAACACACAAATAAACCTTTTATATACAAGCAAAATATATTCTGAACTGAGATTCAGGAGCCCCATAAAAGCAATGATCTATGCCTTCAACATTTCCCAGAGCGACTCTCTATCTTCTGATCTTGTGAGACCATCTTGTGAGTGTCAGTGACTCTGCACATGCTCAGTGTGCTGTGGGCTCCTTCTGAGAAGCATGGGGTAGTCTAACATTAAACTCGTGACAAGGCCTCTGTTAACCTGATACCACATATTTTCAATATAGCATATCATCAAAGGAGGTTGAGGCAGGGGAGGAAGATCCCTTGATTATGAATAATATAATACACACAATGGAATACATAAAGCCAGTGGTTCATTCAAAGCCTGCAAAGTAATCGATTGAAAATCCTCTGCAACAAAAGACATTGGGCCAGATTCAATAACGGTGAATTTTCGTCAGCGGCAGCTTCGCACCCATCGCACCATTTTCCCAGGCGCAAATACACTATGAATACGCTAATTCACTAGAAGTTTTGTCCCGGGGGGTCGAATGCTGGTGAAAAGGTTGGAAATACACAGATCTGTGAAAAGATCATTACTGAAAGCATTGCACTGCACACATAATATATAAAACATTGCTAAATTCCATTAACAGGGAACTTTTAAAGCAGTGTGGCAGTGAAGGGTCCATCCCTACTTCACATAGGTTAGAGGCATACTGTCATGTGGCTTGTGCTCTGTGCTCTAGCAGATTTTTGAACTAAAATCTGTTTTTCAAAAGAACATTTTTTATATTTCATTTCAAATCTGACATGGAGCTAGACATATTGTCAGTTTCCCAGGTGTCTCCAGTCATGTGACTTGTGCTCTGATAAACTTCAGCCACTCTTTACTGCTTTGCTGCAAGTTGAAGTGATATCATCCCCCTTTCTCCCCCTCCCCCCCAGCAGCCAATCAGCAGAACAATGGGAAGGTAACCAGATAACAGCTCCCTGACATAAAATAACAGCTCCCTGGTAGATATGAGAATAGCACTAAATAGTAAAAATCCAAGTCCCACTGCGACTCCTCCAGTTACACTGAGTTGGAGAAGCAATAGCTTAACTGAAAGCAGTTCCATCATGAAGTGCTGGCTCACATGACCAGGAAACATGACCTGAAATGGCTGCCTAGTCACAAAAAAAATACACTTGGTTCAGGAATAACATTTTATATGGTAGAGTGAATTATTTGACGTGTAAACAGTGTCATTTAGAGATAAAAACGAAACCAGAAAAGTGACAGAATCCCTTTGCTTATAATTTTAAATACGTATTTAATATAGTAGATACTATATAATAATAATTATATTCAGGCACTCTCAGTTTTTATGGTGTACAAATGCTTATAATATACAGGTGAGTTAAGGCTGATGGGAAGGCTTATCTACCTTACACATCTGAGAATGAAAAAATGCAGATGTAGGACTTTTTGGCTCAGCAGGTTTAAAATACTTGTCAGGTAGCGTCTAAGTCCTCCGGTAAATGTTTTTTTCATGTTGCTGTATCCCATGTGACTCTTCTCTATTTTTGTCTCTGCTTGCTATTAAAAAGCCTTGGGTTGTAAAGTGATACCTCCACCAGATCTAATGAACATTTTGTGTGCCTGACGTTTTTCCCATGGACAGAACGACAATAAAAGGGAGAAAGAAGCCGAGTGACATTTAGATCAGGAATCGTGGATTTACCTTGGTTGGAGAATGTCGAAGAAAACCGTCCCTTTCTCCTCATTTATATCAACTGTTAAAAGGTCTGACCTGTAGGGTATGCTAAACATACTTGCAGATGTAATTTCTGTAGAGTGGTAGCTCTTAAATTATGTGTGTGAACTAATTGCATTTAACTGTTGCAGCGACTATAGGTCTGACATTTCTAGCATTGTAACATTTCTGAAAAGTCTAGAGTGCTGTATTTGTGGATCGTTTTCAATCACATACACATATATACAGGTATGGGACCTTTTTTCCGGACCTGGGTTTTTTCAGGATAACATATCTTTCCTTAATTTGGATCTTCATACCTTTAGTCTACTAAAAAAACATTTAAATATTAAATAAACCCTGTAGTATTGTTTTTGTCTCCAATAAGGATTAATTACTGTATATCAGATCTGCACTCACATATAACATTAAATCAAATATGCGCTCCAAGTGAAATAAGAAAATGCTCCCAATTCAAGAGGTTTCTGTGTGTATCTATCAGTGTAATAGCTTATATATCGAAATCATACATTTAGAAATATATAAAAGTGTCCCCAATAAAACCAAGATAGTCCAACACCTACTTAATTGCTATTTCTGATACAGTTTTAAATAACAAATGAGTTGCCATGCACCATACAACAATCACACTTAGAAATGCTCATGGGTAAAGTCCCTTTAAGTGAAGTGATTGCTTCAGAAAATACAGTGATCAAAAAAAAATGACTTCCTTTTATAAATTTGTAAGGATTATCTTTAACCATCTCCAGTTTAATAGAGTATGAGCCATAGTCACGTCAGTGATAATTAATGTGATTTACTGCTCCAGCGTCCTTCTGTTGTCCTTGCCTAAGATTAAAGTATTAATAAATAAAAAGACATTGCTCCAGATTGTGGAGATAATTTCTTTATACTTTACTTATACAAAAATTTAATTTCCCCATAAATCACCATGTTTTTTGATCCAGAATGCCTTTAAGCCACCTTAACCCAGCATAGGTGGCTCACAAAACCATAACATGTGTTTACATAACATTGTTGTCTATCACATGTATTCTGTTTTTGCTTCATATTTAGTAATGGAATAGGGGTAATAAAAGCCTTATAGAATTTTCTTAACTTGCTAGAAAATGTCTTGTTAGAAAAATGATATATTTTCATGCACTAAAATATGCTCATTAAGGGGGTTATTCATTAATGTCCGAATGCCAAAAACTCGAAAAATTCAAAGTGTTTTTACTATAAAATCCAGATTTTTAGTGGGAAAAAGATTCAAATTTTTCAAGATTTTTTATACCCCTAGGATGGAAAAAGTCTAAATCCGAAAACTCAGCATCTCAGACCTGCTGAGGTAGTATATAAGTCAATGGGAAAGGTCACTATCCTATTTGAAAGTTTCTGTGGTCTGCGCTGAAATTAGACTGAAAATCTGACTATTTCAGGCTTTTTGGGCAAAAATCTGAAAAAAATCTGAAAAAAATCTGAAAATCGTGAGATACGGTTAAAAACTCAGAAAAAAGATTCAAAATTTCACTCGTTTTTATCGAGTATGTCTCTGATCTGATTAAATCGTGCTCTTTTTATTAATAAATAAGGTCACATTGTGGATTCTAGTTTGTTCAGACTTTTTTTATATAAAGGGGAACTCAGGCTTCCAAACCAAAATTTGATAAAGAGCCCGACATAACACAGAAACCCCAAACATTCCCATCACAGTTACCCGTTTCTTCAAAAAGTATGAATAAATGCCATTTTCTATGCTGAAATCCAGTTGTTTAACAGTTTTTCTCTTTCTGCATCATTTGAAATCCTGGTAGGGAAGGAGGGACTAAAATACTAATGTTACAAATTGTAACAACTTCTCCACAGCTTACAGACAGCATGCAGGAACTACATAGCCCACAATGCATTGCACTGTGATGTTCTGTTCCTTATTGAAACCATGTGTTCAGGGAATTGTGGGGGTTTGGAAGATGCAGGCTAAGGACAGATGACTGTTGATACAAAGTAACAGTAGTCAGCCAGCTCAGCAAAGTAGTCAGACAGATCAGCAGGGTGCTAGGCTTAGGGAACTGTTCCAAACAATGAAAAATCATGAAAAGTCTGCATGTTTTTGATAAAAATTTTGATAAATAAGGCCCTAAATGTACAGCTTGAATAATTATAGCCTTATACACACATCAAAGATCACAAACAGTAACTGAAGCATTGCACCAGATGATGAGCACATGTGCTAAAACTCTTGTCTATGTCATAAGCAAAGCATGAAATTATCCCAATAAGTGCTCACAGCATTAAATGAGCCCTGTACATAGACACAGAATTGAAGGAAATTATCCATACGAGTGGACCCAGCTTTCAAAGATCAAGCTCTCTTGAGGGTTAATCATCGATATCCCTTATAATAGGCAATGCACTCATACATCTCTGTTAAAATACTCGCAAGGTCTGATCAAACTGCAGTTTTATGGAGATTATTTTGTTGTGCTAAGCAATTATAGTCTTTGAGAATAAAAGAGTAGATTTTGAGTGGGTTCCCCCATAAGCCAAATGGCACATGCTCAGCATTTACTAGCATTATTCTATTCCTTCTAATAGCCTTTTGATGTTAGTCGTTTGCCAAGAAATTCTAATATCACACACGCAACCTCTTCCTCCCACCAATAAATCCAACAGTGATAATGCAGTCTTACTGTAAGAGCCTGGAGCAGATGTATGTCTCATTGCCAAGACCCTACAAATCACACTGGCCTTTGACTCTTCAAAAGGTGAAGTAGGGTTTATAAGAGAATTGTATGGGCATTTAATTTCACGTGTCTATAGGGAGCACAGGTGTAATGTGGTGATAGTCTCCACCTTCAGTATCACTCAAGTGTGTTATGATCATATTAAATAAAAGTTTATGTTAGGATATAAATGAAAGCATGCAAGTGCTATCTTTCATGTTGTGTCGAAGGCTCTTGGATTGTTGTACAGCAGCAAGAAAATAAAATTAGGAGGCTTTAATTGCTTCATTTTTTGTTAGGCTGGAACAGAGAGTGGAAGATCTCCAGGTTCAGTTTGACTTTCTACAGACAGCAGCAGATAAGCTGGATCGACGTCTGGCTCTGCAGGGAGATTCTGTAGTGAAAAAAGAAGGACAGAACGAGACATGGAAATCTCTGATGGAAACCAGGTGAACTAAATAATAGGTGCTATAAAAATAAGGAACTAGCACTTATTCTTTATGACATTCTAAGATTAGAATTCCAATAAGGAATAACAAATCTCAAGGTTGAAGGTAGGGCACAAATACACATAGCCTGCATACCAATCCTTGTAAATATCTTCACACCTTGGAAGATATTTCAAGGTGAAATATGGAAAACTACAGTTAAATGGGTAGTTAATTTTTAAATGGGCTTTTACTATAGCTGCCTTTGAAAGCAAGCATCTAACTTAACTGGCAACTATGGGTTGCCAGACCCGGTGCACATATTACAATATTTATTACACAAGTGCTGAAATGGAGTGTATGAGTGGACATGATAATGCCATGTGTGTGCATTGCATTCTGCTCTGTGGGCTGTGCTTAAGTCATTCTCTGGGCAAACAACTTTCAGCTATCTGCCAATTGGAAAATAAGCAGCCCAAAATCACAAAAGTGGTAAGGTGCTACGTGTGATGTAAGTTTCAGAGCTGCAAGGTAGTAATTGGTTGGGTGCTATTTCAACTTAGAATCCCCTCCACTTAAAGGTGAAGTAAAGTCTAAAATAGAATAAGTCTAGAAATGCTGTATTTTGTATAATAAATATAAACATGAACTTACTGCACCACAAGCCTAATCAATCAATGAATGAATGATTTAACTTTGTTATACGTCTTTGCAAGACCAAGACTGTGCACATGCTCAGTGTGGTCTGGGCTGCTTAGGGATCGTAATAAATTATCAAAACAGCACAACTCAAATAATATCTGCCAGAAGCCGATACAGCAAGACTGATTAATAATCAGAATATACAGATTGCACTGGGTCCTGTGTTGTCATGTAATCTAATTTTAGAGTTTTTGTATTGTTTAATATAAACTTTCTCCAACTCTGCAGAACCAGTGGCTGCAGCAAATCTGGCTCCATGATCTTTGTCCCTGCAGCTGGAGTTGGAAACATTAAAAGGGATGTAAAGGCAAAAATAAAATCCAATACAAATCTCGACACAGTCGCCGACTGCTCTACAGGGAAAGAAACAAAGCTGCTCTGATTATGCATGGGTGGGAATTAAAATGAGGGCTCCCCTTGCTGTTCATAAGTATGATTGTTTCCCTGCAGAGCAGTTAGGGACCGTCTGACAATTCCTATCCACAGCAGTAAATGAAGGAAGAATTTCCCTTCAATCAGGTTTTAAAAACAGTACAGATTGTTTTAATTAAAGTATATTGGATATAGGTTTCTTTTTCATTAAAGAAAGTAAAAATGGGATTTTATTTTGTTTTCCTTTACATGCCCTTTAAGCTCTATGCATATGGAGAATGGTCCTTTGTTTGGCTAAGATATTTTGACCCTTGAGCCTGTAGAAAGCAGGGGTCCAGATATTGCCATTTACCCCTGTAAACAGTATGGACCAGATTTAATTTTTGACTTTGAGAAACAATTTTGTAAGGCTTTGGAAAACATACTACAAAGAATGAGCTACCCAGAAGTGTTTGGAAGAGAGCAGTCTACAAGGAAACATAGGGAGAGTACTTTAAATCAAATTCAAGATGTCAACCCAAGAAGAGTAACGGCATTTGTTGTGATGTTGGTGTGTTATACATACAAGAACACAGTGTACCCAATTGCTTTGGGAATGCACCAAATTCATAATTTTTTGAATCAACCAATCAATATTCAACCAAAGCTAAAACCAGATTTGGGTATTCATATTTGAGCATCTAGTTTTACCTGAAAAAAAATTATGTGCTAAATATTGCATTCTGTGTACCTCTAGTGGTTATGGACAAATAAAAAGAGGAAAGTGTTATTTAGTTAGTTTTTCTGTGTGTATGACAATTGTACTCCACTTTACATGAATATCAAACATGCAAAATGAACCCTTTTCATTGCTGCTCCCACAGCTTTCCACCACTGGAACGGGACCTCTTGTACAGCTATACGGTGGATGCCCTGGGTCTGGTGCACAGTCTAGTGAGAGAGCAGTTGCCAGAGTTGGAGAAAGACCTGCCAACATTTGCTTCCATACTGAAACTAAAAAGCCTGAATGAGAAAATAAAGCAGGCTTACAACACTGCTCTAAATAATCTGGGCCTCTGTGAGGACGATGTGAAGTCTCTGAGCGTTTTTCTCATCACTTGTTACTATGGTGCAAATTATCTACAACAGGAGGAACGTAAAGCCTGGGTAGGGAAGATGAACCACAAGATTGACGTTGTTGTTAGCAATCAAGAGCTGCAGAGAAGCTTCAAGAATGCATTGCTGGCAACAGAAAAGGCCCAACGCCTCATAGATACAAATAAAGAAGGCTAAGTGTAATGTAGCTTAATCATAGGAACATGTATTGTATTGTATGCTTTGCTTCAGAAGAATATCTACAGACTAGCCATAATCTCATTGCCTCTGCAGAGCTGTCATCCAACCCTGCAGTATGTCATGGAAGAGATAACAGGACAAGAACTAGGAGTAGTCAAAAAAGGCACCTGTCTAGGGTGCAACAATAGGGGTGTTAAAGGGTCTTCTGCCTACTCCTAGTCCATGTTTGCTCTCCCCCTCTGTTGCTCTGCTCTCCCCTCCTCACCCATGCTTAACCACGGCCCCCTGTGTGACATCATGGTGCATGTGTGCACACACAAGGGTGGGGGGGATAACTGGCTGGCCGGGTTGCCTAGAGGGCCCGGCTGGCTTGGCCCGGCCCTGGGAGTAAATTAATTTATTAAGCCAAAATTCCTCTTTACACTAAATGGTAACATGAAATAAAGTATTAAAAAGACTCAAAGTGGGCTATTGTCTCCTTCTTGACATGTGGCTGGTTGATGTCATTGCCTTGGTACAGGCTAGAAGCAAACATTATTATACAATTATACAATATATATTGTTTGTATCTATATATGAGTGAACTTCAAGCAGATCTACAGCAATAGACCAGTATAAGAGTAGATCCATTTGTCTAACATTATTTAAAGGGAAACTACAGGAAATGCTGTATTTTGTAAACTAAACAGAAACATGAACTTACTGCACCAGAAGCCTAATTAAACAAATGATATATGTTTTCAAAGTTGGCCACAGGGGATCACCATCTTATAACTGTTAAACCATATTTGCAAGACCAAGACCATGCATATGCTCAGAGTGGTCTGGGCTGCTTAGGGAGCGTCATAAATTATCAAAACAGCACAAGTCAAATAATATCTGCCATAGAAGCTGATACAGCAAGACTGATTAATAATCAGAATATACAGACTGCACTGGATCCTGTGTTGTCATGTAATCTAATGTGGATTTTATAGTTTTTGCATTGTTAAATATAAACTTTCTCCAACTCTCCAGAACCAGTGGTTGTAGCATAATAATCCTTCAATGAGAATCCCAGTTTATCTGTTTAAATCTGGCTCCATGATCTTTGTCCCTGCAGCTGGATTTGGAAACATTAAAGAGGATGTAAAGGCAAAAATAAAATCCCATTTTTACTTTAACTGAAAGAGAAACCTATCCCCAATATACTTCAATTAAAAATCTGTACAGTTCTAAGAAACCTGACTGTATGCAGTGAAATCCCCCCCTTCATTTACTTACTCTGACTGCTGTGGATATGAATCTCTACACAATCGCTGGCTGTTCTACAGGGAAACAAACAAAGCTGCTCAAGTTCTGTGAAGTCCCTCTCCCCTGCCGTTTGATGGTATGATCCTTTCCCTGCAGAGCAGATAGGGACCATCTGAAGTTTCCTATCAGCAGCAGTCAGAGCAAGTAAATGAAGGGAGAATTTAAAAACACTAGACATTTTTTAATTAAAGTATATTGGAAATAGGTTTCTTTTTCATTAAAGAAAGTAAAAATGGGATTTTATTTTTTTGCCTTTACATCCCCTTTAAGATGCACACTCTGTAGCTCCAGAGACAGGATGATTAGAGTATGTACGAGCTGTAGGGTCAAAACGGGCACTGATGCCTCACATTGCCACAAGGGCAACTGAATGCTGCCTCTGCAATAGAGTGGCATATGTAAGATATAATTAGAATGTGTTATTTTACTCTGTGTACATAAAGAAAAAAAATAACTGCCAAAAACTAATTTGCAAATGACTAAATACAAAGTAAGGGCATATAGCACTTCATATGCAGGACCCAGCTTCCTTAGTTTGCTGCCCTACCTATTCTGTACTGATATAGACTTAACTACTATGTTAACTATCGTTTTCATATATTGGAAAGCCTATGGGAAAAACACATTACAATATATACAAGTTAGCTGTAATGTGCTATATAAATAAATGATGATGATGATGATGATGATCTATTCAACCCTTAAAGTAGATAATTTACTCTCATCTGCCATTTCACTCTATTTCTGTGATTTTAGCATAGAGGCACAAGGTGGCAGCATCGTCTCATAAAGCATCATCTACAAAGCAATCTATAAATATGATAAATGTGCCGGGATTATAAAGCTGTCAACACTGACAAACAGGAGGCCTGATCTGAGAGTGATCTGTGCTATGAGACGGAACTAGGGATTGCTATAGCACGGTGAGAGCAAGCGGTGGTAAATAATATCATCTCCATTAATAAACACTACACCAGTGTACATTCATTGCAGCTTCATGGCTGCAATGTCTTACTATTGTGCCATAATATAGACGGATTTTGCCAGACTTCATAGCTATATATCTACAGTATATTCCACCCATTTCTGTTGCACTAGATCTTTCCTAATTTACAGATCTAGCCAACACTTGGCATCTCCCCAGTCCCTTTCTAAATAAGTCAAGAATAATATAGGTGCAGAAGTGGTATGGAAAAAAATATATTAACTGCAAGGGGATCTTCATACTTCAACGATCCTCTGTGCTGTGAATTAGGTATGGATTTTTTTACCAGAATGGATAATGTTTCATGGGAGAATTTTCATTCAAGACCGGCACACACTTCCCTAGGTTCCTAATTAAATCTTAGAGGCAGCAATGTTCACTTCTGCTGTCCGTCATTAATCAGTATTTTGTTACTGAGTGTAAAGAAATGCTGAACAACCACATACAGATTGGGTTGGAGATAGAATTTCAGATTTTCTCAGATTCGCTTTCATCTGGTATGGTACCTATGGATTGGAGAAAAGCTGATGTCATGCCAATATTTAAAAAGGGATTTTGATCTCAGCCTGGCAATTATAGGCCAGTAAGTTTGACATTGGTGGTGGGCAAATTATTTGAAGATTTGTTAAGGGATCACATTCAAAATGTTGTCCTGGTGAATGGCATTATGAGCAACAATCAGCATGGGTTTATAAAGCATAGGTCATGTCAGACTAATTTGATTGCTTTTTATGATGAGGTAAGTAAGATGCTGGACAGTTGGAGGGCAGTAGATGTGATCTATTTGGATTTTGCCAAAGCGTTTGATACCGTGCCCCACAAACGACTGCTTTCTAAACTAAGGTCTGTTGGGCTTAATGAAGTCGTTTGCACATGGATAGGAAACTGGCTACAGGATCGGGTACAGAGGGTGGTTGATAATGGTACATTCTCTACTTGGAGTAAGGTTCTTAGGGGCAAATTCACTAAGGCGCGAAGTGCCGAACGCTAGCGTTAATTCGCTAGCGTTTGGCATTTTCGCTACTGCGCAAATTCACTAACGAACGCTGGCGTAGTTTCGCTAGTGTTACTTCGCAACCTTACGCCAGGCGAATCTTCGCTAGCGACAAAACTACGCAAATTCACTAACTTGCGCAGTGTAGCGAACGCTACCTTTTACGCTAGACTTCCTTCGCCACCTCAGACCTGGCGAAGCGCAATAGAGTAGATAGGGATTGTTTCAAAAAAAGTCAAATTTTTTTCTAAGTCCCAAAAAACGCTGGCGTGTTTTCTACATGATGGCTGATAGGCTGAAAAAGATCGAAATGTATTTTGGGGCTCCCCTTCCTCCCCCCTACTTTTCCTGACTCATGGCAACTTACCTAGACAGTGGGCACATGTGTAGGGCAAAATAAAATTTTTATTTGCAGATTTGAAGGTTTTCTAGGCATTTGTAGTGCAGATACGTATTCCTCCATTGAAATTTGAATTTTGCGCCGTATGAAAATTAGCCTTCGCTAGCGCAACTTTGCTTTTTATAGCGAAACAACGCTAGCGCAACTCCGCAACCTTACGCTACCCCTGTGTGCAACTTCGGATTTTAGTGAATTTGCAAAGCGCTGGCGAAACTACGCCTGGCGAAGTGCGGCGAAGTGCGGCGAAGTTGCGCCTGGCGCAACTTCGCATCATAGTGAATTTGCCCCTTAGTGTGGTACCTCAGGGCTAGGTATTGGGTCCACTTTTATTTAACTTGTTTATTAATGACTTAGCGGAGGGTATTGTAAGTAATGTATCAGTGTTTGCAGATGACACAAAATTATCCTATCCGGCCCAATTAATTCCATCCAGGATGTGGCACCCTTCCAACACGATCTTGACAAACTGGCAATCTGGGCAGCTAAGTGGCAAATGAGATTCAATGTTGATAAATGTTAAGTCATGCACCTGGGATGTAAAAATATCCAAGCCACTTATACCCTTAATGGGACTGCACTAGGCATATCCATTATGGAAAAGGACCTTGGAGTCCATGTAGATGATAAACTTGGCTGTAGCAAGCAATGCCAGTCAGCAGCATCAAGGGCAAATAAGGTCTTGAGCTGTATTAAAAGGGGCATAGAGTCATGGGAGGAGGGGGCCATTCTTACACTTTATAGAGCACTTGTAAGGCCCCATCTAGAATATGCCGTACAGTTTTGTTCTCCATCTCTCAAACAGGACATTATTGTATTAGAGTGGGTACAGCGAATGGAAACTAAGCTGGTAAAAGGTATGGAAAATCTTAGCTATGAGGAAAGACTGGCCAAATTGGGGGTGTTCATGCTGAAGAAGAGGCGCTTAAAGGAAGATATGATAACTATATATAAGGGGATCATATAATAATCTCTCTAATGCTTTATTTACTAGTAGGTATTTCCAGCTGACACAAGGTCACCCATTCCGATTAGAAGAAAAGAGGTTCCACCAAAAATTTAGAAGGGGTTTGTTACAGTGAGAGCTGTGAAGATGTGGAATTCTCTCCCTGAATCAGTGGTACAGGCTGATACATTAGATAGATTTAAGAAGGGGTTGGATGGTGTTTAGCAAGTGAGGGAATACAGGGTTATGGGAGATAGCTCATAGTACAAGTTGATCCAGGGACTAGTTCGATTGCTATTTTGGAGTCAGGAAGGAATTTTTTCCCCCTCTGAGGCAAATTGGATTGGAGAGGCTTCAGATGGGTTTTTTTGCCTTTCTCTGGAGACGTGTGTCTTTTTTCAACCTAACTAACTATGCAGAAGCTCCCAGGAGAAGCAGGTGCCCAGTGTGTGGGAGACATGGGGTGCTCACAAGAGCAAATGATGTCTAGGGCTGAGATGTTTAAATGAGCAGGGGAAAACTTTTCCTTGTTCCAAGAAAAAAGTTTGTATGTAGGGTTGAGGATATAGCATAAATGTCAGGGGTTGTTCACTTATTCGATTATTGCAAGGGGAAGAAACCAATCATTAGAAAAAAAAAACCAATTTCTTCAGCCCCTATCTTATTGATTTTCTAATGGCGACCCCTCCAAATTAAAACTTAACTTTTACTTCACAATTTAAAGGAGAACTAATCCCCCTTGACCTTACCTATTACCCTAGATAGTCCCCCCTCCCTGCTTCGCCCCACATCGTTTATTACCCCTGAAAGTGCTCCTAACACAGTACTCACATATCAGTGTAGAGTAAGCTCAGCAGAGCTCATGGGCGCCATCTTCCAGCTCTTCGGCTCTTAAGTGAGAAAATGTGCAGTTGGCGTAGTCTTCTGGTTCGTAGCAACTGAGTGTGCACCAAAAGTGCTGGAAATTGCTGAAGGGTTTTTCTTATTGGGGGGGGGTTTACTTTTTCTTTAAAACTGTGCTATAAAAACAAACACATGTAAGGCAGGGAGGCTTTTATCAAAATTCGAATTTGTGAATTTTAGAGGTTTTTTTCCCAATTCAAATAATCTAGAAATCATTACCAAATGCAGATGTTTGCTTATTTATTAAAAAATGTAAAAGATTTTAAAAACTCAAATTGAGTCAAGTCGATTAAAACTGTATAAAAAAAAAGTCCAATAAATATATAATGAAAGTTGGTGCTTTTTTATCTTTTACATTTTCAGGGTGTCTACTAATTTTGAAAAATTCAAAAAACTTGAAAATCTTGAAATATAAACACTTAAATGTACCCATTTACTTCTACATGAACTCAGCAGCTTTTAGATGCCAAATTAAATTTTAGGTTTTTTAGGTAAAATTTTTAGGTTTTGGTGCTTTAAACGGGTGGTTCACCTTTAAGTTAACTTTTAGTATGTTAGAATGGCCAGTTCTGAGCAACTTGGTCTTCGTTATTTATTTTTTATAGTTTTTGAATTATTTTCTTTCTTCTTCTGACTCTTTCCAGCTTTCAAATGGGGGTCACTGATCCCGTCTAAAAAACAAATGCTTTGTAAACTTAAAAATGTATTGTTAACGACTGGAAATCTTCATTTGTGGAGATCTGAGTCTGGTCTGTAAAGAGTTAGATTTACAGGTATGGGACCTGTTATACAGAAGGCTCAGGACCTGGGGTTTTCCGGATAATGGATCTTTCCATAATTTGGATCTTCATACCATAAACATTAAATAAACCCAATAGGCTGTTTTTATTTCCAATAAGGATTAATTGTTATATCTTAGTTTGGCTCATGTACATGTTTTATTATTACAGAGATAAAGGAAATAATTTTTGAAAAATTTGGATTATTTGGATAAAATGGAGTCTATGAGAGATGTTCTTTCTGTAATTCTGAGCTTTTTGGATAACAGGTTTCCGGATAACGGGTCCCATACCTGTACTGCTTTTATTGGAGAAATATATCAGTAAAACTTGCAACTGACTCCCAGGCACTTAGCCAAATTATTAACAGCTATTTCTACACTGCAAGTCAGTCAATTAAACAGTATCTTATATTATGCTATACTCAATATTGCTCAGTGCTTGCTATGTGGTTCAGTAGTTCAGAGAGGGGCACTAATAGGATCTTTGTCTGAGACCCCAGTTCAATAAATTGGTTGTGTGTTTAGCCACGCATGAAGCTAGTGAGAACTTGGAGGTGAACTGTGGAAAATAATACACTCGTGTGCCAGTTCTTTCCTCACTACCTACCTTGGTTTCATGCCATACAAGCAGTTAATACACCCCTATATCCAGTATGATGCCAGATATATTTGACTTCCTTGTAGTGAATATGAATTCCCATTGGGTGGATAAGCCAATAAAATTTTCATTTAAAGGAGAACTAAAACCCCTTTAGGCAAAAGTCCCCACTGGTCCCCCTCCCTGCCTTCCCTCTGCACAGTGCTACAGCAGATTTTGTGTCCCCTCTAGGAATACTGACCCGCACCTGCAATAGAGTGTAGTGGAGCTCATGGATGCCATCTTCCGGCGCTTCGGTAATCTTCGGGTCTTCTTCCTTACCTTCCTTGCTCCAACTGCGCATGCGGCCCTCACTTCACGAAGAATACCGAATCGATGAAGAGGGCGCCCTTGAGCTTCGCTGCGCTCTTCTGCAGGTGTGGGTCAGTGAGGGGACACCTAATCTGCTGTAGCACTGTGCAGGGGAGAGGCAGGGAGGGGGCCAGTGGGGACATTTGCCTAAAGGATGGTTTAGTTCTCCTTTAAGACCCCAGAGATAGAGCTTCGTCAGTTTTCACTATTTACATATATAAATGTTCTCTTTAAGAAGGAATAGAAAACATATTTAGAAATTGGGTGAATTTCCTCCCTTAACTAAAATGTCTTCAAGATCAAAGCATCCAAATGTTTTTTGATTCGCAGTGCAATTTCATGTAATGCACATGCCTGCGGATTGAAAGCACACAGCACAAAACCCCCAAAGAGTGCAAATTACACAAAGCAATCGAGAATTTGTTTGCATTGCGGTCTAGCTTGGATGATCAGGGCAAGTTATGTGTCTGCCAGAGTAATATTAGCGCAGCTCAGAACAGCAAATTGGTAACAGCTGCATAGTACTTTGTTTATAACCGCACTTAGACAGACTATAAAGCACATGGATGCTTATGTCACAACCGAGTAAGAGTTTTGATAAAGGGAAGCCAAGGGGAAAAAATAAATCCAAGCAATGAAAAAAAAATCTTTTGATTATGATGAATATCTAGCTTAAGGTTCCATCAAGTTCTTATGGAACATCCAAATACGACAAAACCTGGAGTGGACACAGTTTACAATATACAGGGATATAGGCTGGAATAGGTGGGACAAACAAAGAGAAAGACCTCGGGGGAGAGCATTGGTCAAGAGATCTCCAAGCTTTAACTGGATTGACTGGAATAGACTGGACACTAAGGAAGGCATCATGTCTGAAATGGTTGTGGAACATTCTGAATACTGAAGAGTGCTGGGTGTGCTGAATGGTGCTGAGGGTGTCAGGAACTGGTAGGTAGACAGGCATGGACAAGCTGGAGAAAAAGCAAAGCTGACAAGATTTGAAACAAATTGGATTCAATGCAGGCTGGCATGGGACTTTGCAAAGAACTGGCTGGAAGGGCAAACTAGGCATCCTAGTGTCAGGAACATCAGATATAAGCAACGTACTCAAATGCCCAAACCCAGAGTCATACTAGAATTACATACTGCTTATAATAATCAGATGTTTGGCTTTCACTAATATGCTGATAATCAAGCAATGTTAAAACCACTGATGGATGCCTAAGCACCGACTGAGCAAAATTGCTATACCTTTTGTTTCTCTTGGGAAAAAAAACCTGGCCTGGGGTATGTTGCTGGTGAACACTGAGAAACCATTTTTGTTCTGTTCCCAGGTCTTTTTTGTGCAAACTTAGGCTGGGTCAGAGTGTTCTGCACATTTTAAATCACTGGGTTAATAAGAGAATTGGCTCCACTGCTCTCCCCAGAAAAGTACCTCTGATAAGTAGCAACTGCAGTACCAGCAAATGGCCTGTTGCATGTGTTCAGAATTTTTAGGCCCAGCAAAACCCCCCAATAGGAATTGAGCTGCCTTCTATTGTCTGCACTGCTAATGCTTGGAAAGCTCCAATGGAATAGGATATTCTGATTAAGAGTCAAAGGGATAAATGTCCAGTAAACTGGGCTTCTTCCAACTTGAGACAGGACAGATATTTCAAGTACAGACTAACATTTTATATTAAAGGAATATATTGCCCATGAACAGATACTTAACTAACAGATGGTTCATACCATATTAAGTAACCTATTAAAGAATTTTACCAAACTGGAATATAGATATCAGTAAATACCTGACATCTTTTCCCTTGAGCCGCCATTTTGTGATGATCTGTGTGCTACCTCAGAGATATCCTGACCAGAAATACTGCAGCTCTAACTGTAACAGGAAGAAGTGTGGGAGTAAAAAAAAACTCTGACCATTAATTGGCTTGTGCAGCCTATCATGTATGTTTGCCCTTGGTTTGTTTGTGTGTGCCGTGAATCGTATGATCCCAGGGGGCGGCCCTTAGTACTTCAAATGTCAGTTCTATTTTGGATTACCCAATGGCACATACTACTAAATATGTATATTTTTACGAAAATGGTTTTACATATGAGCTGTTTTATGTGATATATTTTTATAGAGACCTACATTGTTCAGGTGTATAGTTTTCTTTTAAAGGTACAGTAACACCAAAAAATGAAAGTGTTTTAAAGTAATGAAAATATAATGTACTTTTGTGCTGCTCTGGCATAACTGGTGTGTTTGATTATTAGACATTATTAGTCATTCATTTTTTGGTGTTACTGTAAGGCATTTCCTGGGGAAAAACAGTAATATGAAAGATTACATTTTCATGTACAAACATTATATGCGTCCTTCCATTTCCCCTCCAATTTGTGCCAATTTGTGTTAGTCACCCACCAACTGTAAGCTCTACGGGGCAGGGACATCCTTCCTACTGTGGCTCTTACCACATAGCACTTAAGCTCAATGTCCTAATATGAGCTCTGTGTACTGTATATATTTATCGCATTTATTGTCTGACTTGTCCTCCCTGTATGTACTTTTATATATTGTACATTTATTTATGTTGTACTAATTGTACAGAGCTGCAACTCCTTAATATATACATACACGTGTCATTTCATTGTCATGCTATACAACTCTTGTGGTATCTGGGGCCACCATGAAGCACCAGTAATATTCACTTCACAATACACTTTGTTTTTCATATTGTTTTAATATATCACTGTTACAGAATCCAAGCTGCACAGCCTGCCTCAGAAACGAGAGCTTAGCAGACAGAATTAGTCATGCTGTCCCGTGGAAAATGGCCTGGGCTGTTTGTTTAGTTTTACGATCTTAATCTGTTCCCCCTCGTGCTCTTTTTGCTGAATGAAAACGACAGAGTCCCACTGTGTTTACTGATGAGTATCGAATGTAATTGTCTGATAAGAAATATGTTTTACTCTAAAATGGAAAAAGCCAAATAGAATTTGATTTTCATGGCATGCCGGAAAATGGGGAAGAGATTTATATAGACTGTGTCAAAGCTTGCCTTTATTATGCAGCACCACAGTAAATGATATGTTAGCCAGGACAAACCTATTGTTTTATATAGATATATACTTCTATATTTTGTTATTAATCATAGCTGTATTGAATGTCTCAATGTTTATTTTTTCTCAGGTCTTCAAGGTCTGTTGATTAAAGTTTATTATATATATATATAATGAAATATATCAAGAGGTCTTAGTTTGTGAGTTGGGTAGGATGATAGTACTTTTTCAATGCTTCAGAAACTGTTTCGTTCTTATACTCGTGCTAATAATCAACTTAATATATTGGAAAGATAATTACAATTATGTCATCTGCAAGGAACAGTTTTTGCCAAATTATCACATATTTTATCGCCTGTAGAAATTAGTTTTAACAGCTTCAATATTGTCCCCCTGGCTGATTCCAGAGATTACATTATTTTCACAGTTGGGGTTCATTGCATTGGGTTGATACTGTTTGAAGTGGGATATTTGAACTTTGAAAGCAACATAAACCTTGTGAAAGTTAACATTTGTGTGACCACAAATGTAAGAAGTTATGTGAAGGTAACCTCCAGGCCAATTAACTTTTCCATTTTCCTTTCTCAACTGTAAATGGGCATAACTAAAGGGACTTCTTTGCAAACATATGTTGCAGATATCGTAGTTTTTTGGGATTAGTCCTGATTGTTAGTGTGTATTTATTGCATGGTCCTATATAGGGGTTGGAAAGAACAAAAGCCAGGAGAACAACTCTCTACCAAGAAAGCCAAAAAGAGTCATGTGAGATCATAATTTGTTTCCTGGACCTCCCAGAATTAATGTGGCAGTGCACCCCCTTCTCAAGATGAGTTCAATAAATAATAATTGTGCTGAACATTTGTGCCTATTGTTTTATTTACAAAAAAAAGTATGGTTACTGTTATTTGTTGAGCTTAAACAGGGCAAGCAGGGATATTGAAGCTACTGCACATTTTAGCCTTGCAAGGAAGATAATTACTGTAGGGCTTGTCCCAAAGCAGGTGCTTATTTTTTCAAATTCCAGTCTTGGAAACAAGTTTTTGTTGCATAAAAACAAGGTGTGGTAGTAAAAAAAATGTGTAAAGGATCTACTGGTGTAGAGGACCAGAGAACACTTTTCCCTGTTCTGCCTGCATTCATTTCATGCCAGCCAGTTCCTATGCCTTAGCTGATTCTGCCTGTGACATCTTCCATTCTGGTTACAAGCAGAGGAGCGATTCGATTGGGTGAGAGTTGGGAGAAAGGCCTGAGGCCTGCAGGGAGCCTTGGGGACATCTGAGAAAAAAGGAAGACCCAGAGAGAGCCTGGGTATGGAGCCAATTAAATGGGGTGGGCCAGCAGAGGCTATAAAGGAGCCCCTGCTACAGCTCTCAGGCAGAGTGAGAGAGACTGTCCAGGAATACAGACAGGATTCTACAATAGCCTTCGGTGAGCTCACTGTTGGCAAGGAAGTAGCCAATCAAAACAGTCCATATAATAAAGACAGGTTCTCCCACAGTCATCCCTGGTTGCAGCCTCCTTATCAAGAGGATCAATCTTCATTCATCTGCAAAAATATAAATAGAAAGAGGTGCAAGGCAAATACTTGCCTTGGGGTGTCGCTTCCTCAAATCCGGCCCTGCCTATCATTTAACTTTTAGTGATCTGTGCTCCACTGTGGAATGCAGAAATCTGGTGAGCCCATGCTGTAAACCCCAGTGTGTCAGCCTTGTGAGTCCCCGGTAAGTGATCCACCAAAAGGAGAATATTGGAAAGGTACAAGTGTGTGGCCCCTGTATGAGGACAGGTCTTCTGTGTGAACTTGCTATTCAGGAGCAACTGTCTTTGTCCAAGCAGAGGTACTTTGAGGAAGTTAGTGCTACCTGGGGTACTAAGAGCTCTTGGGGAAAGGACCTATTGCCAGGGACTGAACTGTGCAATTATATATATATCCCATCCAGAGTAAAGTATGGGACTGTGACTCTTAAAGGACTGTGCTGAGTGATTCTGCTGCCTTGTTATTTTTATATAAATACAGTGTATATATATTTTTTGTTGCAAAGCTCTGAGTGTTTTATAGCTCAAACCCTATCCCTTAAACCCTGGGTGCCTACTGCTGATTCTTGAAAGGTGAGATCATTTTATTTAGATATATATGAATATAGTTATATATGAAGATAGTTTAAACACTTTTTAACAATTTAACATTTTTGTTTAACTTTTTTCTCATTTGTTCTCATTTTATTTGTTTATTTAAAAATGTTCTGTGTCTAAATTTATAGCTGTGTATAAATAAAGGCATATGGTGTTATCAATTATCCTTTTAACTGTCAGACAGTGGGTCCGATCCTGCACCTCATGTTGCCTAACAATGTGTTTTTTCCATTTTATTTCATATTTCAGTATCAAGTGACATAACCTATCACTATATATATATATATATATATATATATATATATATATATATATATATATATATATATATATATATATATATATATATACAGAAATGCAAGACCGTTAGGATTGCATTAAATGTTTCTAACATTTTTAACAGATTAAAAGCATAACTTTTATCCAAGCCAAATGAGTCTATGAAAACACATTAGTCTCTTTTTCTCCTAACAAGGTATTCCTCCATCAAGGAGAGACAGTCTAATGAATTCATAATAACGCAACAGGATACTCAATCAGGCTAAAGCACTATATTCTAAATATAACTCAGACAAAAGCTTTGAAACATGGTTATTCTAGATTCATTTCAACATGCCAAATTTTGAGTTTAAAAAGTAATGTTTTTTAATGCTATATGTATCTTAGTATAGACGAGGTCCCTTATGTCTGTTCTTTGCACCTTGCAGCCATTTGGGGAGCAGCCACACTAGGGGGGTTATTTGTCAAAATCCAAATTTATCTCATTACTTTATATACTTTATTATTATTATTATTCGGGCGAAAACTACTTAATCTTTTGGATTATTGCACAAAAACCAGCACAGATCAGGATATCTTCAGGACTTCTCCCATTGACTTATGTACCACCTCGGCAGGCCTGAGATGCCGTATTTTCGGATTCTGACCTTTTCCATCCTCATGATATAATAAATAAGAAAAATTCAAGATTTTTTTTCCTACTAAAAATTCAGATTTTATAGTTAAAAGAAAAGAATTTTTGGAGTTTTTGGCATTCAGACTTTAATAAATAACCCCCTTGAGGTCGTAAATAATGCTTCATGTTTTATGTTTTCATTTTAGGCCTAGAAAAGACCAGAAACAAAAGGGTTAATTTATAAAGTGAAGAAAAAGTGCAAATTGTTCTTTCCTTAATTTGGATCCCCATGCTACTAGTCTACTAAAAATAATCATATAAACAATAAATAAACCCAATAGGGTTTTTTTGCAACCAATATGGATTATTTATCTAAATTAGGATCAAGTACAATGTCGATTTTTATTATTACAGAAAAGAAAATTTAAAAATGTGAATTATTTGATTAAAATGGAGTCTATGGGAGATGGGCATTCAGTAATTCGGAGCTTCATTTCCGGGTTAATGGATCTCATACCTGTATTTGCATTGTTGCATGCTTCTCAAACAAAAGCATCAAAAATGGTAATTCTGGATTCATTTCAACATGCAAAAATTTGAGTAAACCTTTGAAAATATTTTAGAAAGTAATGTTTGCTAAAGCCATATGTATCTTAGTATAGATGAGCTGTTTGGTGTCTGTAACCCTGTTCTGTGCACCTTGCACCTTGCACCTTATTCAGAAATCAGCCAGCATTTGCACATAATGTGCATGTACAAAGAAGCATGGAAAAACAATGCAAATAAATGTACGGATAGTGTATGAATAATTTTACATGCAATTTACAATTTTTCTTCCCTTTATAAATGAGCCCTTTTGTTGCTGGTCTTCTCTAGCCCTGTACTGAAAGCACAAAGCATGAAGCCATATTTGCAAGTGTGGCTGTGCTAAAATAAGCTTATGAAAATATATATTTTAGCAAATTAGATATTGTGCACAAATTCCATCTGACTAAAATATCCTTTTACTTCTAGCTATTAATCACAAGGCCTTGTCTTACAAACAGAGCATTTTAAAGACAAACACAAAGGAACTTCATAACACAAGATGTGGGACAAACTTATTTTAAAGATTAGCAAGCTAATATTACAATCTGAAAGGAATATATCCACGTAACACACTTGATCACCGTTACTTGGCAGTGATCAGATCCCTGGGAATAACATAGAGGTGATAGCCTTAAATGTGCATTGAGGCAATGGTGCAAAGCCGTCTTCACATGACATTTTGTTTCCAAGGCTCAGAGCCAAAACTTGAAAATCCTCTCACTGAAAATCGAAATGCTACATGTAACATAGAGATCCCCAATAAATATCTGGCAGACATTCTAATAAATTTCAAGTTGTGTCATGTTTTTCTGCTTTATGCAGGGAACAATGATTCCTTGACAAAAACATGGGCTTTTATTTGGTTTTACTTTGTACTTTACATCCTGCTTTTTATTATTGTTTCCAAATATATTAAATTCTAGTAATATACAGTATCATGAACACAACGGGGTAAATTGGTAGAAAGCAGTGGCTCAGTGGGAGTCCTAAGAGCTGATATCGTTCCAGGTTTTAAAGCACCACTTAAACCATCAGCCTATACTCTCAGGTACTTTAGGTCTCTCCAATGGAAAGAAAAGAGATAAGAAAAAACAAGATAAATGGTTTTGCAGGCTTGCACTGTACCCATATTTATTTATCCTACAAATAATAATTTTTACAAGAGTAATTCCTTACCAAATTCTTGTCTGAAGCAGTGACATTACAGTGACATCCATGTGAAAAGTGTTTGATAAATACAGTGCAGTTTTAGACTGATTTGCAGGGTCTACTGAGAAACACATGATCCAAGGTCTACTTACCTTTTCTCTCCCCATTTATTATAACTTTCTTTTATCATTACCATTATTTATTGTATTTCTTCTCCAATACCCCATTGTATATTCCATTATAATCTTTCACCCTCACCCTTCTTTTCCCATTTTTTATTTACCCTTTCTTTTCTTCGTTGTGATGTCATTCCTCTTTTTTTCACCCCCATTTTGCCATTGTATCCTGTCCCATTGTTCTACTCCTTTCCCTTTTAGGATCCCATGCCCCTTCCAATCTTTTCTGCTCTCTTCTTTAAAGTGATACTGACATTAAAAAATATTTTCAAAATATTAATCTACATAAAAAGTTACCTATTGGTCATGTTGATAATTTTTCGCTGATAGTTCTTCTTTTTATAATTGTAATTAATTGTCACTTGAAGTTCCTAAGTTTGCCAACCTGACTGTCCCATCTCAGTTCGAGTTTCTAATTCTAACAGACTACTGCTGCACTAATATGGCAGCCCCCTCATGGAGGAACAGGGTAGTAAAAAAGGTAATGTAAAAGCATCAGGCAAATACTTTTATGGTAAAATTATAAAAATTATAAAAAGCATTCAAAGACAATGTTATGATAGATAATAAAAGAGAAAGAATTTCATGAGAACACACAAAATTTGGTCGTTCATCAAAAAGTACTCATGGAGAATGCTGCAGTCTCCATTTGTTATAGATTTGGGGGTTATATAATGTTTTTATTGGCAGCAGAGAGTATGTATTAGAGCCCTGTGGTCCAAATATTCAGATCTGTTAAAGAACACAAAGAGGAGGAAAACTGATGAACTAAATTAAAAGAATTAAATGTCACTCCTGGATAAGAAAGGTCTTTCTGCTGTGCATATATGGGAACCCTACACACTTTTCTTGAAAACAAATTCTACAGCGCCATGCGGTCTGCAAGCCTAAGTTACACAAACTATTCTTTAAACAATATATTGATTTAAATGCCTTATTAATGACTCTGCTGAGTTGTTCAAAAAATGGTCTACTGAACCTCTCAACATTTGTTATATATTAGGTGGTATATGTTAACTTGAACAGCCATTTATTTTTTGTGGCCTCTGGTTATTGCAATCTCAGTTATAATTTATCAGGATTCTTTAGTATATGCCATAATGCTTATTATCAATTTTGGGTGGACTTTACATTATAATGCTTTCATTTCTTTGTACTATTGAGTCTTGCAATTTAATTTAAGCACGTCTGCCTAAAATCTATAAAAAATATCATGTGCAAGTAGAATGGATACATTTTGGGCACGCTAAGATTGTTTTAAAGAGGTATTCATATACAGGTAACATGATAGGTTATGAGGTTTTGAATCTGGCGGTAAATTCATTAATCTTAATATCAAAGAGAGATATCAATGAAACCAGAGGTGCTGTCTTGATATACATGACTCAAACTGAACTCTGGCCAAACTGTTTCTGATGTATGTTTGGTAAAAATCCATGGCAACAGTTTGACAGAAGTGAACCCTTTAGGAAAAGCCATTCCAGCCTTGTATCAGTGTTGAAAGAACAAAAAGAATCACTGACATAATAGTGGTTTCAGTGATGAAGAGCACTCATTGATACTTGATGGTTCAACTAAAGATGCATACCAAAAAAAAATATTAAAAAAATAAGACAGAAACAGAGTGATTAACATTCCTTAATTAACATATAGTCAAACAGATTTGGACATGGAAACCTATCTGCGTTCAGTTCTTTTTGAAAAATGATTATTCATTAATGACAGAGATGTAAGGGCAGGCCCTTAGCCAAGCATCTGGGATCATTCGCCATTAAAGAAGAACAGCTGATTTGAGTCAATGTGTATTTTCATTGAAGTACTGTATTACATTACATTTCATGAACTCTACAGTATGTTTTTTAATGGGGTGTCACTGCAGAATTGTGTTAGGCAAAAATTCCCGTCCTTTTTACCAGTGAGCTACATTCAATTGTAAAAAGAGTTGTGGAGCAACACGAGCATGAAAAAGATCCTCGGGGGGGGGGGGAAACATGGGCTGTTAGTGGCTGTTTAGTAGCCCCTATGTGGACATGCAACCTACAGGTCACTACTTTTGTCAGTACACCTGGTTTTAATGCAATCAAAACATGCCTCCAAGCCTGGAATTCAAAAATAAGCACCTGCAACATCCAATGGGTTTGGTGAGCAACATATTACAATATTCACTGGTTTGGGATCACTTGTGTTAGGTAATAAAAAATACAGTCACCTTGTAAGCAATGAGTTGAGCAATTAGCTGAAGAAGGGCCTAGTAAGTTCTGGAACAAGTGTTTTGAAGTAGATGAGAGTCATAAGAATTAGCGCATAGATTGCCCAATTTGGCCATCACTGCATCATGTACAGATGAAGCCACTTTGGTTTGTGTGTTTGACACAGAATAACTAAACCCAGATATCCCTTTTTATCCCATTTAACACAGAAAATTGCGTCACAGCATTCCATCTAATTAAAGCATTCACCATTGTGAACAGTGGTGCTTTGGTATGCTAATGAAAAGGTTAAATGCATTAAATGAGTTAAGATGACTTTAGCTAACACTGTTTCTTCAATTAATCCAAGAGTCATGACGCATTTAACACACAAATCCAAGCTCTTCTGTATTTGTTATGGAGATGTGTGTTATTAACACTACAAGCAGTAGTTAGTCCTTGACCAGTAGGGAAAGGGTATCAGTAGTGGCAGGACACTTCTTATGTCCGTTAAACCCTTTCTAGAAAGGGTATGTTTTTTTTTTTATCTTGAGGGTTAAGATGTCCATATATTGGTCAATATAAGCTGCCAATTTGGCCCCTCAATACCATGTTGACTGCTTATAGACCAGTATGAGGGCCTCCCAAGTTACAAAGAAGATGTAGAGACAAGTTGTATAAAAAATGTTTCCTCCTATGTTAGTGCATTTGCTTCAAATTATTTAGTTATATCCAGTGATACAATAAAACAGAACATTATGTCTATGTGTTTAGATCAGTGATCCCCAACCAGAAACATATTGCTTGCAGACTCGTTTTATGTTGGTCCCAGTGGCCAAAAAGCAAGTGTTCCTTTTTGACTTCATGGTTTCGCGGCAAGATTTTGAAGCAAAAAGATCATGTTCACTACCAAACAGAGCCAATTGTATTCTACCAATCCACATGGTGCTGCCAAAAAGCCAATCATAACCCTTATTTGGCATGTCCTATGAGTTTTTCTCATGTTTGTGTTGCTCCCCAACTCCTTTTACATTTAAATGTGGCTCACCAGTAAAAAAAAGTTCCACACTCCATAAAACAAAAATGAAGAGAGAACTCTGGCTGGAAAGAGAGAGGGTGGAACATTAGCAATGGGCACCCAAAATAACTTTCATCCCAGAGGGAATTCAAGAGCTGTGCGCTCTCATTAAACCTAAGACTGCTGCTTAGAAAATGCAAAGATTCTTCTGTTATGTGGGATCATCTAACATATTACGTTAGATAACCTGGTTGGAAACAGTTTTCAGATGAACTGTTTTTACCACTTCATCATTTATTGGTCATGATTTGGTCATAATTATCTGCGCACTGTTATGATCAATGGAATAGGGGAATGCCTAAGTCCTGTGCACATGAATATCCTAATTGCCATGCAGTAGTTGCTCTCTAGCTGTGAGTCCCAGTTAGGAATTCTTGTTCATGGGCAGTTTATAGCAGAGAAGGGAAACTCGCTGAAATAATATTGGATCATAGAAATTGTAAATAAAAGACTACGTTATAGCAAGCACTAAAAATTATTGCTGTTCTTTTCTTTCTCCAGTCCAGGCATCGGCTTTGCAGATTTACTAGAGATTTTATTATTATTATTAATAATCATTCTTCTACCAACATTTACAGAAATGTTATAATATTCACATCGGTCCCTGCCCCAGCAGAGCTTACAGTCTAATGTTCCTTTTTATGTTGATACACTTGTCAGCATTATGAGGAATCAGTTAACAAAGCTATGGAAGGACTGTGTAGCAGATTATATCACAAGGGGGCAGTAGGGGTCTATTGAAATTTATCAACTCTTTTAGGAACGCCGCCTGGGGCTAAAATTATTTAGGGCATACATAATTAGAAACCTGCAGAATGCCAAGTTGTTGTCTAACTACAACTGCCAATAGTGGAAAGCTGTTTAGGTATATTGGAAATTGCAGTTTTGCAACACATTGAGGAACACTGGTTATTTTTTAAAAAACATTCATTATGAATAATCCATGATTAATGAAACCTGAAAGGTAAATATATCTTTAGCTCCCTCTTATTCTGATTAAGAGGTTAAACTCAATGCTGGAAAAGAACTAAAACCCTATAAAAAATGTTTCTGCCTTCTGCAGAGTGCCAATAGGCACTCTTGCTCAGTCCTTCCTGTTTTCTATTCAGAATTGAGCATAGTTCCACCTATTGACACAGGGGTAACCTGAAGCTGCTTCCATCTCTTCACAACGCAATAGCTCCAGGGTTCCCACAGAAGCCTGTGTCAGTCGCACTGTTACACCAAAAGAATAGGGTGCACAAAGCAATAGAGCTCTGTACTTGTTGCCTTCTTGTATCAAATTAGTGTATCTTTGCATCTATCCTGAGTGCAGGCAGGAAGCAACTTGAAAAGAATCTTCCTGATTGGTGCCCATTTTTTTCATTTTCCTCTGGGGCCCATATCTTGTAAATGAGGCATATACTGTAATTACAATCCACTTCTAAATGCCATATCTTAAATATTTAAAGAAGAAATGTTACCTTTTGTGACTTTAATCTGCAAACTCTTTACCCCAAACTCGCAAGCCTGACCAATGACATTATACCATTCCATAGTATCAGATAACTACTCAGAAGCACATTGCAGCACATGACATAGCTTACCAATGATATTGTGTCTGGCAGCAGAACATATTCAAAGCAAAATGCTGTGAAACTAAAACAATATAAGGTGAAGAATATCAACAGAATCCTTTGTTTTCACTGCTGTTACACCCTCCATGGCAGTGATCCCCAACTGGTGGCTTGTGAGGAACATGTTACTCACCAACCCCTTGGTTGTTGCTCCCAGTGTCCTCAAAGCAGGTGCTTATTTTGGAATTCCTGCTTTAGAGGCAAGTTTTGGTTGCATAAAAACCAGGTGTACTCCCAAACAAAGTCTCCTATAGGCTGCCAGTCCACATAGGGACTAAATTCTTATTTTTCTTGCTTGTGTTGCTCCCTAACAATTTTAAGAATGTGACTCACTGGTTAAACAGGTTGAGGACCCTCGCTCCATGGCCTCCCACTCCTTGGCACAGAAGCGCACAAAAGGTGGTGAACATGCTTAGCACATGGAATATATTGCATGTGATCATTTTGGAAAGCCTCAACCCTGGTCCATAATCACCTCTGCTGATTCCATCTTTCATAGTACCAATCACCGAGAGGCAAGGCGAGACAGAAATACTTTCCTTATTGCTTGGAAAAGGTTCCTGACAATGAAGAAAGTGTTAGGAAATGTGATAAAATTTGAATTGCTGGGAAACTATCAGCCCCATGGACTTTGGGGAGTCAATACCCCCTTAGTAAAATATTCTTATGAAAGAAATCCCTTTAACAGCCTTGAAATGTATTAAAGGTGGCTGCCAAATCTTGAAACTTGCTTTCTTTGGCAAACATTTGGCACTTTCTGATTCTAGCCCACCTTTCCTATGTATTATTCCAATTCACAAGTGAAATATTCTGCGCTGCTTTGGTGCGTGTTAAAATAAACACGTCCATTACTTCTTATCCTTTTATGGCAAGCAGCCTTTAAACTTGCTCTTATTGATCAGATCTCTTTTCCCATGAAATACGAGGATAACATAACGGATTGGAAATGGTGCATATAATTGCAGATTTTTAGCAAATCCCTTCCAATAAATAAACACTCGTGGTGAGAGATATGCACATAATACTGCAAGGCACTTTTGTTCACTTACTTTTTTATTGGCTCCCACATGTTCAACTGTAAAAATCCAGCCTGCTAACAAGCACTAGGATAGAAATGTTAGCATTAGCACAGCAGGGGAAATATGTATAAAAGTGTGGGTGAAGAAATTAGGGACCAGAGCAAATGCTCTATATTTATAAAAGGAAATCATTCCAGCAAATTCCAGAGTTATACAAATACAGCCTTTATTTTAACTAGGATTGTCCTACTTGCACTTTTATTAAGCTCACTCTACATTTACAATCAACCTGCTTTATTAATACTAAGTTTTGCATTTTACAGTTTAATAGTTAAAAAAAAAAAAGATTTGAAAATAATACAATCTTCTCCCCTGGAAAAACTTTTTCTAGAGAACACAATGGCAACCTTTGAGTTTAGAAATAAAGAAATTTATATTGTACAGTGGTGGTGGAAATTCACTAACCGGTGATCACTTAAGAGGTAATATAAAGTTTATTTGACAGGAGATACATTAGATAGGTACAAGACAGGGTTGAATGCTTATTCAACATCTCATTATACACATGATCTCAAACATTGCAGTGTTATCTGGTTCAATCGAAGGACTTAGGCACCGGTTGTGAATATCAGAGAGACACATTGCCTACTGAAGATTTATTAATGAAGATTTATTATGTCTTGCCATTTTATTCAACATCATCACAGCTTGGCTTTCTCATAGACTTTGGGGCTCATTTACTACGGCAGGGTACAGAAATGGGCTCTATCCACAAGCTATTTTGTGCTTTTGCATTGCATTCTGCTCCATGAATATTTTTGGGATCCAGGATTCGGTTCGGGATTCGGCCAAGATTTGGTGAAAATAGTGGATTTGGTGCGTCCCTAGATATTTTAATGCCTGTGTTTTGATAAGGGTTCAGCTTGGGGCAATATGTAGATTTTCTTTCTCCTACCCCTAGCCCTACCTACCCTGTAACTTATATAGACAAAGACAAGATGTATCCTGCACTCAACCCATTATCATTATATTAAGACATTCAGACATTTTGTGCATTACATTACTAAAAAATGTCCTCCCGTTTAAACAAAACAGGGATTGTTTACCAATATATTGAAATATATTTAAGTTGGCCAACTACATCAAAGTCATCCCTGGTCTAGCCAGTCCTACACTCACTTTCTTTTTCACAATTTATTAAGAATTCTACTGCTTCATTATACATTTCACACAGGGACTCGGTTTTACCTGCATCTTGATTGCTTTCAAGGTTAAAGCTCCCAAATGGTTGCCCTTTTATTGGATATTAATGGGATCACCTGACTGTAGCTGAGAAGGGTGGGAGCTACAACATGGAGCTGGCTATTGCTCCTGTATAAACTTTAACAAAAAAGGGAAAGTTGTGCTCAACCCTTCATTTTTACATTTTAAACCATTAGGCGGGGGTGCAATGAGGCTATGATCACAAATTCATATAAAGACAAAAGTTCCTCTGCACTCAACACATTATCACTATATTAAGGACACTGAGACACTGGCTACTAAAAATGCTGATTGTATGTCCATCTATTGCAATAATTTAAGTTGGCCAAATACGTCAAAGTCATCCCTGGTCTGGCCAATTCTACACTCACTTTCATCTGATTCATTAAGAATTCCTTTGCTACCCCATAACTTATATGCTTTGAGCCTGGCAGCCCAGCATTTCTGACCTTCAACTGGATTTTTAATAGGTGCACTCTTGTTGAGAATAAAGTGATTTTATATATTGTCAATATTGTAGGTGAGAAATATGTGAACAAGTTAAACTTCATGGGTGTGTCTTTGGGCCTCATCTATTATTTTATTATGCAATGTATTGTTAGAACTTGTTAAAAAGGTAAGAATATCATGGACTGGTAACCATTGTGTAGGAATGAAGACTGCACCAATCACAGAATAAATCACAAAATAGGCACAATAAAGTCACAATAGATAACAATGCCTTGTGCTTGCACTAGGAGGGTTAAGTGAGACTGTTAAAAAAGATGAGTTAATCTCTACTTGTCAGTTTATCTAGAATAATCATATACCATGAATGTGTTGGGCAAAGGACTAGGGTAATATCCTACATGTACAGAACTGGAGGTTTTAATTCTATTAAAATCTGATAAACATTACAAGGACACTGAACTCATCTTTGGAATCCTTGTTTTACTTGTCTCATTTTTAAACATGAACCAGTAGAAATAATGAATATTTCCCTGCTGGCTATTTTCCATCTTTAGATTTGCTTGAAAAATGAGGTCTGTTAATCGCAGGCAAATAATTCGCTGTATTGTTTTTGCAAGGGGGAGGGGGGAATCGTTACAGTTAGTACAATACAACCCTAATATTGTTCTGCAGACACAGCAGGAATGGGGCTGCGGTCGCTTTTCCACAAAGGTGACTATACTAAAGATGCATGGAGGCAATTACAGGGATAAATCTTATTATATGAGATTGGAATAACTTCCCACGGAGGAGTAGGGAAGGAAATTAAAGGGCTGCTATCTGACTATGTAATGGATGAGGTTATCTCTGATGGGTTTTAGAACTGCCTTTATTAATCACTCCATGCAGACAATACATTTCTCTTTAGCCAAAGTCTCATAAAAGTCTGACACCCCCCACCAGGGAGGATTTTAGTGTCTGGAATGAATTACAGATTATGGAGGTGTACACAGAATTAGTACAAGAATAAAATAAGGAGAAGGCTCGAAAGACACAAAAGTATTATTTACATAACCCAAATATAGATATCCACTGGGTGGAAATCTTTGTGTGTTTTGGGACCAAATACATACTGTATATTCATCCAAACGGAAGAGGTGGAAAGTATATATATATATATTCCTACAGACAGGGAAATGACTTACTACAGACTAAATGTAAGGACCACTAAAGTTGGCCTAAGAGGATAACCATGTGTGTAACCTGCACACATGGGTGTCCATTTTGCTTTTTTCAGATTTGGCAGCTTAAACCGTCAATTTGAATTATGCGATTGACGCTCCGAAAACTCAACTTTATTGAATTGTCAGTGAGAAAACACAACTTTATCGAATTATCAGAAGACTCAACTTTATCAGATTATTCAGTGCAGATCACAATGTCAAGAAACAATTTCAGGGACATCTGCCATTGATTCTACATGTAGTTTATGGAAATGGACCAGCGTTTACAGCCTAATGATAGACAATAAAATAAATACCAAATATGGTGTAGTAGTTTTAAATCATTTTGGTATCCCTTTTCTTCCACCTTTTGGGTTTATATGCCTTATAGTCAAACTATAATGCCTTGGGTTTTTTTTTTTATAGATGGGTACTTACAAACTGTAATTAGTATTGCAGGCCTTAAAATTGTATTGTTGTTCTGATCTCCAGATTCCCAGTAGCTCTACAAGATATGCTTAAAGTGGTGTAAAACCTTCTATTTAACAATTTTAAGGATAAAAATTGCACTCACATTTTTGTAAGCCTCAGTTTGCATGTAAATTTATCTCCGCAATGCCATGTCCTGGACCACCAGGAACAGAACGCATGGGGCCCAACTTACTTATTCAGTTTCTGTTACTCCAAAGCATTTGGTTGCTGTTCTTCACTGCATTCTTGTATTTGCTGCTATTATTTAGTTTTTTTTTTCTTGTGATTTTTTGATCTTTTCTTAGTAAGTGTGTCTAATCCAATAGGTACCAGTCTTTTCAGTTTCACTGTATTGTAGTAGAGCAGGCACTCAAAGAGCAATCTTCCAAACAGACATTTATTAGGTACACAAGGACACAGCCTTATGCATTTCGTATCTTACAGACACAAACACTACACAACCTATCATTAAGGGGGTTATTTAATAAAAAGCAAATGTATCTCATTATTTAAATAAAAAACCACGATCAAACTCCCATACCCAATGTTACCTTATTTATTATTAAATAAGCTTAATTTAATCGGTTCGGGTAAAAACGAAATCGTGCGAAAACCAGAATAGTTTCAGGGTTTTTTCCGGAATCGCTAGATTTTCTCTGGATTTTTCCTGACACGCCTGAATTTTTTGGATATTTGCTCAAAATGGTCAGATTTTTGTGCTTATTCCAGCGCAGACCACAGAAACTTTCAAATAGGATAGAGCCTTACCCATTGACTTACACACAACCTCGGCAGGTCTGAGATGGCAGATTTTTGGATTAAGGCATTCTGCAGCATTGAGCTTTAATAAATCTTGAAAAATTTAATTTGTTTTAAAAAAAATTCAAGTCTTGCCCCAAATAACCCCCTAAGTATCTGTTCAAAAAATGTTCAAAAATGGATTTCCATGGCTCGTTTTTCGTGATATAATAAAAGCTTCTTTATTTAATGTTATATTAGTTGCATGTCAGCCTTGACACAGTGCACATTATCGTTACTACTGACCGGTTTCGTACCTCACGGTACTTCCTCAGAGTACGAAATGTGTAAGGCTGTGTCCTTATGTTTCTAATAAACTACAAATCTTTTTACACCTCTGTGTTGTCAGGCAACCAGTCTCTTTATTTACAGAGGAAATCTCTTCCACGAAATAATGCCACCTAGACTTATGAGATAAAGAAATCAGATAAGGTTTATTCGTGCTGGGAATGACACTCACGTACGACACAAGTTGTACATAAGCATTCCAAAAACAGTCCTCCAGTGTTGGTCCTTTTATACCCCTATAAGGGGGTCTCCAAAGGCTTCAGTTCTGACCAATCAGAGTTTAAAGTCCTTGTTTCTTTTAGTCCATGTTCTGTGACGAATGCTCTAGGCCATCTGGTATCAGATGATAATCTTGTCTGGAACATTTTGAGGGACTTGAGACATGTGTGATGACGATAATGATGATAATATCTCAGCAAGTACATTACAAGCCAAACAGCTCTTCTCCAAAACCTAAGTGTACAATCCTTATGATGTAAACAACTAGGTTCTGTTCTGTTAAATAGAATTCAAACTATATACTTATATTTAATTATCCTCATTCTTATACACATGAAAAATTAATATGGCATAACTTAGCCTCACAGTGTGGAAGATTGTTCTTGAGTGCCTGCTCTACTACAATATGGTTTGATCCGCTCCCTTAGCTGAAGGTTCAGGGCGGTGCACCTAAACCTCTTCCTATACTTGGTGAGTTCAATGTCTGAGACTTGCGAATTCTGTTTACATTTCAGTTTTCACGGCCACCGTGTGGATAAATACTACATCATTGTCGTTGTGGATTCTGTATTATATTGACTGGGGCTGGTAAGCTTAAATACTCTATTGCCATATTTTAAGCCATTACCCTGTTGGGTCTTGGTCAGATTTCTCTGTGTGTGGGAGTCTGAGAACGTTCTCATGTCATACATTGGTTAGTATTACTAGACTTAAATAATGATAAAACTAATTAAATAAACAATTATAATGTAGTAAAATTAGGTTTTAACTAAGCCTTCAGCAGATCAAAGAATAGACAAATTCATTTACTTACAAACAGGTTAAATGTATTACATACTAAATAAATAACCTCTGGCAGCTCATTAAGTTCTAAAAAAAAGGTTGTTCTGAATATGACAAACAGCTGATCAAACAACTGGAGCGATTGAAAACTGAAAACCCGTAGGAATAACCATTTTTACAGTATGTCATGGGACTTTGGTACAAAGCCTTAACTTTGTCTCAATGTGGCTTTGTAATTGATTTAAATGTTCACAGCTTTTAGTATTTTGCCTGATGTAAACTGAAGGCAATTGCAAGGGCTGATGTCATTCAAATATAAGTTTCTAATTATTCCATTTCAAATCACTGTTGCCATGGTGTATGTCGAATTTGGCAAACAATATCTTTTTTTTTTGCCAAAGGGCCGGCTTACAGAGAACTCTGCTCATGTTTATAATTGTATACCTCCCATTAAGTTATTGTAGCTATCTGTGCAATCTGAATGCCCTATTGGACACCATTATAGATTTAGAACCACACAAGTGGTAGAGAGGACACCTTAAGAGAAGGGAACCAGAAAGACTAGGGGGCAAATTCACTAAGAATCGTAGTTGCGCCAATGCCAATTCCTTCAATGGAGGAATACGCAGAATCACTACAAATTCCTGGGAAACCTTCAAAACATCAAATAATTTATTTTTTTTTGCCCTACACATGTGCCCACTGTATAGTTAAGTTGCCATGAGTTAGGAAATGTAGGGGGGAAGGAGGGGAGCCCCAAAATTTTTTTCGATCTTTTTCAGCCTATCACCCATAATATAGAAAAAACGCCAGGGTTTTTTGGGACCTTTTTTTTAAGCAATCCCTATCTACTCTATTGCGCTTCGCCTGGTCTGAGGTGGCGGAGGAAGTCTAGCGTAAAAGGTAGCGTTCAGTACACTGCACGCGTTAGTGAATTTGCATAGTTACATCCGTAGCAAAAATTCGCCAGGCGTAAGGGTGCGAAGTAACACTAGCGAATTTACGCCAGCGTTCGTTAGTGAATTTGCGAAGTAACGAAAATGCCCAACGCTAGCGAATTGACGCTAGCGTTAGGCGCTTCGGCGCTTAGTGAATTTGGGTCTAGAGGTGAGCACAATGGTTAGAAGTGTATAACCAAATGGAAGAGGAGCAGAGAGAAATGCTGTATGAAGAACATACATCTATTTCTTAGCTGGATGAGCAGATTTAGGAAGGTGATTACGAAATCCCATTGTGCCTTTTAATAAACCCGAGCTTAGTTTACAGATCAATACACCAACTACAGTGAGCAATAAAGAAATGACGCATGAAGATGGGGCTACAAAAGATGTAAGAGAAAACATTAATGTGCATTTATAGGGTTATTTATAAAAGGTTGAGTTTGTGAGGTTTTTTTTCTACCTCGAATAAACTCACTACACACGTTTGCTTATTTATGAAAATAAAACAAATGTAAAAAACTCGAATCATTGGAATTGGGGGGAAAAACTCGAACACACGAATTGATCAAGTTATCGCCAAAAAAAACCTTGAATTCATCGATTTTTCGAGTGCAAACCACCAACAAATAAACCCCCCAAAAACATCTTCAAATAGTTCAATAGACCTCTGCCATTGACTTCTACATGACCTCGACAGGTTTATGATGGAGTATTTTTGGATTATATTATTTTAATAATCATTTTTTTATCCCTCAAAATTCGAGTTTTTACCTAAACTACCCTCAAAAACTCGAAATTTTTCTGGAAAATCATCCTTTAATAAATAACACCTAAAAGTTACCTATAGGTCATTGTTTTTCACTGATAGTTCAGCTTTTGTAAGTAATTGTCACTTGAAGTTCCTAAACCTGACTGTCACTTCTCAACCTGTTCTAATGCTGACAGACTACTGCTGCACAAATATGGCAGCCCCCTCATAGAGGAACAGGGGCGATAAAACAGGTAATGTAAAAGCATCATGCAAACGCTTTTAAGGCAACATTATATTATAAATATCGTGCAAAGACAATGTTATGATAGATGTAAAAACAAGTTTCATTTTCTGATGTCAGTATCTCTTTAATTCATTATATTACAAAGAAGAACAAAGGCAGAAGTTTAGAACAAGGTTCCCTGTCTATCATAATAGTCCACATTGTGCCTTGCTCCTCAGTCACAGATAATGGATGCAAAGGCATAGAAGCAATAGTTGTTACAATATTAATACTACAGTTACATCTACAAGTGCTTTCTGTATGACATTCACATAGATTTAAACCTTGCACTGCACCTGCTCTTTTTATAGTGATAAACTGCTTGGCTAGCAGTGAATTAAATGATTCTGTTGTGTTAGTTCAAGTGAAGCAGTCAGACAACCACAGGAACTTTTGATACATTTATTAGAACATGGCAGGTAGGTCTAGCCTGCTCCATGCTTGCTCTCTCAGCTTAAACAGGAAGAGGAATCAGGAATATGGCAAAACAGCAGGCATGCACTTAACTAATGAGCCCTTTATTTCAAAGTGTGTCTAAAAATAGAGCGTTTTATATTCTTAACTTTGGAGATTTTTAAGGGTTTTTATCTCACTGCATATTATGCCCAACTTGGTTTTAATCCTTGTATTTGTTAAGGCTTTGAAGTTTGTGGTCTTTAATCTTATACTAGACAGGGCTACTTAGAAGCTCTGAGAATACAGGTATATTTTATGCATTCCGGATTGGCGGCCATTGATTAAAACAGTACCCTGCATATCCAAGAATCACTTAAACCACTTTCTGGTTACATTTTATGATATCTGGAACTAGGTTCTTTGCTCAGCAGAGATTAGGCATCCAAGTGGGACTGCACTAGGCAAATCCATTATGAAAACCTTGAAGTCCTTATAGATGATAAACTTGGCTATAGCAAGCAATGCCAGTCAGCAGCATCAAGGGCAAATAAGGTCTTGAGCTGTATTAAAAGGGTCAGAGATTCACGGGAGGAAGGGGTCATTCTTCCACTGTGTAGAACACTGGTGAGGCCCCCCTCTAGAATATGCCGTACAGTTTTGGTCTCCAGCGCTCAAACAGGACATTATTGAATTAGAGAGGGTCCAGAGAAGGGCATCTTGTAAGGAGTGCTGCCCGGCGCGTCCTTCTATGGCAGCATTCCACCAAGATGGCGGCACCCAGGGGGAACCACACGGACGCATGTCATGCCGCCATCGTCAAACGTCACGACACCAGTGTCAAAACGTGCAGCATTGATGCACAACGTCAGTGCGTGAAATTCAACTATAAAAGTACACCAGAAGCCTACAGTCATTGCCCGGTTATAGGTTAAAATCTTTTGTCTTCCTGGGTGTGATTTATTGTTATTGAACTCCTGATCTTGACTTCGGCCTGTATCCTGACTAAGAACCTTTGCTGCCTGGATTGACTACTTTTCTTCATAAACCCTTTTGTACCACGAACTGTGTTGTGAAACTACAAGCTTCCTCCTTGGTCCGTAACTGCAGACTGAGCCTTCGGGCCCTGACACTAAGCTGGTAAAAGGTATTGAAAATCTTAGCTATGAGGAAAGACTGGCCAAATTGGGGATGTTCACACTGGAGAAGAGGTGCTTAAGGGGGATATGATAACTATGTATAAATATATAAGGGGATCATATAATAATCTCTCTAATGCTTTATTTACAAATAGGTCTTTCCAGCTGACACAAGGTCATCCATTTCCGATTAGAAGAAAGGAGGTTCCGCCTAAATATTCGGAAGAAGTTTTTTACAGTTAGAGCTGTGAAGATGTGGAATTCTCTCCCCGAATCAGTTGTACAGGCTGATACATTAGATAGATTTAAGAAAGGCTGGATGGCTTTTTAGCCATTTTTACAGAGTTATGGAATAACCTGTAAAAATGGCTAAAAAAAATGGAATATAGCTCATAGTACAAGTTGAACTTAATGGACATGTGTCTTTTTTCAACCTAACTATGTTACTATGTCACTGAGGTATGAGTTTAGCTGTAATAATTAATCATTCCCAGGTAGGTAAATACTCATCAAGGAGCATAACAGTAACCCAATCAGTGATCTGAAGTTCCAATAATAGATCAAAGGCTATAGAGTAGTTTTACCATACCAGAAAACCAGTTCTTGTTACTAAAGAAACCTATTATTCAACAGGCAATGGGGCACATTTACTAAAGAGTGAATTGTGTTTTTTGATGAATTTTCGAAAAAAGACAATTCACAGCAGCATCACCTATTTACTAAAAGTCAAGTAACATACTTCTCTCAAGTAACACACTTTTCTAGACGTACCTTATCGCTAGAGAACTTTCACTGCATTTCGCCAGGCGAACAACCGAAAATCCCTTTATTTATCAAACTGTAAAAATTTTAATTTGTTACCCTTTACACCAAAATCTATTTCGACAGGTTCCGACTGGCCAAATACAGTTATACAATGAAGCTATATCCTCAACATTATTATGTCAGTGACAAGAGTCAAAATGTTGGAGTTTTGTCATATTTAAAATGGATTATGTTTACAAGTTGTAACTGTTCAAAATATCTTATTTATACTTTTTTTTAACATTTGAAGCTGATTCCACATTTGTGTTAGGTTGGGCTCATGACCTACGACAAGAGGTTCTCTGGCTTCATTTTGCTTCCTTGGACATTTTTAATAAGAAGTGGCGACTTCCAACAATTTCAACAACATCACTAATAAATACATACATATGACCTTTATATACCTGCTGAATTGGAATTAAAAGTTTCACTAGTAGGGATGGGCGAATTTGACCTGTTTCGTTTCGCCAAAAATTCGCCCCGGCAAAATGTCGCCGACTCCAATTAAAGTCTATAGGTGTCAATATTTTTTGACGCGCGTATGGCACAACGCCATACAAGTCTATGGGCGTCATTTCCGCTGTGAAACAAGGCGGAAAATTTCGCCCATCCCTATATCACTAGGAAGGAAGTAATACTAGAGAAAATTCATTATGAAATTTTTTGGCCAACGGATCATCACTGACGAAAGTACTGTATGCTAATGTTCTTTTGCTTAAAAGTAATTTCATATTTTGATAATTATGCATATTTGTCTTGAAATAACATCTGATGTATGGCTGAGACTTCCAAAGAGAAAATGTGCAGGTAAGTAAATGTGCCCCTATATATGATATATATACCCGCCACCTTCAAATGCCAGCTTTCGACTTCCGGCTTTATAGCTGTGAGGCTGCTCACCCCGCCCCTTTTGTGACATCATCGGTGGGGCAGGTCGGCGTGGGTCTATAAAAGGAACTGGAAGTTGGATGCAGGCAGGCTGAGGGAGGGCGGGTAAGGGAGGGTGCGGGTCGGAAAAAACCTGACCAGCACATCACTAAAGCCTATCATAAAGCCTCCATGCGGGGAAGTGAAACACACTCACTCATTGCTTTTACACATGCATTTAAGGCTTCAGTAGAGATGCACCCCTTCTCTTGAATTCTCTTCAATATTCTATGAGACCTTTTCTCAATATTTCTTTAGAGATGCTTACACTGAACTTGCCTAGTATTCCTTCATGATTCAGTAGAACCTGGTGCAACATCTTGCCAATCCCCAAACCTTGTGTCTCATACCCTTCTCCTTTTAGACTTTAAGATCTAACAAGCAGTGGCCTCATTAGTGATGAGTGAAGTTTCGCAGAGAAAATGACTCCCATAGACTCCAATGGGTGACAAAAATTGTTGCATGTCAAAATAATTGTCACCCATTGACTTTAAATGCATTTCGGGGGAATTTTTGCCCATCACTACTCTTTACTGCCTATGCATCCTGCAACCTGTATGTTTGATGTTACATCCTTCTATTGTACAGCACTGCAAAATATGATGGCCCTTTATAAATACTATTCTTGTAATTGCGTGTTCATTTTATATATTGCTGTTATAATAAATTATACGATTTATCAGCTGATTGAGAGGCCACCAATCCTAAAACAAAGAAAGAAAGAAACATTTGCTAATACAACATGTAGCATTTGTTATCATTTTTACAATGATAAGTCCTTTGTTACAAGGAGGGCCTCTTTTGTTTTATTTCTTAATGACACATGGTTTATATCTTAGACTAGACAACTGAATCCATGGTCAGAATTCAGAGACATATATTACAGTATGAAACCATGGCAACAGACACTTCCCAATAACAGAAACACAAAAAATTAAAAAAATTGGTACATAGATGCAGAAATCTGCTAAAGCAACATCCAAAGGTCATTAAGAACATTTCACTTAAACTATACACTAGCTCCATTTGTATGTCTGCTACCAATCCATCTTTAGAAAAAATCAGATTCCTCCTGGTACTATATTTGCAATAGAGGACTTTTTAAAACTGTTTTTGGCTTGACTTAGTGCTCTTTGTCTAACTCTTGTTCAGATTATAAGTATTTCAAAAAAACATACCAAGCGTATCCCGTGTCTCTTTAAAAAAAAACTTCGACCACCTACTTCGCCACTTAAAACCTACCGAGCACCAATGTTAGCCTATGGGGAAGGTCCCCATAGGCGTTCCTAGGAATTTCTGATCGAAGGAAAATCGTTTGATCGATGGATTAAAATCCTTCGAATCGTTCAATTCGAAGGATTTAATCGTTCGGTCAAACGATTTTTCCTTCAATCGTTCGATCAAACAAATTGCGGTAAATCCTTTGACTTCGAAATTCGAAGTTGAAGGATTTAACTTCGATGGTCGAATATCGAGGGTTAATTAACCCTCGATATTCAACCCATAGTAAATGTGCTCCTGAGTGTCACGTGTCGCAAACCCAAACCCCAGGGGAAGTCACTGGATTCCACTCTAGGCATGATCTTCTGCCTATAACAGCCACCTTTGGCCTCTGGTCTAGCCCTCATCTACTTTGATGCTGCCAGGTCTGACCTCATGAGAATCCAGCAACTTCCACAGGTACAAGCAATGGAGCCAACTTACAATGGGTGTGTGAGTGCAGAGCAGGGGTTTTTATAGACACGCTGATGGCAAACTCCCATCACTGACCTGTAGCCAATTGACCACAGATGAATCCAATTGACCACAAGTGAATTCACTTTGTCTGCCTGAAAAATAAAGATGACCAAAGCATAAACTAAGAATCCTTCTGCCTGCTCATATAGAGCACAACAGTATGGTAGAGTGCTTCCACCCCTGATCATGTACCCTTTGTGGTACCAGGTGCTACACCGGAAAACCCACTCCTGCCGTGTGGGTCATGTAGATACATAGAAGAAATTCCAGTGGCACACTGAATGCTGAAAAAAGTGTTAAGTTTATTCACCCAAATACATACAGACAAGGGCAACGTTTCGGACCACTCGGGCCCTTTGTCAAGCCTGGTGTAACAATCATATAATCAACCTTTTTAAAGTGTGAGGAAGGGGTGGAGACTCTATCCACACCCCTTCCTCACACTTTAAAAAGGTTGAGTGGTCCGAAACGTTGCCCTTGTCTGTATGTATTTGGGTGAATAAAATTAACACTTTTTTCAGCATTCAGTGTGCCACTGGAATTTCTTCTATGCTCATATAGAGCAGTGGCAAGTACTGTAGCTTGCACAGAAGACAGCAGGTCCCAGTTCAAATCCAGGCAGCATGTGGCACCGAGGCATTTCCACTTGGTCAGCTGGGACCAAGACCCACCATCTGCAGTTTATGTACCCCAAACTTTACCCTAGCACTATATATTAGCTGGATGATGTTGAGTTACATAACCTGGTCAAAAATCAGAGCACACAATAATATACAGATGTAAAAAGAAAAGTTGTGTTTACCACTGAACTAAAAACAGAAGCTCATAGCACTTTACCAGGTGAGATTATGGGATTTTGTTTCTAAAAAATGCCCTGGCCAGTCAACTACATTAAAAAACGCTGGCCAACCACCTAAAAGTCATTCCTGGTCTGGCCAGTCATTGAGAAGTCTAGTATATAGACAGAAAAACTATGGTGGACATGTTGGTGAGAGTGAGAGGGCATGCAGGTACAAATCCTGGAGCTTCTGATATGAAGATGAGGATGTGTAGAGATAGAAAGAAAATTAGAAGGAGTTATGATATGATTCTGTAAGTGGAATGTTGTTGTGTTGTCCTGGGTATAAGAAGAGCTTCAACAGAAACTTCAAATGTAACACTATGTCCAAAGTCTGTCATTCATGAGCAGGGGTAGAATTCCATATCCCCAACAGAAAAATAAAATGCAAACGTAAATCCTTTACAGGAAGAAACCATTATAAAGAAGATTAATGTCAGAGTCACAAAATGAAAAGCTAGTGTTTCCTTTTCTCTTCCCTGTATAGATCAGAGAATAGTCTACTCTTCCCTGATCAAAGGCTTTTGTTTCCAAGATTTGCATTTGATAATTAGTTTTTATAAACAAATTGTGCACTCCTGACTTTGTTTAGATATGACATGACTTTCCATCCTGACATTGTCTGGAACCATTTCCTTCTTCGGTTAGCCATTGAAGGTATTTTGCATTCTTCTTTCATTGCAGAATTACACTACATATAGATCTAGTCTACAACTAACACATTCACTTATTTCATCAAAATAAGTCATTGCCCGGTCATGGCTTTTTTTTTTAATAAATAGTATCACAGATTGAAATAATTCTTCTTCTTATAGCTTTATACGTGGCCTCTTGCAGACAGCCTGTTATGATATCAGGTGGTCTAGTGGGGCAGCCAGGATACCTGCTGCCTTGGCCGTGGGATGGCCCGCGGAGGTCCAGCTCGCATATCAAACACGTGCAAACTTTTGTCCGGTCCGGCACCACGAAATGTTGTAGTATCATGACATCATCGCTCAAGGCATGAAATTCAAAAACCCATTTTCACTGCCCAATGCCCAATTTAGGTATTTTTATCTACGTCCTTGGGTGCCTTCTTTTACTGTTCATGTTTACATGTCCCCTGCCTGTTTCTTAACCTCTGCTGTTTGCTGCCTGAACTTCCATTTTCCCTTTTCATTGACAATGCTTCCGAATCCTGGTTTATACCTCGCTGTCTGTACGGTTTTGACCTCGGCCTGTTCCTTTGACTACACTCTGGTCTTATCCCCTTACTTCTGTAACATGCTTTGGTTCCCTTGTCTTGATTTTCTCACAATAAGATATGGTGGCATCCCAGTAGCGGAGGGATCCTCTCCAAGTGACAGGCGGCTGTTATAGGTAGGATGAGCTCAGACTGGCATCTTGCCATTTGTTCTGGGTTTTGGGAGTCTGTAAGTAACACAACCATTTAAGCTTAAAGGAGAACTAAACACTTAAAATTAATATGGCCAAAAATGCCATATTATATATAATGAACTTATTGCACCAGCCCAAAGTTTCAGTTTGTCAATAGCAGCAATGATCCAGAACTTCAAACTTGTCACAGGGGGTCACCATCTTGGAAAGTGTCTGTGACAGAGCAGAGGTTGGCATATAATATAAGATAATTGCACTGGTTTCTGTGCTACATGTAGCAAGTATCTCTATTAGTTACTAATCAGCCTATTCTATGGGGCACATTTACTTAGCTCGAGTGAAGGATTAGAAGAAAAAAAACGTTGAATTTCAAATGTTTTTTTTGGCTACTTCGACCATCGAATTGGCTACTTCGACCATCGAATTGGCTACTTCGACTCGAACGATTCGAACTAAAAATCGTTAGCCTATGGGGAAGGTCCCCATACTTCTTTAGTTAAGCTTTAGACCTCCTTTAAAAAACAACTTTAAGATTAAGTGGGCAGCCAAAGTGGATGGTCACTAAATGATCACTGCAACCCCTATCAATGGCGTAACTAGATGTTATGGGCCTCACATCTAATTCAATTTAGGGCCCTTAATTGGTAAATCTATCTATTCTATCAAGATATATTAAAAATGCTCAATATTTAGGGATTGACTGGGCTCTCTACATTCCTCCCCCCTGCAACCACAGGGTCTGCTTCCTCTGTATATATTTATGCCCCAGACCCCTATTACTTATCTGGGAGGATAGGGTCAGCAGCCTGGGTCTCAAATAGGAGCGGTTTTTCTGGGCAGTTGTTTTTGGCCTGTTGCTTGTCCATATTTGAAATGGTGATGACGTTGGAAAATTACATTTGTTTTTTAGGGTGGATGCCTATTCCATTGGGTATGATGAAGGTCTCAGCTTTGCGACTAGCGAATTTTCCCACACCCCTTCAGAGCTGCAATAGCTAAGAAAGTTTCTACCATACTGTATGTTCTGTATCAAAACTAAGTGTTTTGTCTGCTACAGTGCTCAGAAAGGGTATTGTATTGTGCTAGAGTTAAATCCTAGTATTTTGTTCTGTTCAATGTCAGTTGTCAGAGTCAATCAGCTTTAGAAGCATGGGCTTTCAGTTATTACATATGCATGGTGAATTCATGAAGCCATTATTTCAGGACTCTTCAAGTAGCGAGGCAAATCATCTGTCTCAAGCAGCTGTTTGATCTCTGGGTGTTCCCTGGTATTTCTTACTTGGTACCAATCAAGGCACAATGTTCTAAAAACTGTGGCTCATATATGCAGTTCACAGAATTAGAAATTGGAAGAAGTCGGTGATTATTGATAAGTTGTGAGCTCACTTCCTGGCTTCACATCTGCTGTTGATTATAGTAGTATTACAACACTAGGATCAACTACACCCCACATACCAGTAACTCCTTCAGGTCCCATCTAGCTTACTGTGATGTTCCATTAGAAGCATGGCCTGAAGTAAATAGGCCTTACAGCAACATTTTTTTTTAGGAATCTTCCCTTCAAACAAATACTGTGCAATGTGATCTGGTTAGCTCATAAATAATGACACGACCTATCAATTTAGGTTGTGGGTCCTTTGTTCCTGATGGCCCCCAGTGCTGTTATGCTCCTGCTAAGCAACTTTCAAATAGTCCTGAAGTGGATATACATATCCCCTGAGAATAACAAAAAGATAAAGCCATCAACAAACCCCATGGATTTGCAGAGAAACAAGAAAGAGCTGATGATTTGCTTAAAGGAGAAGGAAAGGTTAAAAGTAAGTAAGCTTTATCAGAAAGGTCTATATAAATACACCAGTAAACCATCAAAGTAATGCTGCTCTGAGTCCTCTGTCAAAAGAAACACTGCATTTCTTTCCTTCTATTGTGTACTCATGGGCTTCTGTATCAGACTTCCTGTTTTCATCTTAAACCTCCAGGGCTAGGGCTTGAGCATGCTCAGTTTGCTCCTCTCCCCCTCCCTCCTCCTCTCACTGCCGTAATCTGAGCCCAGAGCTATGAGTGAGCAGGGAGAGACTCAGGCAGGAAGTGATATCACACCAAGCCAATAGGCAGCTGCTATCCTAAACAAACAGAGACAATGTCTAGAGATGTTTACTCAGGTACGGTAAAGCATTCTGCAGAATAAATATAGTTATAGCTTGCACTATTGTGGCAAATCTATTGCCAATAAACTGCTTTGGTAGCTTTCCTTCGCCTTTAAGAAGTAGGTTACTGAGACATGTTGTATAATGAAAATAATGGGGAGTATTTGGGCAAGAGAACTACAACAGAGTACTAATCTAGCAAAAACAGTGACAAATGTTAAAAGCCCAACAGAGAGTAGACAAATGGCAAAACCAAATAGCCATAAATAACTCCTTCCCCAGTTAGTTACTTGAAGGAAGGAAGGAAATAAAGACCCTTGCTTATAGGAGGGCTCCAGGTCTCCGAATATATCATTATTTACAAATAAATAACAGTTTTTGAGAGAAAAATTCCAAATCTGTGTGATCCATTATTTACATGGAACCATTTGCCATACAAAGAATCCATGCTTCTTGTGAAATCATGGAGGGGATTTTGGGTTTTCCTGAAATGATAATATGTGCATTAATGAGTAAGTGAAATAGACAGACATGGCAGTTATGGGGCTATGCACCTGAATTTATCTTATCTTTACTACCCCTTAAAAATGGAACAGAGAAGAATGCATAAAGCTCATATCTTTTTTAAAAAAAATCAAAATTGCTGGAGCAATTTTAACCATGGAGCATATGCCTTTCCAGCCACACTTTTTTCCCCTTGGATTTGTATGTTTTTCGACAGACTGTATGGATAAATTAGACTTATTTGTATATATGTGTGATCTATAGCATAAAATTGCTAGAGTTAAGGAGATGATGCTGTACATATTTGTTATGATTGTTAAAATTAATGGAGGGTGAGCCTGGTTACATAATAAGCATCTGGTTTCTATAAGCAAAATACGTTTTTTGTTTTATCCTGATGTCCCTGGATTCTTTGCCTTCCTCTGGATCAACTAGCAGCTGTGCAGGTTATATCTATACATAAAAGGTTGAACTTGATGGACGTGTGTCTTTTTTCAACCTAATTTATAAACATGCCACCCAAAGAACAGAAGATATGCATGCCAAATACATACCAAATGCAGATGCAGCTATAGTATAACAGCCATAAGCCAAACCAGGGACACATTATAGTTCTATTAAATTGTTCCTGGAAGGAAAGGAATAAGTGTTAAGATGCAAACAAACATATACCCCTTTTGTAACCCTGAATGACATGCAAGTTAGGTGATTGAGAAGGCGATGGAGCGATAGAGGGGAGAATCCACACCCTTGTCTCATGCACACAGAACTTCCAGGTGCAAAAAGAGCTATTTCCATCAGAAAGACATAGGGGCAAATTCACTAACCCGCGAAAATTCGCCAGCGATGGCTTCGCGCACATCGCAACACTTCGCCAGGCGTAAATTCGCCTGGACAACGCTAATTCATAACTGCACACAGGGTACCAAACGCTGGCGAGATTATGCCAGTGAAATTACGCTCAGCAGTTTGAAGCTATGCTAACACTGGCAAATTAGCATACGGCGTGCAGATAAAGTACAATGGATGTATGTGCTACAGCAAATACATTACACTACACAAGGCCAGGGAACCTTAATAAAATTAAATAGAGTTCTTATAATGCCCTACACATGTGCCCAGTGTATAGTTTAGGTGCCACATGTTAGCAAATGTAGGGGGGAAGGAGGGTACCCCCAAAAAAATGTGCAATCTTTTTCAGTCTATCACCCTTTAAATAGGAAAAAACGCCAGCGTTTTTTGGGACTTGGAAAAATTCTCAACTTTTTTTTAGGAACTCCTATCTACTCTATTGCACTTCGCCTGGTCTGAGGTGTCGAAGGCAAGTCTGGCGATAGAGGTAACGGTCAGTAAAATCAAAAATGTAGTGAATTTGCTTAGTAACGTTCTTTCGTCAGACCAAAAATTCGCCTGGCGTTAGAGTGCGAAGTTGCACCAGTCTATCGCCTTACGCCAGCTACCGTTAGTAAATCGGCAAAGTGCCGAAATGACGTCACGCTGGTGAATTTTCGCCAGCGTTAGCCACTTAGTAAATTTCCCCATAGGGCTTTCTTGTTTGGGTGCTTGCCCATAAGGCAGAGAAGAAAATGCAAGAAACATGGCCTGTGCTTGCTTTTTTCAATCTGTTTATGCATAATAAATGACTCCAAGTCTTTGAGTAGGGGGTGATCTATACAAAGCCTCAGTGCCAGTGAACTTTTTGGCTTTTTGTTACTTAATACCAGCACCCTTCACCCCTGTGTTAAAATCACTTTCACTCAGGCAGGGGAGAGGCTGAATTGTAGAGTGCCCAAGTGCACATTTTTACACCATAAGGGCAGAATTCATGGTTATAAATCTGAAATCCTACAGTTTCCTTGTACATATCACTGGTTAATAAAACTAGCCAACTGATTAAAATAACATACAAAGTCCAGGGCTGTCCAGAGAAATTTCAGGTCTGGGGTTCTGGGCTGAACACAAAGCCTGATGCACTCCAACAGCTGAAGAAGCAAGGGTTTGTGATGGTCCTTCCTTGACTAAATTAGCCCATAAATGATCATGTTTCTGCATCAAAAGTATTCCAACTTTGTTGCCAGACTTATATTTGTAGTTCAATTATTTATGTACAAACAATTAACCTTGTTGTGCCTTTTCCAACGAAATGTCAAAGAATAGAGCCAAGTATGTGTCTGACTGCATTAAATTGCTTCTCGAACAACCTAACAAACAGCTTGTAAATTAACTAACGACTGCATCATTTTGGCAACCTGAAGCTTCAATCCCCATTGCACAGGTCTGGAAAAATCGTATTCTGCAGCATGAGCTTATACTGTAAATACCGCTTATTATCAGGTTATCGTTGGTGCCCTAATTATTTATTTATTCAAGGTACGCAAGCGTTTTATCTCCTGTAAATGCTTTGAACTCCTGGCCTTCACAAACGTTCTTACATAGTTACATGGTAAAGTTGGCTTGAGAAAAGACTGTCCAGTTCAACCCCTCCAAACTGCAGTGTGTAGAGATGCCTCCCTTTAGACTTGAGAAACTGAACTTTCATTTGAAGCAGATCCTTCTCAGTTACTTATAGCCACAACAAAATGTAGAACCTTGAACTTATCAACATTGAACCTTATTTTCGAGTTTGCTGGTCAGTATTCCAATTTAGTCAAATCACTCTGCAAAGTGGCAGCATCCTGCATGGAACTTATAGTCCTGCACAATTTGGTATCATCAGCTCTATGCTCCCTTTACTACCTCTCTTGTTATCTATCCTTAAAGGGGAAGGAAACCTAGTTGGCGCAAAAACCCTCCCCCCTCCCGTGTGTTGACCACCCTTCCACGCAATCTTCTTCCTGCTTTGAACGGCGTTTTGGCGCATGCGCAGTAGGAGCATTTCGCCGGTAAGATCTACTGCGCATGTGCCAAAAGTACATCGTGACTTTTGGCGCATGCGCAGTAGATCTGTACCGGCGAACTGCTCCTACTGCGCATGCGCCAAAACGCCGTTCAAAGCAGGAAGAAGATCGCGTGGAAGAAGATGTCGTCTGTGAACTCCCTGGACTGGATCTGCGCAGAAGGGTAAGTAGCAAGTTAGGGGCATTTGCCCAGCGGGACAGGTAGGCCAGGGGGGAGGAGGGAGGGTGGGCAACACACGGGAGGGGGGGAGGGTTTTTGCGCCAACTAGGTTTCCTTCCCCTTTAAGCCAGTTCTCTATTCAAGTGCAATAACTCTATGAGGCAAATTTACTAAAGGGCGAAGTGACTAAAAAAATTCGCCAGCATTACGTCATTTCAGTACTTTCCCAGAATTACTAATGGCGCTGGTGTAAATTCGCTAGTGAAGGAGAAAGATTCTAGCGGTACTTCGCACTCTAATGCCAGGCGAATATTCTGCTCTGGCAAATGGACGTAACTACACAAATTCACTAAGATGCGGATTTTACTGAATGTTACCTCTTGCGCCAGACTTGCCGTCGCCACCTCAGACCAGGCGAAGTGCAATAGATTAGAAAGGAGTTCCTCAAAAAAAAATTGAATATTTCCCAAAAAACGCTGACGACTTTTCAGTTTTTCAGGGTGATAGGCTGCAAAAGAGCGTAAATTTCTTTTAGGGTACCCGGCTTCCCCCTACATTTCCTAACATATGGCACATAAACTATACACTGGGCTCAGGTGTAGGGCAATATAACAACTCTATTTTCTTTTATTAAGGTTGCCAGGGCTTGTGTAGTGTAATATACTTCGTGCAACATACAGTATACCGCCATTTAAATTTAACTTCCCACTGAATGCAAATTAGCCAATGCTAGCGCAAGTTCGCTTTGCTTGCTGAATTAACGCTAATGAAACTTCGCCATTGTTCGGCGCCCTGGACGCAACTTCGCATTTTAGTGAATTAGCATTGTCCTAACGAATTTTTGTCTGGTGAAGTGCTGCGATGTGAGCGAAGCCGTGGCTGGAGGTTAGTGAATTTGCCCCTATGTTCCTTCAAATAAAGGGTGGTGCCATGACTACTATCCTGTGCAATGATTATGATTCTGTGCTACCTGTTCTGACATCCAACATGCCCGTTGACTATTACATTGTGTTGATTACTCAATGAGTCCCCTGACTTTGCTGATCTCCTATTGGTTACCTCTCATGACTTTGAACAATGATGCTGCTTTGATTAACCTATATTACTTCTCTTCTATCCCAGGTATGACTTGTGATGCAGGGCTTCTTCAGACTTTAGTAGACAACCTGCAAAAGGTCAATGTGTGTGATTGCCATCCAGTATAGGATCTAGGCAGTCTGGCTAGCTGGGTCAGAGTTACACTCATGTACTCTATATTTCTTTTTCTTTTGCCATGTATGCCAAACCCAACTGAGTACCTAGTAGCACACCACATAGCACAATCATCAAATAATTATAAAATGAGTGAGGAAATGATCTATGCAGGGTAACCATGGTGTGCCAGTGATATAGCAACTTCAAACAAAACACAGAGCACCAAATGGATAATATATTAATAAAACAGTAGCTTGTACTTGATCCCAACTAAGATATAATTAATCCTTATTGGAAGCAAAACCAGCCTATTGGGTTTATTTAATATTTATATAATTTTCTGGTAGACTTAAGGTATGGAGATCCAAATAACAGAAAGATCCCTTATCTGGAAAACACCAGGTCCCAACGATTCTGTATAACAGGTCTCATACCTGTATAAGCGGTCATATTTCACTGGCCTGTTTTGGTCATTTAAACTGAATCAATTTCAGAGTGTGTTGTATTTGTCACTACTGCCTTGGGACTTGATTCTGCATACACCTCCCTATAGTGGATACCTTGTTGTTCTACATCAGTGATCCCCAAACAGTGGCTCATGAGCAACATGTTGCTCCCACTAGCCGCAAAGAACATGCTTATTTTTTATTTCCTGCTTTGGATGCATGTTTTGGCTGCATAAAAACCACAGGCACTGTCAAACAGAGTCTCCTGTAGACTGCTAGTCCACATAGGGGCTACTTAATGGCCAATCACAGCACTTATTTTGCACCAACCAGAAACATTTTACATGCCTGCGTTGCTCCCCAACTCTTTTTACATCTGAATGTGGCTCACGGGTAAAAAAGGTTGGGGACCCCCATTCTACATAATGTACACAAGCTTGTCTAACAGACACCTGACTGACCTAGGGTCTCATAGATAGGTTTTGAAGGCCACACAGCAAAGTATAAGGACCCTGTATTGTGAGAACTTTTAAGTGATTCACATTGAGGGCCAGTAAATAGTTATATAAGAAATCTATTGTTCAATATTTAAGTAAATAAGTTGTGTAAGTATGAGGAACACCTCTCAAGGCCTTCAGCTTCAAAGTGAGTTCCTCTGGGCTGTATTGCTCTAGAGTTTATTTGTTAGGAGCTGGTGTGCAACTATGGATAGTAATGGACAACCACATTTTTTGTTATGAATTAACCAGAAACCTGAGCAGAGGAACTTTATGAAGTAGAATTTATTTCCACCAAAACCACCCCTTTCTTATACTATGTAACCACCTCATTATCTTATTGGTATTGTGCTGCTAGAGCATTAGAGTAGCAAGGCTTTCTAAAATAGCTATTGCCTGTAATCACAAATATCCGAGACCACAGAGCAAATCTTTGAATGCAAATAATGTTCAAGTTTATGGAAAATTATGTGATGTCTTGGACCCTTGTTTCCCCATGCATACAGTATACTGAATGATCTTAGGTGAACGTCTGTGAGACCAAGATTTCCCTGTAATAGAGCATAAGTACTGGATGTAGGTGAGAAATACTATTCTTTCAAATAGAAATTATGTTTTTACAAAGTTTGTCAGCCAACGTGCCCATGATTTGCAAATGGAGAGATGTATTGTCTATAGGGCCAAACATCTGGCAGTTGGATGGGGTAAGGAACTGGACAAAGGCAACATTATTGTCAGTAGTAGCCATGTTTCTCTGTTCCTACTCTTTTACAAAAGTAAAAATAATAAATTATTGTTTTTATATATATATATATATATATATATATATATATATATATATATATACATGTATATGCAAAAATATTGAATGAAGCCAATACAATCAACTATAAATAATGGTAAAACATTGCATCTTAACCTTTAGAGTACTGAATACCGATTTTTTTTTTTTCCATTTGATCATTTATTGCCATATTCCTTCACTCTTAATGGGGCAGATTTACTTAAAGGCGTATTGTAGCCAGCGACCGCCTTGTGCACTTTGCGCCAGTTTGACAGTCGCAAATTCGTTACCACTGCACTAATCCACTGGCAACTTTTCGCTAGCGATACTTCTTCAGTGCAAGCATTTAATAGCGAAGATTCATTTATGTCTAGCGAAAAGTCACTAGTGATCTTACGCTTAGTTCAATTTGAATAGGGCGGGTACATTAAAGTTGTATGGACGTCTTTATTAGAGATGTTGGTGCAAATGCTTGAAGTGGCCAATTTTTATTACAAATGTCCAAGGAACCTTAATAAAGACAAAAGAGATCATATAATGCCCTAGACATGAACCCACTGTAAAATGAATGTTCTATGGCCCTCAAATGTCTGAGGAAAAATGTTAACCCAAAAAAGTTGAAGTTAGGACTTTTGCAGGCAAAACCGCTTTAAAAAAGTCGCCAGCGTTTTTCAACTTTAATGCATTTTCGACAGGATGTGGTGTAAGTTACAGAAGATTGAGGAAGATGTAGCTTCTTTTTAGCAGTTCGCCTGGTCTGAGGTGGCGAAGTCAACTCTGGCGAAAGAGGTAACGTTCAGTAAAATTCGCACTTTAGTGAATTTGTAGAGCAACGACCATTTGGCTGAGCAAAAAGTCGCCTGGCGATAGAGTGTGAACGAACAATAGCGAAGGTCTCTTTCACTAGTGAATTGTCATCTGCACCTGTTAGTGAATTGGCGATGTCCCTGTGGATGTGATTTCTGGCGAAAAGACGCTAGCGTTAGCCACTTTGGCCTTTAGTAAATCTGCCCCATGTGTATGCACAGCCAAGGGCATCCATGGCATAAGGCACAGCCACACAAAGAGCAGAGATTTGTGATACCCCTCATTTATTTGCTTGAATGTGGGAGGAAGCACTAGCTATTTAAGGCATTTTGGGTTGGCATGAAGTTGGCATTTACAAGCTGGAACATCTTGTATATTTTATAAAATCAACTGCTTATCTACTCCTAATTTGGAGATGTCAAACTCATGCACCTCCAGCTATTGTGAGCAGGGAATTGTAGCCATTGGGAACTGAAAAGGCCATGAGTTTAACATCGTTGCCCTCTACTACTGACAGCCAGCTTTATGAAGTGGCCTGGATTTTTTCCAAGCCCCACCTAACCCAAACCACGCTCATGCTGGAGACATTTGGTCAGCTGTTGCATATGTTACACAAACGCGACAAGTATGAAATCTGTCTCTAATTGGTTGCTGTTTTTTTCAAGGAATGCTTTTGGGAATGAGACATGATTAAGATATATGTCCCTTGTACAACATTGCTAATTATACACCCAAGAAATTAGAGCTTTTGAAAATTACTGGTGTAAAGAAAGTGCAAGATAGCCTAAGATATGAGTTTGAACTGAAAGATAAACAATTATGCTGAAGAACTGAAGACAGCTGCATCTCCTCACAGTAGTCACAGTGGAAATCATGTTGGAGTGGCCCCATAATAAATGATTACTATAATCCTTAGAGTATGACTGCCTGTGCTAACATCACAAGTATGATCCATGGCCAAAGAAGTGTGACCAATTCTATCCCATAATAAAGACATTTTTTTGAGACAGGCTATGTGAACCTTCCTCTGAAATGAACACAACACAGCTATACGATCTATTATGCAGAATGCTTGGAACCTGGGAGTTTTGCTAAATATGAAATAATTATAATAATAATAAATCCCAATAACAGATCAATAAACATACTCAAATGTAGTTTGAACCTGACCTCCCTAATAATACAGCTGCAAAGGACATCATTTAACCACAAATATTTATTGTGCAGAATTGCCAATATGGTTGAACAACTTGTTTGGCTTATAGTCAATACATAATTGTCTTGTTATTTCAGATTTATTTTTAGATTGTATTTGAGTGCTGCATTTGTGGCCCTTTGTTCATAATGAATGTTATGGTGTTTGTTTTTTGAGATCCTTAACCATACAAGAAAAGATAGTGATGATATGACCATTGCAGTTCACTGTTTCCCAAAGGGCAGTGACATTTATGATTTGACCATCAGGTTTTTCTTGTCTTAATGTTTTCACGTTCCAGGCTCCAAAATATGAAGTTCGCTCCCACATAAAACTTTCATTATGTCTCTGGACACTTTAGCAGATTGACATTTTCTTGGCTTTGAACCAGTCTCATTCAGTAATGTGTGCCTGTCCTTTGCTCTCACTAGCTTCTTGGGTAACTTCCAAACTGGCATCTATTTGGCCACAATATTTTAACTGTTCTTTTAACTGTGAGAATATAATCATAGGTTCATTGGCATAAACAACAACAATGCCCACTTTATGGTAATGAACAAAATGAATACATTTGCTGAACAGTAAACATTATTACTCTTTTAACTGGTAACTTTAGACAGACAGTAAATCATCCAAGCCATTCTTTTTTTTTTAAAGTTTTTATTTATTGATTTTTAAACTGAGTGGTGTAAGACTAGAAGGATTGAAGAAGGGAAGAGGAAGATAGAAGACAGCTGGATGGGCTGTTCATATACAGTTACATATACATTTACATTTTAAATCCACATAGAAAAATACAAGGGTCAATGCACCAAAATGTCACCTTTACTGTAAGGCTATCACGACTGCTTACTGGTCAATCAACCAGCAGTTCCACACGTTTTCAAACTTGACTGGACAGCCTCTCGCTATAAAGGTAAGTTTTTGTTTTGGAAGCATGTCATTTATTAGTTTGGTCCAGTAGCCAAAGGTTGGGGCCTCAAGACAAAACTCTGGAGTCCGGAAATGAAGCAGTCCTAGGGGTAAATTCACTAACCTTCGAAAATGTGCCAGCGAAGGTTTCGCTCACAGCGCAACATTTCGCCAGGCGTAGATTCGCCAGGACAACGCTAATTCACAGAAATCTGAAGTTGCGTCCAGGGCGCCAAAAGCTGGAGAAGTTGCGCTAGCGTTACTGCGCGAAGCGAAGTTGGCTAATTTGCATAAAAGTTAAAGTTGAATGGACGTATATGTTGCAGCAAATAATTACACTACACAAGCCCAGGAAACCTTAATAAAATAAAATAAAGTTGTTATAGTGCACTACACATGAGCACAGTGTATAGTTTATGTCCCATATGTCAGGAAATATAGGGGGGAAGCTGGTTACCCCAAAAAAAATTTACGCTATTTTTAAGCCTACCACCCTGAAAAAGGAAAAGACGCTAGCTTTTTTCATTTGGCGGCGCATGCGCAGTAGGAGCATTTGCCGGTTCAGGTCTACTGCGCATGTGCCGAAAGTCACAAAGTTTTCCTATTTTTTTTTTCTTCTTTTTCTTTTCTTCGTGACTTTCGGCACATGCGCAGTAGATTCCAACCGGGCAAATGCTACTACTGCGCATGTGCCGCCAAACGCCGGGGAATCCAGGAAGAAGACCGCACGGGAGAAGATGTCGCCTGCGAACTCCAGGACCTGCGCCAAGGGGTAAGTAGCAACTTAGGGGCATTTGCCCGGGGGGGGGGGGAGGTAGGCCGGGAGGGAGGGGATTTTATGGGGAGAGGGGTTTTGCACCGAAAGAGTTTCCTTCTCCTTTAAATGAAAGTTCAGTTCCTCAAGACTAAAAGGGTTGGCCTCTGGTGCATTGGTTTTTCTTTGGGAAAAAAGATCCTCTGATATCTGTCTGTAATGTCTTCTATTGTACTAGAGTATGTACAAAAGAAAACAACCACAACTCCTTCACAGTCTACCCTCATAGTTTAAATATTCCATCCCATTTATTAGTTTAGTTTATCAAATATCCTTCTTAAAGACTGGAGCCTAAAGCTGAACTGCATACTTAAAGGGGTTGTTCACTTTTGAGTTAACTTTTAGTATAATGTAGAGAGTGATATTCTGAGACAATTTGCAATTGGTTTTCATTTTTTTATTATTTGTGATTTTTGAGTTATTTAGCTTTTTATTCAGCAGCACTCCAGTCTGCAATTTTAAGTAATCTGGTTGCTACGATCCAAATTAGTTTGGACCCTAGCAACCATGCATTGATTTGAATAAGAGACTGGAATAGGAGAGGGCCTGAATACAAAGAGGAGTAATACAAAGTAGCAATAACAATACATATGTAGCCTTACAGAGCACTTGCTTTTAAAATGGGGTCAGTGACCCCCATTTGAAAGCTGGAAAGCTTTAGAAGAAGAAGGCATATTCTATATAACTATAAAAAATAAGTAATGAAGACCAATTGATAAGCTGCTTAGAATTGACCATTCTATAACATACTAAAAGTTAACTTAAAGGTGAACCACCCCTATAAGGTGAGGCCTTACCAGGCCAATAGAGAGGCAATATTATGTTTTCCTCCCTCAATTTAATGCCCCTTTTTAGGCTTTAGTACCCATTAATTGACACTGCCTACAGTTACATAAGTTGTTAGCCACAAAAATCCCCAGATCCTTCTCAGCTAAAGCTACCCTGCCTCTTTTCAAATAATTATATAATGTATATATACTGTATATTGTATATTTATATATATAATAAACAAATGGATTCTAGGACCCTGCAGCAGTGCTAACCATAGCACAACCAATGCTTTCTTGTGCAAACGTTCCTGACTTTCTACTTCGGATCAGCTCTACTACAAGTCAAATTTTACACCTACAAAAAGTGAAGTAGCAACAACCATATATCTAAAGGTGGCCATAGACGTTACAATTACGATCGTTTCTCAGATTTTTCGTCTCAATACGCACATGTAGATCTGAATGGGCAGACATACAGGTAGAAACAATAGAATTCTACCTCTATCAAATGATTCAGCACTAACAATGGCCGAAGTGAAGTGAACAGACCATAGAAATATATGTTTTGCTAAACAGTTGTAAGTCCTTGAAAGGAACTTGAGCTTACAAATCCTTTAGTCTCATCAGACTGTTTCCAGTTCAGGTCTGGCAAATTTAAATGACAAATGAGACAACAACATGACATCATTTGTGCAGTCGGTCTTTAAGACACCTGGTTATAATTGAATCATTATAATGTTTTTATCTTCTTCTCCAGGGACCACTTCTTAAATGGTTTGCTGAGCCAAGCAGAGTAGAGGTATCCAGAACCTATTTTTAATGCACTCAATAATAGAACAGAATTTAAATCTAGCCTTACTCAGCTAGAATGTGACCTTTTGAAACTGTACAGTATATCAAATTATACCATTTTCAAGGTTATTGGCACTTTGTGGTAATGATACTTTTTAAATCCCATAATGTGTGCCCCTTGACATAGGTCATTTTACAGATAAACTACAAATGTGAATATCTTGTTGGGCCTGCACAATGTAACATTCCTGGTATCCTGGAATCATCATGAACTTCTGGAGGGAATAACAAGGAAGCCACAAGTATTGTTCTGCTTACTGTGAAACATGATGTTCTAATGTTTCCATACAACACCCATTGTGTTTTCTATTAGCCTCACAGTGACTCATACTACAATAAGACATCTTACATTGTGTGACTTGGCTGAAGTGAAAAGGTTTCTCAAAATAATATAACTGCACTGTGATTCGGTAATATTATTGGCATAAAAAGCCTGATCTTTGCAGCTGTCAAATCCTGACAGGCTCTTAAGTAGACGGAATTTAAAGAGAAAATATTACCAAGGAACAACCAAGAGATTTATTTATCATGCAGCAGAAAATGTTGAATTCACTTTATGATATTTGACCCCTTTCATTGTGATTAAATTTCACTATTAAGCTTTGTCAGCATAATCACAGACCAAAAAAAGTGACGACCATAAAGACCCACTCCCCCCTGCACCAGACATGCTCCCCCCTCACCCGACGCATTCTACCTGCACCCAACTCACTCGCAACCTGCTGTCCATAACTATAACAAAGGACCCAGCAAAAATAACTCTCATAGTGGAGAAGGAGCTTCCCAGGACCAAAATGCACAACTACACAAAAAAACAAGATATGCCCCAAGTGAAGGAAAGAATGGGGGGATGGAAAAGTTCCCAAAGAAAATAGAGCTCAACGAAATGAAAACATACACATAAAGCCGTCTGGTTGACTGACTGTTTGTTGTTGAAAACTTTGTTGAAGCAGCACAAAACGGTAACATTGGAGGCACATTCCTTCTGATTTGTAAAATGCGATGGGAAATAAGTATTGTTGATAACATCTGACCCATTCATTAGTGCGTTTAGTTTAAAGAAACCATTCTGCTTCTCTTAACGTCCATAAATGCTTTTTTGTTCCTGTACCATGAAGCTATGAAGGCAGGCGTGTGCTGCTTGTATGTCCTGCATAGTTTGACAGAAGGCTGTCAAAACAATGGCTCATGCCTGTCATTGATTTGTGCAAGCCATTGTAAGTTTACATTTTACTAATGTTTGAGCATGTAAATTAAATTATTTCTGAGACAAGCAATTGATGATTGTATGGGTCATCTAATAACCTATAGCAACCAATCTTCTTCAAGCAGCAAACCAGTAACTGATAGCTGTTGTAATGGGTTACTACGTCTAGCACAAACATTGTATCTCTGTGCATCCTCAAGAAGCTGAGCCAATGCTGGAATGTTGGGCCATGAAAGATCTACAGCATCTGGAGTGATGACATCATTAATAATAATACATTTGCATACTTTCACTTGACTGCTTATTAGGGGTGGTAATGGGGACAGCGGTCTGGAATTTACTCAACAAATGAATGTTACAGAGGCAAGTGAGTGATCGTTTCAGCATTTACATTACACAGACTAAACATAGGGAAATAGTTAAGACCTGGGCTGACCACCGAATATGGATAAATGGTATACCACAGTCATAGATACTTCCAGAAAGTACATTAATTTTTCAAACATCATGGAAATGTTTTAGACAGACCATGGAGAGGGATGTAGAAGATAAATGGCCCAGATGGATCATGAATAGCAAGGTAAATATGAGAATTAGAATGGCTCACAGAGCAGATGGTTTAGGTGATATCAAATGTATGGTACAGACTAGGGGCAGAATCTGATTAGAAACATAATCACTTCACACATTATATATACATCATCCATATCATTCACAATCCTAGGAATGCAGCACACATACTCAAATGGATCATAAATCATACATTATAGAGTGTATTCCTACATTACTTATCTGCCCAAGTAACGTACAGTGCTACCAGGCAACAAGCATATTCCTTTTCAAAATTCCTCCAAAATATTTAGTACAAAGTTTCACAACCTATTATCACGTGGATTCCATTCACCTTCCAAACCAATATATAATATCTTCAGCCACAGACAATAAATCAGACAAAAATATGAAAGTTTATTTCTATTAAATAAAATGTTTGTGTGGCCTTCCGAGAAGAATTCACCCAACTTGGACACATAGAGGCATATAGATAAAGGGTAGAAATACTGTATAAGTAGCCAGTGAATAGTCCTAATAGTCTGCAGCCTTATACTTTTAACCCCCCAACCCTTGAACTTTAGGCTGGTTGTTTAAATGGCAGTGTGTTAGAGGTTTGGGGAGCTAAAAGTATGAGGCCGCAAGCTATTAGTTCAATGGCAGTATCTTAATAGAAGGGGAAACTCCACAGAGTCATAAGTTTTCTAAAAGTTTTCTGCTTGAACCAGGCACTAGACAAGGATGCCTGCTTTCCCCATTTTTATTCTATCTTGCAAAAGAGCCGCTAGCAGAATTGTACTGAAGCTCTGACTCCATTACAGTACAAGATCTGACTCCATGCCAGGACAAGTTCATGAGTAACTTACTTACTGAAATGCTAATGCTGTGAGCCGTATTGGTGCCTTCTCCCTTACTCCCCCCTCTTTTTCTTCATATTTTCCTTTCCTGTATCTAAATTGTTATACCATGCATTCTACTGAATGTTTATCTATAACTGAAAATAAAAAATAAAAGCAGTAAAAATAAAATATGGACTTTAGCCCTTTTTATACACTTGCAACCTTAAAAACCCCTTGGCAGTTCTCTAATGAGTAATCATTATTGGCACCATGCATACTTAGTTCATCCAGTTTGGAAAAGCAGGTTAATCAATTGGGTAATAATTGAGATGGGATATACTTTTGTGGGTTAAGCTGTACTTCTCCAGAGACTTTCCCAAATATAACTAGAATAAAGGCACTGTGGTCCCCTATATGATTATGTGTTTTTGTGTGCCTTTAGTGTTTTGACAGCCGTGGTATTTAAGTCGCATTCCAAGGCAAATGTCATCATGTTTGTCTTAGACTCAGCAGTGCTGTGTTTGCTTTATAAAGAAGGGACAATATCCATTTCACAACTATAGGTCATACATAACAGCCACAGAGCCATATTTGACATAAAAACACATTTCAAATCTCTTGCAAAATCCAAGGACAAATATTTAGCTTTTATCGTATGGATTGAATGTTTTCCTTCACATTGCTTTTATAAGAGGGACAAAAATTTTAACTGAATGGAGGCCTTGTATGCTTATGAGCTACACTAATTACTCCACTACATATCTCACCAAAAGCCCACAAATCCGGGCTTGTATGGATCCTCCTGCTAGATGGAATGTAAAGTTTAGAGAGCCCTGAAGGACATTAGGAAAAGCCATAGCTCATCGCCTATGGCAGGAGTCCCCAACATTTTTTACCTGTGAGCCACATTCAGGTGTTAAAAGAGTTGAGGAGCAATACAAGCATGAACAATCTTACTGGGTACTGTGATTGGCTATTGATAGCCTCTATGTGGACTGTCAGCCTACAGGAGGCACTGCTGGCAGTACATCTGTTTTATGCAATCAAAACTTGCCTCCAAAGCAGAAACTAAAATATAAGCAACTGCTTTGAGGCCACTGGGAGCAAAATCCATCAGGTTGATGAGCAACATGTTGCTTACGAGCCACTGGTTGGGTATCACTGGCCTAAGGAGTAGGAGGCTGATGACAAATTAGCATGGGGAGCTCTGATGCAGTCAACAGGTTTTTAGTGTTCATTTGTTGGGACTTGTTTCAGACTGGTAGACATGTTTTAGTATTTTTGCTGTACTGTTTAGAGTGTTGTAAAGACATCCCAGTTTGCATCTTGGAACATCTAATTCCAATATTTAAAAATAACTCTCATAAATTACTCTTCTTTGATTTTGGGACTTTCACATTATATATACATCATCCATATCATTCATAATCCTAGGAATGTGGCACACATACTCATGGATCATAAATGATACATTATAAAGTATAACATATAAATAGCTTGGAGAAGTGATGTGCAGGTCGACAAAAAGTCAACCCGCCCCTGCCCACTCCGAACACGCACCAGATCCGAACATACCGGCACTTCTATTTATATTCTATTTATCACGAAGGGGGTAGGGGAAGGAGCCCAACTCTTATTCCCAAACAATCCTCCAAAGTGACTTAGTAGTCAGACTCTGCAACAGGTTGGTGGAGTAGCCATCTCCACAGTAGTAACATAAAGTATACAGGAAACTGGAGAGTCTTCAAAAGTGAAAAAAAATAGTTTTTATTGACACACTTCATGTTTCTGACCCCTAAGGTCCTTCCTCTGGTGCAAATTAGGGGAATGAGCACATCTATAAAAAGTGGCTGTGGAAGCAGAAACCGCCACAGTAAGGTCGCTGAAAGATGAGGTCAACCCACACCCATCCACACCACGCAAACAGTGGGTAAACCCAAATGGTTATCTGGTCGACCTGTACATCACTAGCTTGGAGGGTTGGATAAATCATCACATAGATTCTCTTTCAACATTCTGACAATATATGCCTGCTGTTAATGTATCCCTCGCCAACACCATAACCATGTCTCTCCGTTACCAAACATGTTACTACATTTATATACTGGCTCATTAACAGGTAACCAAACCATGGTATGGCATTCTTCCTTTACATATAAAAGTAGCAAATCAGTAGTAACAATCCAGCTCAACACACATGACAATACTCAGCATTCACAATTACTCAACATTAATATTAACTATTAACATTACCCATTGTTAGACAATGTTCTACACAGGGCTGGAACTAGGTGTAGGATAGGCAAGTGATTAGGGTTCAGTTGCAAGGGGGGCATAGTTTTGAACATGAGTAAATAGCATTTAGAAATGGAGCAAAAGAAGGTAAGAATGTGATATAAGGGAGGGGTTCTGGTTGACAGGGAGCAATTAGTTGTCAGTTGGGGGTGCAGGCTAGCAAAGCCCTGGGTCGGTACTGCCTTGGGTGCTATCACTACATAGTCTGGCATGGGTTCTATACTATATAGCCTGCCCCTGTGAGTACTTCAATGAAAGCAGAGAACAAGAAAATATCAAGCAGAGCAAGTGTATTCAGAGTCTATGCAAAATAAGTATAAATACAGTAAAACCTCCATTTCCTTTTTTAGGGGACCAGAAAAAAAATACTTAAGTCGACTAGAAAATCATATAAACATTAAATAAACCCAATAGGCTGGTTCTTCTTCCAATAAGGATTATTGTTCTCATAGTTGGGATCAAGTACAAGGTCATTTTTATTATTACAGAGAAAAAGGAAATCATTTTTAAAAGAAATTGGATTATTTGGATAAAATGGAATCTATGGGAGTCAGCCGTTCCTTTCTTTTCTGGACGTGTTTTACGGATATAATATTATATACCTAATGTACTGTCAGATAGAGCTGGCAACACTAAATTCATTTTTAGACCTCTAAGTCAGGTCATATTGGAATTGTGCCATTAGCCAACTTGTATTTCGATGGTGGACCTTTGGTAAGATTGCACCATATTGTAATCAAGTGATCATTCACTCAACAAAATAGGATGCGTCATTGATCATAATTTCTTAGGCAATTCATAGTCTTACAGTTACAGTCAGTAATGTTCATAGCCAGGGGTGCCAACTTTTCTGCCTTATCAATAACATTGGCATCAAGTTTCATTGTTACATACAAATTGTTATATTGTGTATCTCACATCACTTCTTATATCATAAAACTGCACTGACATTACAGAATTGTGACTGATATAGGAGGCATTAGAAGGGTTGTTCACCTTTATATTAACTTTTAGGGGGTTATTTATTAAAGTCCGAATTTATCTCAATATTTTCTTTTTTTTTATGTTTATTTATTATTACATTTTCCTGAAAATTTGCTTTGCGGGAATAAATCCGATTTTCAAATTTTTTCGGATTGTTCCGTCCGATTTTCATGATTGCTGAATTTTCACTCGAAAACTCAGAAAACGGGGTATTCCACGAAACCCAGCGCACATCAAAAAAAATCATTAGGACTTCTCCCATTGATTTTTATGCAACCTCGACAGGTCTGAGATGCCGGATTTTCAGATTCCGGACTTTTCCATCCTCGGGGTTTAATAAATTCCGAAAAATTCTTGATTTTTTAAAAGTCAGATTTTATAAAAATAAATCACACATTTTTCATGATTTTTGTATTCAGAGTTTAGTGAATAACCCCCTTAGTACGATGTAGAGAGTGATATTCTGAGACAATTTGCAATTGGTTTTCATCTTTTATTTTGAGTTATGTAGCTTTTTATTCAGCAGCTCTCCATTTAGAAATTTCAGCAATCTGGTTGCTAGAGTCCAAATTCCCCTAGCAATGGTACATTGATTTGAATAAGAGACTGGAATATGAATAGGAGAGGCCTGAATAGAAAGATGAGTAATTTAAAGTAACAATAACAATAAATTCTTAGCCTTACAGAGCATTTGTTTTTAAATGGTGTCAGTGACCCACATTTGAAAGCTGGAAAGAGTCAGAAGAAGAAAGCAAACTAGAAAAAAAAAAAAATTAAGGCCAGTTGAAAAGTTGCTTAAAATTGTCCATTCCATAACATGCTAAATGTTAAGTTCCCTTTAAATAGGCTAAAGGAGATTCAACCATGAACAATAAAATAAAACAAGTGGCCGACCTTAATTTTGCATAATTAATGATGCAGTCATACTTGTATATCTTATAGCATTATATAGTGCTTTTGAGCATTTTATATACAGGGATCACTACATACAGTAGTATGCTAAAAAGCATGCAGTGTAACCGCAGAAAATATTTTGTCAGTTGCCTAGATATACTTTGTTTATATTGCTGACAAGAGACATGTCTTGATTTAATGCTGCAGGAGTAACTTAGAAGGAGTTCTAACAATAAGAAAAATGCATGGAATGAGCTGGAACTCGTATCTGTGCTGCTTTAGAATGAAAGAGCTAAAACTCCTAATTGTGCCGCTTTATTATAAGGAATAGAAGCTTCTGAGTACTGTGGCTCGGCAGCCACTCTGAGAGCAAGGAGAACAGCAGTCTACAAGAAATAAGGTTGAAATACTAACATAAAGGTGAACATTTTCATTTGGGTGTATATCGGAAATATGCATGTTTTATCACTCAGAATGTGCAAATATGTTTGACATGTTTGTTTGCCTTTCCATCGCCTTTAACTGTTAGTACAATACAAAAGCTTCTCTTTTTTTTAAATGAATGACCCATTATAGCAAAAGACTAAGTGGTGCCCCATTATTCATTTCACGAAAGACTGTCTCACATCTGGTCCTTTAATGACACTGCTATTCAATGTTAGTCTCGCATGTCACCCTACTATATCTGCTATCCCACAGCCATCTTCCCTTCCCATAGACTCTTATCCAACTGTTACTATAGGCACCATCTCTCCCTACTATACCTGCTATCCCACAGTCACACTACCTTCCCAGAGACTATTATCCACTGTTACTATAGACACCATCTCTCCCTACTATACCTGCTATCCCACAGTCACACTACCTTCCCAGAGACTATTATCCACTGTTACTATAGACACCATCTCTCCCTACTATACCTGCTATCCCACAGTCCCTTCCCAGAGACTATTATCCCACTGTTACTATAGGCACCATCTCTCCCTACTATACCTGCTATTCCACATCCACACTCCCTTCCCAGATACTATTATCCCACTCTTACTATAGGAACCATCTCCCCCTTCTATACCTGCTATCCCACAGTCACAGTCCCTTCCCAGAGACTATTATCCCACTGCTACTATAGGCACCATCTCTCCCTACTATACCTGTTATCCCACAGTCACACTCCCTTTCCAGAGACTATTATCCCACTGCTACTATAGGCACCATCTCTCCCTACTATACCTGCTATCCCACAGTCACACTCCCTTTCCAGAGACTATTATCCCACTGCTACTATAGGCACCATCTCTCCCTACTATACCTGTTATCCCAAAGTCACAGTCCCTTCCCAGAGACTATTATCCACTGCTACTATAGGCACCATCTCTCACTACTATACCTGCTATCCCACAGTCACACTCCCTTCCCAGAGACTATTATCCCACTGTTACTATAGGCACCATCTCTCCCTACTATACCTGCTATCCTACAGTCACACTTCCTTCCCAGAGACTATTATCCCACTGTTACTATAGGCACCACCTTTCCCTACTATACCTGCTATCCCACAGTCACACTCCCTTCCCAGAGACTATTATCTCCACTGTTACAAATGGCACCATCTCTCCCTACTATACCTGTTATCCCAAAGTCACAGTCCCTTCCCAGAGACTATTATCTCCACTGTTACTATAGGCACCATATCTCCCTACTATACCTGCTATCCCACAGCCACAGTCCCTTCCCAGAGACTATTATCCCACCGTTACTATAGGCACCATCTCTCCCTACTATACCTGCTATCCCACAGTCACAGTCCCTTCCCAGAGACTATTATCCCACTGTTACTATACGCACCATCTCTCCCTACTATACCTGCTATCCCACAGTCCCTTCCCAGAGACTATTATCCCACTGTTACTATAGGCACCATCTCTCCCTACTATACCTGCTATCCCACAGTCCCTTCCCAGAGACTATTATCCCACTGTTACTATAGGCACCATCTCTCCCTACTATACCTGTTATCCCAAAGTCACAGTCCCTTCCCAGAGACTATTATCCCACTGTTACTATAGGCACCATCTCTCCCTACTATACCTGCTATCCCACAGTCCCTTCCCAGAGACTATTATCCCACTGTTACTATAGGCACCATCTCTCCCTACTATACCTGCTATCTCACAGTCACAGTCCCTTCCCAGAGACTATTATCCCACTGTTACTATAGGCACCATCTCTCCCTACTATACCTGCTATCCCACAGTCACAGTCCCTTCCCAGAGACTATTATCCCCATGGTTACTATTGGCACCATCTCTCCCTACTATACCTGCTATCCCAAAGCTGTTATCCCCTCTGCAAGAAATGAGTAAAACAGTAGGTATTGTCTGCCTACTTGTAAGAACATGTAAGTAAGCCCAGATATTTTCAAATGTTATTCTAACTTACTTAGATATGCATTTTATCACACAGCCTTTTTTTTAGTTCTTGTACAGTAGTTATAATATAGTGAGCACATTCCAGTTTTTATATTCTTGCCCACAGTACTGGTGCTCATGACATATTATATCAGTGTAGGACCTGTAGATGTCCTGCTGAATATATTTTTGCTACCCTCCCATTGATGAGACTCTGTAAAAATGCAATATGGTGCCAGCTTGGCTACAGAATACAAGCTTAACCTGCCAAACTGTATGATGAAGTGTGAGAAGAGGGAAGGGAAGAGACTGAGAAAATATTCATTGTTTTTACAGCCCTCCCTGGGTGTGTTGGCCTTGCAAGTCTGAAGAAGTAAAAAACACTTTTTTGGTCTGCCTCGTGGTACAAAGCACAAAAACAAAAGGCAATTGGTAGACATGAAAACACAATTCAAAAAATATTTGTGCCATGCTCATTAGTAATTATGTCCACCATTTGTTACCTGTTTTGTAAAATAGCTGAGAGAGCTATTGATGTGTGATGTGCATAGACCAATGTTAAAGAAGCATGGGTGTTCTAAATGTATTACTTGCCTCAGAATACCCATTTAGCACTTTGCCCTATAACTGAATAGTGAATAGCTCTTTGCTATAACATGCCCACTACATAAGCTTTACAGCCAAATGCACATATTGTGCCACTATTAATGGATAACTTTATTAGCTGACCCTTACCTGCTTGACATCTGCATACATATATTTTTGAATATTTGAATTGTTGAAATAGGGTCACAATTAAAAAATACAAAATTAAAATCAGCCATTCTGGTCAAACACATAAGACGTTATAACAAATAACTTACAAAGGTTAATGCTAATACTGGAGAAGAGGAAGCCATTGGCTGAAAATGTACAAAATAAACATGGGAGATACAGAAAGGTAAGCGGCACATATACTAAAGGGTGAAGTGGCTAACATGGGCGTAACTTCGCTAGCGAAGGAGATAAACTCTACCGGTACTTTGCTCCCTAACGCCTGGCGAATTTGAGCTTTGGCGCCAGACTTGCCTTCGCCACCTCAGATCAGATGAAGTGCAATAGAGTAGATAGGAGTTCCTAAAAAAATTGTTAAAAATGTCCCAAAAAACGGATTTTAGTGAATTAGCGTTGTCCTGACGAATCTATGCCTGGCAAAGTGGTGCGCTGTGAGCGAAGCCGTTGCTAGTGAATTTTCGGTGGTTAGTGAATTTGCCCCAAAGAGTGATGGGAAAGTAATAGAACATGGGATGAGGGGTGCCTTTGAAAAGATTTTCATAGCCCCAAAGTATCCAAGAGCCCTTCATGCAACTAAAGTCTAGGGGCACAGTCATAGTCAAAATGAATACAATGCTATGTAGTGTTATATAATTGGCTTTAAGAACTGTAGCTACTGGAGACCATGAGGTCTGAAGACACAAGGGTAATTTATGCAAGGCAGGTTGCAAAGTGCAAAAAAAGGTGCAACCTTAAGCTCCCACTTGCACTGGGAATTTTGTCATTATCTAGATGGTAAATTTTATCCCTAATATCATTTAATTTTTCCACAAATGCCACAAAATATTTTTGATCACAGGATACTAATTCAAGGGCAGGCTCAGATTTGTGGGCAGGCCATAAAGGCCCGGCCCAAAGGCAGCAGAAATCTGGGGGCAACTTGCAGGTGCACTGGGGACTGGGTGGAAGATTTTACAGATATTTAAATCTCCCGTCCACCCAGTCCCCAGTGAAGAAGATCACAAAGGAGCAGGTGGTGACAGCCTTGGTGGGGTGGATTGGTGACGTGCTGCAGTGGGTAGAGGGTAGTGCAAGCAGCTGAGCATAAATGCAGGTGGGGGTGTGTGCACAGCCAGGGGGTCTAGGGGCACCCCATTTTTAAATCCAGCCCTATTCAAGGGTGGGGACCAAGAAATCAGTGATGTTAAGCGTGGGTCCCAATAATTCCATTTATTACAGTATGTCCTGTTTCCAATCAAACAACGAATACACCAATTAGACCGCTCCCACCTTACCCCTCCTGCGCTGTATTCCTTGCTGGGTGCTCTGTCTGCAGCGTCCCCACCGCTTGTCACACACCAAACCAAAAGAATGACGGCACTCCATTCAAGGATAAGGCAGGTTTATTACAGACCCCACAGGGATCTCAAGCCCTACGCGTTTCGGGACTCAATGATGGCCTATGATTAAGGGATTGAGTCCAGAAACGCGTAGGGCTTGAGATCCCTGTGGGGTCTGTAATAAACCTGCCTTATCCTTGAATGGAGTGCCGTCATTCTTTTGGTTTGGTGTATGTCCTGTTTCCACCCCAGACAAGCGTAGTAAAGTAAGGTACATAACAAAATCAAAATCACCAAGCTCCCTAGGGCTTTTCTTTCATGTACCAGCTCAAGCACGTTGAAGGATATTTCATTCTATACACAAAATGTCTGCACACAGTCCCAGTACAGAGCAGTGGTGCTCTAAATGCTGGTAGAAACTTACATTGTTCTGGTCTTCAAGGGAACCCTGTACCCAAATTCCTGTGCCGAAATGTAAGGTTTTCAGTGTACTCCACCTTGCACCTGATGCTAGTTGACATTGGTTGCAGATTTCCCTGCCTAACAGTATTGGGTGCCAAGAACTGGACCATAAATATGGAGCCTTGTGCCTGTTTCTTTGCCCTACAAACTAAAGCTGGGCCCCATAGGAAAAGATTCAGAACATCTGAGTTCAATGCTCTTCTACTATTTCCTTTCTGTCTCCAGCAAAGTGTTGTTTATTCAGCACCTATCTTTCAATCAATATAATATCTGCGAACATTCAACAGTTTATACAGCTTGTCACCAAGTTACGCAAGCTGCTGAAGGAACTACTTCTCCTTGGGTTATTCTATTCAGCCTTAATTTCTGATCTGGGGAAAAGGCAGTTGTATGATTACCGCCATATATAATTGTAGTATTCTTTCATTAGTCTCAAAAATCCAATAAATGTGAGTTTCAGTTTATTGGTGTCATTAAGATTTAATGGATACAGATCATGTCTCTGTCTCCTAGACTATGTAACCTTACATTCTGGTGCCTGAGGCACAGGGAGAGGAAGTCACTTATCACATGGAGTTCACATGAGAGTAGTCAACAAGACATGGGGCCACTGAGTCTGGTGCTGACTACTTCCATTTTCAAACCTTTTCCTCTAAGTTGCATCATGGCTACTTTAAAAGCCAACATGCAATTGTTAAAAAATATCTACAGTGCCCGTGGCTTTTATACCATCATTATGTCGAATATTTGGGAAAAAAGGAAGGAGAAAGGCTCATTTAATCAGATCCACGTGGTGGTATGTTTAGATTTTACTGGGGTCTGAAGCCCCAATATTATACAAGGCATGTAAACATCATCCATTCTCTTTCATATATACAGATAGCACTAAAATGTCCCGCCAAGCTGCTAATGAAAAAAAGGAGACAGAATAAAGGCATGGAATTTTGCAGTAATTTTACAACACTGGAGTTGACTATATAATAGACTTTGTTTATATAGTTTGTACGAGGATATGGGAAAGATTAAACGTTGAACTGTGCTCCTATTCTCTGCATCTTTTCCTATATGTGGAAAGTTTGTATTATTTTATTCATACATAAATGGGTTTAAACGTTCCTGTATAGAATCTTTTCCTGCAATCGTGACCACGCGGCAACTCATTTACTCACATTCAATATAATTGTCCTGCACAAATATGGTTAAAAAAATGTTCAGGTCAAAATACATTTTTTATGATTGTGAGCTTGCGTGAAGTGCATTCATTTTTTTTTTTTTTAGGTCTTTAACTTTAAATTGTTCACTCTGAAACTGATGACAAACTCGTAGCAAACGTTTCCATTTTCCTCATTATAAATAACAGCAATCCTAACAGACTGATCAAAACAGAAGGTGCTGAATAAATAAGGATCCACTGACCCCTCACTGGTAAGCAAGATATCTCTCCGGAATCAATAGGTTCTAGGATCTGAGCCATGCAGGGATAAACTGGATGTAACAATCTCATAATCAGAACCTTGCGCAGTGATGAGTACACTCAGTTGCACAGGATAACCGACGCCCTTTTGGGGCCCGGGCTTTCTGCTGCGGAAAACCAACAAGGAAGTGCAGATTTTTAGCAAATGGTCCGTAAACGAGGTAGCGGCAAGGATTTAGAAAAGACGTAGTCAAACAGGCGAAGAGTCAAAGGCAGGCGGCAGGAATCGTTAAAGAGAGTCAGGCAGAAGTCAAAAACCAAATAAACAGATAGAAAAATAAGCTTGAGCAGGATCATTAAACTGAAGCCTAGCTTGGGCACTCACAAAATGGAGGACTGGAGCTTTAAAGCTGATTTGGTGCCAAATTAGAATCGTGACGCCTTCTATACAAAGTAGTGCAAGACGCGGAAGTGCGCACAAACTCCATAGATGAGACGCGCCGGGAGGTAAGAGAATGCCGAACTCCCCTGGCGCGTCTTACACTGGACTTGTTCTAAAAAAAAATGCAATTGCCAGTTGTGGAGTAGTGATGCGCAGGCCGACCTGAAACCCGTGAGTTCAGGGTAACTTCCACAAAAGATTATCGGGTTACAGGTTCAGGTTGAGCTCTTCCCTCCCAACTCGTGACCTGACTATGCCAGTTTATGCCTCCAGCAGCCTCTGTTTATAGGCGCATGTCTGCCCCACCCCTTTAGTGACATCAGAGATGGGCTGGTCAGGCGCAGGATTATAAATGGAGCGGCCATGCTGGGTTGGGTTCGGATTGGGAGGGCTTGGATTAGGGTCGGGTGTGGCTAGATTTATTTTTTGTCGACCCACACATCACTATTGTGATCAGAACTGCTCTCAAATCATGTGGCTCGCTACAAATCTGACACATTCATTTTCCTTGAGAAATATAAATAATTATCGTCTGAATATTCATTGTCTGATGACAACGGCCTTCTATATAGACTTTACTTGAACAGCGCCTCTAGTGCTCATAGTATATCCAAGGCAAACATTGAATATTAATTCTCTGTACTTAAGTAAGTTTGGTTTACTATTTTTCCGGAAGATTCATCTGTATTGATAAATATCCTTTAGCAAGGATTGGGTTTTACAACCATTGTGAAACTTCTTGCCTCAGCATGTCCCTGCCTTTACACTTATAGTAAATTTATATTTTATGAGAATATATTTTGAGGATGACCACAGCCATCCCACTGACAGGTGGACTAGTAGACCCTTGTTGGTTTTTACCAAACGTCCCACTCTTTAAAGACAGTTTGCTGCTTTTATAATGAGAAATATTATGTGCAGGATTTAAAAGCACCATTACATAGCAACGAGAATTGCAGTTGAAAAGTATCATCTTACAGAACATCTGTCCTGTAGTTTAGTAGATGTTTTTCCTTGGCATCTCGGGCTGAACAAGCCAGTGGTGGGGCCTTGGCAAGAATAGGGATTGAAACTCCTGTTGTCTCCCTTATTCCTCCTGTCAGAGCTTGAACATGTCTTCACCAAAGCATGGAAACTATTTGGTTTTACTGGAAATCACCTGCAGCAAAATGTATTATGTTATGATCAAGGTTAATGTCCGAGAAGAACATAATTGAATACAGATTAAATAGCGCTACAGGGGGTAGCTTGGGAGTTGGGACTTGATTGCCTTTGATGTGAAGTTTCATGGGGTGGGGGCAATAAGACACCTTTAGATCATGTCACTTCCTCAGGCTCAAATTTAAGGCAATCAAACAAGGATCCTTGCGATAAACAACTCTCAACAGTTCTCCATAAAATGCCTCAGTACATCAAATTGATCCTAGTTCCCCTAATCAGTCTCACTTTTTATGTGACATCATAACCCCCAGTATCCCTATATTGTATCATGCATTCCAGGAGTCTCTGCTACATCAAGGAACCACCAGTGTAAGTATTGCATTACATTATCTAACTGTCCTCACATAAAGCAAAGTGCAATGACCCTCTTGTGCACTCCCAGTGTTCCTTCAGTATCACACTGCCACCAGTGTTCCAAGAACAAAGCCACCATGTCTCTAGTGCAATACACAGACACTCTCTAATGCAGTGATCCCCAACCAGTAGCTCGTGAGCAACATGTTGCTCTCCAACCCCTTGGATGTTGCTCTGATTGGCCTCAAAGCAGGTGCTTTTTTTTGAATTCCAGGCTTGGAGACAAGTTTTGGTTGCATAAAAACCAGGTGTACTGCCAAACAGAGCCTTAATGTAGGTTGATTTTTCATGCTAGTGCTTCCCAACTCCTTTACTTCTGAATGTTGCTCACGGGTTCTAAAGGTTGGGGATCCCTGCTCTAATGCAATACACATCCATTGTGTCTCTAGTCCAATAGACAACAATAAGAGCCCCTAGTGTAATACACAGTCACAAGCCCCCCCCCCCCAGTGCAATACACAGCACACTGGAAGACAACTAAAAAGGAGATATAAAGACAACACAAAGTTGCAACTGAATAAGAATTGTCTGCCTTTTGGCTGTGATCAAGTGTAGTAATTGTTCTAATCAGTGGGTGGAATATCTCCTAGCTAAGGGAGGTACAGAATTCCCAATCCACTGGAGGAGGGCAGAGAACCACCTGATCCTCTGGCCAAAGGTCCCTCCTTTGATTGAGCCCAAGTTTTGCTTGGTGTTCCAGATGATCATGGTGGGTGGTCAGACACCATAAGCACTGGCACTATGCACATGGTCACTTTCTGCTCTTAAACCCCAGGCTTTTGGCCCAGTGGTTAGGGAATTTTTATAATCCAGTTGTTAGGCTGGGGCAGCACACTGCCTACACTTTTATGGATTCTTAATCTATTTATTCTGTTTACCACTTGTGGGTCATCTGGCACTTTTTTATTTCTTAAAGCACTTTTAAGGATTGGTGCAATATACCCCCAGGTCACATGCACTAGTCTGGGGGGAAATGTGTGGCCATTAGGCTTCTTCTCCCCCTAAAACCTGTCCACATTGTGGGCACAGAAGATGGTGGGTCCTCTTCTGGGTCTTGTTTCTGACCTCATATGCCTTATGGATTGAGTGGGGAGGAGAAAGAGACCCTTTAGCCTTGTGGTGAAGTGGGTTTGAAGACCTTTGTCTCCTGCAAGCCTTTTGGCCAGGGAGGTCGGGGGCAAAGGAGCCTACCCAAGTCTTCAAACGAAGGCAGGTCTGAGGACTTTTGTTTTACTTGTGTCTTTTGCCCTTGATCCCAGCATTTTTATGGACTTAGCCTAGGATAAGTCATTACACCCTTGCTGTACTTTTTTATGATTTTGTACTTGGGTGAAAAACACATATCAGGCTTCAATAAATTATTGCTAAAGGAAATTTCATCCACCTTGCTTCATAGAAAGACACTCAACATTAACCATTCAAGCCTGTTATATAATGTGCAAGTACAGCACCTGGACACCCACATTGGCATAGTCTGACTGCAGGGAACAACAACAATTCATTTGGATTAAGGAACTAGAACTATAACTGCAGGAAAGGCTTCATCCATTGGTTTAGTTGCCCTTTATGCCTTCCAACATGTTCTTTTATACATCACCAGTTTTCTCTGTAGGAGTGTTTTTAGTACTGCAAGCATTCAGAGCATTTCACTGTAGATTTACTGGCATGGAGCCATAAGCACTGAGACCGCGCAGCAGTGATTTACGTATGGATGATATATTTGTCATGAAATAATGCGTTTTATCCAAGTCTAGACAACTCTCTCCTGAGAATGGGAAACTGAGCTGTCACCTGCGCTCTGCCATAGAGGATGCCACTAATCATTCTGACACTTTATATGAATGTCAGCTATAAGGAACATAGCGTTATATGTGTGCAGGCAATAATAGTCTGGAATGCACACTGCCTGTAGAAATGCCATGTGCAACCTACGCATACATACGGCCTATGTAAGGCAAATTTTTTAAAGGGGTGGTTCACCTTTAAGTTAACTTTTAGTATGTTATAGAATTGCCATTTGTTATCAACTTTTTAATTGGTCTTCTTTATTTTTTGAATAGTTTTCATTATTTATCAAATAGTGAGCATTGCTTATACAGTTGAGTCCTTCTTGGTGTCTCTCATTCCCATATTCACTCAGATACTGGAGGTAGGTTCTACTGCAATTGCCATACAGACAATAAAGGAGCCTGTGAGAATGATAGGCACTCTTGGGAGAATTGTGAAATTGCAATGTTTGTACTACATGTAGTAACCCATAGTAAATCAGCAGCTAGCATTTACTGGTAACCTCTTGGAAAGTCAACATCTGATTACTTTGGGTTAATAGACCTGGTGCAAATGTTGCCACTTTTTGGCCTAAAGTTTCTTGACATGTTTTTGACCAGAAATATACAGGCATCCCTTCTACAATCTCTTGTCCTCAGTTGGAATGCTCACTGCTGAATTACATGGGGTTATTTACAGAGATCCCAGACAAATGCATGTCCTTAGTGCTCATTAAGTCCAGGGTCTGGCTTTGCTCTTCAGAGTGAAGATGTAAGATGCCAACACAGTGCAGGTTGGTGCAATGCAGTTATGTCCTTAACATCTGCCATGGATCAGTTGAAGTGTGCTGTACAATGAAAAAAAAAGCAGACAGTGCCTTTTTTCAGCATTGCAGAGTACACAAATGTGTGCCTTCATTCTTCCACTGTATAGAGCACTAGTAAGGCCCCATCTAGAACACTTTTGGTCTCCATCACTCAAACAGGACATTATTGTATTAGAGAGGGTACAGAGAAGGGCAACTAAGCTGGTAAAAGGTATGGAAAATCTTAGCTATGAGGAAAGACTGGCCAAATTGGAGATGTTCACGCTGGAGAAGAGGCGCTTAAGGGGTGATATGATAACTATGTATAAATATATAAGGGGGATCATATAATAATCTCTCTAATGCTTTATTTACCAGTAGGTCTTTCCAGTTGAAACAAAGTCACCCATTCCGATTAGAAGAAAAGAGGTTCCACCTAAATATTTGGAAGAGGTTTTTTTACAGTGAGAGCTGTGAAGATGTGGAATTCTGTCCCTGAATCAGTTGTACAGGCTGATACATTAGATAGCTTTAAGAAGGGGTTGGATGGTGTTTAGCAAGTGAGGGAATACAGGGTTATGGGAGATAGCTCATAGTACAAGTTGATCCAGGGACTAGTCCGATTGGCATTTTGGAGCAGAGCCTGGCCAACCCGGCCAGGCACCCTAGGCAACCTGGCCGGGCATTTGCGCGCATGTGCAGAAACGCATTTACAGCAGCAGCCGGAAAAACACAGAAACTGCGCTCGTGAGTGCATGCGCAGAAGCGCATATCCGCACAGAAATTTCAGCAACGGCCAGAAAAAGACGGGACCGGACATGGGGTAGGCGACAGAGCAGGTACGTGCATGGCGCCCCCCCAGCTTTGCGCCCTAGGCACGTGCCTACTCTGCCTAACCCTAGTTCCGGCCCTGTTTTCGAGTCAGGAAGTAATTTTTTCCCCTCTAAGGCAAATTGGAGAGGCTTCAGGTTTTTTTTTCTGCCTTCCTCTAGGTCAACTGGCAGGTTAAAAAAGCTAAAAGGTTGAACTTGAAGGAAGCAAATCTTTTTTCAATCAAACTTACTATGTTACTATGTATTTGTAACTGGCAGGGCTAAAAGTGCAGAAAACATTTGAAGTCACATATGAAAATATTAATTTGGACACACAGGAAGCCTAACAAATATTGTGCGCAGGTGGCATTTAACTACAGGTATATACCTATTGGCTAGTGTATTCACTGACATTCTTCATAATTCTCTGCTTCCTACTCTGTGTACACTGTATGGGTGCTAACTCCTGACTTCCACATGGTAGCTGTAATGGGGTTGTTCACCTTGAAATCAACATTTAGGGGCTTATCAAGGGTCGAATTTCGACTTTATGGGAGTTTCCCATCAACTCCCATAAGCTCGAAAAAAATTTAAAAAAACCTGATCAATTGAAATTTATTTTAAAAAAAATTTTTTTTTTAAAATGGTAAATAGGATCGAGCTGCAAATTCAGATGGAAGTGCAAATTCGAGTTTTTTCAGCAAAAAGGTAAAAAAAAAAAATTTTTTTCAAAAGTCCACCAAATGACTCAAAATTGATTGTAGAAAGTCCCCATAGGCTTAAACACCAATTCAGCAGGTTTTAGATGGTGAATAGTCGAATTTGAATTCTTAAAGGGACAGTACATGATAAATTTAAAAATTAGAATTTGGAATTTTTTTAAATTCGAAATGAATTTGGACTATTCCTTAGTGGAATTACACTAAAATAAGGGTCAAACATTCAATTTGACCCTTGATAAATCTGCCCCCCTAGTATGATATAGAGAGTGATATTCTGAGATAATTTTCAATTGGTTTTCATTTCTGTATTAATTGTGGTTTTTGAGTTATTTAGCTTTTTATCCAGCAGCTCTTTAGTTTGAAATGTAGCATCATCTGGTTGGTAGGGTCCAAATTACCATAGTTACTGTACCATGCATTGAATAAGATACTGGAATATGAATAGGAGAGGGGCTCAATAGGCAGAGTTTATATTCAAGGGTATTAAAATGTATCAATAGCAGTAAAATTGTAGACTTACAACACATCTGTGTTTTAGATAGGGTCAGCTGAAAGCTGGAAAGAATTAAAGGAAGAATACTTCAAAAACTATAAAAAAAAAATTAAAAATGAAGGCCAATTGAAAAGTTGCTTATAATTCGCCATTCTATAACATACTTAAAGTTTACTTAAAAGTGAACCACCCCTTTAAATTCATAACCAGTGCCCTTAATCTTCTTCATTAAAAGCCTGGGATAAACAAATCAAGAATGTGAAATGTAATCTGAGCTAGAACAAGATAAAATATCCTGTAAAATTGTTTGGGAAGTGCCTCGGCTTTGTATGAATGAAATCAGGCAGAGCAGCCAAGAGTGGAAGGAAAGACTTTCTTTGGTTTTACAGTGAGAGAATATAAACTTGGATGGTCAACACAGCTCAGTGAATAACTTCAGATGTAAAACACATTAGAAGAAAATGTGACTTAGGAGGATCAGACCAAATGGAGCCTCCAATTCCAACTGGAGAGGGATGTTTCCCTGAAATCCAAGCACAGGAACAAGGTTTTCGTGGCTAAATTGGAATTTTTTTACTGTGGAATAATCAGTAGTGACGGGTGAATAAGTTCGCCAGGCGCAAATTCACGGCAAATTTCTGCGTTTTGCTGTTGGAGAATAAATTCTCAAAACTGCAGTGAAAATTCGCCGGCGTTAAAATATTGGATGTGCGTAGGAAAACTTGTTTGCATAAAAACCGTCGCGGGTCAACATTATCCGGACGCCCATTGACTTTAATGCCAGCGTTAAAATTGATTTGATTTGAATTTGAATTGATTTCTCAGGAAATTCTCTAATTTTTCGGCAAAAACTGGACAAATCGCTATTTATCAGTTGGATCATATCAGTAAATCATCCTAATTGCTATATATTTATTCTTATATATCTATTTTTTTTTGTTTCTTTATTTAAATTGACTTTGTTTAACCCAAAACATGAACAGTCATGAATAGTAATGATAATAATAAATTTGCTAGGCACAAATTTGCGGCGAATTTCTACGTTTTGCGAAACTGCGGCAAAACATCTAAATTATTCAGACGCCATTGACTTTAATGCATTCGGACAAAATAATCATGCGTATAAAAATTGTCGCTCATGTAAAAATTGTTGCGTCAAAATTATTTTGATGCACATTGACTTACATTTTTTGCCGCTTTGCGAATTTTTCTGTAAATTCGTAAATTTTTCAGTGAGGTCAAACGGCACAGATTCACCCATCACTAGTCATGAAACAAATGTTAAGAACAACATGATTGTGTCCTGATTGTAGAAGGAATTATATAGTCAATGTGCAGTGGCTTGATTGGAATTGATTTCAGCAAATGTAATTACACAAAACATGATACACACACACAAAGCATTGGTGTTTCTGCCACATGGAAAATATACTGTATAAAGAGGCCGGCAGACTGAAAGATGCAGAAAATGATTCACTGATTAAACAGCAGCAAACAATTCTGAAACTGGAACCATTTTGGGAACACATGTAGCACACAAAAAAAAAAAAAATCCCATTTTTACTTTCTTTAATGAAAAAGAAACCTATCTCCAATATACTTTAATTAAAAAATGTGTACAGTTTTTATAAGAAACCTGACTGTATGCAGTGAAATTCTCCCTTCATTTACTGCTGTGGATAGGAATTGTCAGACGGTCCCTAACTGCTCTGCAGGGAAACAATCATACTTATGAACAGCAGGGGGAGCAACCGCCTTACTTCTCAAACTTTCAGAATTCAAGCAGCTTTGTTTGCTTCCCTGTAGCGCAGTCGGCGACTGTGTAGAGATTTGTATTGGATTTTATTTTTGCCTTTACATCCCCTTTACTGTTTCCAACTCCAGCTGCAGGGACATAGATCATGGAGCCAGATTTAAACAGATAAACTGGGATTCTATTTGGAGGTTTATTATGCTGCAGCCACTGGTTCTGAAGAGTTGGAGAAAGTTTGTATTAAACAATAGAAAAACTATAAAATCCAGATTAGATTACATGAAAACACAGGATCCAGTGCAGTCTGTAAAAACTTTTCAAAGTCCACCAATTGACTCCAAATAGGTTCTAGGAAACAACAATTCGGCAGGTTTTAGATGGTGAATGGTTGAAGTCGAATTTTTAAAGAGACAGCACATGATAAATTTCGAATTTTCAAATTTTTTTCAAATTCAAATCGAATTTGGAATATTCCCTAGTCAAAGTACACAAAAAATAGCTTGAAATTCAAATTTTTCTCATTTGAAAATTCACCTCGACCTTTGATAACTGAAGAAGATATAGATGAAAAGAAAAAATGTCAAGAGAGGCACCAAAATGATTAATGGATGACTTAAGCTTTAAAGCAAATTAGAATTTCCACAGGCAAAAAGTCACCTAATTGATATAAACACTGTAAGTGGCAGATTTATCAAGGGTCAAATTTTGAGGTCATGGGAGTTTTTAAATACTCCCATATGAACTCGAAATTTTGGGGGGGGGAATGACCAATCGAAATTTTTCAAAAAAATCTAATTTTTCAAATTTGGTTGAATGGGATCGACCCGCAAACTTGAATACATTCGATTTGAGTTTTTTCCACAAAAAAAACCCTTGATTTTCAGGATGTCTCCAAACAACTCCAAATTGATTCCAGGGAGCGTCCCCCATAGGGTAAAACAGCAATTCAGCAGATTAAATGTGGTGAATAGTTGAATTTGAATTCTTAAAGGGCCAGTACCTGATACATTTTGAAATTCACCTTTTTTTAAAAACTCAAATCGAATTTTAACTATTCCCTAGTTGAATTAGGAAGAAGGTCCCTACCCTTGTAGAGCTTACAATCTAAGTGGGTGGATAACATACAGACACAAATGGAAGGGAAATGTGTACAGAGGTTTGGCCATTAGCTCTTAAAGGGGACCCGTCACCCAAAAAAATTATTCCAAATCCTATTTTATCACATTATTCAAGCAAAATGAACTTTAATTACACTATATAAATTATTTGAATCTTGTTTCCTTCAGTCTGGGAATTCAAAATGATAGCAAGCAGGCAGGAGCCATTTTGTGGACACTGTTATTAAGACAAGCTTTGTATCATCTCAGAATCTTGTTTGTGCACCAGAATGGTGGACCTGATGTCCATCCCCATGCCCTGGTTACACAATTAAATGGTAAAGAGAACGGGGGACTGTGAGGAGAGCAGTGACATCTAGGAAGTGCTGAATGGAAAGTGAAAGTAATTGTCTGCCCCGCCTCTATGCCCATGGCATAGAGGCGGAGCAGACAATATTTGATTGACAGCTGAGATTTTTAAATGAGCTTACAACAGCTATGAATGCTTTAATAAAAAATAGAAATTGGATTTCATGTTTAATTTGGAAAGGACTTTTATTACACAGATTTTTGTGTCTGGGTGACAGGTCCACTTTAAGTGCCAGGACCAGGCACTTTTATTTTTTTTTATTTTATTTTTTTTCTTTCAGCCAGCTGTATAGCACACTTTATCCTTTCTAGGATAATAGTTTTTTACAATTCTGATATTGAAAAAATGCTTCTCCAAAAAGTCTGTTGAAAATCTTAACGAAGACAATGAAATCAGAAAAAAAATCTTGAGCTAGACCTAAGGAAAGAAATATGTTTTCATTAAAAAACTTCACCCAAAATTATAAGAATGTTACAACTGCATATCTCCCAATATTTTGGAAATAGAAAGAGGGACAAAAAGATTTCCATTTTTTGGCCACACTCCGGAATTGCCCTTTAAGCTGCAAGTTACAGTTTCCCCAAAAGACCTGCTTATCTTAAATTGTTACAATAGATTAATTTGCTTATCTTAAATTGTTACAATAGTTTCACTTGCTTATTTTAATTTGTTACAATAGATTAATTTGCTTATCTTAAATTGTTACAATAGTTTCGTTTGCTTATCTTAAATTGTTACAATAGATTAATTTGCTTATCTTAAATTGTTACAATAGTTTCACTTGCTTATCTTAATTTGTTACAAAAGATTAATTTGCTTATCTTAATTTGTTACAATAGATTAATTTGCTTATCTTAAATTGTTACAATAGATTCATTTGCTTATCTTAAATTGTTACAATAGTTTCATTTGCTTATCTTAAATTGTTACAAAAGTATCTTCAGTGCACCTGGAACATATTCTGGGCTCTCTGCAAAAAGCCAATTAAAGAAACATTGTATCTTTTTCTGGATGTTCAGCGCAGGAGATCAAAGAGAAAGTCGGGACATTTCAGTAACAAACCCAGGACTGCGGGTTGAGCCGTCAAAATCGGGACTGTCCTGCAAAAAACGGGACGTTTGGGAGGTATGCAACTGTAAGGTTTCTATTTTAACATTAGCCTCAAAATTTGGATTTACATAAAGAATGGAATTCCTTTAAGGAATTATTCACATAGCTGCGTGAGGAGTGGATTCTTTTATTCAAGATTAGTCTGTAGACTTTTTTGGTTGGGCTGAACTTGATGGAGCCGTGTCTTCATTCAACTTAACTTACTATGTAATACATCACTTTCCAGCTTTGTGACTCACACACAGCCTGTTTTAGCTGTACAGGTATGGGACCCATTATCCAGAAACCCGCTATCCAGAATGCTTCGAATTGCGGAAAGGCCATCTCCCATAGACTCCATTTTATCCAAATAATCCACATCTTTAAAAATGTTTTTTTTCTTCTTCTCTGTAATAATAAAACAGAGCCTTGTACTTGATCCAAACTAAGACCCAAACTAAGCAAAACCAGACGATTGGGTTTATTTAATGTTTACATGATTTTCTAGTAGACTTAAGGTAGGAAGATCTAAATTATGGAAAGATCTGTTATCAGGAAAACCCCAGGTCCCGAGCAATCTGGATAAAAGGTCCCATACCTGTACAAGCTTTTCCAAAGACTTTTGCATTTATCTTCTACAGGTACGTGTATTACGTTTTTTAAAAGATGCCGGGATTCATTTATCACACTGAAACTACATATAGGCTCTAAGAGATGACAGAAATGCTTTTATAAGTGACAGATCTTAAAACAAATAAGAAAAATTCTGAACTGAAATAACATTTTTCTAACAAGCCCTGTTTTTTCCCCTTGGCTCTATGTCATTATTTTCCCTCCCGCACCCACTGACATGACTTTTGTATCTGAACTAAGAATCCATCAAGCGCTGACATCTCTCACTATATGTGCGTGTGGGTTTCTCAGGCCTTTATAAATACTCCCACGTTTTCCCCCACACCAGAGAGATAGCAGTGACGGTATAAACTGTGCAAGTGAATGATATCATCTGTTTGGTAAATTACATTTCAGATAACAGTTATGAGCAAGAAAATTGCCTCTGATCAGGACCCCTGTTCCTTTCTGTCAAGATAACCGAGTAATTCAGTTTCCATATATTCTCCATTGCAGGGGTATAAAGATAACTTGCATCTGAAGTGACACAGTGATCACAAAATAGACCCAAAAAATGGGTCTGGGGTCCTAGGCAGTGTCGTTTAATAATCTAAATAGGCTCATGGATTATCTAAACATGCACTGGGTCTGCCCCTACTCCTGACTCCAAGCGAGTATTAAAGAATCACTATGCTTTCATATTTTCCTGAAAAACTGTACTTAGTTCATATACACGTATGGGGTCTGTTATTCAGAAACCACTTATCTAGAAAGCTCCGAATTATGAGAATGATATCTCCTATAGACTCATATTATAATCAAATAATCAAAAATTATTAAAATGATTCTGTCATAAAAAAACAGTAGCTTCTACTTGATTCCAACTAAGATATAATTAATTCTTATTGGAGACAAAACAATCCTATTGAATCCAAATTAGAGAAAAACCCCTTATCTGGAAAATCCCAGGTCCCAAGCATTCTGGATTGCAGGTCCCGTACATGTATGTATATCTATATATCCTGTAAAAAGCACTCATGGCCAATACTGTATATACAGAAGAAATCTTTTACCAGTGTTTTTCTATCCAGCGAGTATCGTCGTCAGGATGTATAGATAGATAGATAGATAGATAGATAGATAGATAGATAGATAGATAGATAGATAGATAGATAGATAGATAGATAGATAGATGATAGATAGATGATAGATAGATGATAGATAGATAGATAGATAGATAGATAGATAGATAGATAGATAGATAGATAGATAGATGATAGATAGATAGATGATAGATAGATAGATAGATAGATAGATAGATAGATAGATAGATAGATAGATAGATGATAGATAGATAGATAGATGATAGATAGATAGACAATAGATAGATAGATAGATAGATAGATAGATAGATGATAGATAGATGATAGATAGATAGATAGATAGATAGATAGATAGATAGATGATAGATAATAGATAGATAGATAGATAGATAGATAGATAGATAGATAGATAGATAGATAGATAGATAGATAGATAGATAGATAGACAGATGATAGATAGATAGATAGATAGATAGACAATAGATAGATAGATAGATAGATAGATAGATAGACAGATGATAGATAGATAGATAGATAGATGGTATCCCTTTGTGCAGGCTGTTAACAAGCTGAATAACAAGGGAATAATCCTGGCCATGGGATTGTCTACCTGTCTGGCAGTGCACCTGATTTTTATGCAACCAAAACTTGCCTCCAAGACTGGAATTCAAAAATAAGCCCCTGCTTTGAGGCCACTGAGAGCAACATCCAAGGGGTTGGAGAAAAACATGTTACACACGAGCTACTTGTTGGGTATCACTGCTCTACATCATACTAAAAGGTAATTTAAAGGTGAACAACTCCATTAAGGGAAAATATATAAACTGCAATGAGACCTGCTTATTATTCTCATGAGACAAATGCAAAAGGGAAAACAAAGGGAACACTTTAAATGCTGAATTTAAGGAGTATTCAGTGTTGCACAGTTGCACTTTGTGATGCAGTTAGTTGCAAAATATCCACACACAGGGTAGGACTGGGAAGGCAGGACACTAGGTAAAAACCAGGTGGGCCCCACCAGACCTGCAGAGACCCCATGCTGTTCCCTGCCTGCCACCCCTGGCAATGATCGCAGCAAAAGAAAAGGTATGTAGGGGTTGTCGGAGGGGGGTTCCGAGTGGGGCAGGGGAAAAATTGGGGGCCCCGGTGGGCCTCGTTCCCTCCAGTGCAATGCTGTCCACACACACATAGAGAAAAATCCATGCTGGAAAACAGTCAAATAGTCAATAGCATTTGTACCAAGAATAGTTCTCTTAATAGTATTAGTTTAGTATTAACTGCCTATTGAATTTTAGATCTAGGCGTCACAAGCAAGATTTCTCTGAGTTGAGGTCAGCAGGCTAAAATCCAGATTAAGTTCAGGACCTGGCATGTCATTATGGATCTCTAGCTTTCAAAATACTATGATTTCTTGGCCAAAAATTCGATAAACCTTTCATTCTGGACTATTCTATTCTAGTTGTTGATGGTCAAATAGCATTGATCCGACTATTCAACCAGTGCAACCAATAAGCTTCATGAATGGTCCAAATTAAGTAAGAGATTGTGTTCATTTTTGGTGAGAAATATTATGGGTCATTATAGTGCATTGTACAGTCCAGCATGAACTTTGTTCTATCGATACTGTTAGAGAAACATTACGTTCAACAAAGAAAGTGTAACATTTAGTATATAACTCTGCATATTTTATTTTGGTTGGGCCTTCCAACTGTCTTTCTCCCACATGGAAAAAACCCAAAATACAGACTAATTGTAATACTAGATTGTTCTTATTGTTCTATTTGTTGTTTATCATTCTGTGTAAGTACTCCCCTAATCTTTCATGTTCTGACTTCTACACCCTAACCTAGTTGATAAGGCCAGTAAGCTTGGCAAATAGACAGCCGTTTAAAACGTCAAAATGAAGAACTGCAGATAAAAAGTTAAAGTCGTTCAAAACCACAAATAATAACAGTGGATGAAGGCCAACTGCAAATTGCCTTTGAATTCCACTGTCTGTATTTGAAGAGAAACGTTGCTTTTAAAATATTAAAAGCCCCATAGTGTTATAGCTTGTATTTATTATCAACTGGATTACGGAATGTAACAAATGAGCTTGCATGCACATAACATTTTCGCTTATTAGCAGAAATTCCCATGGGTGAAGAGAAAACCAGACCAGCTGTGCAGTCTTCCTTCCAGATCTTGGGCTGTCATTGGGAGATGGGAAAATATAGTGGAAAAGACAAGTAACAGCCACCTTTCCTTAATGAATAAGAGATAATCATGGGCAACTGATACATTATTATTATTTGATCAGTGGGAATAATTCCAATATATGATGTTTTTTGTGTAAACATATTATTTGTAAGCCATTAAGATGGGCCTTAAGTATTAATGAACTGGAAGCAGCCCATATGAGGAAGCCTATATGGCGAGATGTTGTAGCAGGTGAGAACTTCTTGTCAGCATTTGCTCCATGCAGGGTCAGACTAGTACTCCCAAGGCCCATTGGGGCTGTTGACTCACTGTGCACTGTATTTTTGCTGCGTCCGGCCAGAAGAAGGGAAGATGTGGCAGGAAGAAGCAGTGCAGGGTGAGGATCTGGACCAGCAGGGCCCACAAGAGCCTAGGGCCCACCGGGTTTTTTCCCGGTGCCCGTCGGCCCAGTCTGACCCTGGTTCCTTGGGTGCCTTGAGATCCTTTCTGACTATCTTCACTTTTGCAATATCTTAAGATGATGATAGATGGATGATCTTTGTTACCATTATTAATTTCAGGAGGATGGGCATAACATGAGCCATAAGATTTACTGAATATTATTGATATGTTTGCATATTTACAATTCCTATATGGTTTTCTCTATATACTTTTTATGGACTGAAAGTAGCCTCAGGCCCATGCATTTGACTTTTTAGCGCTTGAGTAATAGATCCATCCTGCAGAATTGTATTTATATAGCAAATATATTAAAAGAATTCCATACAAAAATACCAGCATGCATGATGTGCATCATTAATGTCCAAGGTATGTCCCACCATCACTCCCAACTTAGGTAGAGTAACAGATAAATACTGCCAAAACAGTGGCCAAAAAAACGAGCCATCTTTATCTGCCTGTCCCAAATCTATTGCTTTACTGCTTGACATTTCTGGTCTACATGGCATCATTGCCACTTTACAACCTGATCTTTGCATGCTTCCCTCTAAAGATCTAAGATGAATTCGAGAAAGGTTCCATCATGCACCAAGATTGGCATGAGGGTATATACACCAAGTATAAACCTAGTGCCAATGAGCCATATACATTTATATATACTTCTGCTAGAGACACAGCCTGTTGGTACTCCATAACCCAATAACATCACCTTCTACAAAGTCCAGCTGGTATAAACAATGACTGAAGTTGCAGGTGCTTCTTTTCTTTTCCTGTTCATAAAGAGATTGGCAGGTAGGGCAGATAATGAGATCCCATTCCTACTGCAGTGCTACAGAAATATTCAGTCATTTTCTTTCTCTATCATATTAGGATAAAATGGAATTTCTATCTATCAGCAGGTCTGAGCTAACTAGAACTCCTGTAACAAAACCTCATTCTCTGTTCTTGAGTTTTGCATTGTTACCAACCAAAACATTAGCAGAGAGGAAAAAACAAGAACCATTGCCATGGTTACAAAATGTCACATTCCTAGGCTTCTTTTCAATCTCACCAGCAACCCATTAAAGAATGTTATTGAACAGCAAGGCATTCCCATCTCGAAACAACAGTTTATTTTGGGCGCAGGAGGAAATGTGTGGTTATCCGCTGCAAAGCATGGGAATATTGCATGCATTCCTGTGTCTGAGAAGGACTGCAGACATTCTCTAATCTTGCTCCATGAACAAAAAAAAAAGTCAGATGATAAAAAGTACTTTAGATTTTTCAAAGGAAAATGATTCAGTGCTTCCACAAAGCAGTGGTCCTTGTCCATCTTATAAGTGTAGGGGGACTAAATCATAGTCATTGGCCCAGGGTCCACCATAAAAGAAAGTCCTCCCTTTAGAAAGTGATTGCTTAGAACTGGGTTAGTTCAGGAGGTTGTCCCAATGAAGAGATGTGGGACAATTACATGCATGAAGGCCACATAAATATATATCTAACTGTGATACCTATAGAGTTATTACTTGCTTATGTCATTTTAGTAAGGATGCATGATGAGGCCTCTGAGAAAAAAAGTTTGAGATCACCTTTTGGAGACAGAAATGTGGGGATGGCTTGTCTCAGTTCCAGAAATAACAATGGTTCTAAAGACCATCCTCCTGGTTTCTGTAGTAAGCCAAACGTAGAAAAGATCTGTAGTCTTGTGTTATATATTTAGGGGGTGGGGGTCTATCTTGAGTCAGATTGACCTCCACTGAGAAAAATTGTTTTGATTTTTGCAGCACCTTTTTCCTTTTCTGGCAGGATTTTTTCCATTACAGGGAACTGTACTACAAGGTTTGTTGAATGGGTGATCTCAATATACTAATTGTCTATAATAGAGACTTTGACTAACTAAAAATGAATGATCTGTCCAAAAAAGGGTCCCTAATTCTGGTATTTCTTAAATTGTTCCCAAGTGTTCCACCTTCAGGGGATCAGAAGAAATGGTGGGGGATCTCACCTGGGACAGAAGATATAATTGCTCTCCTTTCTACTACTGAAATCCTATTTGGTTTACACACTTATTTACTCATCTATGTTAAATGAATTTGGATATCCAAGGCATTGCTGAGGGTAGGGTAGTCATATTTTTATCAGTTCCAAATAAATTGGGTTGATAATATGCCAGAAACATATCTTTTGGCAAATGTTCCAAGTTGCCATTAAAATAATTGGAACAAGTGGAGGCCTATTTATCAATGGTCAGATTGGTCCAAAATGGTCCAATAGGATCAGTGCAGCTCCCATTGACTTCTATAAGACCATGACAACTTTTACCTGGTGAAATTTTGTTTTAGTGTTTTAAGTGATTTTAACACATAGGGGCAGATTTACTAAGCTCGAGTGAAGAATTCGAATGGAAAAAAAATTCAAATTTCGAATGAATTTTTTTGGGTACTTCGACCATCGAATTGGTCAAATTCAATCAAATTCGATCGATTGGAATGATTCGAACGATTCGAAGTAAAAATCGTTCAACTATTCGACCATTCTATAGTCGAAGTACTGTCTCTTTAAAAAATACTTCGACTTCATACTTCGCCACTTTAAACCTTCTGAGGTGCAATGTTAGGCTATGGGGACCTTCCCCAGCACTTTTCTAAGTTTTTTTTGATCGAATAATAATCCTTCAATAGATCGCTTAAAATCGTGCGAATTGTTCGATTCAAAGGATTTTATCGTTTGATCAAACAATTTTTATTTGATCGAAGTATTTGCGCTAAAATCCTTCGAATTTGATATTCGAATTCGAAGGATTTTACTTCGAGGGTCGAATGCGAGAGTTTTTTAACCCTCGAAATTCGCCCCTTGATAAATCTGCCCCATAGGGTTTTTTTTTTAAATCAAAGGTCGAGTTTGTGAGGTTTTTATACCTGAAATGAACTCACAACTCGAAATTTTTCTAATTTATTAAAAAACTCAAATAGAAAATATTTGAATGAGTGAATTTGGGGTGAAAACTCAAATACTCGAATCAATCGAGTTTTCCTCAGAAAAAAACTTGGTTAAATTAATTGAGTCTTCGAGCAAAACCCACCGAAAAAAACCCAAACATCTTGAAGGCTATTAACATCTTCAAATGTTCCACGGGACCTCTGCCATTGACTTTGAGAGGTTTTAGCTGGAGTATTTTCCGATTCAAGCTATTTCCAGCTTCGGGGTATAATAAATCTTGAAAAATGTTAGTGAGTTTTAAAAAAAACTTGAATAGAGAAACCACAAATTCATGGAAGAAAAATTAATTTTGATGAGCCCCTTAGTTTTATCCCTTCCCTAATCTAAACCATGGTCTAACTTGGGCATTTTGCTCATCACATTTTTTTAAACACAAAGTGACAATTGAGATGCATGCCCACAGACCAAACGCAGGTCCATGCCAGATGTTTGTGACACTCTAGCCAGTTCATTGAGTCCATAGACTTCTTTGTGGTTGATTATTATGGATAATCAGCCCACTGATTATGGAAAGGTTAGACAGCAGTGGTGTAATCTATAATCCCAAACATTTTTCAGCCAATGTAAAACACATTTTGATAAAAGCTCTAGGTGTTTTCAGTTATAACTACTATGTGAACATATCCAGATGTCATACGGTTACTCTCATGGGAGGGCATGATAAAGGTTTTGGTCAATGTACCCTCTGGGATGTATTTGGGTACCGTACACAGACCAACCACACTAAATATTGTGGGGACATACATAATATGATTCCTGCCAAAAGAGTAGATGTCAGAATAATGAACAATGAGTCTTTCCAGATATGTTTGATGTATAATTCAGTACTTGCTTGGACCCTCTCACCAGACGCACACCAGTGATTACCTGACCCAAACCATTTACACCCTGACTCTTCCGCAGTGTGAATTCAATTTTCTGATCAAAACTAGAGTCTAACCCGCCCATAATATCACACAGTATAGAGGGCAGGAACTACCAAATGTTTGAATACTGGGCAAAGAAATATTTATATTCTGTGGAACATTCATTCTGAAGTTGCTATTTACTTTCCACCTGAACCTGCCTGACCAGTGGGTCCTGTAGGTTTGGCTCATCAGTATTGCACACTGTTTCTACAACGTTTTCAAATGAGAATATTTGCTACAAACTGCAAAAAGACCATTTGTAACATTATTGTAACATTATTTTTTAGCAATTGCAATGCCTTACATAACCTCAGTATTTGTTCGTATCAGATACTTTGGTGGTTCGAAGTGCAGCGGATCCACTGGCCTTGAGGGCAAATGCAACACTCCAATAGGTACTAATGGGAACTGTATCTCTTAAAATATAAACTAATAACAGACTTTAACCACATTGCCATGGCATTGACATAGTGTATATGATATACATGCCACAATTCATTAAGGTTCTCCTGCACTTCCAAATGCACTTGCAAATGCATCCACCCTGCCTCTTCTGATAAATGGTGCTCAAGTGTGACAACTGATGTAGTGAAACCCTGGAGCTCCCCCCACCCTTGCAGTAGCACCAATGTTTGAAGTTAAAATGCCTTTATTGCATACTTAAGGCATTACAGCAGCTCCAATATTTTCATATCGGGCTGTCTCAATAAGGGCACCAGACACAACTGGCACTTGATTCATGTCAAAACTCAAGGACGGTTGTGTCAGCTTGTCTTGACTTGTCAGCTGCAATTTCTGCGGACACAACTTGGAGGAAGAAGGCCAAGTTGTTGACCACAGTCAAATCAACAGCCTTTGACAAAGCCCGCAACTGGCGGGTGAAACGCGTGTCAGTCGCATTTTAGTTATTGGTTAGGCAGCGTCTGATAAGGACTGAGAAGGGTGGAAATCGGATCGGGAGGGGACTCATGGTGGGTGAAGGGGTTGGAGACTCTAATGATCCGAGGGCTCTGTTACTTCCCGGCCATTTGTGTCTGAGGCACACTTAGGTGCACATTTACCTAGGGTCGAATATCGAGGGTTAATTAACCCTCGATATTCGACTGCCGAATTGAAATCCTTCGACTTAGAATATCGAAGTCAAAGGATTTAGCGCAATTCGTTCGATTGAACGATTAAATCCTTCAAATCGAACGATTCGAAGGATTTTAATCCAGCGATCGAACGAAATTCCTTTGATCAAAAAAACCTTGTAAAGCCTATGGGGACCTTCCCCATAGGCTAACATTGGCCTCGGTAGGTTTTAGGTGGCGAACTAGGGGGTCGAAGTTTTTTTTAAAGAGACAGTACTTCGACTATCGAACAGTCGAATAGTCGAACGATTTTTAGTTCGAATCGTTTGATTCGAAGTTGAAGGTCGTAGTCGAAGGTCCCCATAGGCTTTACAAGGTTTTTTTGATCAAAGGAATTTCGTTCGATCGATGGATTAAAATCCTTCGAAGTAGCCAATTCGATGGTCGAAGTAGCCAAAAAAAACATTCGAAATTCAAAGTTTTTTTCCTCTATTTTCCTCTATTCCTTCACTCGAGCTTAGTGAATGGGCCCCTTAATATACTGAATGTGCGTCAGATTGTTACAACTTCAGGTCATTGCTACCTATTAGTTTTTAATTGTTTAACCTGACACTATATGGGAAGGATCCTGAAGTGGGTGAAGGGGTTGGCACTGTGAGGGGCATTTTTTGGTGTACCTCAACGACGTTCACACTGATTATGGTGACAATTTGAATGTACCATTTGATCACCATCGACTAGCAGTAACTTTTTAGATATATAAGCGCAACAGTACATTACCCCTTAAACCCATCGATTGCCTGGTCAATCAGCCTCCTATACATAACCTTAGTTTTAATGTTACATACTAGACTTTGGTTTTAATGATGTATTAAAGTTTTACTTATTACTTCATACGAGCTTCGGAGCCAATGGATGGGAAGGTGCAGTTGGATGGGTCAGCTCTTCCATTTCTCTTTGTTGTTATATATTAACTATTTGACCCTGCACACCATCCCCTGTGTTTGATGGGTGGTGCTCCCCAATACCCAATTTTTCTCTTAAAGCAGCAAATTATCAACCTTCCTGGCCATCCTGAAATCTATATTATCCAAGGAACAGTGCTGCATGCTTCAGCCAAATACAGAATATAGTTTAACCTCCTGAAGAAAAAAATATATGAGGATATATATACGAATTAGATACCTGGTGCCATATATATTTATACATACTACTAAAGACACAGCTAGTTGGTACTATAGAACCCCATAACATCACCTTCTACAGCTTAAAAAGGTCCAGATGTTTTTTATGAAATCTGGGCCATTGGCCATTTTTCTGGGTTTTTCAGCCTAGGAGTGGCCCTGGTGTAATGAAATTTGGTCACATACATTTGATTACCGATAGTCACAGCAGGCTCAGATCTGTGGGTTGTATCAAATGCCAGAGGGGCTACTGTAAGATGCCATAGAAAGTCACTATTTAGTGGGCTGGTGGGCTTCTGTGTACTTGGAACATTAGGGCCTATTTTAACTTGTAGATACACAGACTTAACTGTATTTGACTTGGACACTTGCACATTGAAATTGTTGAATGCAGTCAGGTCAGGGTGTGGTTCATCAGGTCATGGTAGACGACTATGGCAGCAGCCCACTCTATGATAAATGCATAAAGCAATTAAACAATTGGATTGGACACATGTACCAGAGTTCATGTTCTAGCCCTCAATTTACCTTATATGTATAGGCTATAGCTCAACCAAATTCACAAAAATCACTGTGTATATGTCCTTTGAATGAGAATATTTGAGTTCAGCTTCTTCTGGCCCCACACTCACATGGGATCAATTAAAATTAACTGAAAGGACATCTGCCTTCTGTTTCTGTATAAAACGTGGCCTTCAACATGCATTTCATGTTTGAGTCAGTCTTTGGACATTCCCGTTATTATAAATCAGTTGCTCAACTGTTCCTTCTGGCTTTTTATTTAAATTTAACTACTACTCTCAGATTGCATGAAAAATATGGCTAAGCGTATCCCTTGAGTTCAGGCTGTTTGTAACTTAAACCCAATAGTATAGTGCTCTTATTTGCTCTCTATGGCCATTTCTTCTGGGATTTGGCAATTGGCTGTACAATTTTTTTATCATTTGGCTAGCACATAATCTGCTCCTTGCAAATGTTCTGGAATTGTTGCACGATGTCTGTGAGTTATACCTTTGCAGTAGATGGAATGTTAGTGGGATATTTGCTGTCACATTTACCGGATTTGTATTGCTAGTGTATATCTGATTGCTCCCATCTGTTAGTAGTAGGGAAACCATGTCTGCTGCCAGTAACGCAATTATTTATAAGAAAAGGCCAAGCTAGTGGAATTATAAAAATCTATCAGCAGAGTAATAATAGTGTCTTAACTCATCTCTAAGCTCGACATAGAAGGATATGTAGAGGTCTGTATGCCTAGAATGTTGCTTTATGTGACCTGAAATATAGTCGATGATAAGCTAATGCCATGTGTATGATGCCCATGCTGTCTCACTAATGACATGTTCGAAAAGAAACACATTTGGAGGTACTGTAGTTTCCTTTGACCAACTCTTTTGTAATTGGCCCCGACTAATTATGGGTGGAAATCACACGCATGCCTATTTGTCATTAGTCTGATTTTAATGGTTTTAGAGGTTTTTGAAACCACAAATAAAGTCATTGGGGCTCATTTATAAACTTTGGTTATATTTTTAAATCTGGATAAGAGTGGTGTACTTAAAGGGATACTGTCATGGGAAAAAACATTTTTTTCAAAATGAATCAGTTAATAGTGCTGCTCCAGCAGAATTCTGCATTGAAATCCATTTCTCAAAAGAGCAAACAGATTTTTTTATATTGAATTTTAAAATCTGACATGGGGCTAGACATATTGTCAATTTCCCAGCTGCCCCTGGTCATGTGACTTGTGCTCTGATAAACTTCACTCTTTACTGCTGTACTGCAAGTTGTAGTGATATCACCTCCCTCGCTTTTCCCCCCCAGCAGCCAAACAAAAGAACAATGGGAAGTTAACCAGATAACAGCTCCCTAACACAAGATAACAGCTGTCTGGTAGATCTAAGAACAACACTCAATAGTAAAAACCCATGTCCCACTGGGACACATTCAGTTACATTGAGAAGGAAAAACAGCAGCCTGCCAGAAAGCATTTCTCTCCTAAAGTGCAGGCACAAGTCACATGACCAGGGGCAGCTGGGAAATTGACAAATTGTCTAGCCCCATGTCAGATTTCAAAATTGAATATAAAAAAATCTGTTTGCTCTTTTGAGAAATGGATTTCAGTGCAGAATTCTGCTGGAGTAGCACTATTAACTGATGCGTTTTGAAAAAAACATGTTTTCCGATGACAGGATCCCTTTAATGTGCAAATTAATTGCAATTTTTTTCTATCGCACTGCGAATGTCCATAAGAGCTTTTTAAATATGGCAAAAATGCTAATTGAAAATACTCTGCGTTTGAGTTACGCCACAACTTTGGTGGCGGAGAAAATATTCGCAAAACAGTTTTGCAAATGCGAATTTAAGTTACTGTCAACGCTATTTTTACGCACAACAACCTCGCACACTGGGCGCACACGCAAACACCTGTCTCATTTGCGAGCCATTTGCGAAAATGTATTCTCAATGCGAATTCGCAAAAAACTGAAAGATGGGCACAGCAGTGCAATATTTTAGCATTCAGGAAAAAGCATGTACAATACAGCCATTTACAAATAAATATGATCTGCACGAACTTTATAAATGACCCCCAATGTTTCTAAAACCACAAATGACATGGAATTTATTAAATGATCCAAATATAAAAAAATACAAATAAAAAAAAACTGTGAGTGATGTGCTAAAAAATACAGATACCTCAAAAACCTCTAAAAAGTAGAGTTTTTCAGACTATTCCTACCAAACAAAAAATCCAAAAACCCCTATAGAGGCCTATTTATCAACAGTCTCATTTTGGTGGTTTTAGAGGTTTTTGAAAGCACGACTAAACTCACTTTCTCTAAAATGCTTTTATTAAAAGATCAAAATTTAAAAAGCATAAATAAAAATAAAGCTGAACGATCCACAAAAAATAGAAATACCTCTAAAACCTCAAGTTTTTTGGACAATTCCTAGAAAAAAAAATGAGAAAACCTTTAAAAGTCCAGACTGATTAAAAATGGTCCAATATGGTCAGCGCAGCTCCCACTGACTTCTATAGGACCTTAAGAACTTTTACCTGGCAAATTTTTGTATTAGAGTTTTTCGTGGTTTTTACACTTTTACAGAGGTTTACAGAAGCATAGAAAAAAACACACATTTTTAGGGTTTTGCGCAAGAAATAGAAATTTGAATGTTAGTAAATGGCCCTCCAGTCTTAGAAGTAGTAACTAATGTTACTACCTTTCTGTGTCTCTTTCCTTGAGCCATTTTCTCTTCTTCAAATCACTTTAAGTGCAGTTAACTTCTGTGGCCCATTTCAGATACCCGAAACTGGTCTTTGTGATCACAGGAAATGTTTGGGGGGATTCTTCTTAGGTCCATTTATTCTATTGCTCTGTCAGATAATATAATAACAGACATAAAATTTTCTCCTGGTCTGGTCACCAAAAAAAATATTTGCTTTCAAACATACTAGACCCAAAGTTTGCCCGTAACAATGCTCCTGAATTGCCTGTTCTTCAAACTGCACTAGTCGTCCTCTGAGGAATTGTTGGATTTCATACGCTAATCCATTCACTTATCAGTGTCCTGTTTTATGCTCAGTTGCTACTGCACATTTCCCTTGAGGGAACCATGGAGAAAACTCCTAATACAATACCTATCATGGGGAGGCTCAGTTTCGAGATGAGTAATACCTGCTGAGTTTCACAATGTCCTGCTCCCAGCTCAGGACTTGTACAAAGTATTTTAAGTGGGAAGCAGCCCAGCCCATATTGACTCTGCTGCTTAGGTAAACTGAACTACGTTTACCAGGTCATTTGAGGAATCAAGGAAACTTCAAATGAACTCAGGTTTCTGGGCAGCACCAATTACAAATTAAATTCAAATTTAATACAATCAGTAAAGCCCTTTGAGGTTAATTTTTGAAGATGTGTCCAAGATTGATGCATTGGTGTAATTGTGGCAACAACAGGAATTAACGGAACAGTTAAGTGTAAAAATAAAACTGGGTAAATAGATAGGCTGTGCAAAATAAAGAATGTTTCTAATATAGTTAGTTAGCCAAAAATGTAATGTATAAAGGCTGGAGTGACTGGATGTCTAACATAATAGCCAGAACACTACTTCCTGCTTTGCAGCTCATATAATCAGCAACTTGAACGGGGGTCACATGGGACATAATTGTTCAGTGAGTTTGCAATTGATCCTCAGCATTCAGCTCAGATTCAAAAGCAACAGTTATGAACCATATAGCCCCTCTCAAGTCTCTGATTGGTTACTGCTTGGTCAACAGGGTAACCAGCCAGTGGAAACCAAGAGAGCTTAAAAGCAGGAAGTAGTGTTCTGGCTATTATGTTAGACATCCAGTCACTCCAGCCTTTATACATTACATTTCTGGCTAACTAACTATATTAGAAACATTTTTTATTTTGCACAGCCTATCTATTTACCCAGTTTTTATTTTTATACAGAACAATTCCTTTAACAAAAAAAAAATGGTTGCAGGGTCAGGTCCTTCTTCGGGTCAAGTACCTGGGGGTTATCTGCAAAAACTCCTCTCAATCACGGTAAGAAGCCCTGGGAGAATGGCACGTGTGCTTTCTTTTAGACGCGCCAGTCCCCAGGCTTCTCTGAGAGGTGAGTCCCGAATGGGAATAGCGTCATCAGATCGTTTAGATGCACTCAGGCACAATAGCGATTGCACTGTGTCTAGATTGACACCGCGTCATGACGTCACTGAACATGCTGACGTCACCACTGGCGCCAAAATTTTAAATATTCATTGCCCAAGCTGGTTTTCAGTATTCCCGACTCTGCTCAAGCTAATTTTCTGCATTCCTGTTGGTTAGGACTCCCTGACTGTTTATTGACTTCTGAATCTTACCGCCTGCCACTGACCCTTGCCTGGATACGACTTGACCTTTCCTGATCCTTTGGTACCGCTCTTCCGACCACTTGACCGTGGGTAGGATCCCTCTCTACTCTGCACTAGAAAGTATGAGGTCCCAAAAGGGCGTTAGTGAATACTGGAGTAAGCAGGGCTCTCCTGCTACACGTAAGGAGTAGGTTCTGGCAGTTACGGGCTTACGCTACTAGCCGTAACAATCACTTATTACAGAAGGTGTCCCGCAGACAGAAGTTTAAAATCAAAAAACGTTATTCCAGGCTATTTAAAACAGTGAATAGGCATCAATTACAGATGTACTTCCCATTCTATGACGTGTTTGGTAACCTCACACTATTGCCAACTTATATATTCTTCTCCTTCTACCATCTCTGGTGGCCCCGTTAATAACTACAATCGTTTGCATAACTTTCTACTACTAACCCCGTGGTCAAATACCCACATAACAGTATTAACATTTAATACCACATCCATACACTTTTTCCTGGCATACATATCATTTTTAATAGGTCTCTTTTTCGGTGATATCAATCCCAAAAATAGTCTTTTTATTTCTATGCTGAAGAGGGAACTCCTTTTAACAAGTTTACTTTTCACCATAATACCTTTAGGTTCAGTCATTGATAAGATTTATGTCAGTAATACTAAAAAAATAATAAAAACACTAATACTGTATATTTTAAATTGCCCCCTGCACAGGTTATATTAACCATGAATACATTGAGCTTATTACAGTAGAAAAGATTCCTGTCTGTTGGAGGGCTGCCCGTGCCAATCCTAGGCATGACTGATATAGTTAAGCATGTCTGGGGGTCCGAACCCAAATGTAACAGGGAGCTGCGGGGGGGGACAAGAAAAAAGCAGATAATCAGCTGCAATAGCTGCATATATGATAGCTTAGTCCTGTTCACAGGTTATTTCTGTTCTCTACTGAACCATAAGAGGGTTTTACAACCATTGTCTTCTGATTTCCGGATCTCGCCAAAATTGGTGTACAAGTGAGATCAGGTGTAGATTGTCTAAGAAAACAGCTCGCTTTGCTATTAAACAAGTCACAACAGCCATAATTGTTATTTACAACTACTGTACAGTGGACAGGAGGGGAATGTTTCTGAGCATGACATTATTAGAGATCACAACAACTTCAACAACATTGAAGACTTGCTCAATTATAATCCTTTGGCAGGCTCTAATGCTGCTTTTGTCTTCTGTATTCAGATGCACGTCATCTATATTATCCAGTGGAAACAATGCTGCTGTGTGAAATAACCACTGTAATTCCATTTGTTTTCCACAAAGAAATACAGCATTCTGGTTCTGTACCCTACGCCTAATAATAAAGTGCACAGGTTGACGGACTGTATTGAAGATCAGACAGAAAGGCAGGTGTTTTTTTTAAAAAATGTCGAATTATGCAGATAGTGCAGCCCAATAGAAATCCATTTAAGGCCTAGTGGAAAGTATTTGCAATTAGCTTTCTAAAAACTGGGCACAGCTGCTTTTCTGTTGACAAAACATTTTAAGATAACGTCAGGTTGACTCATGTACTATTGCTTGTACAGAGCCGGTTCTGCTGTATAGTGAAGGGCGAATAAATTCGACAGGCGCAAATTTGCGGCGTCTTGCCACCATCAAAATTGACGCCCATTGACTTCAAAGCGTTTTGCTAATTTTTCGCCATTTCGCAAATTTCACAGTAAAATTCACCCATCACTACTGCTGTATAGCAAAGAGGAGTGGTTTCATAGATTTACAAGTTTTGGATATTTTCATGTTATATAAACTGTACATTCACCATTTAGCAGTCCACAAAATAGTATTTTAACGTAAGGTAACTTTTAGGGCTAAGGCATAAATACCCAATCACTGGATGCAGAACCACAGCTCCAAAAGTGTCCAAGATAATCTCAAGCAAGTCTCTATACATCTGTATGTATATATCAAAAAGTAGCATTGCACTCCAAAAACCAAAAAGACTTCTATTTGTGAAAAAGGTCCATCAATTTGGTCTGTGACACTCCTCCGAGACCACATATAAGTTGTTGTAGCTACCAAAAGGAATCCACAAGTATCCACAAAGAAATGGTGCACTCAAGGGACTTCAAATATAGAAAACATTTGTTTATTTAGTAAAAATGATTGGTCCTTTGAATCATTGGCTTATAAACTTTTTTTTAAAATCCCTTGAGTGCACTTTTTCTTATTGAAGGGGTTCACTCAAATGGCAAAATAAACTTTTCATTTTCCAAAGGAGACCCCAACACTAGGGGGGGTTATTTAGTAAAACTCTTTTTTCATTTTTTTTTTTTTGATCAAAACAAAGTCAATCTAACTCCCATCCATGAATTGAACTCATTTCTCAAAAAAGCAGCTGGATAAAAAGTAGGTGTAAAAAAATATGCCGCCTTAAAATCATGCGTCAATTTGAAGCGTGCAACTTTTTTGAATTGACGTTCCGAAAAATCGACTTTATCGAGCTGGTGTTGCAAAAACTCAAAGTTATCGTAAGAAAGCCAACGCAAACAGCCCAAAACCATATAATCCTGAAGGTAAAAATCATGTTCCAATTATTAAAGGGACCATCTGCCATTGACTTCTACATGACCTCGACAGGTTTTATAAGGAGTACTTTCGGATTCGGATTTTTAGCTGCTTTGGGGTATAATAAATCTCTAAAAATTTTATTTTTTTTCTTCTAAAAAATCGAGCTTTCCCCTTCAAAAACTCAACCATAAAAATTTGAAATGTAATAAATAGACCCCTAGATGTAGTTTTAATGCAGATACGTGTCTGTGCTTTATTCACATAAGCAGTTAAATTCATTTCTTTCTTCTGAAACCAGGCTAGACCATCTGTAGACTGTCTAACTCCACAACCTGCTATAGAGAGTGCCTCACCCCCATATCTATTCAAGTTATTTAATCCTGAGCAACATGAACATTAATTCTCTGTCTATTGGGCAAAAATCAAGCTGGAGATAAATTCTATTAAATTTGCCTCTAGATCTCACTGTCTAAAAAGTTGATCAACTCAATAATACTGTAGCCCAACTGAACTTGGGAGGGGGATCCAGCGCTGAGCTATTACACTGAATATTTAGAATTTATTTATTTAAAGGGGAACTATCGCGAAAATGAAAATTTAATATTAGCTTCAGCATACTGAAATACAAATCTTTCTAAATACAATCAATTAAAAATTCTGTACCATTTCTGAAATAATCTAGTTTATCTATCACTATTCCTCTCTCAGCATCTGTTTCTCTTCATTCTTTCTTCATGCAGGAGTTGGGTGTCAGATAATCATTGACAGTTACATCCAATATATCTTATAGGGGGCTCTAGAAGATGTATCAGAGCTCACTCTATTAAAATCACCAGACATCATGTCTCTCTACATGCAGGATTTGTTCAAAAGGCAGTTATTTTGTTAGATTTTGTTTGTACTGGAATCAGTGATTTGAGTGAGCTCTAATACATCTTCTAGGCAAAAGCGTCCCCCTTAAGGATATATTGAAAACAGATGCTGGGAGAGAAATAGTGAACAGAAGCTTGGTTATTTCAGAAATGATGCAATATATTTAATTGATTGTATTTACAAAGTTTCTTAATTCGGTATGCTGAAGCTTATATTACATTTTCATTTCAAACTCTATTTAAAAAATGAGCTCTGTGTGAAACAATAACCAGCAGCTGCACCAGATCCTATACACATAGAGAAAATTATTTCTCAACAATATCCACACCTCATTGATATTACCGAGCATGACAGGGATCTAGAATGTCTTGGAAATGACCCCTAAGCTCTGTGTAACTTTTTACAAACATTTCATGTGCTTCAGACATGGGCCATTCACTATAAGGTTAAAATGCCAACGAAGGTGATGAAAACTCTTTCCATCCACATCAAATGTTTTGGTACAGTTGATTTGTACAACAATAAACTACAAATAAAGCACAAATGGTATATTTTTTAATATTATTACAGCCATATTATATTGCAGTCAAATTATACAGTAAATAAAAAGGCTGTTCGTTCATTGGCCGGACAAGAGCAGAAATGGGTCAGCCAGTGCTTACTAGGTACAGACGAGGTACAGAAAAAAAAGTATCTTCTGGAGCATCAAGGATCCAATGAGAGCACATCATAACATTATTTCAATAACTGTGCAAAGAAGATCATCTTGTATAAGGTTTGAAGGCCTCACATAAGTATGCTGAGGGGCCCAATCACTTCCAGTTACAGCAGCAGGAGGTAAGGGATACTATGGAGGGGAAGGTGTGAGCCCTTCAGGTAAGGACTGTGCCAACAGCTACAGAAAAGGGGAGACTGAAGGTTAGAAACAAGATTAAAGGGGTTCACCTTTGGGTTAACTGTTGGTATGATGTAGAGCGCCGTATGCTGAGAACATTTGCAAGGGTTTTTCAATTTTTATTCAGCAGCTCTCCAGTTTGCAATTTCAGCAGTTTGGTTGCTATGTTCCATATTATACTAGCAACATGCATTGAATAAGAGACTGAAATGTGAATACGAGAGGACCTGAATAGAAAGATGAGTAATAAAAAGCAGCAATAACAATACAGTTGTAGCTTTACAGAGCAGTGGATGTTTAGATCGGGTTGAAATCTGGAAAGAGTCAGAAGAAGAAGGCAAATATTTAAAAAAATAAGGAAGAGCAATTGAAAAGTTTCTTAGAATTGGTCATCTATAACATACTAAAAGTTAACTAAAGGTGAACCACCCCTTTAACAGGATAGGGACGTTATGGGTGAAGAATCAGGAGCAGGATTAACAGGATACGGACATTTGGGGGAAGAATTATTGACGATCAGGAGCAGGAGAAGAACAAGTGACTGAAAGGAGAAGGGTGGATTGGGACAGAGTGGTTGAAGAACCAGGTAGGACTAGGAACAGGACTGGAGCAAGACTGGAGAAGAACGGGAACAAGAACAGGCAAAGAACAAGAGCAGGGGGCCAAGAACAGGCCTAGAACAAGACAAAGTGGAAACAGGAGCCAGAACAAGGAAACCAAAAGCCAGAGACCTGTCATGGTGCTCAGAAAACAGAAGCTAATTCTCAGATACAGGAAGTAAGGAGAGCAGTGCTTTTATAGGGCAAAGTAAGCCCTGATTGGCTGATCCTAACCAACTAATAAGACTGCTGGGAAGGGGAAGGCAAGCCTGCTAGCTAATCACCTAGCCTATTGGATAGGGCATTTAGGCAGAAACCTTAAGGTCTTACACAGGAGTGTAATGGTGTCAAAATTATTTCTGATTAACTGCAAAATTGTTGACAAGCTTTATTACCAAATGTGGCATTAATATGAAATATCAGCCAATAACTATCCAGCATTTGGCAAGTGAAGCCATTTTGAAAATGACGTTTTTATTTTATTTTAAGTGACTATTTATAAGCTTGCATGTATTTATCACTCACTTAGATATTTTTGCCTATGCGTTACAATAAATGTACATTGGGCTTTAAATTTGTCATGCGCTATTTTCTATGATAAATGTGCACCAAACTGCATTTTGCAGAAAATGGCTTTGAAATAAATGATTTCCCAAAATCCACAGTAAATAAATACTTACAAACACATACATAAATCACGCCAACTCCCACAAGACAAATGAAGTGGTTCTGACCCATACTTCTTTGACATGTAATCAAGTGCAATATTAAAAACATGGAGTGGACAACAGATACGAGGAAGAAGTCTTTGTATGAACATCGGCAGGGGGTATAGGTTGAAATCCGGGCCTCCATGAAAATTCTGGGGCCCTTCTCCACAACTCAAAACTGCAGGAGACAGTGTGTTTTCAGGCAGAGAGTTGGGGGAGAATGTGGTCTCTTACTGTGTGTAACGTATGGAATCACAAACCCAGAACTAACTCCAAGGTTCTGATCTTCTGCCTGTAGCAGCCGCCTTTGGCTTCGGGTGGAGCCCTCCACTACTTAGATGCCACCAGGACTTAATTCAGGAGTACAAGGGAGAGAGCTCTGGGCGAGCAAGGGAACCATGCATGCAAACAGGAACAGAGAACAGAAACATAGTCAAGGACAGGCCAGGTCTATACCAATACAGGAAGAGCAGTACAGAATCAAAGGCAGAGATCCTAGTCAAGGTCACAGGCTATAGGTATCCTTGTATTTCCTGGTAGGTATGGTGAACTCAGCTGTTGCTGATCTGGCCACAGGTGCTCAGTATTAGGCATTAGTCTGGCTATATAACCCCCTGTTCTGCACTGAATCAGGGTCATATATCAACACTGGGCAAATTTGCCCATGGGCAGTAATCAATGGCAACCAATCAAATTGCTGCATTCATTGTTTTACTTGCAGATGGCTTTAAAAAGCTAATCACTGATAGGTTGCTATAGGTAACTGCCCATGGGCAAATTTGCCCAGTGTTGATAAATGAGCCTGTCCGTTATAGGTCAATCATGCTTGTTCCTAGGTGCTTTGATTCCTGCTACCTGCTCCTGTCCTCTGCATGAATTCCTGGTTCTGACCCCAGCTTGTTCCTGACCCTAAGTTTGCCTCAAGATTCCTGTTATCTGGTTCTGACCCGGCCTGTCTGACTAAATCCAGCTCCTTCCTTACCAGCTCCTTCCAGAGAATATGTTTGGCGCCCTGTCCCTGTTGGAGTTGCTGGATTCTTCTCCTGGCAGTAGCTGAGGGCCAGGCCCAAAGTCAAAGGTAGCTGTTAGAGATTAGAGATGAGTGAACTTTTGTTCACACAAAATTTTGCTGCAATGAGAAGATTACATTTCAGTGCGGTTAAAGGTTTTAAGCTCTGCAATAGCAGATACATTGTCCTACATTGTCAGAGAAGCTCCTTTCCAACATGCTATAACTGTCTGAAACATCTAGCTTTTCTTACTCCCAGTTGCTCAGGCCAGACATTCTCCAAATCAGCTTGACCATCCGTTTGAAGTGCAAAAAAATTTTCTTTTGAAACTCGCCATTTCAAATAATGATAACCAGAAACCCCATCTAAGGAACAGCCCTTTGTCTATGATCTTGATAGTGTTATCCCTTTTTTTTTGCACTAAACTAAAATTAGAAACATCAGTGAGGGCAATATTCACATCCCCGACATAAGAGTCCTATTGATGTGTTTAAAATTCTTCACAACCCATCAGCTGTCTTGAATGCTTAGATATTTGTCCTCCCCAGCTTACAAATCCTTGCCATTGTATATATCTGTATATATGTTGCTTGTTTGAAACCGTAGGGGAACTTTGATCTGCTCCTTATGGATGAAATTCCATTTGAATATCTTGTTATGTGTTGTTGACACATGTACAGTGTGTTGCGTCTCTGTAGATTCTGACCCTATCACTTGGCACGGATAATAACACACAGAGCCGTGGCTCTGAGGCCTTTGTATCGAGACACTACTGACAGAGGCCCTTAGCAATAACACAAGTGCACCATGGGGAAATCACTCACAGTCATGTTCCTCCTTTGTAGCCAGAATTAAACCCACAAGGGCATTAGCACTAGCTTTGTGAATATGATTTGGAATTATCTATGACATGTACAGAAGCAGAGGCCCATATCTGGGTTATGGCTCTGGCTACTGTTCTCGCATGCCATATGCCTGTCTGCACTTTTGTTGTTCAACACAGGATACGGGGTTCATTATGGGAAATGCATCAGGTTTCTCAAATGCAAAAATAATATTCCAATAAATGGTTTGTTTCCCTTTGCCAAACTACTGAAATGTAGAGAAAAGCAGGACAGTATCACTGGAGAGGGGTTCACGATATTTTAATATATTTTTCTTAAGGAAAATATGAATTAATGAAACGTTTATGATTTATAGATCTGTTCTTGCACAGAATCCAGACCAGATAATGATCCAGATTAATCATATATCCCATGCTTGTCCATCCCCCAAAGCTTCAATCCAGTTGTTGACTGAGAACTAAACCCTAAAACCAATTATGGGCAGCAATGCTAAATTCTTATTGCATCAGTCTAAAGTTTTAGAATCTCTAAACAATAATGATTCAGGCCTTCAAAGTTGCGCACATGAGGTCACCATCTTGGATTTTCTTAAAGGAAAACTATACCACAAACAATGTTGGGACATTGCTTCATCTAAATAAACCATTTTCATAAAAAATATACTTTTTTAGTAGTATGTGCCATTGGATAATCCTAAATAGAAAAATGTAATTTTAAGAACTGAGGGCCACCCCTTGGGATACTATGATTCACGGTGCACACAAACAAAGGGCACACATGCATGCTAGGTCACATGTACCAATTAATGGACAACAAGGTTCTGTCTTTTACTCCCACACTTCTTCCTGTCACAGTTAGAGCTGCAGTATTTCCTGTCAGGTGATCTCTTAGGAAGCACACAGAACATCACAAAATGGGGGCCCAAGTTAAAAGAAGGAAAAGGACAATATTTACTGGGCCGCTGTTGAGAAGCTAAGCTTAGGGGTCGTCACTAGTGATGGGTGAATAAATTCACCAGACACGAAATAGCGGCGAATTTCACCACAAGCAAATTAATTCTGCTACAATTCGCTAGTGAAAAATCTGGCGCATCAACAAAAAAATTGTCACATGTCAAAAAATTGACTCGCGTTGAAATGATTCGGACGCCCATTGACTTTAATGCATTTGGACCAAATAGTCGCGCGTATTCAAATTGACGCTCACGTTAAAATTGATGGGCATCAGAATTATTTTGATGCCCATTGACTTAAATTTTTCACCGTTTCGCGCACGGCAAAGATTCGCCCATAACTCACAACTCATCAAGCTGAAAATGAGGCACAAACATATCACAGAAGCTGATATTACAGGATTGATTATTCACATTTGTAATGCAAACTAATTATAGCTATTCGGTTAAACCCAATCGAAAACGCTTGTGCCCTTAAAACTCTGAAAATTGGAAACAACTTTTTGTGTTTCATAATTAATGCAATATTTTTATTTTTTTCAGGATTTGACTTTTTGAAGAGGGCATGGAATTCAGACAAATTAAAAAATTATGGCTTTGGTGCATACTTTGGTGCATACTAGTGATGGGCGAATTTGTGCCGAAAAATTCGCGATTTTCACGCGAAATTCGTGAAACGGCGAAATATTCGCGAAACAGCGCGTCCGTTTTTGCCGAATTTTTTCAGCGAATTTTCGCGGGCGTTTTGCGAATTTATTCGCTGGCGGCGAATCGCGCAAATTCACCGCGAATTCGCGCCTGCCGAATAAATTCGCCCATCACTAGTGCATACCTATCATCTTGGTGAAATATACCCGTGATGCTGGACACACTGACTGGGCATTGGATTTTGTCTATGAATTTTTTTTTTGTTACGTTTGGAATCTTTGACCTTGCAAAGCTATTAAACTTTTCCAGCTAGACTAAAAAATATTTTTTCCTATTTTGGTATGTACTGTATATTAGCTACAATGTTTAGCTGGGATATGGTTGTCGTAGCCTTTTAATCACTTCACATCCGGGGGAAAAAAATTTCTAGGAATTCTGCTTTTCTTTCTTGTGACTTCAGTTCTTAAAAAAAGCCAAACATTTAAAGGCTGTTTAAGGTCTTGCCAGCAATGAAAATGCAAACCCCAATAGCACTAGCACAGTGTTATTGTATCCATTGATATAGTCGGTATCCTTCATATCAGTTCACCAATCCATGGATTCTTTGTATGATATCATTTTGTTCTATAATGTAATCCAGCCCCCAAACACATGATGCACATACAGTATACAGTAAATAATTGGCCTAGTACATGGATAAGAAAGAAATTCACAGCTTTAGTTCATTATTTTTATAATCATTATAATATTCCATTCTCGTTAATAATGTTATATTTCTCAATCACAAACCATATCAGCTCCCTCTTTAATTAATATATGTCTTAATCATTAAAATAATAATCCAAATAATACAAAAAATTGTCACCCTTCGCTTGTGATATGTGGAGACCTATATATCAACAGTCTTATTTTAGGTTTTTGAAACCACAACTGAACTCACTTTCTCTAAAACCATGAATGTCATAAAATGCATTAAAAGATCTAAATTTAAAAAGCACAAATGAAAAAAGCACTGAATAATCTGAGAAAAATACAAGTTTTGTTTTTCCAATTTATTGGACAATTCCTAACAAAAAAAAAATCCAAAAGATCCAAATTAATTAAAAACATTCCAACAGGATCAGCGCAGCTGCCTTTGACTTCTAAAGGGTCTCGACAACTTTTACCTGCCAATTTTTTTTTATATTGAGTTTTTCGTAGTTTTTACACTTTATAAATCTTGCATTTTTATAGCTTTTAAGAAAAATAGGAAAACCACTCATTTTTAGAGAGAAAAAAATAGAAATTTGAGTGTTAGTAAATCGGTCCCCAAGGGTTTGTATTTGTTTCAATGAATTTGAATTCTGCAGAAAAAGTCTGGAATTCAGCCTAATCACAAATTGAATCCAGGATTCGGTGCATCCCTAGTTTGCTGGCCCCTATATCTATCTATATATCTATCTATCATCTATCTATCTATCTATCTATCTATCTATCAATTTATCTATCTATCTATCTATCATCTATCTATCTATCTATCTATCTATCTATCTATCTATCTATCATCTATCTATCTATCTATCTATCTATCAATTTATCTATCTATCTATCTATCTATCTATCTATCTATCTATATCTATAACTTTTCCAATACCCGCAAACAAAGCATTAGATTGCTCCAGCCGTGCCGCTCCATCTCAGTCTTCCTCCTTCGAATCCGGTGCTGCTACAAGTGTTGGAGTGCTGGTCTCAATAAACCCTTTGTAGACTAAACCCACAGGATAGACCACACCTCCAAAATTAAGTTAAAAATCCAACTTTATTAATGGCTATTTAAATACATACGGTCAGGTAGTCGCATCATCGCCTGACACGTTTCGGACCCATCTAGTACTTAGTCATTAATGTTCAGTTTTATAGATTTGAGTACATTCAAAAAAAATAAGATTAACATTTCAACTTGAAAGCATACAGTTCTAAGCTTCAAAATCTAAATTCCAAGTTCCAAATTCAAATGTATTTTTTTAATACTTAACTACATGGCCAAAAGTAAAAGACAAAAAGACCTATCTGTGCAACAGCTCAAGTGGCTCCTCCCTTTGCTGCTCTAAGCCTCTCCTCTTCTGGGATGGATTTCCACCAGATGTTGAAACATTGTTTTTGAGATTTGCTTCCATTCAACCACAAAAGCATTAGTGAGGTTGGGAAGTGATGTTGGGGGCAGGCCTGGTTGCAGATGGTGTTCTAATTCATCTCACAGGTGTTCAGTTGAGTTGAGGTCAGTTATCTGTGCAGGCCAATCAAATTAACACGCTCCAATCATGGTGTTAGGATGAGGGGGTTATTGTGGTTGTCCCCAGTTGCCAAAAATTTCATTGTACATGTAACCTTAAGACTTGCTTTTAGTAGAACCATGGGCTCTAGCCCTAACCATGGAAAACAACCCAAATATCATTATTTTTGTGCCATTTTTCCATTCCATTAGCATTGTGCATTCACACAGGTAGTGTGCTCCTGGCATCTACCAAAACCAGATTTTCCATCAGACCGTCAGATGGTGAAATGCTATTTCTTGTGGATGAGGCCAGCTCTCTGATGCTGGGGAAAAGAAAGTGAAATCAAATGAGGTAGAAAATTACATAACATGTTAGAGTGATTGCAAAGGGGTTTATTATTAAAAACAGACTATTATTTTAGTGTTAGATTAGAAGGGTAAAAATAGCTCTGGGAGTCTGGGAGAGAGTTCTGAAAAAGGTAGCAAATCCATCACTCTGTATAACAGCTGAAGGAAGTCATTACAAGATGAGGCATTGGTGAGAGGCACACCTTAGGGAAATCAGGAAGAACATTGATGGAAACCTGGTGCAAAGCTTTATGTCTCATGTTTCACCACCTGGAGGTGCTCTGTGAATTGCCGAAGACATGCCATGTGGTCTATGTACAAACCTCACTGTAGACCTACCACATAGTCCTCTGCTGCAAGAGTATCCACTGCAATCCTCATTTATAGAGACATCATCTTATGTCATCCTTGATGTCATCTTGATTCCTTTCACTTTTTCACTATTCCACAGATTCATTTTTGGATCTACAAATCCAGGCAAATGCCCCCATAATGAATAAAGGTTTTTAATACCTGCTCATCCAGTTGGAAACAAAATAGATAGATCCATGTGCCTTTGTCCTAATAGTCATTCTTGAAATAATAGGCCTATGCACATGGGGATGGAATGTCTGGGAGGCTTCAGTTGCCTTTAATGAAAATATGTTTAGAAAAACACTGTTTATTTTGCCTTATCTGAATATATACATTTATTCATATCAATGGCATCACCAATTATTTTTCTGATCAGTTATCCTCCTCCGCTGACTTAAATATTATGCCCACAAGGAGCCAAATTATCATGAAGATGATGAAAAAATGCTTCCATTTGACAAGCAATAACTTTTAAAGGATGCATCTCACACACCTAGGGCACTTACGCACCTTTTTTACTTTAAACGGATACTGTCATGGAAAAACATTTTTTTCTCAAAATGAATCAGTTAATAGCGCTGCTCCAGCAGAATTCTGCACTGAAATCCATTTCTCAAAAGAGCAAACAGTTTTTTTTATATTCAATTTTGAAATCTGACATAGGGCTAGACATTTTGTCAATTTCCCAGCTGCCCCTGGTCATGTGACTTGTGCCTGCACTTTAGGAGAGAAATGCTTTCTGGCAGGCTGCTGTTTTTCCTTCTCAATTTAATGTGAATGTGTCTCAGTGGGACATGGGTTTTTACTATTGAGTGTTGTTCTTAGATCTACCAGGCAGCTGTTATCTTGTGTTAGGGAGCTGTTATCTGGTTATCTTCCCATTGTTCTTTTGTTTGGCTGCTGGGGGGGGGAAAAGGGACTTGCAGTACAGCAGTAAATAGTGATTGAAGTTTATCAGAGCACAAGTCACATGACTTGGGGCAGCTGGGAAATTGACAAAATGTCTAGCTCCATGTCAGATTTCAAAATTGAATATAAAAAAAACTGTTTGTTCTTTTGAGAAATGGATTTCAGTGCAGAATTCTGCTGGAGCAGCACTATTAACTGATTCATTTTGGGGAAAAAAAAATTCCCCATGACAGTATCCCTTTAACATTTTAATCTTTAAGAAAATAGATTCATATATTACCCCATAAAATATCCACTGTTCTGAATCATGGTGGCAGGTGAGGGTAGGTGCAATTTTGTGTCATATGTCTGGTGATCAAACTTTAAACCCAACCCTAGGGACCCATTTACTTAGCTCGATTGAAGGAATAGAGGAAAAAAACTTTGAATTTCTAATGGTTTTTTTGGCTACTTCGACCATCGAATGGGCTACTTCGACTTCGACCTTCAACTTCGATTCGAACGATTCGAACTAAAAATCGTGCGACTATTCGACCATTCGATAGTCGAAGTACTGTCTCTTTAAAAAATACTTCAACCCCCTAGTTCGCCACCTAAAACCTACCGAGGCCAATGTTAGCCTAAGGGGAAGGTCCCTATAGGCTTCCTAACAATTTTCTGATCGAAGGAAAATCCTTCAATCGATGGATTAAAATCCTTCAAATCGTTCGATTATTCGTTTGATCGTAGGAATAGCACTAAATCCTTTGTCTTCGATTTTCGAAGTCGAAGGATTTCAATTCGGCAGTCGAATATCGAGGGTTAATTAACCCTCGATATTCGACCATAAGTAAATTTGCCCCCTAATAGTTACATAGTTAGTTACATAGTTAAATTGGGTTGAAAAAAAGTCCATCAAGTTCAACCCCTCCAAATGAAAACCCAGCATCCATACACACACCCCTCCCTACTTTTAATTAAAATTCTATATACCCATCCTTATTATCCTTATCTGATATTAAAGTAATATACAGGAAAAAAACTGTAGGATAGTTTTCTCTGCTTAACATGCCGTGAATTTGTTATTGAATTAAACAAATCAGTGCTTATTTAAGATGTGCTTTTTTTTTAAGGCAATTTTCACAAAAGGAGGTCTATAATATATTCTGGGACTGATGTGCACTAATGGTCTGTTCCTACTTAAATATACACATTACGTTATGCATTAGGACATTTCTAAGCTTTTACATAAGAGGACTATGAATTAACAATACTGTTTCTGTGACTTGCATATAAATATGTCTAATACTCTGAGGACCAAACCCAACCTGAGCATGCTGAGCACTTCTCTGCAATCTCTGTACATTCCGAATTGGCAACCCTTATGCAGATAAATATATTTTTCCTTTAAAGGGCTAGCAAAATCATATAATTCCAGTTCTACATTTTTTTTTTCTTTATTACAGATTTTTTTAATCACCAATAACAATTTAACAAGCTTTTTTATTGTGCACCTTTTCTTCCAGCATGAGAAAGAGTCTTACATTAAGGGGCAGATTTACATAGGGTTGAATATTGAGGGTTTAATTAACCCTCGATATTTGACTGCCGAATGTAAATCCTTCGACTTCGAATATCGAAGATTTTACTAATCGTTCGATTCGAAGGATTTTTCGATTCGAACGATTTTTCTTCGACCTAAAAATTGTTACAAAGCCTATGGGGACCTTCCTCATAGGCTAACATGGCACCTCAGTAGGTTTTAGGTGGCGAACTATGGGGTCAAAGTTTTTTTTAAAGAGACAGTACTTCGACTATCGAATGGTCGAATAGTCGAACGATTTTTAGTTTGAATCGTTCGATTCGAAGTCGTAGTCGAAGGTCGAAGTAGCCAATTCGATGGTCGAAGTAGCCAAAAAATCATTCGAAATTCAAAGGTTTTTTTATTCTATTCCTTCACTCAAGCTAAGTAAATGGGCCCCTAAGTAAAGCCCCATTCACTTGCATTGTGTTTGATTTAATGCAAAGCTCATTCAGTTTTGGAGATCATCAATTTGGTAGGGTGTTAGAGCCATGATACCCCATAGAACTGAATAGCATTTAATTCATCAAAACAGCTGGGCACATTGATCTCCTTTGATAAATGTCTCAATTCATTAAATACTTTAAACTCTTCAAATCTTAGCAATTCTGCATTATAATGTTGACTGTAAGTCTCATTTACCACGGGTAAAGGTCTTTAGGGTCATACAAAAGGCGTTCATGCCTAAATCCATGGCAGGTGCAACCTGTGTCACCCAGTTTCAAGGGACCCATCTACCAGAAGCAACTCCTTGCGTTCCATTCTATAATTGCAAATAACTGCACCTATGGGTGGTAGGAGTTAATTAATGGGAGTGGTTGAAGGTGCAAAGTGCAAAAAAAGTTGTACTTTGAGCTAGTATTTAAATAGTAATATATAATATCAATATGTCCATTGCACACAATAGGCTGGGTGGGGCTTTTCTAGAGAGTAGATAAAAGATGGATGATCACAGCAGCACTGAAAGCAGACACATAATAAATTGTAATAAAAATAGCACAAGCAGTACTGAAATAACGGGTATGTCAGCTGAAAAATCCGCCACATCAAACACATCAGTAACAACAGGATGTGCAGCAAATGATATTGTGAGAACTTAATCTGGTGTCTCCAAGGAGGATGTTCCCTTAGTGAGCAGAGGCAGGACCTTTATTAATATATGGCAGGACAATATTACAACATTATCAAGCTAGATGTTTGCTTGTTCGTCTTTTATTGCCCCATAATCTGCTCCATTAACGTTTATTGTTTGCTTTCAAATGATTGTAAGATAAGGAAGAACTTTATAAGTATATATTAAACCCACATATTACTCATTGCTTTACTGAGAATGTGCAATCCCTTACATCAACCCCTGCCCCAGCAGAGCTTACAATCTAAGGTCTATTTATTAATAGGGGAGTTTTTAGCCTTTCACAAGTTCCAGTCAATGCATTTAAAAACTTGGCACTGATTGTAAATAGTATACCAGCACAAGTTCACTTTTGTCGCTCAAGTTTTGAGGATCAGCAATAACCTCATTCAGTTGGTCCCTGTTAGTCTTTTCCAATGATTAATGGCTAAAGTAATGAGGGGCTCAACCTGAAGGCTAATTTGGCTTAGTTTTAAGCAGAAAATCTATTTGCTCTTCCAAGTCCCCCTGAGAACCAAACTTTGTGCTTATCTTTATTTGCTGTCCTAGAATTTTTTTTTTTCATTCCTGAATGGCTGATCAGTGTTTTCCCATATCTGTAACTTATTGTGAACTAAAAGGGTTCACTGGCCTACGGTTGGACCTAAGAGTTGGGGAGCAACACAAGGAAGAGAAAAGAGTCGGGAGTGCCGAATAAGGGCTGTGATTGGCTATTTGGTAGCCCCTGTGTGGATAGACAGTCTAATAGAGGCTCTGTTTGGCAGTACAACTTATACAACTAAAACTTGCCTCCAAGCCTAGAATTCAAAAATAAGCACCTGCTTTGAGGCCACTGGGAGCAAAATCCAAGGGGTTGGAGAGAAACATGTTGGGTGTATCAAATGCTTTGGCTTGAACCAAAAAGTACAACCACCTCCGATTTAGGGGGTAATGCCTAAATAGCTGCAAGGGTGTATAGAATAAATGCACTATGGAGTAGAGTTGATTGCAATCATACTAGACTCAACTTAAACCTTTCCAGAAAACAAGCATGGTCAGGTTAGCCTTCCTCAGGCTTTTCCTCCATGCTGATGATGTACAGAATATGGACTAAGTTCAATTTTGTGGTCTTTATTCCCTGCTGTTTTTTCATTAGTCTTAATGTTATTAGCCCTACAATAAAGTTTGCCTGTCAAAGGTGGCATGATTCCTGCTCACATTTTCACTCATGTGATATGGCTCATTTGTTTCTAAAGTGTTTAATTAGGCTAGGGCCAAACGATGTATAACATTGCACAGGCGGAGAATCTGCTGCCCTGCTGCTCCCCTTGTCTTTTGAACTGTGGGCAGATTTCTGCACGAAATGCAAAATGACTCGCTTAGGCGCCAAAATCCACCGCGTCTGTCTGTCTGTATCAGAATGGAAACAATGCTTCCGAGCAGGTCCGGACTGAGAATTAAAATAGGCCCTGGCATTTCAGGTACACAGATGCCCAATCAGCCCACATAGAGGCCCAAACAGCCCCCACCAGCCCACTAAATAATGACTTTCTATGGGACCTTATAGCAGCCCCTCTGGCATTTGCCAGAACCCACAGATTGCCAGTCCGGGACTGCTTCCGGGTGCAGGCAGAGCAGGAGCAGAAGAGCAGTGGGGCAGCAGATCCAACATCATCTGGCCCTAACCTTAACCTGTGCTTTTATGGGGGCTTCTACCTATGGGGGCTTCTACAAACCAGGCACTTGGCGTGTGAGGTACACCGATCATTTCTAGCAGTTTTAGTTATTTTTTCCTTGAAGTAGAGCAAACAAAAACCACAGATCTCTGTACTTTGTTTATCAGTATGAATGGTGATGGTATCTCACAATGTATGGATAATAAAGCCACTGATCATTAAAGTATATGACAATATGGCAATCACATTAGAGCACTCACAGATCCCTGAGCTACAACAACCCTGATAATGTATCAGAAAATGCAGATACCAAGCAGCCACTCCTCTCTTGCATCACAGAGATACACATATAAGTGCACTAAATATATGTTGTTGTTAGCACACCATTTATCAGCATCCAGTGCCAATAATCAATGTCAGATCTGCATAAGCACTGTTTTATATTGTACTGCAATGACGCTGACTGTGATAAAATATAAAGTGACAGCCCTAGAGCTTATCAGCTAGAGAGAGACTGTGGCTTTTCTGACACACTGGACTGTGAGCCGAGGGACCATAGGTCAGAGGCAGAAGAACAGATCTTCGTTTTGTTGAATTGATGACTCTATCTAGCTTATATATCGATGTGACAACAGCCATACTCACTAACGGGCATATTTTCGCCAGCATCAGCTTCGCACCCATCACACCCATCGTACCACTGCCAGGCGCAAATGCGATATGAATATGCTAAGTCAATAAAATGAGAAGTTTCGTCCCAGGCGTCAAACAAAGGCGACTTTTCAATATCGTTTCTTCAGCTGTGCGAGCATTTCATAGCGAAGATGCCCTAGCATTTATTTGTGCCTATCGAAACTTCACTAGTGATCTTGCGCTTTGATAGGGCGGGTAATTTAAAGTTGTATGGAGGTCTTTATTATAAATGTTGGTGCAAATGCTTGAAGTTACCACTTATTATTACAAATGTCCAGGGAACCTTAATAAAGACAAGAGAGTTAATATAATGCCCTACACATGAGCCCACTGTAAAATGAATGTTCCATATGTTATGAAATGTCTGGAGAAAACCAGTTACCCAAAAAAAAGTTTGACAGGACTTTTGCAGGAAATTCCGCTTCAAGTAAAGGAAAAGTCGCCAGCGTTTTTTGAACTTTAATGAATTGTCGCTCACGTTAGCCACTTCGTCCTTTAGTGAATCTGCCCATAGAGCAGTAAGTAAAACAAAATGCTATATTCTGAGCTGTAAATCTTTCTTATAAAATGATATTCCCTGTGGTAAGCCAGGCATATTTATAAAACGTAATACAGAATGATTTCCCTGCCAGACATAGCCGCAGCTAAATGCTTTAGGTTTTGTACCCACTAAGACTCAGGAAACAAGCCATCAATACATGCTCTGGGCTTATACAAGTCTAGTAACCCATAGCAACCAATCCACAGTTTGAAACAAAAACATCTGCTTGGTTGCTGTGGGTAACTAGATGTGGGTAATCTGCATTTTTGACACTAAAAAAGACAGTAAAATCCCACAGCATATAAATTCTGCCCTTCAGATGAATGAAGTTGTATCCTATTCACATAGCTGGGAATACAATGGGCATCAGATGACTTGCTGCACCCAGTGTTTTATATCCAGTAGTAGGAATTGTCGTAATGTGTTGTCCCTTAGTATCCTAGTAACATACTGTACATACCATGCATGGATTTGGATAATAAAGGGGTGGCTCACCTTTAAGTGAACTTCCAGTATGTTATAGAATGGCTAATTCTAAGTAACTTTTCATTTGGTCTTCATTGTTTATTTTTTTTATAATTTTTGAATGATTTGCCTTCTTCTTCTGACTCTTTCCAGCTTTCAAATGGGGGTCACTGACCCCACCTAAATACAAATGCTCTGTAAGGCTACAAATGTATTGTTATTGCTACTTGTTATTACTCCTCTTTCTAATCAGGCCTCTTCATATTCCAGTCTCTTATCCAAATCCATGCATGGTTACTAGGGTTATTTGGACTCTAGCAACCCGATTGCTGAAATGGCAAACAGGAGAGCTGCTGAATAAAAAGCTAAAAAATAAAGCTCAAAAACCACAAATAATAAAAAATGAAAAGCAATTGCAAATTGTCTCAGAATATCACTCTCTACATCATACTAAAAGTTTCACTACTCCTCCGAGCAGCTTCTTCTAAAATAATGAAGACCAATTGAAAAGTTGCTTAGAATTAGCCATTCTATAACATACTAAAAGTTAATATTTATGGATGTAAAGGCCTGACGGATGAATCAGTTAAAACAGAGCCTTTAATCCTTGTTACACCTATCAGTGGAATCAAACATCTGTGTTGTGCTGTGTTGCTGTTTCACCTCCTGGCACTTTTACACTGTGTTCAATACATAGGGGTAGATTCATTAACGGGCAAATTTTCGCCAGCGTCAGCTTCGCACAGCTCGCAAATGTGTTATGACTTACGCCAATTCACTAATATGCTGAGTTTTGTCCTGCGAGCCGAACACTGGCGACTTTTCGTTTACTAGTGATCTGGCGCTAAACGTTAATTTAAGGATGAATAACCCCTTTAATAGTGGGTCCCTGAGCTTCTGCTAGGGCCACCCATGTTACTCAGCTGTTTGCAAGAAATATCAAGAAATATCAGTTCAGCATTTGCCTGTAGCACCCTGTGAACTAAAAGATAGAATATCTGGACCCATAAGCTCACTGGAGACATTATTATTATAAACATGTAGCCATCGCTTTTGCCATTGACACATACTTGTATAAGTGCCGACGTATGTCAATATATGTAGGGCCGGACATCCATTAGCCTGTGTGTGGGGAAATGTGTTTATTTTCCTTGTACTTAGCATTAAGTGTCTTTTCCTTCCTGACCAGTCTCTCCCTTATTCTTCTGGGGCACTGCCTGTGTAATTTATTAGAAAGAAGCTGGAGGGGGCTGCTGGGAGATGTAGTTCAATTAAATGCACATACGGCGCAATATACGGCAGCACTGGGCTGTATTACTGTATGTATTACAATCCAACCTTCCACTTTCCCAGCTGCAGGGGGTTTTCTGTGAGTTGTAGTTCAACAGCTACTTACACCATCCATGAGTGTGCGGAATGTGTATACTTTGAATACAGCTGCTGCTGCTCTTCTACGGGCCCCTATAGCTGCCTGCGCATGCGCCCCCCCAAACTCAGTGCTTTGGATACACAGGTATTCAGGGGCGGAACTACAGATGAACCAGACCCTGCGGCTGCAAGGGGGCCCCAGAGGGTGTAGGGGGTCCCCTTGAGTCCCTAATTAATGAGCAACATATATTTGTAAAAGAGGACAACCTCTGGATATGTTGGAGGGTCCTAAAATAAATTTGCCAGTACCATCTAGTTACACCACTGCAGGTATTTATTTATATTGCTATTGAGAATAATCTGACACTCTGGCTTTGCTCTGTGGTACATCTTTATGATACTGGTTTTTATAGAGGGTGGCTGTGTGGGAAGAGTTAATAATCCTGTGTTTCTATATCTTACGCACATTGCCTATCTGCCTCTCCCCTCTGCCTCAATCCGTGTGCAAAGCACCTTCCCCTCTCCCCTCCCAGTGGTCCCTCCCAGCACAGTGTGAAAGCCCGGGGCAGACAAGTCTGCACTCACACACACTGCAAGTCAGCTCAGCATCAGCACCACCACCACCAAAATGCCCAAGTGTCCCAAGTGTCAGAAAGAAGTCTACTTTGGTAAGCACCAGCCCCTGTCTCTTGTCTCTCTCTGTCACTTACTGCAGCCTGCACTTTATTATTGCACTTTATTCATCACTACTCCTACTCTACTAACTGTTGCACTAGGGTATTTGTTGTGCCTTTCACTGACATTTTTATATATATAGGGAAAGAAATAAGATTGGTTCCAGAGTTTAAACAAGAACTTCTTTCATTCAATTGTGTTTCCTAAATTCTTTTGTAATGAATATTTCAGTAGGGGATATACATTTCAGAGAGAAGGAAGCCCATTGGAAATACTTGCTCCATAGCCCTCCAGCTGCTGCTTCACTAACTACCTCCATCCTTTCCTTACAGCCTGCTGGGAGTTGTAGTCGGCAGGGTATAGTTTGGTTTATAAAGGGCTATAATGTATGTGCAATTGTCAAATGAGGCTGGTGCACATGTATGGAAAAACTATTCTGCATTGTCACCAACTAATTCTCCCTTTGCTCCGGGGTGTACTTGCCCCTGGTGATGCACAGTTTCCTTACAACACACTCATGCACAGCTGAAAGGGAATGTTTATGATGTGTGGGGTAAATGAGATTCCATTGCAGCATTCTAGCCATTTTTTCCATTGTGAATCTGTAGAACATCTTTCTATAAAGCTCTCTTGCTAAATATAGACTGGATCACAGATGGGTATAATCCAGATCTGATCCCAGACTTTGTTTGGCCAAAGTTCTAAACAGAGACTTCTAGTGCAGTTGTATATACACACAGACCCCTGCTTACAGCCCTGTTTGTCTGACTCCATCTTGCCTTACTATGCACTCTAGTTACGGTCTTACTATGCACTCTAGTTACGGTCTTACTATGCACTCTAGTTACGGTCTTACTATGCACTCTAGTTACGGTCTTACTATGCACTCTAGTTACTGCATTAGTATGCACTCTAGTTATTGTCTTACTATGCACGCTAGTCACTGCCTTATTATGCCCATTAATTACTGCCTTACTATGCACGCTAGTTACTGTCTTACTACAAACACTAGTTACTGCCTTAATATGCACTCTAGTTAATGTCTTACTATAAACACTAGTTACTGCCTTACTATGCACTCTAGTTACTGCCTTGCTATGCACATTAGTTACTGCCTTACTATGCACATTAGTTGCTGCCTTACTATGCATGCTAGTTACTACCTTAATATGCATGCTAGTTACTGCCTTACTATATACCATGATCTGTAGGCTAAAAGGGAAATTTAACGTTCCCCTGAGCTCTTGATTAGTGGGGTCTTGTATGGTCACCCTTGTATGGTCACCCTTGGAAAGGAAAACACCTGTAATGTCCTTGACCCAAAAAGCTTACAGTCCAAGTTTGCATGGATTTAAAGGTGGATAGGAAAGGTATATTATAACTAAGTATGCACATGCACAGCTTTCTGAAGGAATAAGCCATACACTTTTATATATAGTTTTTCCCTTCGTTGCTCTGCCTGTCAAGGTATTAGTCTGTGAAAAAATGGAGTGTTGCTGCAACTTGTTATTCTGTCTATGGTGAAACAACTGTTTAGAAATGACTGACAGCACAGAGAGCCGGTAGCTCTGAAACTTCAAAGTGAGCACACAAACCGCACCCGCGGTCCTTCTCCCTGTACATAGTTAGGCAACTGGAGAAATCTACTCTCTATGGTTCCCCTGTATATCTTATCCTTCCTCCTCCACTCATTCACTCACTTAGCAACTCAATCCACCACTCACTCACTCACTCAGCAACTCACCTAGCCACTCACTCACTCGCTCAGTAACTCACTTAACCTTTCATTGAGCCACTCACTTAACCACTTACTCAGTACCTCACTTAACCCCTTATTCAGCCACTCACTTAACCACTTACTCACTCAGTAACTCACTTAACCCCTTATTCAGCCACTCACTTAACCACTTACTCACTCAGTAATTTACTTAACCCCTTAATCAGCCACTCACTTAACCACTCACTCAGTACCTCACCTAGCCCCTTATTAAGTCACTCACTTAACCACTTATTTGCACACTCAATAACTCACTTAGCCCCCACTCACTTATTCACTCCATTTTATTCTCTCACTCACTCACTTTCTGACTGCTAATGCCCCACCCAAAGGGGAATCACAGCCGTGAGATTTGTGTGTGAGACTTCTGCAAGTAACCTGGTGCTTAACAAGCTTTGAATTGGGTTGTACTGTATGTATATCTGCATTTCAGAAATCATCCAGTTGCAAACTATAAATCATTAGCAACAGAAGTCATTTTGCTTTAGTTTGTGCAGATAAATCAAGTCTGGGAACTGAGTGAGCTGCTAACAGATGCAGCTCCTTTTGCCGGTGCTGTTAGTGCCTCCATTCAGTCATTGCCCCGTTGCTATTTATAGATCTGAGTGTGCCCCATAAGCATGCACTCATTGCAATGCTCCATGAAAAATACATGCGAGTATCATGGGTACCAATAAAGTGTGCTCCATCTGTATGCAGTGTTTATGGTCCATAAGGGTGGTTTATTATGTATATGGAACATTGCTTAGAATTGGCCATTCTATAACATACTACAAGTTAACTTGAAGGTGAAACACACCTTTAAGACATGTAGACAGCTCAGGCACAGGGGACATGAATGCATTTCTCATATCCAGTAGAGATGGATACCCTAAAACTACCCCAAACATTGCAGTTACAATGATAGGGTAAAGTGACCTTTTGAAAATGTCTATACAGACAGCTATGGTTGGTGTACTTAATGGGTACTTAAGGATGGGATGGCAGTGGGAGGAGGGCAGGCAGTGATAATGCAATGACTATTGTGTTGAATGTCAAATCTTATACAGTACTTTGATTTATTGAATGCAAAGATAAACATGGAAGGTTGTGAGCAAGAAGGAGCAGCCAAGGGTGTTCCCTGGTATGAAGTAATAAGTAACTAGTACAATGCCAGCACTGCAAGACTTTAACACAAGGTCTATATCGGAGCTGCAGCAGCCAAGGGATTTTGAACCAGGGAAAGCAATGACCTTTGATAATTAGACGTATCTTTCTGTGACTCATTTGGCATTTAATTCTTTAAAACTTTATGAGACAGAGGGTGTGCTGCATCTGATATTTATATATAAATATATATGTATATAGTGGTATGGCATCTCCCGCTGAACCACATTTCCCATCGCCGGCTATCAGGGGCTGCTGGGAGTTTAACAAAGATGGCAGACTTGCAGCACAGTCTCAGTCCAATTGCAGTAACTTTCTGTTGTGCACCTTTATTTATAGATTAAATTATAGGCCAGCATTGGTACTTGCAGAGATGGTAAATGATATTTTCTTTGCCTTTTTTTACTCTTGGGAAAGGGTTGTTTATTGCAGAGTTGAGTTTCAAACCACAACGGGAATGTTTTTCAGAGTGGGGCTGAAACTGGAAAGCACCGACTGTGAAGCGCCCCCTGCTGGCCGCCTTCTCGGTGCTATTTGTATCCATGGCTAGGACATATAAACACTAGGAAAAACGTTAAGTAACCATATAGCTGCTCACTGTGTGTATTTCATTTATGGAGAGCACTATAATGAAGCAAACAACATGGCAAAAGGTAAAATATGGAGAAACAAAATTCTGTTCTCCCTGGAAGTTACACCCTTATATGCCCTTTACTGTTTATCCCTGTGTGAGATAAATGGGTCCTGAGAGGAGGGACTGTGAAGTTTTGGGTATAATATATTATCCTACCAACCAGCCCTCCATTGCAAGCCCTGCCTGGTGGCTAGGGAAAGTGGGCCCATAAATGTGGCATTGCAGTGGCAGTAGCATCTAATGCTGCTGTGCTGAGGGGACATGGCAGACCAATCTTCAAACTGGCTCCATTTGAGTTCCCCTCGTGGTTGTTCAAAAGTTCTTATTGGCTACTGCTGGGTCTGCCCATTGTTGGTTACAGTTGGGGTTTCCTTCTTTGTAATCAAATGCTTGTATTAGCTAGAGCTGGGTCTGCCTTTGTCATTGCTCAAATGTTCTTTCTGGCTACAGTTGGGTCTGACCAATTGACTGCTTAAAGGACAACTAAAGACTAACTAAAAAAGTAGGCTATATATGTTGTACATTAGTAATTAATACATATTAATAGATTAGTAATTAATACATATAATTACTACATGGCAGCACAGAAACCAGTGCAATTAGCATCAGAATTTAATAATCAGCCCTGTAGCATCAGCTTATATTACAGGGGAAGCTCATTTTCTGCTGGATAATTAGTGACGACCCCTAAGCTTAGCTTCTCAACAGCTGCTCAGAGCCCACTGAGCATGTGAGTGTCACAGACGCTTTCCAAGATGGTGACCCCCTGTGACAAGTTTGAAGTCCTGGATCATTGCTGCTATTGAGAAACTGAAACTTTAGGCTGGTGCAATAAGTTCAGTATATAAAATATGGCATTTTTAGCCATATTCATTTTTAGAGTTTAGCTTAAATGTTCTTATTGGCTACAGTTGGGTCTGCTCTTTTAATTGTTCTCTAAGTACAGTTTGGTTGTAGCCCTGCCCACTTATATTATTATTATATTATTGTTATTAACAATAATAATAATAATAACCATTATAGCACAGTCACGTTCCACAACGACTTATTCCCATAAGTCCCTGCCCCAGTGGAGCTTACAGTCTAAGGTCCCTATAACCGGTCAAGTGTATGAGAACCAGTTAAGTTTTAGGCTCTCTTGCCTGAGTGACGCACCCTGTATGGAAAATATTCTTTCCGCTTTGAAGCTGGGCTGAGCACATCTAATTCTCAATCCTATTTTGTGGTGGCTGCTCAATATAAAAAATGCTTTATTCTCTGAACTTGTGAGAGTTCAAATGCAAATGTTGTGGTTTTTCGTGGTAACAGGAAGTGTGCAGGCAGTTCTGTTAGTGTGCTGCAGATGTGTTCTTGTTTTGGCAGCTCTGTTCTTGTGCAAACAGTTAGTGTGCAAGTATTTCTGTTGTTGTACATGTAGTTCTGTTAGTGTGCATGCAGTTTAGTTAGTGTGCAGGCAGTTCTGTTAGTGTGCAGGTAGTTCTGTTAGTGTGCAGGCACTACAATTATTTTTCAGATAGTTCTGTTAGTGTGTGTGCCGTTTTGTTAGTGTGCAGGCAGTTCTGTTGGTGTGCAGACAGTTTTGTTGGTATGCTGGCAGTTATGTTAGTGTGAAGGCAGTTTTGCTGGTGTGTAGGCAGTTATGTTGTTGTCCAGGCAGTTGTGTTAGTGTGCAGGTAATTTTTTTGGTGTGCTGGCAACTATGTTTGTGTGCAAGCAGTTATGTAAGTGCGCAGGCAGTTTTGTTAGTGTGCAGGCATTTAAGTTAGTATCCTGGCAGTTATGTTAATGTGCAGGCAGTTTTGTTAGTGTGCTGGCAGTTATGTTAGTGTGCAGGCCCTACTGTTTTTATGCAAGCAGTTCTGTTATTATGCAAACAGTTATGTTAGTTTGTGTGCAGTTAGTGGGCAGGCAGTTTTGTTAGTGAGCACAAAGCCCAAACTTCTGTTAATAAATCTTCCCTGGGTACTGTTTAAGCTTCAGTTGTGTCTTTGTTTCTGTTAATGTTTGAAGCTGGAGAATGATATTGGACATAATGTCTGTTGTCATTCTGAAGGTTGAGTTGATTGGGAGAGGAAGATGCCTGAGCTGGTGAGAATTCTCTGCTTCCTTTTTCTTGCATAGATGTTGGGCCTGAGCCAGCATGTTAGTTTTTTTAACCATTTACATTACATAAGACAACCACAAATATTTTGCCTTGAAAGGTCAGAATTTCCACATGCACAGTGCTGAATGTGGTTACTTATAGAGCGTTTTGCCTTGGTATATGTACTGTCCAAAAGTAAGAGCCATTCCCCTTGTCACCCCCTTTTCTCACTATACAAACCATTCCTCATCTAACAACATGAGGATGATGAAGCCCTAGCGTGCCCTAGAACTTTGTGAAGCCCTAGAGTACCCCAAGATAGTCGCTCCATGTGCAACCCCTAAAGAGATCTGGAGAAAATAGTAGCCTGAGGAGTCACCCACCTAAAACCACTTCTGGAGCCTATAATGTATTTAACTGCCGCCTGCTTCCTCACTGTCAGCAAAATATACTGGGGGAAAAAAATATAAATGGAAACAGTGAGTTGTATTGGATGGAGTGTAGTATAACAGCCACATGAAAGCCTAATTCCTTGGTGACATTCTCATAAACTGTGAAGCTGTTTTTCTCTCATCGGCTGCTGGAATTTTGGCATAAATTCTCCCTTCACTCCCTCATTCGACCTCAATTACTGACGATTGACATCTCGGCCGTTTCCACTTTATCCAGATTGTACTGGTGCTACAATTAGTTTTAAGAGGAGAGGGGACTCCACACTGAATCAACAGAAGGAAGTGCTGGACATGTCTTGTTGTGCTTTATTTGGTGTATTCATAATTGCTAGGATTTAAACAAATCTATTACACACCCAAGAAGTGTCTCAGCCATGGATATTGAGGGAATGGGTGGCCTTCAGAGTTCCCATTCAACTTGGACAAACATTGGTTAATACTAATAAAGTGAAAAAGCAGTGTTTCCCCTACCTTTATGCACAGGCTGAGGCATTTCTTGGAGAAGAGAGAAGTCCCTTTTTCCTACTTCAATCTATTAGTTTTAGTTTAAATCTATGATCTATGGGGCTCCTTTAGTAAAGGAGGAAGGTACAAAGCTTCTCCATGAATGGGAATCTGAAGATCTGCATGCACCAAAAGCTGCACCTAACTTGGTCCATATAGATTACTTGACCGCAAAATGCACCCTTTAATTAATGTTTACATCAGGCAGTTAACTGTATGCTTGTGGCTGAGCCCTCCTGAGCTCTGCACTGGCTTTATGCCATTAATATTACGAGTAAAGCCAAGGGGTAGGAATTCACCTCTATTTCACCTGGCACCTTGATGCCACCGTGCAGCTACTTCCCAGAACTCAATATGCGGTGAAATACTACACTGGTTGTGTGAGGTGATTGGAACCCCATTCCAGTGACCCTATAAAATAAAAATTAATCTAATGTGAAATATTTGTATTTATATCAAATACATTTAAAATGTTCTCTTGGGCATTTTGTCCACTGATGTATTTCAGCCAGCAGAGAAGCACCCAAAGCCACCCCTACTGTCACCCACTGACTTCAGGACAGAATATGCATTTTATTTTATTTTTTATGTTGACAACCACCAGTACCCAGTATCTGGGCACATATAAATTATAATAATATTATGTAATATAATCATATACTCTTGCTGCATAAAGAGTTCATGAGTATGGAAAGCATAGAGAGAGAATTCCTACCCCAGATAGAACAGCCATTTGCTTGATGTTCAAATGAGATTACAAAGACTGTAGGACACACCTAGTAATCACATTAACACGGAGGAAACTGTTGACAGTTTTATCTTCTGTTCATGACTGGCTGCACTTGAGATCTTCACTTCTGGTTTTCAGTAACTGTCACATGGCTCACAATTTCTGTGCACACTCTATTAAGAGTGGAGAGCTACTCCCTTAGGAAGTGATATTACATGGTTACATAGCAAGTTCAGTTCAACCTCTAAAGCCATTCAAGTTAATCTAGAGGAAGGGAAACAACATTAAGACCCCATAATGGTTAATTGACTACCCCAGGAATTAGTAGATACAGATTCAAATACTCCCTTCGTCACTTCATCTGATTTAGGAATCTGGGTTTTCCACTTACCCTCATTCCATTCTGGTTCTTGCCTTCATATAATGTGGTTTTTCATTAGTAACTCTTCTTCCAGTCCAGCCCATGTAAGAGTATGTAGTAGCCTAACAGACTATATATCATTATGACAGCGGCAACTATGAGTTAACAGAATAAGCAAAGGATTAACACCAGCTTTGGGAACCCTGTCCCATCATTATCTACTGGAAGACAAGGAGTAACTTCTTGACATCATTTGTACACATTGGGTCATGCAAAGTTCTATTTTACAACATGCAATACTGGCAACAATACTGCTGTTAATTGTTCATACAAGCCCTAATATAATATTTTATCTGTGCAATATTGTGGTGTGGTTGAACTTTGTTTCATGGTGCAGTTAAATGGCACTAATTAACCGTATAACAGTTAAAGGGCTGAGTGTGCTGTCCATCGGTTCAGTTACTCTCTTGGTTTTCAATGGCATAGTCTACAAACCTCCCTGGAAAGAGGCAATCTCTGCTGTTTGGATTGGTGTATAAATTAAACCTATGGCATATAGAGGGTCTTGACTTCTGCTGTGCTCAGGCAGAAAACAGCATCCTAACTCCTCTATCCACCCAGGCCTGGACTGGCAATCTGTGGGTTCTGGCAAATGCCGGAGGGGCTGCTATAAGGTCCCATAGAAAGTCAGTATTTGGTGGGCTGATGGGGGCTGTTTGGGCCTCTATGTGGGCTGATTGGGCCTCTGTGTACCTGAAATGCCAGGGCCTGTTTTAATTCTCAGTCCGGACCTGTATCCACCTATCACTGCTGCCCATACACATACAGAGACCTGAGAGCGAGAGACAAACCACCACTCAGAGAACCTGCTTTTGGTGTTTCTAAGCTTCGGTACACCTAAAATGAAGAGGAATTGAGCAGTATGACTTATAGATACCCAGGGCTATAGTTAGGTCCAGTGCCACCCTATGCACTGGACCTAACAGCTCACCCCAATGTATGGAATGATGTCACTTTTTCAAAATGTTACTCCTACGGCCCTGCCAGAGAACCTAATATTTTAGCACATTCTTCCCACCACGACATGTAAAACTAGCTAAATAGTATTAATGGCTTAGGCCCACCAGAAGGATCAGCATTTGAGCTATTTCTTATGAATTATCATGTGTATCTCATGGTGAAGGTCTGCATGAACCCTATTTGCCTTACACAACACATAGATAGAGTCATAATTACCTTAGTAGAGAAAACTATAGCTTATGGTTGGATATACATTGAAAGATGTGTTTCATGGATGTGCTTGCCAAATGACCAGGTTTTTGACTGCTTTCATGTTGGGCCTACTCCAAATATGGTCCTCGGGTTAATGATCTGATCTCACCAGGGGTCTGTGAATAGTGGTAAGTGCAGAACCCATAAATATGGTCTTCAGCAAGTCAAATTTTGCTCCTGGTTCAATCAAAACCTTGATAAAGTTGAATGTTGAAGTGTTCTCATTCCTGCATTTCTTTTCTTGCAGCCGAGAAGGTATCCTCCCTGGGCAAAGACTGGCACAGACCATGTCTCAAGTGTGAAAAGTGCAGCAAGACCCTTTCCCCTGGAAGCCATGCTGAGGTAGGTCGTAATGCTCTAATTTCATATCCCTTTACTTGATATGCATTTGGGTGAAACATAATGTCAGTTTCCCTCTGACTTCACTGTATGATTCCTATAGAATGTCTCTATATGATATGGTAAAATAGCAAACCTATAAGTGAAAGTTCCTTTTTGTGGAGGCTCCGCCTGAAGGCCAGTTAAGATGAGAATTGTAAGAATGGCCACTTGCTATCTTAAGCTGGTCATAGATGCAAAGATCCGATCGTACGAATCATCGTACGATCGGACTTTCCCATCTCCCGACCCGCCACTAACCATTTAAGTCTTACCAGTCAGATTAGTTAAAGAACAGATCAGCAATGTTCTGCCCCTGACAGCAATCGTACAATATCTATGTCCAACCAAAGCTAGTGACAGTCTCCCACTGAAAATTATAAGATCGGCAATACACGCAGAGATATTATCGGCAGCCGACAGAAATTTTCTAACCTGTCCGATCGACCAAACGACCGATCTCCGCCGGACGTAAAATGGCGGGATTCTCCACACACGGTTCGAAAATCGTACGAATCCTCGATTCGTACGATCAGATCTTTGCGTCTATGGCCAGCTTTAGTTACACCTGAACATCCAGCTTGAAGATCAGTAAAGGTGGGATTTTAAGTAAATATGCACTCATGTCTTTGGGCTAAGGGGCACCTTGACCAATGGTTGGACTGTCAAATGGGGCTTGAATTGAAAATGTTTGACAACCACCGAACTAGATAGTAAAAGGAGAAAGGAAACCACATGTAGATGGTGTTTCTCTGGGGTATGGAATTTAGGGATAGTAAAAGCAATCATATTAGCAATGTACGGGAGTGCTCAGGATATACCCATGCGATAGACAATTGCGATAGACAGAAGGTGTCAATGTGAGATTAATTTGGAAATAAGAATTGTTTCATTGTTCATACATGCATCTTGGCATAACATCTGATTCTAATGTTGTTTTTCTTCTGCAGCATGATGGGAAACCTTATTGCAATCAACCATGCTATGGAGCATTGTTTGGACCAAAAGGTAAGTGTGAATTAATTAATATCTGAATGGATTACTGTACAAATTTTTGACGATAGTACACAGGTCTACAAGTCCCAGCTGACCAGTCATATGTATTTGCCTTTGCAGGATTTGGCCGTGGTGGAGCAGAAAGTCACTCTTACAAATAAAGTATAGGTAAGTGCACAGTTCCAGTGCATATTCAGGCCTTGGTACTTTGTTCCAGTTCTTTGTTTTTGTATATGTGTATATTTATAGGAGTAGGGATAAAGGGTTGGAAAAGCTCGAAACGTTGCTTAGCTTGAGGCACCAATAAAGCAACAATTTTTTCACTATAATCGGAGTGCTGCTGAAGTATTTTCTTGTATCTTTAGATTACTGTTAGGTAGAGTTCTCTGTTACATATGAGAGGGATGAGGTGTCCCCTTCTAGGAAAAGTCAAGTTTATAAAAGGTGGGCGGTAGCCTAGTTCCACCTCTTTGGATTCCACTTATGAGGGAGATGGAGATGAGAGGCAAGGGAACCCTCAATGATAATGGGGTAAGAAAAATACCAAACAATGGATGCATCTGCACTAGTGTAGGGGGTTTTATTTACAAGTTAAAAGCTTTGGTCTCACAGGCTGGTCCTCACCTACTGTACTTTAGCTTATATGGGGGGTATCTCCAAGGCCCAGCTTGCATTTTAAAGGCCACTATTAAAGGGAACAGAGAGTAAATTAATGTATTTAATGGAGCACATAGTACGCATATATATTACATTGTATTAACATTGTGCATGTACTTTCATTGTTCCTAGGTCTGAAACTCAACACAGAATAGAGGAAAGATACCTACTAGCAAAATATTTTGTTTTAACCTGCCTTATTACCATTCAGAACTATCTCTATGAGCACTGTATGTAATTGACTTGAGAAATGGTGCTATTCAGACTACCAGATGCACTGCTATGAGTGCCTCGTAAGGGAAACATTTATAAACTTGGTCATTTTGTTCTAATACCACTGATCTAACAGCACTAAAATAAATATGAAACGCCTTTTCCATCAAAAAAATGAAATAAAATAGCATTGCAAGCAGGTGTATATTATGTTTACTAAATAAATGTAAAAGAATGAATACAAATGTATACCGAGTGGTCTGTTTCTTTGAATCTGCGTAAAATTCGGTACTGTGCTACAAGGATTATTTAACTAAAACAGTACAACAGTTTTAAAATATTTAACACAATGAAAAATAATTGAAAGTTGGAATGTATTTCATTAGTTGGAAAGTTTTAGTGACTTTTTTTGTTATGCAACTTCTTTGCTTCTTCTGAAAACCCAGTGGGATCCTATTGACATGTTCCATTGGGCGCCGGCTAGGTTAGACAGGGCCATTACTTATAGGTTACTACAGAGGTTAGTTTCCTATAGTGTTTAATTACTGTAGCCAATTTGCTGAGAATGCAGTCATTTAAAGGACCAGTAACATCAAAAAATGAAATTGTTTTAAAGTAATAAAAATATAATGCAGTGTTGCCCTGCGCTAGTAAAACTGCTGTGTTTGCTTCAGAAGCACTACTATTGTTTATATAAATAAGCTGCTGTGTAGCCATGGGGGCAGCAATTCAAAGGAGTAAAGGCTAAAGTTACACAGCAGATAGCAGATAAGCTCTGTAGAACATAATGCTATCTGTTATCCATTATTTAACCTGTACCATATAGCCGTTTTTCAATTTCCACCATTGCTACTCAGCAGCTTGTTGATATGAACTATAGTAGTGTTTCTGAAGCAAACACATCAGTTTTACCAGCGCAGGGCAACACTACATGATATTTTCATTACTTTAAAACACTTTCAGTTTTTGTTGTTACTGGTCCTTTAAGTAACAGATCGGACACGTGTCTACAAGTCAAAGATCTGATTCATATCAGTTTAGAACTGGTTGATGTTTTTACATTAGGAAATTTTAGCCTGATACAGATTAACTTATATACACCACACTGTAGCTTCTACGCTGAGAATAACAACCTAGGTCCAGATTAATGTGACTTTTAAAGCTTCATCCATCTCTTGTCCAGTCTGGGTTAATTGGATAGACAGTTGGACAGACCTTCCCAGATAAACTCTACGGTGACATGACTCCCAGAAATAGAAGAATGACAATCACATTTTCATTCAATGACAATGGGAAACAGGACACCGGTGTATATAATTAGATCAGGAGGGCTAACAAGAGTAACCAAGGTACATTGTGCTCAGGTTACAAGATAAAATAGCTGGATGGCATCATCAAATATATCCAGAAGAAATACAATGTGCAGACAAGAGCAAAATACACAAACTGGCAGATAAAAGGATCCAAGTGGAGCATCTAGGCTGACATGTATCTGTCTGATAATGCTCTGGTATTGTCTTTACTTCAACCTATACTATAAGGTAAAAGGTATGTTTTTATATTATATTTTCTTGGTTAGGCCTTGCAGATCCTGCAAGTACTGTAGGTGGCCAAAAGTAAACCCAGAGTTGCTGCTTTGGGGCCCCAACACACCCCTGGCCCCCCACCCCAGTGGCGAAGGCACACAAGGATCCTCAGCCCTCCCCAGCCAAACCCCTCCCCGCACTTACCTTTTTTCCTGCTCGGGAGGGATGTCCCATGAGGGCTGGGGGCCCACTGGGTTTTTTGCCACTATCCCGCTGGCCCAGTTTGACCTTGAGGGCACCTGCCTGTTTAGTATCTAATTCCAAAACATAGGGCTTTAAGGAAGCTGGTCTGCTCGTTGATGCTAAAATAGCTTTTCCTTTTTACTCTTTGGGAAGGCTTTCCATGTAGGAACATTGTTGGTGGCACTGGTTTCTACCAAGACTGATTCATATTAGCATTCCAATTCATTCCACACTTTGACCACCTTTTCTGATATAGCAACCTTTCTGCTTACATTTACAATTCCATTATTTGTCTTTTTAATTTGGCAGTATGTACAAATAGTCTCCTTATTTATGTATGCCTAGCACAGGTCAGTTGCACATGCAAGACATCCCTTTAGAATATCTCTTTGTACAGCTTCAAACAGCCTTTGTCAGGATTTTCTGGTCTCTGGTCCCCTGGAGGTCTAAACTGTGTTCAGGGCCCCCTTAGTTTATAACAAGGTTAGAGATATAGGAAGACATTGGTTTATCAGTCAGTCATCCACAGTCCCAAGAGCATCTAGGGTAGAAATAGAAGTGTTCTCCCCAAACCCTACTCTAAATGACTTTCAAGATGGGGTTTTAGATATATTTAAGAGAGTAAACTAACAAACTCATACAATTATTCTTTAGTCTGAGCTCCCCACCTGCTCCAGCTTTCAAATGTTCTGTAATGCTACAAATGTATTGTTATTGCTACTTTTTATTACTCCTCTTTCTATCCAGGCCTCTCCTATTCATATTCTAGTCTCTTATTCAAATCATGGCATGGTTGCTAGTGTTATTTGGACCTTAGCAACTAGATTGCTGAATAAAAAAACAAAATAACTCAAAAACCAAAAATAATAAAAAATGGAAACCAATTGTAAATTGTCTCAGAATCTCACTCTCTATATCATACTAAAAGTTAACTTGAAAGTGAACAACCAGTTTAAGAGAAGACCTAGAGGGGCATGATTGTCCCAGTTTCATTTTGTAGTTTCTGGATATTCCTCCTGATTCTTTGGCTGCTAGATCATATCCTCAAGCTGCACTATTGCATAACAATTATCACACATGTTTGTAAGTCTTTAGGTGGAGATAAGAAAGATTCTGGGTTAAAAATAGAGAAACAGTAGCTATGAAAAAGGCAAACACAAACTTGTATTTTTGAAGCAAACACAGGTTCTAGTGTAAAGTATATTTAAGCAATACACAACCACTCCTTTTACAGCAATAATGGCTGTAAATGTTTTAAATGATACTAGAGGCAGCTGCAATAGTCTAAATGCTCCTGGGTACAAACCTAGCAAGCAATCTTTCAATTAGACCTGTAACTTAATATGGAAAGTAAGATTTTTCCAGATGTTATGACTGCTTTAAACCTCCATTGCTCCTTCACCCCTCTTCCTGATAATCCCAATTTTATTGGACAATGGAGAAGTAAAATAAACCAATAACCTGCTGCTAAGAGCCATTGAAATCCCCGTTGCTTTGATGGCAGGATTCCAGTGTAGTTTCTGGATAGTAAACACTGCTAAAAGCCATCAGTTGACACAGGATGTCGACGTATTGGCAAACTATCGTTTCTGTGTATTAAAATTTTATTTCATTGGCTGGATGTGTCTTCCGGACATTTCAGGAAACGACACAAGTGCTCCACAATAGGGATCTCACATATCAACGTTTGTTGTTGGATACAGAAAATCAGTCTGAGGCTCTTCAGTTGAGCCTATACTAAACCTGATGCATAGCCAACATGATGTTTCGGTCCCTACTCAAGAGAAAGGTCCCAGTTTCGGTGAGAAAGGTCCCAGTAGGGACCGAAATGTCACATTGGCTATGCATGCCTTACCAATTATATTCTTTTCACCATTATAAATAACCCTGTGTTCTTTCTGAAACGCAATATATATATATATATATATAGACAAATACAAGATTCCTCTGCACTCAACCCATTATCAATATATTTAAGACAGCGACATTTTGTGCATACTGCTACTGAAAAATGCCTTACCCTTTAAACAAAACAGGGATTGTTTGTCCATATATTGCAATATATTTAAGCTGGCCAACTACGTCAAAGTCATCCCATATCTGGCCAGTCCTATGCTCAATTTTCATCTGATTCATTAAGAATTCTATGGTTTAATTATACATTTTATAAAAGGGACGAATACGTTTTACCTGCAACTTACTAGCTGCTTTCAAAGTAAAACTCCCAAACTGGCTGCCCTTTTATTAGACACCAGTGGGATCACCTGACTATAGTTGGAGGGGGTGGGAGCTACAACATGGAGCTGGTCACTGCTCCTGTATAACTATAACAAACAGGGGAAAGTTGTGCTCACCACTAGTTTTTAAAATCATTAGGTGGGGGTGCAATGAGGGTGTGACCACACAAAACATATAGACAAATACAAGATTCCTCTGCACTCAACCCATTATCAATATATTTAAGACAGCGACATTTTGTGCATACTGCTACTAGTTTAAAAACTAGTGGTGAGCACAACTTTCCCCTGTTTGTTATAGTTATACAGGAGCAGTGACCAGCTCCATGTTGTAGCTCCCACCCCCTCCAACTATAGTCAGGTGATCCCACTGGTGTCTAATAAAAGGGCAGCCAAGTTTGGGAGTTTTACTTTGAAAGCAGCAAGTAAGTTGCAGGTAAAACGTATTCGTCCCTTTTATAAAATGTATAATGAAACCATAGAATTCTTAATGAATCAGATGAAAATTGAGCATAGGACTGGCCAGATATGGGATGACTTTGACGTAGTTGGCCAGCTTAAATATATTGCAATATATGGACAGACAATCCCTGTTTAAAGGGTAAGGCATTTTTCAATAGCAGTATGCACAAAATGTCGCTGTCTTAAATATATTGATAATGGGTTGAGTGCAGAGGAATCTTGTATTTGTCTATATGTTTTTGTGGTCACACCCTCATTGCACCCCCCGCCTAATGATTTTAAAAACTAGTGGTGAGCACAACTTTCCCCTGTTTGTTATATATATATATATATATATATATAAACAAGCAGATCTCCCTGTGTATGGCCTTAACACAAGATAACAGCTGCCTGGTAGATCTAAGAGCAGCACTCGATAGTAAAATCCAGGTCCCACTGTGACACATTCAGTTACATTGAGTAGGAGAAACAACAGCCTGCCAGAGAGCAGTTCCATCCTAAAGTGCTGGCTCTTTCTGAAAGCACATGACCAGGCAAAATGACCTGAGATGGCTGCCTACACACCAATATTACAACTAAAAATAAATAGTGGGCATACCTTGAGGCTCTGCTCCCCCCCCCCCCCCATGCAAGTCTTGCAGAACTGGGCACTGACAGATAGATGTGGAAAAAATGATTCTGGAAAACTGTAGGGGAAATGGAGAGTTGCTGTTTTCACTTTACACTATTTAAATAAATGAGCCCTAGAAGGTTTATTTTATGTCACTGTAAGATTAATGCCACACAGTTTTTCTATCATGCTCTGTCTCCATGAAAAATGTATCTGAACGATCAGATCAATTAGTAATTCAACTAGTTTTTCAGTGATCAGAAAATTTCAATAGTGTTCCATCCTTGATCCTGGCTCAAAATTCTCTGATATAATGTTTAAGATGGGGATCGCCATACCTGTGAAACACATTCAAATGTAAAAATAGTTCAGTTGTGAAAAAGTTTCCTAGGGGTGCCACATAAGGGATGTGGCAGATTAAGGACATTTGAGGCCCCTAGGCAACACTTTGCACAGGGCCCCCTTCTAGGGCAGGGCGCCATGTTTCTTTAAAAAAAGCCGACCGTCGTGTAAATACGCTAGTGGTTTAAAGCTTAGGCAATGATGCTAGCATATTTACGCGGTGGTCAGCTTTTTTAAAAACTGTGGTGCGCGCCATGCCTAAAACACTGCGAAGATCTGCAATTAACTTCCGAATTATTTGGAATTATTCTGCATAATTACTCTGCATAGATCTGCAATTAACTTTCGAATTATTTGTGCCCCCCACCCCTGTGCCTTGCTCTAGCTAGCTGACTGCAGTATCCGACGTGCTGCGCCAAAACGCAGGCGCCAAATCGGATGCGATGGAAGACAAGGTAAGCAACAGGAACGAAGCAAAGACCCAAAGAAGAAGGCAGACAGTGTCAAGGTTGCATCTGCTCTGCCTGCGTCTGACCGTGTGTGCACGAAAGCGCGCTGCGATCAACTCTCTTAAGCCTTCGGCACATACCAGTGATGTCACTGTTGAGCGCCTTCCAAAGAAGATAGTCAGCCCGGGCAGGCTTAGAGAGTTTGGGTTGGATACACTTGCATACACGCAGAGATGCACACCTGCCTGCGGCTGCCTTCAGTACCACTGCCTTGCTGCCGAAACATATCTCCTAGTCCCAGCAAGCCTGGGGGGGGCAGATCTGGTTAATTTTTTAAATAGAAAAATTTCAGTAGAAAACCCCTGGGCCCCTACCACTAATGGGCCCCAAGGCTATAGCCTAGGCGTTAATCCCCCCCTGGATGTGATTGGCTATGTGGACTGGCAGCCTATAGGACACTCTATTTCTCAGTACACCTGATTGTTATGCAACTAAAACTTGCCTCCAAGCCAATAATTCAAAAATAATCACCTGCTTTGAAGCCACTGGGAGCAACATCCAAGGGGTTTTTGAGGAACATGTTGCTCACGAGCCACTGGTTGATGAACTCATTGAGAGGCCTGTTACTGAACAAACTTAACTATACCTGTTTGAATATATTCATTCAGTGAATAAGGTTGTTTAAATAGGAATTGTGCGAGGCAACAGAACAGAGATGTCCAACTCCAACCTGAAAGACGTTTACAGGTCCAGACAAAGCATATACCGTCTTGACTACAGGTGGGCCTTTAGTAATTCAGACATTTTGGCAGTTCTTAATTTAGGCTAATCACATTACCTGCCCAGTTCAGGCTCTTCGGGTTTTTGAATCGCTCCCTTGCTGCTCCGCCTGTACTCTGCCCCAAGGATCGGTCTGAAAAGTCCTGCTCAACAGCTGTTTATTTTAAAGGTTCACCGGTTTTATGTCCTGACTGTGCAGCTGTTATCAATCTAAAGGTGCTTCTAACGCTGAGGCCTGTTCTGATGTATTCTGTCTTTGATACCTAATTTGGGAAATGGCATTGCACTCATGTAAATAGTCTATTCTTGTATAAGAAACTGTCATTTGACATCTTCAGATATCATTACCTATTTAAATATTTTCCTCGTTCCTTGTTAAATCTTCACATACATGGACTTTGCATCATCTGTTTTCTGAGAAGGCTTCGAAAACAGATTTTCTTTGTACTCCTGGCCAAAATATGTACTCTTACTCTAGTGTGTTGTGCACAGCTGGATGTTATAAGTACATATGTATACATACAACTGTATCTAACATTTCTCCAACATTTGTCTGTGTATGATAACTCAAGAACTCTCATTAGGGTCTTTAAGAAACAAGTATAGCAGTTCTGTGTGCCGATCAACCTCGGTATGAAGGCACTCTAGCGTAAGCCGGCCTTCAGCAGAGACCAAAACATGCATCACAGCCAGAGCTAATGCTTGCGTGTGGCTGAATTGCGGAACGTGAGGTCTTTTTATTTAAGATGAATGTGAACGTAATACTATATTTTTGGGTGGCTTAGAACTTTTTCAGAGGGAGAATCTAAGACACCCAGAACTTTATTATTTTTAAGTTCATAGTGCAAGATTGTTATCCATTTTCCAGAAACGCATTATCCAGAAATCTCTGAATTGTGGATAGCCATCTACCATAGAATGCAATTTTTTCCGAATACACCCCAACTTCACAAAAAAATTTGCAGGAAGGTATAAACTACTGACACACACACCTTTCAATCCATTTCCCACCTACATTGTAACATAGAAAGTAGGTTGAAAAAAGACACACATCCATCAAGTTCAACCTGTTTTACTTTTTTTTTTTACCTGCCTATCTGCCATTTTTGAATGATGTCAATGTATTCATATATCACTCAAAAATATCACCATTAAAAATATCAAAAATATCCCCATTATCACTTGCACAGTGTTGAGCTGCTCTGGACTTTCCATATTTGAAATGAACAATTGTTAAGCAACTATCCCACACAATTGTTGCCAGTGTGAAGCATGGCTAGAACAAGGGATTGAGTCTATGGCTACTTCAAGGGATACTGTCATGGAAAAACATCAGTTGATAGTGCTACTCCAGCAGACTTCTGCTCAGATTTCTTTATATTCAATTTTGAAATCTGACATGGGGCTAGACATATTGTCAGATTCCCAGCTTCCCCCAATCATGTGACTTGTGCCTGCACCTTAGGATGGAACTACTTTCTGGCAGGCTGTTATTTCTCCTACTTAATGTAACTGAATCAGTCTCAGTGGGACTTGGCATTTACTATTGAGAGCTGTTCTGAGATCTACCAGATGTCAGGACTGCCGGAAGCACCTGACAGCGCTGCTTACCTTCCCAGCGGTCGCAATGAAAATCCAAGATGGCGGCCCCCATGCTGAACACATGGGTGCGGTGTCGCTGCATGATGACGTCATCGCTTGTGCCCGGATTTTGTAATAAAAGGGTGCTCTGGTTGCTGAAACCCTGCCCAATTATAGGTCTTCAATCCTGTGAGTACCTGGGTGTATTATTGTCTGTCTGATTCCTGGTTTTGATTCCTACTAACGATTGTGCCTGATTCGTATTTGTGCTGCATACTTGGACTTTAACCCTTTTGGGCTTCCTCCTCGGTCCTCACTACTCCTTCTGGGAGCCGATAGGCCTTCTGACACCAGCTGTTATCTTGTGTTAGGGAGCTGCTATCTGGTTACCTTCCCACTGTTCTGTTGTTAGGCTGCTGGGGGGGTGATATCACTCCAACTTGCAGTACAGCAGTAAAGAGTGACTGAAGTTTATCAGAGCACAAGTCACATGACGGGGGGCAGCTGGGAAACTGACAATATGTCTAGCCCCATGTCAGATTTGAAAATTGCTCTTTTTTAAAATGGATTTCAGTGCAGAATTCTGCTGGAGCAGGACTATTAACTGATGTGTTTTGAAAAAAACATGTTTTCCCATGAAAGTATCTCTTTAAGTATAAAGATGTCATATGAGTGCGGACTTAATGCTCCAATCAAATGTTGAGTTCAGTGCCTAATGCAGAATTAGCAGAGGCCAAGCATATTGTGTGCTGGGGGCAGGTCTGGATTTGTGGAAAGGCCACCAAGGTCCGGGCCTAGGTCAGCAGGATTTTAGGGGGCAGCATGAAGCCCAACCACATCCGGAAGCTCTGGGGCTGATCATGAGATACAATAATTTTTTTAAATTCCCACTACTCAATGCTCCCGACCTGATGATTAAAATTTGTGCATGTGCACAAATTAAGGGGAGGAGACAGGGGTGACAAATGGCAGCGGGCCTAGGAGCGCCCGTTTTGTAAATCCAGCCCTGGCTGGGGGGTATAATACACTGAATTCAGATTTATCCAATGACTTAAAAAGGGCTAATCTCTCACTAAAGAGGCTGCACTATGTAATGCAGTCCATGTGTTTAACATTTCATAATATGGCATCAAGAACAAATATGGGCTTAAAAGGAGGCGACTCCCTGGTGGCTTTTGGGATATTCAGCAGGCCTGTGGACATCACACATGATTCCTACAGATCCCAGTCCCTCCACGTATTTATACAGAAGAGTACCTCTCAAGAAAAGCAGTGCTCAGCATCCTGCCTACCCTTGCTGGACCATTGCCAGAACTGCTTCTATATATTAAACATTCCACAAAGTCAGATAGGTTGCACTCTGCAGCATCTGTTTTCATCCCGTATCATCTACACGCAACAATGCAATTCTCCAAGCAGAAAACAAGGAAGGGGGTTTGCACCTGTGAAATCAGATTAATGCCAAGAAAAATAACCTATACAACAAAGTTCCAAAGCTGGAATATCCTCCCCACTTAGAAGCTCTTATGTTGTAACCACTCACCAGAACTTCACTGGTAATGATTCCATCATTGCATCCAGGGTGTTTGGCCTTTTGACCGTCATGATGTTCTCAGGGAGAACCGTTGCAGTCCAATCATTTCTCTTCCCGCTGACAAGCATGGGAAATGATCTGCTTATTGTAGGGCACAACCGAGGGGCACAGCTCAGAAACACTAAACTATTGCTTGGACCATACCATCTTGCAGTCATCTCCTGTTGGGATATGTCTTTTACATTGCTGTAAAGAGTTTGCTCGAAACACTTGACTATAACCGAGATTAAATTCCAAAATCTGTAGTTATTTCAATGGAAAAAGGAACACCCATCTTTCTTTTGTGTATGTATTAGTTGGCACCCTATGAAGAAATTCTTTACGTAGCCGCTGGATGACTTTGTATCCCCTAGTAACATCCCACAATCTATTGTAACTCGGCTGTCCAGACGTCTGGCCGTTCTTCACTGCAGCTCACATTGAATTCATGTAGCCTCCATCCCATGATTTACTCATTTTTACTCATTTGAGTCATTTTACTTGCTCATACTGCTCCATTCTAAAAAAATTAATGAATATATATATATATATATATATATATATATATATATATATATTAAAATGTACAAAAAATATATACTGTTACCTTAGTTACAGCTGTTAAGTACAAACATTGTCTTTCAACATAACCAGAAAGGAATTACTTAACGAGGGAATCCCCTAGAATCTAAATTCCCTCTGTTTTTGGCTGTTTTCTTCCTCTTTAAAAGAGGAAACATCCCTCATTACCCTTCTAGTGTGCAGCAGGAAAATCCCACATGAGGGGTGAAGCCTAAATTTCTCCAACTGCAGCATCCGACAGTTTATTCCCTCCTTTATATTTATCCAGTGAAATTATTAAGATATAAATATATATCTACTTCCCTCTTGCTCTGTCTTCCTTTGTTTCTGCGAAATTGTTATTGACATAGCTTGCATTCTCACTTTTGCCTAAGATGCCATGGTAGCTGGCTGGCAACAGCCCACAGGTTTCCTCCAGTAGCTGCTTGGTGTATAATCTCCTTAAAAGAAGGGTTTTGGTTTGACATTGCTGAAGGAGCACCTAGTCAGGGGCATGACTACAGAGGAAGCAGACCCTGTGGCTGCAGGGTATCCAGGAGGTATAGGGGCCCAATGAGGCCCTAATTCATATACGGTTTCAATAAATATTAGTAAAACAGTTTAATCTCTAGACATTTTGTGGGCCTGAAAAATAGTTTGCTGTGGTGCCCAGTAATATCCAGTTACATCACTGCACCCAGTCAAACATGACAAGTATTGGAATACTCCAAGCATAGCAGTACCATACCATCAAACAAACTGTCTAGTGGAACATTGCCTGTCCAGATTATAAGGAATATAAAACCTTGGACAAGACACAGTCCTGATTGACAAGACATTCATGGGCTACTGCATCATTATCCAGACCCCTGATATCATGAGCTGCTGTTAAACATCATGGCTCCACCACCCTGTCGTGGCCCCTAAATGTAACGGTACTCCAATGACGCTCCATCAAGCAATCTGAGCACCATTTACAAAGTTTGGCACTATGTTGTATATTGGAAATGTTGTATTGAGGGTTAAAAAAAAAACAAAAGAATGAATTGCAATGTTTCTTTGCACCAAAGGCTTTGCCCATTAGTAAAAGGAGCCTGTATATCCAGACATAGCACGGCCTGAAGAAACCCCCCTGATTTTGTTCACAGTGAGATACAGTCTATATTGTATGAAACATTGTCACAATATATATATTTCCTGCACTAGAACGATACACCACAAGTATGTTACAGTATTGTATCCCTTTCATTGATGCAGGTATGGGATCTGCTATCCAGAATGTTTGGGACCTGGCGTTCTCTGGATAAGCGTCTTTCCATAATTTGGATCTCTGTACCTAAGGGGTAATGTCACACTGTGAAATTCGGGGAGATTTAGTCGCCCAGCGACTAATCACCTTTTCTTTGGGGTGACTAATCTCCCGAACTGCTTCCGCCTGCTAGAATGAAAAAACGCCTGCGGCATGGCACTCGCGGCACTTCGTTTTCCAAAGCTGCCCAAAGAATCCTCATAAGGCAACTTCGGACGACTTCGGAAAACGAAGCTCCGCGAGTGCCATGCCGTAGGCGTTTTTTCATTCTAGCAGGGGGAAGCAGTTTGGGGAGATTAGTCGCCCCCAAAGAAGAGGCAATTAGTCGCCAGGCGACTAAATCTCCCCGAATCTCTAGGTGTGACTTAACCCTAACTCTGCTAAAATGCATTTATGCATTTAAAGGAACAGTAACACAAAAAAATTAAAGTGTCCTAAACTAATCAAAATATAATGTACTATTGCAATGCGCTGATAAAACTGGTGTGTTTGCTTCAGAAACATATCTATAGTTTATATAAACAGGCTGCTGTGTAGTCATCGGGGCAGCCATTCAAAGCTGAAAAAGGAGAAAAGGCACAGGATACACAGCAGATAACAGATAAGCTCTGTAGTATACAATGGGATTCTTCAGAATGTATCTGTTATCTCCTCTGTATCCTGTGCTTGAATGGCTGCCCCCATGGCTACACAGCAGCTTGTTTATATAAACTATAGTTGTTTTTCTGAAGTAAATACACCATAATTATTTAATTATTCAATGATTTTAATTAAAAAATGGAAGATAACCTTCCCAAAATTCTGAGCTTGATGAATTTATGAATAACAGATCTTATACCTGTATACAATCTATTTCTTACTATTTAGTTTTGTTTTTGTATCAGCTAATATCAGAAACACTTGAGATTTGTGACCCAGACTATATAAATGAACCCCATTTTAAAGGGGGAACATAGATTAACCTGTATGAATAATTGTGTTCTTAAGTCAGTGCTGTTCAATAGAAACACAGAGCAGTAATGGTTTATTGTGCATTTCTGTGTTTGGATGATTAAGGGGAAAAAGGCTTCAGTCCGTAGGAAAGGAAAGTATTTGGCTGAAAAGATCAGGGTTTCTAAAAAAAAAAAGAGTTAATTGTAGCAAAGAAGCTCTCATGCTGTGTAACATCTGTATAGCAGAGCAGCTGATAAACATCTGACTCCACTGACTGCCTTACACTCATGGGACATGGAAGCAAATATATGTTTTTTCACTCAATAGTGTCCAACTCATGAAAGCCTGAGAAATATTAGAGAAGGTTTACAAAAAAAATATACAGTGAGAGAAGAGCTAATCCAGTTACATGGTGCTAATTTGTTACATGCCGTCCCAGTTCAAAGGCCAGTACATTTTTGGATAATGCCTATAGTATTTGCTCCCCCAAAACACTCCTGGAAGCTTGGCCCGAGGAGCAATTTGGGGTGAACTTTTATCTGAACACAAAAATAGAAACAGTGTGAGGTTCCCAAACATTTTAAATGATTTAAAAGTACAAAATAATTTATTAGGACATGAAAAAATGGCCTAACGCGTTTCGTGCCTTTTGAGGCACTTTCGTATAGGCTCGTTTTTTTGCTTTTATCTGCAGCACTATACATTACGGGATCTTTGGGGTGAACTTTTATCTGAACACAAAAATAGAAACAGTGTGAGGTTCCCAAAAATTTTTAATGATTTAAAAGTACAAAATAATTTATTAGGACATGAAAAAATGGCCTAACGTATTTCGTGCCTTTTGAGGCACTTCCTTATAGGCTAATTTTTTTGCTTTTATCCGCAGCCCTATATATTACGGGATCTTTGATTGGATACAGAAACAGCAATGTTTGCATATCTCTCTAACCTTATTATGAGCTATTGGGGCGCCCGATCACCTGACCCAATGTTGGCCTACAAAGAGGGACTTAAACTGACAAAAAGCAGAATACATCTACTTTAGGACTTTACCCCGAATATAATGCTGTATGGTAATGTATAAAGCAGTAATGTGCCGCCTTTAGAATGTATAATAGAATTCCAAACCAGACTTCTTTATTTCGATGTAAACGCTGGTGTTAGGAGTAAAGCCTTTGCACTACTGTTAATCATGAGTAAAAAATGCAGAGGAACAAATGTCCTATTTACAGAGATAGAATATGTTTGAAATGTGAGAAGGCATATGCCTTTATGCCATTCCATGTAGATACATGCAAGGTTATGCCTTCTGAAAGAATGTGGATCAATTAAGAAGTCTGTCTAACACAGAGAGCCTTGTTTATTACTCGCTGAAACAAGTCCATGCAAATTTATCCATCTTACACCATCATATTAAAATTCTTGCCCCTTTGTCATTGTGGTACCTAGAATCCATACTCCCTTCCCACATATTAATTGTACATAGGTGCAAACATAGTGTGAGGAATGCTATAAGTGGAACCTTGTACTTTATATCTACCACTGACCAGGCATAAAGCTCAAGAACAAGTGCACCGTTGATGCTGTAATTCTGGGGGGGGAAAAACGAGAAGCATGATGGGTTACAATGCTGTTTACTCTGTGCTGCTTCTCATCCATTCTTAGTAAATGAACCCCTTAAGTGAACACTAACACCAGAAAATAAAAGTATTTTAAATTGATGAAAATATCCTGTTGCCCTGCACTGGTAAAACTGATGTGTTTGCTTCAGAAACACTACTATAGTTCATATAAATAAGCTGCTGTGTAGCAATGGGGGAAATTGAAAAAAGCCTATATGGCACAGGATAAATAGTGGATAACAGATAACACCATTATGTTCTACATAGCTTATCTGCTGTGTGACCTGAGCCTTTTCTCCTTTGAATGGCTGCCACCATTGCTACACAGCAGCTTATATATTTTTATTACTTTAAAACACTTTCATTTTTTGATGTTACTGTTCCTTTAAGGTAGCCATAGCCATAGACATGATTGTATGCTATTCGGTGCATGTATGGTGGAAGACAATATTTGAATATTAAAGCACCCGGACATTGACCAGTGTTTACTGCTGAATAGTCAGATAAATGTAGAATTCTATTGTTTTTACCTGTTTATCTGACGACTCAGCTCTAAGGGGCCCATTTACTAAGGGTCGAAGTGAATTTTCGAATTCAAAAACTTAGAATTTCAAAGTAATTTTTTTGGTACTTCGACCATCGAATAGGCTAAATTTGACTTCGACTGGAATTGGAAAAACTTCGAATATTCAACTTTTCGAAAATCGAAGTACTGTCTCTTTAAAAACTTTGACTTTGCCACCTTAAACCTGCCAAATTGCTATGTTAGCTTATGGGGACCTCCTAGAACCTATAGCCAACATTTGGCTTCGTCAAAGTTTTTTTTTTTTTGGAAAATCGTTTGTTCGATCGATTACATCGTTCGAAACGAAGGATTTCATTGATCGATCGAACGAGTTTACTTCGATCGAATATGCCCATATTCGATCAAAAAAAACTTCAACTTCGAATGCCGAACTACTGCAATTCGATGGTCGAATTTCGAAGTTTTTTAGTGTCTAAGATGGTTCCAAGCACCTCTTTGCACTCAGACATGTGTTTATCTCCCTTAAGCTGGCCATAGATGCAAAGATCCGATCGTACGAATCATCGTACGATCGGACTTTCCCATCTCCCGACCCTCCACTAACCATTCAGATCAAAGTCTTACCAGTCAGATTAGTTAAAGAACAGATCAGCAATGTTCTGCCCCTGACAGCAATCGTACGATATCTATGTCCAACCAAAGCTAGTGACAGTCTCCCTCTGAAAATCGTAAGATCGGCAATACATGCAGAGATATTATCGGCAGCCGACAGAAATTTTCTAACCTGTCCGATCGACCAAACGACCGATCTCCGCCGGACGAAAAATGTCGGGACTCTCCACACACGGTCCGAAAATCGTACGAATCCTCGATTCGTACGATCAGATCTTTGTGTCTATGGCCAGCTTTAGACTGGGTGAGATATCACTGCCAGCACCTCCTCCTATATGGCATGACATGGAGCAACACTGCAGACCTAAATGTCCCTTTTTTAACACCTAAATGGTTGGTTATGTCTTGGGTCATTGGCAGTTTATACAGTATGTAGGTCTTACCTTGCATGATATTTTTCCATGCGCCATGACATTACCTGTTTATGGACTGCCTTGGATTTCCCACTTTCCCTTACCTTTTTTGTTAAAGAAGCTACAACACATATGCACTGCATACAGTACTTAATGGAGCTGTAACACATATGCAGTGCATAGTTTATTCAGGCCTCTTCTATCCATATCCCAGTATCTTATTCACATCAATGCATGGTTGCTAGGATAATTTGGACCCTAGCTACCAATTGCAAACTGGAGAGCTGCTGAATAAAAAGTTAAATAACTAAAAAAAATCTCTATATATATCCCTCTCTACATCATATTAAAAGTTATCTCAAAGGTGAACAACCCCTTTAATGGAGTTTCCGCACCTATGCAGTGCTCAGTTAATGGAGCTGCAACACATATGCAGTGCATTGTTAATGGAGCTACGACACATATGCAGTGCACAGTCAATGGAGCTGCAACACATATGTAGTGCATTCTTTATGGAGCTACGACACATATGCAGTGCTCAGTTAATGGAGCTGCAACATATATGCATTGCTCAGTTAATGGAGCTACGACACATATGCATTGCTCAGTTAATGGAGCTACGACACATATGCAGTGCATTGTTAATGGAGCTACGACACATATGCAGTGCTCAGTTAATGGAGCTACGACACATATGCAGTGCTCAGTTAATGGAGCTGCAACATATATGCAGTGCTCAGTTAATGGAGCTGCAACACATATGCAGTGCTCAGTTAATGGAGCTACGACACATATGCAGTGCATTGTTAATGGAGCTACGACACATATGCAGTGCATTGTTTTGCATTTTCATGTCAAAATCCACTTTGTTTGTCTACACACAGACCAAATGCCATGCCTATGTAGAAAACACAGATAGACAAAAGCTCAGCCCAGCTCTACCATCATTCATAAGTGACCAATGGGGAGATCTGCTATTTTAATCATCTCTACATAGTAGAATCACCAAAATGTCCCATGACCCTGGTTGCCCCTTTGCTTTAATTAACATCCCATAAAAACATTTACAAAATTAATACATTTAGGCACTAAAAACATTTAGTTTACTCTATATTTATACATATATGTACAAGCTGTTTTATATCTCTATTAAAGGAAAGTTATCTGAATTTCTCTGTAACTTTACTGGATCCAAGAGAGGCCAAGTCTGAAAATAGTCCAGTCCTTTGGGAATATTTTCTTAGAATGGGAAGTACAAACTCCAGCTCAGTATTACTTCTCCTCTAAGAAAGTTCCTAAAGTGTAAAAAGCAGAAAACATTATTATTGACTTTTGTGAAGTAGATTGTATCCCATCACTCGGAAGGGACAGTGGTTTGGTAAATCCTGCTTTAAATTGCTCTGGGGGCTCATAATCTGCCAAATTAGCATTGAGAATACATACTGTACAAAGCTTTAATTTATACCCCCATGGAACAAGAGGGCAGTAAATTCACAAAACAGGTGTTCATTTTACTGTGGTGTAGTAGTAACCCATGGGAAGTCTCTTTCTCTAGTACAAGTGAAAGAGAATTGGGTTAGTCTGTAAAATACAGAGCAACACCAATACCTGTCACTGCAGAGATGTTTCAGGATATACAGCACTAGTTATATAATGATAAGTAAGCATGAGAGAGTATTAAATGGGAGTTGATATCATTAAATATGAATGCATTCAAATAAAATGCATGGAAATACAGATAAGAGTAACTTTGATAACCAAAACTGAGAGAGAGTGAGAACAAGAGCTTACATTCTTATATCCCCACCTCATGCACACACACACAAACATAAAATGGTTAATAAGGCAACCAGTCTACTTGTATTTGTCAAGCTATGTCAGAAAACAAGAGGCATATAGATAGACTGGAGAACTGAACCAAGCACCAAAAGACAGTAAGTCACTGCTTATTGGCATGCCTGAATTTGTAGCGAGACAACAAAGGCCCGGGCCTTAGGCGGCACAATTTCTGGGGCAGCATGCCACTCAATTTGCCAATGCAAATTCCTTAATGGGTGCACGACAGGGGAAGTGTGCGTTCGCGCATGTTCGCACCGGGGGGCGGGGTGGAAGGACCCTGGCCCGCCTAAGGGCACCGCAAAAAGAAATCCATGGACTAAGTGCCTAAGTTACGTAGATTTAAACACTGGTTTGGGGAATGTGATGTACACTTGACAAAGGGCACGCTGGCCGAAACATGAAGTGTTGGTGCATTACTAATTTAATGAATTTTGCAGTATAGCTCTGCCTCTTCCAATTTTACTTTTATGTTGCTGAACAGTTGGTGTGTCGAAAGGAGCACAGGAGGATTGTTATAAGAGGATCAAATTTTTTGCCAGTAGTGGTAGTATTACAATTCAAATTTGGTGCAAACTCTGAGTTAGTCAGCGACTTGAAGAGGGGTCACATGAGACATAACTGTTCAGTGAGTTTGCAATTGATCCTCAGCATTCAGCTCAGATTCAAAAGCAACAGTTATGACCCCTGTGCCCCCCTCAAGTCACTGATTGGTTACTGCCTGGTAACCAATCAGTGGAAACCAAGAGAGCTGAAAAGCAGGAAGTAGTGTTCTGGCTATTATGTTACACATCCAGTCACTCCAGCCTTTATACATTACATTTTTGGCTAACTAACAATATTAGAAACATTTTTTATTTTGCTCATACAATCTATTTACCCAGTTTTTATTTTTACCCTGAACAATTCCTAAAACACTATTTTTCGATCACACTAGTACATAAACATAGTATAATCACTCCACTTTCTTCCTCTATTATAGGATATTTTACATTCACATTATCATTATCCTTTATTTAAATAGCATCAACATATTCTGCTGCACTTGGCAGAGATTTTACATCATTTACATCAATTCCTGACCCAGTGGAACAATTTTTTCCAGTGAAGCTTACAATCTAAGGCCCCTATCCCACACAACACATAACATCACAATTAACCTTCCAGTATATTTTTTGGAGGAAAGTCACACAATAGGGAGAGTATAAAAACTCCTTGCAGATACTACCCAGGGGCGCTGCACTATTGTAGAAACTTGGCTCAGGCGGCAGCACCTACCAGCTTACCAGCTGTTCCTGGTACCTTTAAAGGAGAACTCAACCACCCTCCTACCATAAGCCCCCCCTCCCCAAACTTCCAGGTGTTGCCCCTTCTCCCTCCCCGCAATACGCTTTAGTGTTAAAAAAAACTTAAAAAATTATCACCAATACTTCAATACTTCAACACTACTTCAGAAGAGGACCCAAAGAAATCTGAAGAGGACCCGAAAAAATCCAAAGATCCAGAAGATTGCACCCACAATCTCTGCTGCACTTACTCTGCACTGATAGTTGAGAAATATTTTATTGACATTTTCAGGGGTATTGAAGTATGCTGGGGGGGTAGCAGGGAGGGACTATGGTAGGAGCTTTTCTTTATTGGGGGGTTGAGTTCTCCTTTAAATGCAGAGAAGTGCAGAGGAACTCCCGGTCGCCATCTTGCAGATCTTCATGTAGTCTTTGGTTCTCAATGCCGTTGTGCGCATATACAGTTGAAGACGATTCCTGACTTGGCCCAACTGCGCTTGCACCACCAGACTTCGGCAAAGGTTTTTTTTTTTTTTTACACTAAAGCACATTACGGGGAGGAAGAGGGGAAGGGCTTATGGTAGGGGGAAACTGGAAATTAGGCTTTCCAATGGAAGCTTAGGGGGGCTTATGGTAGGGGGAAACTAGAAATTAAAATTAGACTTTCCAATGCAAGAGAAGGCAATTGCTCTCTCTGCACTATGGATGTGTTCCCCCCCCCCCCCCCGGACCACCTCCTGCACCTCAGGAGGCTCCTGCATTAGAAACAGTTCTGATACTGCCCTTTCTGGAATCGAACCTAGGACCCTAATGTAGGGTTGCCTGCTTGTGGAGTGTATCATACTGGCCAGGCTGGTTTATGAAGAGGAAGGTCCATGTTGTATGGGGCAGAGTTGTGACACAAACTGGGTGGGTTCCTGACATCATTGTCCAAATCAGAGTTGAATTTAGTGAGTAGGATGGGCGTCTGTGGGATAGAAGGGGAGCTGGGAGAGGGGATTGGATGCATGCCAGGGAGGTTCAGAGGCATGCCGAGTGCAGAGTAGTTCTCCATACAAATTTGCTGGCAAGTACATAGTTGGTAAATTTATAATACTGACACCATTATGGCAGGTATTTTACCAGTTAGACCAGTGAAATTCCAGACAGTTGTCAAACTTGCCATAATGCTGCAAGGCACCAATGTGTCACAATACAAAAACTAGGGTAGCAAGTCAGTGCAAGCATTTTTTTTTCTCCACATCTGAATATGATCTAAAAGGGACACATCAGAAATCTTGGGACCCCCAAATAAATTGTTAAACCCTCCTCCCCCCTGTTACCAGTGCATTGGGCCAATATTGCCTTGTCTGCCTGTTGTATGTGGGAGGGTCTGGACAGCTGATATTGCTAGTTAAAAAAAAAAGATTAAAAAAAAAGCATTGCTGTGAGCCCCAAGCATAAAATGCGTTAGGCCACATAGAGCAGAAACAGATGCCCCCCACGCCCTATGGCAGTCCTTTGATCAACCACCTCTTATATTGCTTATTTCAAGGGTTTCAGGTGCTCTTGGCTATTTGACATCAGTAATAGTGTTTATTGCATGTGAGCACAGTTTATGCCTCGGCTCTCCCCAACGGCTTCCCTTTTATTATCAGAATCTTATTCCGAATAAACTTGAAATGTGCTTGCCGCAAGGACGTGAAAAGGTTGTGGAATGGTTTATCCATTACCAATGACTAATGGGTGTTCCTCATTGTCCATTGAAGAAAGGAAGCCTCCCAGAGAACATCTGGAGATCCATTCACTGGCTAACCTAGGAATTGCACATCCGCACAAACATTACATGGATTCACGTCCATTCAACATTACACTCGGTCAAATTGTTCTCTGAAGACAGTACAGAGTATCCTGCCGGGGGCCAACAGGAGGCCTTCAACCTTTTGCAATACACATTTGTCTTAAAGGGGAATTGAAAATGCTTTGTGTGTTTAAAAAGTAAGGATTATCCACCTCAGACTGACACAAGCAGAAACTGTTGACTCTGGTAACCATGACAACTTCACTGCTTAGGTCTCCGGGCTTCCTGCCCTCCATCCTGTGTAGAACAGACTTCTGCAATTCTTTTAAAAAGACTCAGAAAAACCTCACCCAGTGGGTGTTGGCAGGACGTTTCCTTGTAATATGTCATGCAATGGATGACTTCATGTTAACACAAGCCAGAATGTCACCAGATTAATGACACAAGTGCTTAGAACAAAAACGTCCTTTTAGTGCTCACTAAATATATGATTCAAATACAGACAGCAGCCTCATATTTTCATAGCCGATATAGGATGTTGAGACAGAAGAAGAAAAATTGGCTTCTAGCTGAACTTTAATGGGCTAGACTTCTGCATAATAGTAGGGTTTTTTGCTATTAAATATATGGGATTTGTTCAGTGTCGGACTGGATGACTGGGGCCTGGTTCCAAACCCACAGGGGGTTCATGCGCCGGTGCACATGCGCAAATTCCACCGCACCGGCCTGCATTTCATTTTATTTATGGCCCAGCCAATCGGGGAGTGGGTCTGGGCCAGCGGGGGCCCACCTACCCAGGGCCCAGTCCGACCCTGGGTCTGGAAACCCATCATCCAGAAAATTCTGAATTACAGGAAGCCCATCTCCCATAGACTCTATTATAATCAAATAATTCTGATTTTTAAAAGTGATTTCCTTTCTTCTGCAATAATAAAACAATACTGTGTACTTGATCCCAACTAAAATATAATCCATCCTTATTTGAGACAAAATAATACTATTGGGTTTATTTAATATCTAAATTATTTTCAAGTAGACTTAAGGTATTACGGAAAGATCTCTTATCTGGATAACAGGTCCCATACCTATACAATATATTCTACCTGCAGCTTCAGAATATTATGCAACCCATATACTGTAACTGTTCAAAAACACTGGCAATGCAGGAATGATGGGGTTCACATCTGAGAGGGTGAGATACATAAATGTACATGCAGGTCACAAGCAACTACTGTTGCACAAAATACTGCAGTCTTTGATAAGTTTACTTACTGTATATCCATCCTCTTCTAGGTAAATATGTCATGCTATAGATCAGTGATCCCCAACCAGTGGCTCGTGAGTAACATGTTGCCAGGGTCGGACTGGGGTGGTTCATTCCTACCGGGGCTGCCACATAAGGGCCCCACACCCCCCCAAGGGCCCCAGTCACAAACCCCCCCCCCTTTCCCTGTCCTGCCCCGCTAATGGGCGCGTACCTGCTCATCTTGATACGATCGGGCAAAGAGGAGGAGCATAGAGGTCAGACTCTGAGGAGGAGGTCAGGCACTGTGGAGCAAATCTGGGCTAGCGGGCCCACGAGCACTGGGGCCCACCAGGTTTTTTTCCCGGCATCCTACCAGCCCAGTCCAACACTGCATGTTGCTCACCAACCTCCTGAATATTGCTCTCAGTCGTCTCAAAGCAGGTGCTTATTTTTGAATTCCAGGCTTGGAGACATGTTTTGGTTGCATAAAACCAGACGTACTGCCAAACAAAGCCTCTTTAAGACTGCAAGTCCACAAAGGGGCTACCAAATAACTCATCACAGCCCTTATTTGGCACCTTCAGGAACATTTTCCATGCTTGTGTTGCTCCCCAACTGCTTCAAGAGTCCTACCCACTACAACCTGGCGAGTGTCACCCCGGAACCTACCTATGTTACATATATGATATAATCTATGTTGACAGTTACACTATAATGCATGTTCCTTATGCATGATGGAGTCAGGCCAGGCCTCTGCTTCATGTGTGGACAGAGTGTGGTATGCGGGTTGCCTTTACATACCTCTTTGTGCTTTGAAAATGTCTTGTGAAGAAGGATGGTGTCCTTTGTGGCTGAATACTGAGCATTTATTAAATACATTTCCTTACAAATGCCAGTAGATTGCAGCTATAAACATCTAAAAGAATGGTTGGAGGAAAAACAAAACATTTTAGCCGGCTCATAAAGTCTATTGTGTTTCACCGATGCCTTCCCTCAAAGGCAATCAGTGATTGCGAGCAGCAGGAAGTTGCTGCCATTACTGGAATTATTTTTATGTGGTTCCAGAATCTATTTTGTGGTCAGGAAAACACTGTTTGCTGTAGAAATGAGAAACAGAGCCAATGATCACAAGGCTGCTTCCAAAACAGTTAACGTTTTAAGTCTTGCCTTGATTTAAATGGCAGCAAAGGTTTATGGCATAGGGAAACATCCATCAGGTCTGGGCCTTTTAGATTGCTAGCTCTGTGCAATTACCAACTTATTAGCCATGGTCCTCCAGCATAGACCTCTACATTTTATTCTTCTCATCTGTAGTGCACATGCATTGTACTGCCCTGGACTACAGGGATACTCCACTATGCTAAGGGAAAGGTGAAGAAGGGCAATGCTAGAGGTTTTCAGAGGATTCGTGGGTTTTGTACAAGTACTGCTGGCTGTAAGAGGTGGAACAGCTGCTTTTTGACAAACTAGTAAAGATATTTGTGAGTGGGTTTGCCTGCTGATTGGTAACCCATTACCAAGTAGAAGCTTATTGGCCTATGGAGGGGCCAAGATGATTTGGGTCCTAACCAATATCTAGCCAGATATTGATCGAGTTGGCTGAAAAATTCATTAAGCAAGAATAGCATCAGGCAGTGTGTCTGCAAAGGCATCTTATGGGGTCTGATCAGCCAGGATCAGATCAACCAAATTTGGCCATATTTTACCCAAATGGCTCAACGATGCATTAGCTGCCAAATCATGCTTGACCCACTGATCTAAGATGACCATACTGTATATCCAGTGTATCACTTCTTATTAAAAACGAATGTCAACGCTGTAAAATCAAATCTAATGTGATATTGACTGATAACTACAACAAATGAACAATAACCTGGGACCTATTTACAGAAAATGGAGCAAGGTTAAAAAAAAAAGAAATATGCATAACATGAATAAGGGACAAGCTTTACATTATAAATGCCTGGAGATTATGATATGGTGCCACAAATGAAGGGAAATTATTAAGCTGCTGCCCAGTCACAGATATTCCTTTTAAGCAGTCAACTTCATGCTGATAAATAATCAGAATAATCATGTAGAAAAAGTGGCCACTGGAGACGTTGGTTCAAAGCATAAGTGAAGAATCACAGACACTTGAGAGAGTCAGGTCAATGCAGAGAACTAAATAATTCACCACAAAACAAAGTATATATAATTATATATATTCAGTATTCAGTGATGGACAAAAATTGGAAGGAGAGAGACAGACGGGGTTGGGTTTAGTTCATTTAGAGACAATAAATAAGGGAGTCTCACACCAAATTCTTCACTTAGGACATTGGACCTGCAGTAATGCTGCTGACGCCAAAAGTTTCTTGGGATCTAGTTTTACTGGAAATCACAACGTTCTTTCATTGCCTTAATAGCCGTACCTAGGCCTAGAGGCTCGAAACAGCATTAAATTATTCTGTTTCTTGATTTAGAGCAACATCTGTTACAGCCTTACACAGCTCCACACCTGCCGTTATAAAGATCTTTAACACCGCGGGATAATTGGTCCATCTATCATCTGATACCTCATACACCACCAACAGCAGGCTCTGTGTGTGTTTTCTTAGTTCTGAACTGACTCGCATATACATGGTTCATTAATATTGTTTAACATCTGAGGAAATGACTCATGTTTCCTTAACTTAGAAATGATAAAGAACAGAGCAAAGAGCTGAAAACACTCCCCAAAAATGCTCTGGGCAGCAAAGATAAGACTTCCAGTGTTCAGATACACACTCATTACCAGCTAAATCAAAAGAGAATCAAAGATTGGGCTGCTGTTCTCAGGACAAAGGCAATGGCTCCCACAGCGAGGCAGATTCTGTTATTATATAATGGATAAATAAATAAAAGCAGACATTGGTATTTTTTTACCATTACAGATTTCTTAGCAAATGTCTTCGTTTTAAAACAGGTTCCACTTAAATATTCGGAAGGGGTTTGTTACAGTGAGAGCTGTGAAGATGTGGAATTCTCTCCCTGAATCAGTTGTACAGGCTGATACATTAGATAGCTTTAAGAAGGGGTTGGATGGTGTTTAGCAAGTGAGGGAATACAGGGTTATGGGAGATAGCTGTAAGGAAATCTGTTTTACCTGGGATTGGGGGTGCTGTAAGTCGGCCGCGGGGACGCCCGCCACGCCGGCCGCGGGGACGCCCGCCTCGTGGTTCCACCATCTTGCCTCCTTAGGACGCGCGCGCCCGCGTCTCGTTTCCTTTATTTTGACGCGGACGCGCGCGCGTCGATCCTGACGCGTGTGCGTCGATTTTGGCGCGAAAACCTTGGCGTCCAAACAGGGTATAAATAGGCCACTTCCACTCCCAGCAAACTGCCCGTGATAGAACTTGTTTCTGGTGCTCTGTTCTGAAGCCTTGTGCTATTTTGCCTGTTTGAATCTGATTATCCGTGTTTGACCCAGCCTGTACCTTGACCATCCTGAATTCTGTATCCTGACCTGTGCCTGATATCCGACTACTCTTCTGCTTGTACCCTTCCTGCTTGATACCCGGTTTTGACCCTTGCCTGCCTGACGACCCTTGCTTTCTGCCTGCCACGACCCAGCCTGTCTGACGATCCTTCTGCCTTATCCTTGTCTGTTACCGTGATCCTCGGTCCCAAAGACTCTAGCTACCAGCCGTGCCCCATTGCCTGCCAGAACACTTGCTTGAACCTCTCGTAAGACCAGGTGGCACCCGATTAGGCTGAGGGCTCCTCCCGAAGCTCAAAGGTGGTCACACCACTGGTGAAGCTTAGCTCAGACCCAGGATTCGAGCACTTGTTCTGGTGTTGGGTGCCGGCCGTGACATTATCACGGGCCATGGAGGACGACGATCACACCGAAGCTGCTGCCGCTGCTCCACTTCCATCTTCTTCCGAGCTGTTGCTAACTACGCTGCTGGAACGCATGGAGGAGCAGGAGCAAAAGCAGAACTATCTACTCCAGGGGTTTCATAACCTAACACGCCAGCTGGAACCCTCGCAGCAGCCAGCCAGTTCTGTTCCTACTCCTTCAGTGGGTTCCCTGCCTGATAGGGGTGCTGTATTCAGACCTCAGGAACCCAAGATTGCATTTCCGGCCAAGTTTGGTGGGGACAGAACCCAGTTTTTTGTTTTTCAAGAGGCCTGTAAGCTGTACCTCAGCTTTTTCCCCCACTCATTTCCCTCTGACGAGGAAAAGGTCAGGTTCGTAATGACCCTATTAGTGGGTGACCCCCAAGTCTGGGCACTTAGATTGCCAGCCACCGACCCTGCCCGTTTCTCTTTAGATATTTTCTTCCGCTCTATGGCCATTCTTTACGATGACCCGGATCGCGCCTCTTCGGCCGATTCCGCTATTCGCAAACTACGCCAGGGTAAACGGGAGGTGGAAATTTACTGCACAGAGTTTCGTAGGTGGGCGGTGGAGACTGGCTGGAACGATGCAGCTCTAAGGAGCCAGTTTCGCATCGGTCTAGCCAAATCTGTCAAAGACAGCCTGGTCAATTACCCCCTATCTACCAGTCTGGATGACCTTATGTCTCTGGTTATCCAGGTAGATAGGAGACAGAGGGAAAATCGGGAGGAACAGGGTACTTCTTCTTTGTATAAGCATAATTTTAGTGCTAAGTTGTCAAACCCCTCTGTGTCTCAACCTCAGGAGGAGCCTATGCAGCTGGGCATCTTTCACCTCTCTCCTGAGGAAAAGGCACGGAGGCGGTCTCTTGGGTTGTGTTTGTATTGTGGGGAGAAGGGTCACTTCCTCAATCAATGTTCCAAGAGGCCGGGAAACGCTCTAGCCTAAATGGAGAAGGGGAGCTCCATTTGGGTGCAGGCGTTTCCTCTCCCCAATCTGCCTCCAAGGTCCTATTATCTGTTAAATTAACCTGGCCTACGGGCACTGTTAAATTGTCAGCCTTCATTGATTCTGGGGCGGAGGGTAATTTCTTGGACGCAGCATTCGCTGCTAAAAATAAAATTCCTTTGGTTGCCCTCAATCCTCCTTTGAGAATTCTGGCTGTCGATAAAAGACCCTTGGGATCAGGGGTGGTTTCCCAAAAGACCACAAATCTTTCCATGTGTGCAAATAATCTACACTGTGAGGAGATAGCTCTATACCTCATTGAGGGAGCTTCCTCTCCTCTTATTCTTGGTTTACCATGGCTCCAGAGGCATAACCCTCTGATAGACTGGGTTTCTAAGGGGGTGACTCAATGGGGTACAGGATGTAGTGGGGTTTGTTTTCCCTCTGTAGTAGCCACTACTTCTTTTGAGGGGTTACCCACAGCATATTCTGTTTTTTCTGATGTTTTCTCCAAAAAAGCAGCTGAGACCTTACCTCCGCATCGGCAGTATGACTGTCCTATTGATTTAGTTCCTGGGTCAATTCCTCCACGTGGTAGAACCTACCCTCTTTCATTGCCCGAAGCCCAGGCAATGAAAGAGTATATACAAGAAAATCTTGACAGGGGCTTCATTAGGCCCTCCTGTTCCCCTGCGGGGGCAGGGTTCTTTTTTGTGGGTAAGAAAGACGGTGGTTTACGCCCCTGTATTGATTACAGGGGGCTTAACAAAATCACTGTAAAAAATCGCTACCCCTTACCATTAATCTCCGAACTATTTGACCAGGTCAAGGATGCTAAGATCTTCTCCAAGCTTGACTTGAGGGGTGCCTATAACCTCATTCGGATCAGGGAGGGGGATGAGTGGAAAACGGCTTTTAATACTAGGGATGGCCACTACGAGTACCTTGTTATGCCGTTTGGTCTATGTAACGCCCCAGCAGTGTTTCAGGAGTTTGTCAATGACATCTTTCGGGACCTGCTGGGGATATACGTAGTGGTCTACCTAGATGACATCCTCATCTTCTCTGCCAATCTGTCTGATCATCGTCTTCATGTTTGTGAGGTATTGCGTAGGCTTAGAGCTAATAACCTGTATGCAAAATTGGAAAAATGTATTTTGAGGTTGCTTCCGTACAGTTCTTGGGATTTAATATTTCTTCCAAGGGTCTCGAAATGGATCCAGACAAAGTAAGAGCTGTCCTGGAGTGGACCCAACCATATTCTTTACGTGCAACCCAAAGGTTCCTAGGTTTTGCCAACTATTATAGGCAATTCATTAAAAATTTTTCACTTATTGTGGCTCCTATCACAAATCTTACTAAAAAAGGTGCTGACCCCAGTATGTGGCCTCCGGAAGCTATCCAAGCTTTCGAGTTCCTCAAAAGGGAGTTTAGTTCTGCCCCAATCCTCCGCCATCCCGATACAACACTACCTTTTATAGTTGAGGTAGATGCTTCTGAGGTGGGAGCAGGGGCAATTCTCTCTCAAAGGCACCCGACTACTAATAGGTTACATCCCTGTGCATTTTTCTCTAGAAAATTTCTTCCTGCAGAGGCAAATTATGACATAGGGAATAGAGAACTATTAGCTGTCAAGTGGGCCTTTGAAGAATGGCGGCATCTATTAGAAGGGGCTAAACACCAGGTTACGGTCTACACTGACCATAAAAATCTGTTGTATATTGAGTCAGCAAAGCGTCTAAATCCCAGACAGGCAAGGTGGGCTTTGTTCTTTTCTAGGTTTAACTTTACCTTGACGTTTAGGCCTGGTACAAAGAACGTCAAGGCAGATGCTCTTTCCAGAAGCTTTGACTCAATATATTCTGAAACTGATGACTGTAGTACAATTATTCCGGGTGAAGTCATTGTGGCTACTTTGGAATCTGACCTCTCTTCTTTGTTATCCCCTGTTCAGACAGACGCTCCCTCTAACACTCCTGTTGGGAGATTTTTTGTTCCTGAAGATCTTAGAGAACAGGTTCTAAGAGAGGTTCATGATTCCAAGATGGCAGGACATCCTGGTGTAAGTAAAACTATTTCATTACTTACTCGAAGTGCTTGGTGGCCGACCTGTAAACAAGATGTTAAATCTTTTGTGGATTCTTGTCCTGTCTGCCAACGCTCCAAGACTTCTAGAAATTTGTCCCAAGGGTTACTGATTCCCCTCCCTATTCCTGAAAGACCATGGACCCATCTTTCTATGGATTTTATTGTGGAGTTGCCTGTGTCCCAGGGGAAAACAGTAATTTGGGTGGTGGTGGATAGATTCAGTAAGATGGGTCATTTTATTGCTCTTCCCCACCTCCCATCTGCCAAAACTTTGTCCGAACTTTTTATTCAACATATATTTAAGTTGCATGGGTTTCCCAGTAATATTGTTTCAGACAGAGGTGTTCAATTTATCTCTAAGTTCTGGCGCGCATTTTGCTCGTTAGTGGGGATCGATCTTTCTTTTTCAACCGCCTATCACCCACAAACCAATGGGCAAACCGAAAGAGTGAACCAGTCTTTAGAGCAATTTTTAAGATGTTTTGTGTCCGAAAATCAATCTTCCTGGGCAGAACTGTTACCCTGGGCAGAATTTGCCTACAATAACGCTACCCACTCCTCCACTGGGGAGTCTCCATTTTTTGTTGTTAATGGGTTACACCCAAAAGCCTTTTCCTTCTCTAATTCTGGTTCTTCTGTCCCTTCCGCTAATTCCTCTGTCGAACAATTTTCCTTGATTTGGTCCCAGGTACATGATTCCTTGTCTACTGCTACTTCTGCTCAGAAAAGGGCTGCTGATAAAAGACGTAGAGAAGCACCCCAGTATAAAGTGGGAGACTTGGTGTGGCTCTCTACCAAAAACATCAAGCTAAAGGTTCCTTCCCTTAAGCTGGGTCCCCGTTTCATTGGTCCTTACCCCATCACTACTGTTATCAACCCTTCGTCTGTTCGCCTTAAATTGCCTGTTAATTTCAAGATTTCTGATTCTTTTCATGTTTCTTTACTTAAACCTGCCGCTAATACTCGCCTTACTTCTGTTCCCCCTCCAGTGCAAGTTGACGGTCAGCCTGAATTTGAGATCCAGGAGTTCCTTGATTCCCGAATGGTACGTAACAAACTCCAGTACCTCACTAGGTGGAAAGGATTCGGTCCTGAGGAGAACTCCTGGGTCTCAGTTGATGACATCAAGGCTGATCGTCTTAGGAAGCAGTTCCATTTAAAGTTTCCTGGGAAGCCTGGGGGTCCGGTGTCCCCCCCTAGAGAGGGGGGTAATGTAAGGAAATCTGTTTTACCTGGGATTGGGGGTGCTGTAAGTCGGCCGCGGGGACGCCCGCCACGCCGGCCGCGGGGACGCCCGCCTCGTGGTTCCACCATCTTGCCTCCTTAGGACGCGCGCGCCCGCGTCTCGTTTCCTTTATTTTGACGCGGACGCGCGCGCGTCGATCCTGACGCGTGTGCGTCGATTTTGGCGCGAAAACCTTGGCGTCCAAACAGGGTATAAATAGGCCACTTCCACTCCCAGCAAACTGCCCGTGATAGAACTTGTTTCTGGTGCTCTGTTCTGAAGCCTTGTGCTATTTTGCCTGTTTGAATCTGATTATCCGTGTTTGACCCAGCCTGTACCTTGACCATCCTGAATTCTGTATCCTGACCTGTGCCTGATATCCGACTACTCTTCTGCTTGTACCCTTCCTGCTTGATACCCGGTTTTGACCCTTGCCTGCCTGACGACCCTTGCTTTCTGCCTGCCACGACCCAGCCTGTCTGACGATCCTTCTGCCTTATCCTTGTCTGTTACCGTGATCCTCGGTCCCAAAGACTCTAGCTACCAGCCGTGCCCCATTGCCTGCCAGAACACTTGCTTGAACCTCTCGTAAGACCAGGTGGCACCCGATTAGGCTGAGGGCTCCTCCCGAAGCTCAAAGGTGGTCACACCACTGGTGAAGCTTAGCTCAGACCCAGGATTCGAGCACTTGTTCTGGTGTTGGGTGCCGGCCGTGACAATAGCTCATAGTACAAGTTGATCCAGGGACTAGTCCGATTGCCATTTTGGAGTCAGGAAGGAATTTTCCCCCTCTGAGGCAAATTGGAGAGGCTTCAGGTGGGGTTTTTTGCCTTCCTCTGGATCAACTGGCAGTTAGGCAGGTTAAAATAGAGTTCAAAGGTTGAACTTACATAGTTACATAGTTAGTTACATAGTTAAATTGGGTTGAAAAAAGACAAAGTCCATCAAGTTCAACCCCTCCAAATGAAAACCCAGCATCCATACACACACCCCTCCCTACTTTTAATTAAATTCTATATACCCATATCTATACTAACTACAGAGCTTATGATCACAATAGCCTTTGATATTATGTCTTTCCAATAAATCATCCAAGCCATTCTTAAAGTCATTAACTGAATCAGCATCACAACATCACCCGGCAGTGCATTCCACAACCTCACTGTCCTGACTGTGAAGAATTTGATGGATGTGTGTCTTTTCTCAACCTAACCCACCATGTTACTATGTTACTATGTAATATTTTTAGCCAAAAGTATCCAGGTACTCCATCTAAAATGGCATGTCCTCATTTGGAAAACTCACTTACACTAATAAGTTACAAGCTATCCCCGGAAGCAATGTCACTAGAAGACCTATGCATAGGGATAGGGGCAGGGGCGTAACTAAAGAGGAAGCAGACCCTGCGGCTGCAGGGGGGCCCAGGAGGTACAGGGGCCCCATGAGGCTCTCATTGATGAGCAATTTCAACATATATTGGTAAAACAGGACAAACACTGGATATGTTGGGGGCCCTAAAATTAATTTGCTGTGGGGCCCAGCAACATCTAGTTACGCAACTGGATAGAGGTGATCAAAGGCAAATGTAATAATAGCATGAGCAATGCTAGTTGTTGGCCAGAGTGGTGTAAAGGGCACTAGCATTGGACTCAGTGGAGCCGTGGAAACATGCACACTAGGGTGATAATGGCATTTCACAATTGGGCAGCCTTACAGAAAAGTCTGGGTTTAGCAGGTGCCAGGAGAAAGCTAACTGCCATAATGGTAGGGAAGGAATAATGGTCTTGAAAACTATCCTTGATTTGGGCAATGCCACTGGTTCCATTGAAAGCAAACCTACTGTACTTTTCTTGATCCTATTTTGTGGCAAAAGTTTGGCAAAAGTCCGTCGCCACTTTCAGCGTCCTAATGTAAAAAGCCTGGTCTATACAGAATTGAATTGGTTCGATGGAAGTGGAAAAACTTGACTGGTCTGCATTGGAACTTTACCACACACCTGTTGGATGAATTTAAACTCCAAACACAAACCCAAAAACAGTACCCAGCCTCATTAATATTCTTGTGTCTGAATGGAAACAAATCCCACCATGGTTTTTGAAAGAGATGTTGGACAGGCAAGTTTCCAGGTACATTTACCCATATAGTGTTGGTTCATGGCACATGGGGATTTTTGATGTTTTGAGGATGTTTTGTCAGCCATCTTAATAGGGTTGCCACTTTGCCGGTATTTTACCTGCCTGGCAGGTAAAAATTACGGCTGATCCCAATGTTATTAATAGGGAAAAAAGATAAATATATAGGAAGACCGGTATTTTTTTCCAGAAAAGGTGACAACCCTAGTTGTGAGTGGTGGTAAGAAGGTGTGAGGGGTGTGTGTGTGAGAAATGGGCCTGGGGACTCACAAATCTTTAAATCTGACCTTAGTTATGCGAAATATTCAATGAATCCCTGAGGTAGACCACGGCCATAAAAATACCTTAGAGGGCCACATCTGAACACCTCCTGCTTTAGACTATCAATTTTTAGTGTTTAATTCTGTGTTCCCTTGCTATTAATCCCCTGCAACTCTGTGAGATAAGATGTTGATTGGCACATAGAGTGGTGCCTCAGGCCTAATCATATTAAAATTATGAGTTTATACAGAGAAGTAAGCCAAACTATGGAACAAAACAAGGTATCCATCTTTTGGAGAACCTTGAATTAGAATTAGGATCTTAAAATGTGGAAGAACATACCACCTTCTTCTTAGGAGAAGTAGGGGCTACCTTAATAAGAGATAAAGAGGGTTGTATACGTTATATACTATGACCTCCCACCTGGCATCAGGTGACAGCCCTCTAACACTCTTGGCAACTTTGCAACAGTCATTTGAATAATTATCTTTACTCTTATGATTCAAATACATTTACATTTGAGGTTTTTTTTTACCAGACGATAATTTGCTATGCACAACACCCTGGAGACAATTTCTTTCTGGCTGAAACAAAATACTAGCAAACATCTGAATGCTGTAAAGCATTATATACTCGCAATTTTTATAGGCATTCACCTTGATTGCAAGCCAAGGGGTGGCATCTAGCCACAGCAGTTTGGGCGTACAGACACAAAGCAAATTCTGATTTCAGTTTCATTGTGGATAAGGCATGTAAAAGTAAACAACATTTTTACGGAGAAGACGCCCACAGCAGAAGCATTCCAGAGGCGTGCAAACAACAGGACCCAGGGGATGTCATATAATTTCAGGGCATAAAGAAGTCCTGGCAGCTGGGGATGCCAAGATGGCTTAAGAAAATGCATTGTATTCTGTGATATGCTTGTGGATAAAAGGTTTTCATTGCCAGCATTTACAACCATACTGATTCTATTATCAAATTATGTTTCTGCAGAAGAGACATATCTAGTCTAAAGGGGGAATGTAATAAAAGTAGCCGATGGGAAAAATATGGGCACTGCAAACATTTTTGCTTTGCATGAATTTATTGTACCTTCAAAAGTATTTATTGACCCACCCGCTGATGGGAAAGAGATTGTTTTTTAGTTTGCACCATTGCACATTGTATGTCATACAACTTCTAACTGAAAAAGTTTAAAGCAAGTTATTCGTGCAATTTTTTTTTCATTGATGATGGAAATGGCACAGAGATTTTCCCTTGGTCTTATGTTTGGAAAGTTCTGCTGAGAGCAGTGAGACCGGGGTCTGTAAATATGATCATTTCATAGCCTTATGCAGTATTCACAAGTGTAGGTTATATTTCTGAATTCTGTGGCTTGGGAAAATACTGATTATTTTAGCTAGCTCTAAGATATAATCGTGTAGGCAGTGGAAAGAGTTGACCTTCCCTACTATGTGGGAAATCCACAAAAGATTATAACCTTTGTCCAGTAAGAGGGATATGTTCCCAATCCACAGAGGTGTTATGGGTATTCTGTAGTCTATAATAGAGAGGGGATCCCATAGTTCTTCATCTCTGGTCTCCAGTGTAAGGAGAAGGGAGGTGTAGCTGAAGGGGGAAGGAGGCTTCAGTAGAACAATCCCGAGACCTTAGGGTAGGCCAGAATTTAGTGGAAATTAGTGAAAGGGAAAAAGCAAATGAAGTGTAACCCTATTGGTCTTAAGAAGGCAAATACCTACTAGTAGCGTAGAGCATGGGCTACATTGGACCCCCTCTGGAAGGAGCACCTAAGAGGGATGTTGAACTACACTTCTATTGTGGTTGCCACCGGTATTGCTTTGACCAGGAGAGCCAGTTTTTTGAAAGGCTGTCCTGGATAAAACTGCCTGCCCGGTTTTTCAAATAAGGAAACCAGGCAGGATGTTCTATGATTGACGTGGTGAACAGCCAATAGCCATAGCCCTGCTCCTGATGTCATGGCCCGCCCCCATTGTGCCATGGCTCCACCCCCTGCCTGGACAAAAGATGACTTCCCTAATTTCTAAACTGCCAAAATGTGTAAAAGAAATATAGAACATGGATTCCAAGGCATCTTTGCAAACAAATGAACTCAAGGCTTTATTCAATTAAAGTACCACAGGGTTGCAATACTCACAGCACGTAAGGTAGTTGACATAAATGCCAGGTACAATCACAGATCTCTAAAGGGGTTGTCCCTTTGGGGCCTAACACTTCTGGGGCCTTGTTGACTTCATGCTCAATAGACATCCACCCAGATCAACTGCTGCAGGCCAAAGAGGAAGGACCACGCTTTGCAAAGCACTATTTTACAGTTATGCAGGAAATGGTCATCAACCTTAGGACAATAAACTGGGTATATAAATAAGTGCAAATATTAACATGGGCCCCTACAGAAGGATTTTAGTAAGTGATAGGGTGTATGCTCTAGAGGGTAGATAATAAGAGAGGTTGTACGCTCCAAAGAGATGTGTATTAGTTCCCCAGGTGACATCTGCCAGACTGTAGGGACTCAAGTGGGTAGAGCCTGGTAATATGTCATACCTTTTTCTCAGAGGCAGCATCGAGGGAAGGGTGTGGTGACGTCATGGGTGGCAGGGAGCAGGGCATTTTGGGCAGGGGGGGATTTAAGAAACAGGGGAAGTTAAAATTTTACCAGCAGTTCTTTGATCTTGGTTTTGTACACCTGCCTTCACAGCTCCCAATTGACCAGATACCGAGAAAAACCCCAGACTTGCCCACATCCAGTTGAGTGAGATTCTCGCATACAGAAATGAGTTATATGGCTCCAGTAGCAACATACAGCTCCATTTCCATCCCCAAGAAACCCTTTGATTTGTATAATTTGGGAAAGGTGGGATGTAAAATACCTGGAATAACTCTGTAGTCAACCCCCCCCCCATGAACAGTGGATAACACATAAATATGAATATAGGCATATTGGCTTACCCCAAATGGCTATTTCTTATGATATGTGTTTATTCAGTAGATCTTAGTAGTGGCATTTAAACTGTTATCAGGTGTAGTACACCCTTGAGTGTACTTTTGCTGTGTGTGACCAGGCTAAAACTGCTTGTAGTGTGTCCCGGACCCCCAGTGTACCCGTGCAACTCCCTGTACCTGGTGTAGATCAGTGCATCAGGATATTCAGCCAGACAGTTTCTTTGCAGTAAACTATAACTTGTTTATTTACAGAGAACACTGGTGAGGTAGTAGTTCACAAGTACTTTGATGTTCACAGCAATCATAGAATAGCTTCAAACAGCAATATTCCCTCCAGGGGGTACAAGGTACAGCAGACGAGCTAATATTCAATATGTATCAAAGTTACAGCAACAATAGACTTGGGGAATAGTTACAACTCTCACTGGGCACTATCCCTCTGGTTGAGCACTGAGGCATGGCTTTCTCAGCCTGGGGTCTTGTATCTTGGCACCAGACTTGGTCCTCACCTCACCCACTGTATTCAGCCTGGGGTCTTGGGTCTTTGTATCCTATCTGGTCCTCAACTCACCCACTGTAGTCCCTGCTCTAGTGGTTGAAATACCACGGGGTCCTAACCCCACTATTGCTCCTCGTTGGAGCCACATACGCTCACTAACTACCCTGTGCTGACTCTCACTCCTAGAGCAACTATTACTGTATTCACTATCTCTAACTCACACTTAACTAACTTCACCAACAGACCTGGACCTGTAGTACCTCATGGTGAGGCGAAGTCCCAGTACAGACCCAGACATAGTGCTAAACCCCTTTATATTATCACATAGTGCCATCTAGTGGACAATCTCCGTGAACTAATGTGGACCCAGCAAGGGACATAGCTGCCTGAGTTAACTAAAGGACTCTTAGGTGTCCAAATACTAAAGGGGAACTGCCTGAGAAATTTAACCAAAATTTCAGGTTGCTATAGGGCTATTCACCCTTACAGCCAATGATCAGTTTTGGAATCCTAATAGAACATGAACAGTAGAGTGTCTGCGGATAAAAATCTTAAAGAAATAGTAGCAAAACTGAAATCTCATTGTCAACTTTTTTTTTTGTTTTACGTTCAGTGAGTCCCTGCAGTATTCTCAGCTACAGCCTGGAAAAAGACAGAATCGAAAGTCTAATCTTTTAAAAAAAAAAAATATAGATTAAATAATGAAGAACAAGTGAAAAGTTGCTTAGTATAGATTCTTCTATAACATGCCAAAAGTTAATGTAAAGTGAACCTTCTCCTTTAATGGCATTATATCCTCCTTATTACGTTTGGGCAGTAAAAGTAACTTGTGAAACAGGAGGCAGGCAAGCGATCACACTGCCAAATAACAGCGCACAAACACTTTGTCCAGACACCAGACACTTTCTTTTTATTCTTCTGTTTGGGAAGAGAAATGTTCCAGCGCTGCCCTTCTCTTTCCCTCACTGAAGAGCTCTCAGTACAAAGTGGCCTATTTATTCCTAAGCCAAGTTCTGATTCAGGCACTCAGCCGCCCTGGGCCGTCCCAGCCCACGTACCCAAACCCAAGCATCTAAAATGGAAAGTGTGTTTCATAGAGGCCCTGGGTTATTATTAACTACAAGGAGCAGTAATTATAACACATATGATCAGGAAAATCATATACTAGCTTGTCGTATGCAGCTCATAGAGCGCTGGCCTTGGCAATCAGTGGAATGCTATATTCATAGTGTATGTATAGTTGTGCCTCTGGAGCACTTATTGGAAATCCATAATCCAGAAAGTTTGCAAATCACTATGGGAATGGCATTGCAAAATTAAAAGCACTGGGTTGGTACCATGTTAGACACGCCCAGAGATTCTTGTCCCTTTTCTGGTACCTTGGAGCTGGCATTCCTAGGGTTGCCACCTGTCCGGTTTTGACCTGGATGGCCCAGTTTTTTGAAGGGCTGCCTAGGTCAAAACTGCCTGCCCAGTTTTCCAAATTAGGAAAACCGAGCAGGATTCCCTATGATTGATGTTGTGTTTGGGCAATTGCCGAACCTGCCCCCTGGTGCGTCATAAATTGGGCAAAAAGATGGCAACTCTATGCACTCCTCTTTTCCAAAAAACACCCCAACCCAGTGTAATGTTGAGGAGCACCGCTGCCATCTTGTTCAGGTGTCCCAGGCATCCTTATCAACCAACGTGTAAAAGAAACGGATCCGCACACACACCGATTAGTGCAGTCGGGGATTATCCCCTTTTATTCAGCCACCAAACATCAACGTTTCGGGGGGGAAACACCCACCCTTTCTCTGCACATGCACCCAGCTTTAGTAGAATACTAACGGCACCCCCAAGTGATTTGACCTTTGCTTCTACTTTAAACAAACAGCGAGTGATGTCAGTGTCAGGCTGGTGATATTTATGGGGGGGGCTATGACATGGCGGCCTGCAGATGTAAAGTACCTCAAGTCAATATAATACCTTACCTGAGAACCAGGGTTGATGCACCTGTTCTGTGGAAACTGCACCAGCCCTGGGCAATTCTGTAGGAGCACGACAATTCAATGTTCTTCTACTTCTTCTTCCCCAGACATTGGCCCTGGGCCAGTGTACATGTGCAGTAGAACAAAAATATTACTTTTTTCTTCTAAATTCGACTTTTCACTGTGCTTGCCCAGACTGGAACAGATAGATGATTTGTAAAAAGGAAGATGGTGCTCCTGGAGTAGGACCTGGAACTGGCTAACAGGAGCACCAACACAGGGTCTCAGGTAAGTGATTATAATCACTGGGGTAGCATAACTCTTTGTCATGCCCCAATGATTACATCTTTTCTTCTAATGTAACTGTTAGTATGATTTAGACAACACAAATTGCAATTGGTCTGCATTTTTAATTCTTTGTGGTTTTTGAAAACAGTGACAGGCATCCACGGGTGTGTATTCCCCGTATTCCCCAGCAGAGATGGGCCTTGGCGGGGCCATTGGCTTGTGCAGACACAATGACAGATTGCTCCCGCTGTGTTAATTCCAGCTAATAGAATCCATCCCTGCAGCTGAATAACTATCCTATGTAGCTGTATGACAGATGTGTTCCAGTAAAATAACAAGTTGTTCTTTTGATTTGGCAGCAGTCTTAGTACTTCCAAAATACATGTAGAAGAATTTAAAAAAGGGCATGTTATTGCACACAAATCCATTGTTTCGCCCTTAATGGCCTGCTGAGTCATGTGCCAGCTGCAGTAGAAAAAGCCATTCCTTTCCTGGAGCAAAACACACAGGTATTATCCCATTTCTCATATGTATACTTGCCAACTTCCCCTTTAACTTATGACTGCGTAGATATTTTTGTATCACGCAATGGAATGCATTTTTTTTCTTCTATCTCCCTCTGAGGTCCCTCCCTGGAGAATGTATGTTCTACCAAGTTGTAGCCATGTCTCTTTATGTCTTTGTAAATAGTGCAGCGTATTCCTTGCCAAACCAAGAAAAATGATCTCCTGTCCAAAATCACATGCTCATTATAACAATGAGCCGTGCCTGAATTTAGATTTTCATAGGACATTGGTGATCTGCGTCAATGTCTCTTTGTTGTTTGTGAAACAGTGTCTGCCAAATATAAGCTGTGGGCCCGTTTAGTGTAGGAATTGTTGGCAATACAGTGAAGCCCATATGCTGCCAATTTAGAAAAGCAGGGTAGAGTAGCACATTAACCCATCTTAGAGCAATGTTATCTGCTCTCTAAGTGGCTTTGACTCTTGCCTTTTTTTTTGCTATCATCTGTGCTTTTAGGCACCCATGGGGTTCAATGTAAGACACCATTGCAGTTACTCCATCCATTGACTAGTATAGAGGTTGGATTGTAAATTCTGGCTGTGTGATTGGGAAAGTTTCCAGTGACACCATACAATTTTGTATGAGAGCAATCAGTCTGAATCCAATATCATATATAAACAAACTCTTAAGGATGAGGCCAAAAGCATTTAATCAATGTGTTCCAATATACGGCAACACAAATATTAAGTGATTCCATTCTGCCCTGTGGATAGGGCTGGCAGTATTTTACCTGCCTGGCCGGTAAAAATTATGGGTGATCCCAATGTTGTTAATAAGGAAAAAAGATAGATATATGGGAAGGCCGGTATTTTTTTGGCAACCCTACCTGTGGATGAAGCATAGGGGATTGATCCTGGTCTTCATCAGTTTTTCTGCTGTCAGAATTTGTCTTTCTTTGTGTAGTGAAAGGCCCACAAAGCAACTTAAGATCAAGCAGAGACATCAACCAACCCCATGTCATCAGGGAGATAATGATCCAATCCTGGCTTTTTTTAAACCCTTTTTCATGTTACCATTTAGGTTAACAGGGATTTAGGGCTCAAAAAACAGAGATTGGATCATTATCCCCCTCAAGACATAGGGTTGGTTGATGTCTCTGTGTCAGGTTGTGCCACAGGTGAGCAACTGCAAGGTAGGAGCTATGTGCTGTATAACGTGGATAATATAAAACCAGCAATTAATGCAGACTCAAGGCATAAACAAGTCCTTTACCAGGCCAATGGTTGAAGGCACGCAGCTGACAAGGGAAGTCCGATAACTCGCAGAAGGTCTGGGCAGGCGGCTGACAAGGAGAGTCCGATGGGTAGGCAGAGGTCAATACCAGGAGATCCAAAAAAGCAAAAAAGAGCAGAGAAACACAGGCACAGAGCAGGAACAGGAAACCAGGTGGGGACTCAGGAATCAGGAAACTTCAGCATGAGTCAGAAACAAAGGAACACAGGAACAGAATACAGCTAGATCTGGCTTTAGGGCTTCAATGATCAAGCAGCCAGTAGTTTCTTCCAATAGGCGAGAGAGCGACCCATGACCATCAGGATAGTAGACCCACATCTATACTGAAACACCCAATGGCTGAGTAGGTTAATGCAGATACAGTCCATCAAGCAGACCAGGTTTCGAGAAGTGGTAAGTCCTGACACTCTGGATCAAGTAGCACCTGTAGTTATAGACATTTAGGGCTCTTATACATACTGAAGGTGTTTCTTGATGTGTTCCTGCACGGTGGCTTTTATAACCACCCTCTCACCTGTGATAACTATTCTATCCAATGAGGTACAGCAGTGTTTCTTCTGTCCAAGGATTCTGTGGACTTACTCAAGAATTCTCAAGTTGGCTTAGTATTTGCATTCAGTAGAAGAGAGGTTTGTATGCAAGAGCAGAAACTATGAGAAATGTTAACTCTACTTGACATTTCTAATGGCAATGACCTCTTGTCAAGAAAACTCCAGGTCCAGAGTGTTCCGGATAGAAGTTGCCATACCTATATACCTTTGTTATAAGAGTTATGAGAGGTAAGAGGTTTTTAAAAAAATATTTTTTTACAAAGAAATAACCCTAAACTTGCCTAACTGGTAAATTCAGATTTTTTTAAAAAAATTACCGGTAATTGGTTTTCTTTCTAGGGACTGCATATCCCCATATCCCAGTATGCAGATAGTTGTGTGAGCTGTAGTTCTGCTGGGCCTCCTTTCCTTGGGAAAGAACCGTGTAGGGCCAATAGAATGCAAACATACCACGACCTAAAGTGTTTTTCAGCAAGTATATTTTAATATAATTTATTGTAGTGTTGTGAACTATTGGATGAAAATCAAAATTCCATCAACTTGGCAAGATTTCCATCCTATTCGGGGCACATGACCAATACTTTGCGATCTTGCTCTCCTAATTGCCTTCTTCCTTTTAACCCCCAGCCAGTCTGAGTAAGCTGAGAATATATGTGAGATTTTTAATTGGAAAGGGCTGAATAATTCAACTGAAATTATTACAACATTATTTATTGACGTACATTTGCTCCTTGTGTTCAGCAAAAACATGTTCTAGTTTATGTAAAGCTGCAGGGAAAATATACCCTTCTTTTGGCATGAGCTCATTCAGTTGGGCAACTGTAGAAAAGGCGCCTAAACACTGTCTGGACTTACAGAAAAAATCTATTTTATTTACTCCTACATTCCTGATACCACAGAAGGAAAGGAAGCCATAATGGTTTGACTCTGTGCTCTTTGGGACCATTATTCCACCCAGTTTAGGCTCAAGTATAATGCAACCCCTTATCTTGTTCTATTGTGAAGTGAAGGATTCTGGGACTTGACTTCCCTTGGCTTTCTGTCATGGGTGCACCACACTATGGTGCAGATTTACTAAAGGGCGAATTATCGCCAGCAACCGATTCGCACACGTCGCACCACTTTACCAGGCGCAAATTTGCTACCACTACGCTAATTCAATAATATGCGTTTTCGTCCCGGGCGTTGAACGCTGGCGACTTTTTGCTACTGTTAATTTGGCTGTGCGAGCATTTCATAGCGAAGATGCGATAGCAATTGTTTCTGCCTAGCGAAAAATCGATAGTGAACTTGCGCTTAGGTCAATTTGCATATGTGGGGTAATTTAAAGTTGTCTGGACGTCTTTATTATAAATATTGGTGCAAATGCTTGAAGTTACCACTTTTTATTACAAATGTCCAGGGAACCTTAATAAAGACAAGAGAGTTAATATAAAGCCCTACACATGAGTCCATTGTAAAATGAATGTTCCATATGTTATTAAATGTTTGGAAAAAAACGGTTATCCAAAAAAAGTTTGGCGAAGTGGCGAAGGCAACTCTGGCGAAAGAGGTAACGTTCAGTAAAATCCACATTTTAGTGAATTTGTGGAGTAACGTCCGTTCGCCAGAGCAAAAAGTCACCTGGCTATAGGGTGCGAATTACTGCTAGCAATGGTCCCGTACGCTAGCGAATTGGTGCCTGCGCCTGTTAGTAAATTGCCGATGTCCCTGCAGGTGTGTTATAGAAAATGATGTACCACTTGTTATGAGAATATGAGGATATCAGCAGTCATCTTGGAGTTCCACGAAGTTCCATGGTGAAGGGACTCCTCAATGATTTCTAATATCCTTATATTTGTAATGTAATTTAATGAGACCAGCCATTAATACTTTGAATCTAGCTATTTATGAACCAATGTCCTATCAGAACCTCTGCTTGTAATCTACGAGGTAGGAAATTGAGTTCATCTGCTATATAAATAAATGATGATGATGATGATGAGGTGTGCACCCAATATAAGGGACACCTAGGTTGACTTGATGGGTCATAGTAATTGCATGTATAATAATAAAGTTTTCCATATAAGGATAATTTGGATCACCATACTTTAATCCTACTAAAAAAGATTTCACAAAATCCCAATAGGATTGTTTGCCACTAACATGCATTCATTGCATTAATAATGGATTTTCTATACCTGTAATAATAATGTTCTGTATTTACACAGCAGAAAGGTCCATTACAGTAAGTCACATATCTCAACTACTCAACAAGCATTTGTTAGGCAGAATTCTTTCCTAATTGTATGAATGGGAACCACCACCATAACCCCACCCTACTCCCATGGCAGTACCATGTTCCGATTTACCTTGTACACGTAAAAAGAAAATGTTACATTGTGGACATTGCGTGACAGAGGGATATTCAAATGCTACATACAACTATGGTCTTCTCTAGTGGGTTCTATGATTGCCTTTTCATGTTTCTATTGTTTATTTCAGGTCACATTTTGCAGTTTTGGTATTGTTTCTATTTCGCTACTTGTTTCTCTGTGGCCACTGTTCGTAGCAGCTCCTATTGTAAGTGAAACAAAGGAGCAGCTGCGTTGGTAAAATGTTGTTGAGAATAAAAACCTGTTTACTGTTCCCTCTGTTGTGTTCAGACTATGATATAAGTGGCAGGAAAAATCTAAGATTAGAACGTATTGTGTCATCATAGTGCAAACACTCCATGCTGTTGCATAACCCCAACTAATACAGTCATAATGATATCTGAAATGATTAATGAGTAATAGGAGAGGTCCTGCCTGTCTACTTGTTATCAGCAACTCAGCAGTTCAGATATAGGTGACAAGAAGACCAAAATCAGGAGAAGAATTAAGGAGCCAATTTACTAAATTTTTTTACTCGATTCATATTTTTTTTCTCTAAAACAAAAAACTCTAATACAAAACGTTGGCAAGTAAAAGCAGTCCAGGGCCTGTAGAAGTCAATGGGAGCTGAGCTGATCCTATTGGACCTTTTTTTTTTTTTTTTAGCCATTCAGTCTTTTAGGAGGTTATTGATCAAAGGTGAAATTTTAGAGGGTTTTTAACCCATGAATAAACTCGAATGAGCGAACAAATCGAATGGTAATTTAAGAAAAAACTTGATTGGAAAAAACTTGAATCAGCGAGTTCGGGGGTTGACAACCTGAAAAGTGACCTCAACAGGTTTTGGATCGTATATTTTCAGATTCGCGCTATTTCCATGGTTGGGGAAAAATAAATCTTGAAATGTCGACTTTTGACTCCAAAATAACAACTCAAACCTTAATAAATCTACCCCTTGGAGTTTTTCAGATTGTTTCTTTCACTAGCAATTGTCCAAAGAGCTTAAACTTAGGTTTTAAAGGTATTCGTATTTTTTTTAGCGCATCTTTCAACATTTTTTCTGTTTGTACTTTTTATATTAAGATCTTATAATAACTTTCATGGCATTTGTGGTTTTAGAGAAAATGACTTTAATGGTGGTTTTAAAAAGCTCTAATTCCACTAAAATTCGTCTTTGAATAAATGGGTCTCTTTGTGAAAATAATTTAAAAAAATCTGAATAATTTGATTAAAATGTCTTTAGGAGACATGGGCTACCCGATAACAGATTTAACAGATTCTATACCTGTATACACAATACATTTAAAGGGGTGGTTCACCTTTAAGTGAACTTTAATATGTAATAGAATGGCCAATTCTAAGAAACTTTTCATTTGGTCTTCATTATTTATTTTTTAACGGTTTTTGAATGATTTGCCTTTTTCTTCTGACTCTTTCCAGCTTTTAAATGGGGGTCACTGACCCCACCTAAAAAGACTACAAAGGCTACAAATGTATTGTTATTGCTACTTTTTACTACTCCTCTTTCAATTCAGCGCTCTCCTATTTCTATACCAGTCTCTCATTCAAATCAATACATGGTTTGTACCTTAGCAACCAGATTGCTGAAATAGGAAATTGGAGAGTTGCTGAATAAAAGCCAAATAACTCAAAAGCTACAAATAATAAAAAATGAAAACCAATTGCAAATTGTCTCAGAATATCACTCTCTACATCATACTAAAAGTTCATTTAAAGGTGAACAACCCCTTTATGGATATGGTATATGTACCACTGTAGGAATTTCGACTACAGTTAGAGGAGAACACAAAGTCTAACCAAAGCCATACCTTGTTTGTATGCAAAATATTAGGAATCCTGGAAAGGATTTAAATGTTTCCTTTCAAGTTGAGGGGTAGGATCGTGTCGAAGCGTTGATGCTGCATGCTGCGTCTGCATCCAACAGTCGTGTCGCGGCACATGAACAATGCAACCTGACAATAGCATTACTTACCTTATTTCCGTCACATCTGACGTGACGCCTGCACTTTTGCGCAGCGTGTCGGATCACAGCGGAATCGTCAGTGGAGTCCTGCCATAAGGGTGAAATTATGGGGACAATGCTTATTTGAATTTATAGATAGTCCTGGAAGCCCAATTGCTTATTTGTTGGCCTAGGTATTCTTGGATCTGTGGCTGACTCACTGGTACACTAATGTTTGCATACATTAGTAAACATAAGGGAAGCCTTGACTAAATATTGGATGTTAAAGACGATACTCAAACCAATGACTTACAGGGTATTCCATGAATATGGAAAACTAAAATCTTTCAGCCTTCCCAGGATTCCTACTGTTGAGTGTATAAATGCATTGGAGCTTTGCATAAGATGATCAAAAAACTCTGCCATACGCATGAGCCACAGCATGAGGGAAACTAGTCTGTAGTTAGGATCCGATCAGCACCTACTCTGGCTGTGCTTCTAAAACCCAATTGGTAAGCTTAACCTTAGAAGTTAACTTATGAAAATGAAAAAATTGAAGCAAAAGTTGAGTCCTTTTGTTTTTCCTAAACTATAAGCATACTTTGGCCTTGGTTTCCTTTTCATACACACTAGTTGGAAAATTGCAGCCAAATAAAGATTTTTCCATTTAGCTACATGTGTTCTATGCAGTGCTTCTCTATCTAATTCTATCATTAGCATACATATGCGGTTTCACCTTCTTGACTATTACACGATTCCACCAGTCAAGACCCTGTTGTGACCATATCTCTAAATAGTACACAAGAGCCAGGAATATCCTGTAACTGATATTGTTGTGATGTCACCAGTTATAAATGGGGCTTAGTGATGTCCTTTCTGTCACATGACTCACTCGGAAGTTTTGTGTTATATTAAATAATGAACACACTGCTGTAAAATACAAGGTTTTTAACAGTTACCCTGGAGTTTCATGATCTGGATAAAAGCACTCAGCCTTTGGTCTCATACCTTTATATGGTCATGGAACTTCTTGATGACTTATAATATACTTAGGGGCAGATTTACTAATTGGCAAAGTGGTTAACGCTAGCATCAATTTGCTAGCTTTACCGCCCACAGGGACATCTCCAATTTACTAACGGGCACAGGAGCCAATTCACTAGCGAAAGAGATAGATGCTAGCGGTCATTCGCGACTTTTCGCCACCAGACTTGCCTTCGCCAGCTCAGACCAGGCAAAGTGCACTGGAGTGCATAGATCTTCCTCATTCTTCTGTTACTTACATCATATTCTAGTTCAGAAAACGCTGGCGTCTTTTCCTTTTTTCAGAGTGATAGCCTGCAAAAGTCCTAAAAAAACACATATAGAACATAAACTTTACAGCGGGCTCATGTGTAGGGCATTATAACAACTCTATTGCCTTTATAAAGGTTCCCTGAACATGTATAATTAACAGTAGAAATGTAATGTATTTGCTGCAACACATAACATAAAGATGTCCATTCAACTTTAAATTTCGTATGCAAATTACCTTGAGCGAAAGACATCTAGTGAATTTGCGCTCGGCAGAAATAAAGTGCATCTTTGCTTTGAATTGTTGCATTGCCGAAGTAACGCTAGTGAAAATTCATCAGCGTCCGGCGCCCAGGACGAAACTCCGCATTTTAGTAAATTAGCATTGTCTGAGCAAATTTTCTGTTGCGGTGGGTGCGAAGTGGATGCTGGATAATTTTCGCCAGTTAGTAAATCTGCCCCTTAGATTTTACAAAAGAGGGTGCATTACGATCCTTCCATAGGAAATAATTTCAATGATATTTTGGTGAAACAGGAATGTGATGTTTTTGAAATAGATGAATTTGCATTGGAATTAATAGTTTGTAAGGTTTTACATATAGGCAGATGTTTCCGAATTCTGAACATTTTTCTAAATTTGATGCTTTATAGATAACGAATTTATAAATTCAACACCCCAAGCCCAGTTCTATATTAAAATAAGTGATTTCAAAAGATCAACAGGCAATTTACTTTTCATCCAGGATGAAGTCGGCACTACTTTGTCTGGTGACAGACATATTAAGCTGGCCATAGACGCAAAGATCCGATCGTACGAATCATCGTACGATCGGATTTCCCCATCTCCTGACCTGCCACTAACCATTCCAATCAAATAAAGTAGTAAAAGAACAGATCAGCCAATGTTCTGCCCCTGACAGCAATCGTACGTAAGTTATGTCTGACCAAAGCTAGTGACAGTCTCCCACTGAAAATCGTATGATCGGCAATACACACAGAGATATTATCGGCAGCCGACAGAAATTTTCTAACCTGTCCGATCGACCAAACGACCGATCTCTGCCGGACGAAAAATGTCGGGACTCTCCACACACGGTCCGAAAACCGTACGAATCCTCGATTCCTACAATCTGATCTTTGCGTCTATGCCCAGCTTTAGGAAAACTTAACTTAGAAAATAATGAACAGGTATGGGATCCATTAACCGGAAACCCGATACTATGAATTACAGAAATGGCCATCTCACATAGACTCAAATTTTATCAAATAATTAAAATTTTCTCTGAAATAATAAACAGTACCTTGTACTTGAGCCAAACTATGATATAATTCATCCTTATTGGAGGTAAAACAATCCTATTTTGTTTAAAAATGTTTAAATAATTTTTTAGTAGACTTGAGATCCCCAGCATTCTGGATAACAGATCCCATACCTGTATATGGTATGCAGTGCCTGTATAGGTGAAAATGTTTTAGGTAAGTATACAACTTGATTTAAATACATCTGTAAATGTGTACAGTTCTTCTCTGGGCCATAATACACAAAAGCAAACATCAGTGGACAATATCTTGTCACTTCTCAGTAGATGAGAAAATAAGAAGAAAGAGGTCTGTACTATTGTTATTGGTAGTGGATACAACATAGACAGTAGCAGTGGCGTAACTAGATGTTGCTGGGCCCCACAGCAAATTCATTTTAGGGCCCCCAACATATCCAGTGTTTGTCCTGTTTTACCAATATATGTTCAAATTGCTCATCAATGAGAGCCTCATGGGGCCCCCGGTACCTCCTGGGCCCCCCTGCAGCCGCAGGGTCTGCTTTCTCTGTAGTTACGCCCCTGGACAGTAGGAGGGATGATAGCTTTGTCCAGATAACTTTAGGTGCGATAAAACAGCGCTGAGTTCATTGAAAACGGTGTTTCACAGAAAAGAGAGACATTCATCTAACATATGTGGATGATTGTTTTTTGAAATGACTGCTATCCATGTTTGATGTCATTGAACCCTACAAGAAAACAAACATGAATTCTCAACACGCTGCATCAACCACATTTTCTCCTTTGTACTATCTACCACAATCTAAAACAGATTTTTATGTTTATCAGGTAATAGCTTCAACCTTTCTTCACCTTCTTATAGGTTTTTCCATCCTTGCCACTTCTACGCCCTCACCACATGTTAACGTTTTGTGAACCGCCTATTTCTGAACACTCACCAGTCATCAGCTTGTACTAGTAACATGAATTGTTTAGAGTGTATGCGACCTTCAAATACACAAATTCATAAAATCACTGCTCTTGCTTTAAGCCTTCAAAAGACACAAACTAAAAAGAAATATTTTTTCCAAAAGTAGACAAGCTTTCTAAAAAGAAAATAACTGTCACAGGCACAAAACTATAAACAGTTCGTTGGCACCTCCAGTTAACTGAAAGGGGGAAACAAATGCAAAAAACGATGGTGGTATCTCTGAGCCAAAAGGGGGGATGGCAAGTGTTGTGCATTTGGATTAGAAGAAGGTTTTGTAAACTGTAGTCCTGCAATGAGACCCTCCATGGACTTGTTTCAAAGGAATTTCAGGGTAGTTTGTGTTTTCCCAGAATTTCTGTATAAGTTGAATCTATTTCTTTGTCTCAACTAAATTTAAATAAAATTATGTTTCCATCTGTAATAATATGTTTCGTACTGTTTCAGTATTACTTGATCTGCTAGTTCCTATGTTATAACAAAACATCCTTCCTAATATCTGTGCTCCTCTTCTGTACCCACCTTTAGATATAGGTGGGTCCATCATTCCTTCATCGCCCACGTAAATTCTTCTCCTCGTTCTCATACACTATTCTCCTTCCCACCCATCCCTAGATCCATTTTCCAATTCCAATATCTCCTCTTTGTTTCCCTACACACAAACCCTTCCACCCACCCATTCTCTTTCTTCGTTTAATGCTGTTCCTCAATCACCCCTTACTATCATTTGTAGATAAACAAAGCGGTGTCGCTTAGTTGCACATTTGATAGGGTCTCGTCTAATTTGCCCAGTCCTTTGTAGCAAAACATATTGATTTAACTTTAAACCATGTACAATTTTACAAGGTAGAATGGAGGCCTGCCAGTAGATAGGATAAGTAATAAAAGCAGAACCTGTAGAAAAAAGCTAATTATTATAGTAGAAAAATGGATTCAAGTTCACTTGCATGATAAATAGGATGATATCACATGGTAGATTAATGCAAGCTTTGAAGGGAAGATGGCGGGAATGGGTGCTTGGAACCATCAATCAGTTTGCAGTGATCATCAAAAGGCCAGAGGGAGAAGAGGCCAATATGTCTACGTTCAGTTTGGAAGGTAGCCAGAGGTAGCGCCTCATTATCACTATTGGCTACATTTTTGTCTTTGGCCATGACAGATGGATAAGCTTGTTAGAAAGCTTGTATAGCCTTTTAATCTCAATATCAGTGAGAGTTTTCAAATATTTTTTTATGACTCTTGTGGCTCTGTGTTCAGGAAAACTTCCTGAGCTAAACGACTTCTTTTTATGCACACCATCTGGTATTACATTATTGCTGGGAGTTTTTACAATAATTGATTTGGGTCCTTGAATGTCAGGGAATGGGGGGGGGGAGCAACACGAGCAGTCAGAAAATGTATTAGACCTAACATGTTTAACTTATTGACCCAGTAAAAGAATTAACTTGAACAATGTTCTAGTTGTGTTTACATTGCACTTCATGTCCAGGACTTTTGATTGAGGTTCTTATTTGTTTCTGTAAAAAAGTGTTCAACACAGTGCTCTCCAGTTTACTGAAAGGGGGGACAGATACAGTGGAAGAATATTATGAAATGTTGTATTACAGACTGGCTATATACAATGATATACATCCCAAGCCTAACAATATATCATCAATATCTTAATGGATATGGAATGATGAATTGCTTCTTCTGCCCTGTTGCATCCTTATAGAGCAGAGCCCTAATGGTAAAACAAGACTAATCCACAGAAAATAATAATATATGTTTTATACAGTGAGCCACACGCTATATAATATATATATATATATATATATATAATATATATATAATGCCAGAGACACTGAAAAGGACCAGAAGTAACGGAAGATTTTCACTTTACATGAATGTTTAGGTCTAGAAGTGTAGAAGGGTGTAGATGAGCATGCTGTCAGCCCAAAGCTGATTAGAGACATGACCCACTCTTATATGTTCCTCTTGAAAAAAAACATTGTGGGGGTTATTTATCAAGGTCCGAATTTATCTCAGTATTTCTAAGTTAGAAATCCGAGCAACTCCGATTGCCCGAATGGACCTTATTTATGGAGAAAAAAGCCAGAAAAAAAAAGAGTTTTTCTGTGCAGAAACCACAAACTCATCAGATATCGGTACGGACATCAGCGCAGGCACTGGGACCTTCCCTATTGACTTAAACAGGACCTAGAGAGCTTTTAGATGCCAGGGTTTTAGATTCTGAGTTTTTAGACCATAGGACTAATAAATCTCGAAAAATTCACCGTTTTTTTCCCCACGAAAACTACAAATTATTCGAGGTTCGGATGTTCAAAGCTTGATAAATAACCCCCTATATGTTATGCATTTCAAAGAGGGACACATTGAAAACAAATTTAGTGTAAGAATCATTACTGGAAAAATCATTACTGACAAAAATCTTGCCCTTGAATTTTAAAGGGCAACCTGTTGGTAGGAGATTGGCTTTCTACTGGGATGCCTCTTGCCAGTGTGCCATTCTGCAGGTACAAACAAGAAAAATAGCTAAAGTTGCAAGGTATATTGAGAGCCCTGCACTTTCTCAAGGCAGACATTAAGTACATAGTACCCTTTGTTTAAGAGCTCTGCCAACAATTCAAGTAGAGCAAGGTTCCAGAGTATACTTGCACTATGCAAGCGGTAGACAAAAAGTTTATAGTGTGGTAATGGGTACAATTTTACCAGGCAAGTGCATCTAAACAAGGCTCTAATGTATGTATGTATGTATGTATATTTTTATTTGTAAAGTGCGCCTTGAGGGCAAAGCACTGTACAGTAAAACAATAAATTAGTCGTAACAAACAAGGGGTCATTGGAATAAAAAGTAACAATAAGTGCATTATTAGAATACAATTCACATAAATATAAAAAATATAATTACAATGCAGATTAAGTGCTCATTGTCAAGGAAACAAAAGGCTAGAGGACCCTACCCCGTAGGGCTTACAGTCTAAATGGGAGGGTAACATACAGACACAATTCAGAGGGGTATTAAGGTGCTGTGGGTTACAGTTAGTTACACTGTTATATAAGTGCCAGTTCAGGTGTTATCCAGGTGCTCCCAGAGGTAGTCTTTGAGTTTTGTTTTAAAAACACTGAAGGAGGATTCTCTCCTGAGAGATTCAGGAATGACATTCCAAATGTAAGGAGTCGCAAGAGAGAAGGGTTTGATAAAATTTCTGTCAGACCTTTAGGCCTGGGCTAAGCTAGAGACCTGCAGCAAGTTAGTTACCTCGGAATACCCGCAAAGCTGTCGGGTTTCAGGTAGAAAGTTCCCGACTCACCAACCAGACAGGCTATTCGTGGGTACCCTGCCCAAGTGTCCAGTTCTGCTGTGGGTCTAGCACTCCCTCCAACCCTCATTCATCCATTTTCTTTTCCTTTAGCTGCACCTCTGGAGTGACAACACTTTCGTCATTTCCAGTTGTGCGGGTCCCCGGGTTGCGTGGTGAGTAAACCCTTGTGGGTGCAGGTTTGGTAGTGGGTCTGTGGTGTAGGGTGCAACGTGTGAACAACATGCCAGTTTGTGCCTTTTTGCACACTTACGTAGCCATCTACTCCCTTTCCCCACTTGTTCTAAATGACCTGTTTTATTTGGCATAAAGTACACAAAACATCTCAGGCAAAAGTCGTTTGCTGTGTGTTGTCCTAAACATCAGTTTGCTAGAGATTCAACTTAATTCTATTTTAATTTTACTTTAATAAGAGTTGCATAAAATCCATGCATTCTGGATTCAGTGGATAACCTAAACCTAAAGGTTTGTCCAAATACAAACTTGTATTTGCATTTTACAATCTGAGAAAGATGAATATGAAACTGAAAGAAAAAGGATTACTGTGAACAAAAATGTTTGCGTTCAGTTGTCCAGAGCTCTACAACTCCCCATAACTTTGATTTTTTTTGCAGAGCTCTACAACTACATGGCTTTAAGCTTCAGATCTGGTTTAGCAGAAAACTTTGAATTCAGATGGATCCAAATTCTTCATAAAGAGCTAAGATTCAGCTGACACACACATTGAACCCTTTATTGTCTGCATTGCTAACTGTAATTAGTTAATCAATAATTTGTCTTTTGAGTGTGTGTGTACTACATTATGCTTACATTAAAGGGATTCTGTCATTTTATGATGACGTTTTTATTTCTAAATTACACTGCAAACAATTCACTCTACAATATAAAATCTCATTCCTGAACCAGCAAGTGTATTTTTTTAATTGTAATATTGGTGTGTAGGCGCCATCTCAGGTCATTTTGCCTGGTCATGTGCTTTCAGAAAGAGCCAGCACTTTAAGATGGAACTGCTTTCTGGCAGGCTGTTGTTTCGCCTACTCAATGTAATTGAATGTGCCGCAGTGGGACCTGGATTTTACTATTGAGTGCTGTTCTTAGATCTACCAGGGAGCTGTTATCTTGTGTTAGGGAGCTGCTATCTGGTTACCTTCCCATTGTTCAGTTCAGCTTCTGTCCAACTTGCAGTACAGCAGTAAAGTGTGACTGAAGTTTATCAGAGCAAAAGTTACATGACTGAGGGCAGCTGGGAAATTGAAATATGTCTAGCCCCATGTCAGATTTAAAAATATAAAAAAATCTGTTTGCTCTTTTGAGAAATGAATTTCAGTGCAGAATTCTGCTGGAGCAGTACTATTAACTGATCCGTTTTGGAAAAAAAATTCCCATGACAGCAAAATTAGGAATGGACTCTTAAACTATGGTCAAAAGACAATGGAAACTTTGAGTTTTACATTAACACATGGTTTTCAATTCCTTGTTTTTCATAAGATATATCCTTTGACGTATATCAGCACACATGTTTATTTATATAGATTTATTTTTGCTCAAAAGACCTCCAAAGTTCTGATAATTGATACAATTCATTGAGTTTATTTGTTCATTACAACTGCAATATGAGCACATCTTTTCAGCATAAGCATTTGTTTACATGTTCACTGACATCTTATGAAAGTCCATTTTATTTAGCTAGTTTTATAAGAGGCTGATTTTCCATCATAAAAACAAAAACTTGAAAACCACAGCTCTGGATATGAGGTTATAGAATAGTGGATCATTTCTTTCAAGGAACATATAAGTAATCGATAAATCAGAGAACCATATAAATTAGGCCTTTAAATTGGGCAAACAACAACAAGCTGAATTCTAATATAATTCTAAAATTAAGCCGCTATGGCTAACTTTTTACTATTTTAGAATAGATTGTTAAAATAGGGTTAACCTTTACCTTTGTCAGCAGGGCACTGTTAAACCCCATCGTTCTACTAGTCTAGACTAAACCTTTGTTGAAATAGCCCTACTTGTGATTAAAGCCTTACCAAGCTGTTCAAAGAAGCAGCCGTGCAGCGAATGTGATATATTTATCCATTAGAATATTTGGGCAATGTTCCTTGCAGAGTCAAGATCTTAGTCAAATCTTTTACATGCTTAGTCCCAACTGTTTAGAAAGAACATTGTTCTCCAATAAGTTCTTATTTGTTTACCAAACCTCCTATTTTTCCAATCTACTTATACAGAAATAAAGTTTGCTGGACTTTATTATTAGACTTTATTAATAATACTCAATATTTCCATCATATAAATAACTGCATTGCTGTTCACATGACCTATAGTATGTCACATTCGGCACCCTATATCCAGAACCCAAGCTAAGCTCCCTGGTCACGGCTCTTCTGCCTATAACCGCTGCCTTTCACCTCGGGAGGAGCCCTCTCCTAATCGGATGCCGCCAGGTCTTATTTGAGAGAGGAGCAAAGCTAACGGTTCTGGACAAGCAAAGGGGCACAATCGTCTCACCAGGATACTGCAAGAACACCACCAGCACAAGCCGAGAATCATCAGACAGGCCGAAATCAGGATAGGAGAACGTAGAGTAATCAGTGGACAGGCAAAGGTCGGATTGGAGAGGTCAGAGTAGTCACAAGCAGGCAGGATCAGGATTGGATCAGGATTGGAGAGGTCGGAGAAATCAGACAGGCAAAGGTCAGGATTGGAGAGGATCAGAATAGTCAAAAAGGCAGGCAAAACCAGTAATAACAATTAGAATCAGGCACCTAGGAACTTTACAAATAGAACCTAACAACGGGCATTGAGAGATTCTAAAAGGTCCCTTTAAATAATTTAAATTTCACGCCGTTGCGCGACGACGTCATCACACCGGTTGCAAAACTAAGGGAGTGTGCGGCTGCGCACGCCATAGAGGAACCGGCACTGAAGAAGGAAAGACGCATGCGGCTGGCATCCTCGTCAGAGACATGACGAGGGACCCCGCCACCCACTAGAGCACCACGGAGAGCGACTAGACCACCAGGGTAAAGTTTATTCGTTACACAGTATTTCCACATGGCCTTATTGTCATCAATGTATGATTTAAATACTGTCTTGTAAAACTCACTACACCTGGAGTCAATCTTATAGCTCTACCCTTTCCATCCTCAGATTCTTTCTTAAAACCATAACTACATGTACTGCATCACTGTAATGTGAGAAATCTCAAATATAAAATATTAGGGTCTGGACAACCAAAGATTCTGCCCTCCACAACTGCCCCTTTTTTGTATAGCGGAGTGCCTAGAGTTCTTATGCAGGGAGAATGGCCAGACATCCATGTGGTTTTAGCACCCCCACACCCATCCCTTTAATGGTGGTCTTATGGCTTTTAAAATAGGTGTTGGTTTGGGCAAGGACAAGCCTATGAAACCATTGCTTAGATCAGGGCAACCTCTCCCCTATAAATGCAGTGGCATAGGAGAGGATCAAGCCCAGTTAGATCAGTACTTTGGTGCTGCTCTGGGCAATCACTCTTTTTTACAAGCCTTAGGTGGGGAGGAACAAGCCTGTATAAAAATTCAATGCTTTGCTGTAAGAAACTTACCGATGCGGCGGGGACGCCCACCACATGGTCCTCGAGCCAGCGCCATCTTGGAATCTAGGGCACGCGCGGCGCGCCTGCGCGCCTCTTAAAGGCGCAGGCACGCTGGCGCATTTGCGCCAGCAAGTTTCTGACGCCCGTTTGGCGCGAAATTTGAACCTATTTAAGGCCCATTCAGTTTCCCAGCCAGTACCCGTGATAGAACTTGTTTCTAGTGGTTTCCTGAGCCTTGAGCATCTGATCTGAATCTCGTCTGTCTGATTATCCGTGTTTGACCTTGCCTGTATCCTGACTATTCTGAAATCTGTATCCTGACCCTTGCCTGCCTACGACAACTCTTCCTGCTTAACCCCTTGATTGACAACCCGGTTTGACCCTTGCCTGCCTGACGATTCTGATATCCGCCTGCCTCGACTCTGCCTGTTTGACGATTCTCTTGCCTGCTCCATTTGTACCGTGACCTTCGGCCCAAAAGACTCTGCTAACTGCCGTGCCCCTTTGCCAGCCAGAACATCTCGCCTTGCACCCCTCGTTAAGTCCAGGTGGCACCCAAGTAAGCTGAGGGCTTCTCCCGAAGCCCAACAGTGGTCACACTACTGGTGAAGCCGAGCCGAGACCAGGGTGCTTGGCATTTGTTCTGGTATTGGGTGCCGATCGTGACATTATCACGGGCCATGGAGGACGAAAGTCACGATGAAGCTGCTGCTGCTGCTGCTCCTCCAACTACCACCGAAGCGCTTCTTACCACTCTGTTACAGCGCTTGGAGGATCACGAACAGAAGCAAAATTACCTCCTACAGGGTTTCCACAATCTAACCCGACAGCTGGAGGGTACGCAAGCTTCGCAGCAGCAATCTGTTCCTGCACCTTCTGTGGATTCTTCTGCCAATTGGGGTAGCTCACCTAAACCCCATGAACCAAAAATTGTGTTCCCCGAAAGGTTCTGTGGGGATCGCACTAAATTTTTTGTTTTCAAAGAGGCATGTAAGCTGTACCTTAGTTTCTTTCCTCATTTTTTTCAAACTGATGAGGAGAAAGTAAGGTTCATTATGACCCTGCTTTTGGGTGACCCCCACATTTGGGCCCTCAGGCTGCCTTCCTCAGACCCTGCTCGTTATTCCCTAGACACTTTCTTTCTCCAGCATGGCCATTCTTTACGATGACCCGGATCGTGCATCGTCTGCCGATACCGCGATTCGTAAATTGCGCCAAGGGAAAAGGGATGCGGAGGTGTATTGCACCGAATTCCGCCGGTGGGCAGTGGAAACTGGGTGGAATGATTTGGCTCTAAGGAGTCAATTTCGTTTGGGGTTATCTGATTCTGTAAAAGATAGTTTGGTTAATTTTCCCCTACCTTCTAACCTGACTTTACTTTCTGAATTTCAACCTTAGGAAAAGTATTATTATTATTATTAACATGTATTTATATAGCGCCAACATATTGCATAGCACTGTAAAGTAAATGTGATTAAACAACTAAATCACATGAATTATATACATAGAACATATGGAGTTACATACATCACAATCAATACTGGTACAAAAGGAGAGGAAGGCCCTGTGCAAAAGAGCATACACTCTAAAGAGAAGGGAGTAATACACAAGGTGCGGGAGTATTATTTTTTTTAATAACAATGTATACTTTGAATATTATCTTTGTATTTTCTGCATTTTGACTTGGCGATTTTGGTCACTTATGCTGGATCAAAAACAAACCTAGATGTGTAAACATTCGGGACCCTCTTGCATTTCAACACCAAAGCCAAGTATCTAGTACAATTAAGTCTAAAGCAACTGGACCTTTTTGAAAAGTCCAGTTGCTTTAGAATGAATTCTACTTGGTACTTTATGTCATGACCTGGATGAATGAAAATTTTCCTAGACACTAAACCAAGAAAATAATACACTATGCTGAGTACTTTTGGAAAGGAAGGGTCTCTATATTATACACTGAATTTAACTCCTATCTCTAGTCCCTCCACCTCCACTGTATATGTTGTAAGGGTCCAAATATCCTTGACCTTATCAGAAAGTCATGGGTGTGCAGATGCTTATTGAATGGAATTGTTATAAAAGAGGATTGTTTAATATATTTAGTAATAATCACAGACTTCGGGAAATACTAACTACAAACTAGCACAAAGAATTTGACGTGATGCAACAGAGGTGCAACTTTCCTTCGATTTTTGCACACAGATGACTTATTTACTTTAGGAGATCCTACATAATTCTGCTTAAATCTACATAGGCAGTATCTGCTTCTGTCAAACCCTTCACCGATAAGACATCATAGTAACCAGTTGTTTGCTTGTTTCCTGGTTTCCACGGCAGCAAAACATTGGTCTGGCTCCAACGACAGCGCCCAAGTTAATGACTAAACCATTGTTGTCACACGCATGCCTTTCTGTATAGGAAACAAGACAGTGGTTTCTGTGGAGGGGTTTGAAGGAAACAACGACTTCTGGTGGCTTGTTCTACAGCTTTTTCTGAAGACTCATCTTGTAAATGATATACTAGCTATTTTGTACTATGTGTTTATGATTGGAACATTTCTCCTGATGGAGCTTATAATGAGCTTTCCGGTGTTGCCTGGCTGATATAGAACAGAAGTGCATGAAATAGACACTTCCACAAGCCTGATTTTAAAGTTTTCTTCCTATTATTTACCCAACAAATTAGGAAAACCAAGAATGATTCCCTGAGATTGACCCAGTTATAGACCAATGCCGACCGTCACATCATAGCTCCACCCCTTGATGTCACTGGCCCACTCCCACAATGTCATCACCCTGCCCTCACCATGTCATTGGCCCACCCTGCAATGTCACCACACCACCCACAGTTAACGGTGGGGAATGGTGGCAACCCTAGCCTGGTCCCCTACAACAGTCATAATTGCCCTCCTCTGGTGGCAGCCCAGGCGTGAATTTACGCATTTCACTGCCAACGAATACATTTGCAGAACTGAGGCAAAAATTTACTGGTGAAAAATCCCTGCGTCAGAATAGTCTATAGCCTATAAAAATTGTCGTGGGCGTCAAAATTGTTGCGCATCAAAATAATTTTGACACCCATTGACTTGAATGTGTTTCGCGAATTTCGGGACAAATTCACCTATCACTAGCCCTGACCCTTACAAACTGAACCACAGTAAAAATCACATACATCACATAAGTGAAGGTACTTCTCTAAACACCCTTAGTTGAGGCTGATGCAGTCATGCAGATGTCCATAATAAACTGGTCCTGAACGGAAAAAGGTAAACGAATAGGGATTAAAACCAAAAGTATTTTCTTTGAAATCTAATATATTCTGGTGTGTGAGAGGAGAACCACAAATATGTAAAGTTCAGAAGCCACTAATTACACAGTGAAGGGAATGCCAAAAAAAACACAAAATCTACAGTTAACTCCTGTATGTGGCCTTGATATCTATTGGAAGCATCTCTCTGACAGTCATTAATGTCATTGACCCAACACAAATACATATTTTAGATGTTTACCAAGTGTAAACATTAGTGTGCAGATTTTCATTATAAAGTTGGCACTTATCACTGATGAAATTCACCCTATCCTAGCGAGGAATATATATTATTTTCCCATGGTGTAAGAGGACAATAACCTGTAATACAATATTTCCCAGCACCGAATAATTCAAAAACAACACCCAGTGGCGGATCCTTGGCAAGGTTCCCATTCATTTGTCTTGGTTCTACAATTTGTCTGGTTATATGTTTTGAAGTTCTGGGTCCATGATTGTGAAAGGGATACGTGTCATGCCAGATCTACACCATGTTGGAGTTGGATTAATGCATGGTAAACTGATGGAGACTGTGCTCTAAATTATCATACTATATATTTGTACATATATTGGCGATTCCCCCAGCCACCATGGTGACTGCATTCCCTTTACATGAGTGCCTTTAATGGGAAATGGAATCTGCCTGATTGAAAATAAGTAGGAGGGAAATCCAATAGACCCTCATTATGTATTGTCTTGACTATTTGGGGAAATTTTCTCACCTAGTAATAGAGGCGTTACTTTCAGATTAATGCAACATTGCAACATATTTTATGCTGGTGGATTTGCATTTCTTGTTATGCTACTAGCTAAAGCCCTCATTCATGGTGTCCCTGTCCGTCATTCCCACAAATCCTTTTGAGGCAGGAGGCTTCAGTAAGGAGAAGCCTAACCCTTATGGTGTCAATACCTTAGGACTCAAGCTTCTCCTTACTGAAGCCTTTTCCTTTACGTCCTCCAACACAAGCACTCTCCCTACTGTGGGTGGAGTCCAAAGTCCCCTCCTTTTTATAGACTAAAGAATAGTCATAATATTTCTGGGCCAACAGGAACACATCACATTCACAGGGCATGGGTTGCTCTTCACAAAGTGAAGTCAATACATATATATATATATATATATATATATATATATATATATATATATATATATATATATATATATATATATATATATATATATATATATATATATATAAACTAAAGAACAACTGTCAAAAACGGGAACTGTAAATCATGCAAGTGCTACATATCTAAATCATGTTCTGACATTAGAGGTGTCAGGAGAGTTTAGCTATAAGCATTCTGCAACGGGATATAAGACAGTGATTTACATGTGTTTATAAATAGAGCATCAAATAAGGGAAACAATGATGATCTGAGCAATAAATAAATCCCTTGTTGTTAATATACTATAACAATGCCAATCTAAACATATTATCACACAGTTTACATTGCTAGACTTGGCTTTTAGTTGAGCAATTTTGTTCTCTTGACTGTCCATAAATAAATCTAAAAAGTCTGAAAATTCCAGGAAGGCCTGTATGAGCCAATTTTAATTCCAATTCCCCCTACATGGCCATGTCTGCAATAAATAATCTGGAATATTTAAATGACACATAGGGACGTATTTATCAAGGGTCGAATTTCGAGTTTATGGGATTTTCTAAAAACTCCCATCAACTCCCATAAATTCGAAATTCGAAAAAAAAAAAAAAACAATCGAAACTTATTAGAAAAATAGAATTTTCTAAATTCGGTTGAATAGGATCGAACTGCAAACTTGAATCAAAATCATAACAAATTCGATGGAATTCGATTCGAGTTTTTTCAAAAAAAATAATTGATTTTCAAAAGTCCACCAGATGACTCCAAATTGTTATTGGTTGTAGGAGGTCCCCCACAGGCTAAAACATCAATTCGGCAGGTTTTAGATGGCGAATAGTCAAATTTCGAATTCTTTAAGAGACAGTACAAAATAAATGAATTTCAAAAAAATTTTTAAACTCCAATCGAATTTGGATTATTCCCTAGTTGAATTACACTAAAATAAACTCAAAATCAGAATTTAAGAATTAGAATTTCAATTTGACCCTTGGTAAATCTGCCCCTTAGTTTTGTGTATCGTGATTCTTGGGTATCGGTATTCTTGCACTTCCTGAGCTTCATAGGAGACATGGCAACTGTATGAGATACATGCAATGCAAATTAAAACTACAGTATATAGTTTGTCTTAATACTTAAGGGGGAGAAGAACACTAAAATGTATGGTCAATGGTGGATCAGTAAACAACGCAATTCTTACCGAACAAATAGTCGAGTTTCATGCTATCCAAACTTATGATGGAGGCTGCTCAGTACAGGGAGACCTCAGATTCAGGCATATATATATATATATATATATATATATATATATAATGGCTCAAAAGAAGCTAGCACACACAGGACTTATGGAAAAAAAAAGGTTTTTATTTTAACAGAAAAAAACTAACGGACCCTAGCCTTTCTCAAAGTGGTCCTAGCCGAAACGTTAGTTTTTTTCTGTTAAAATAAAAACCTTTTTTTCTCCGTAAGTCCTGTGTGTGCTAGCTTCTTTTGAGCCATTGTAAATACTAATACATAGCTCTGCACCCAGTCACCTTATACCAGTATACGTGCTGTGCCGGCATTTCCAGTTTTATATATATATACACAGTATATAACGACTGAGCTATTGATAATAACAGTAGAGGAACGATAGATTGAAGGACTGACCAGTTGGATACAAATTAGCAGCTGTGAAGCTATTGGCTACAATAATTGGGTTTGCAACGGTGTTCTTTTTTAGTAACATTGTTTTTTTCCCTTAATCAGATAAACACGCACAATATATATACACAGAGGTGTTTTATGGCTTTAATAACACGGGTATATTGTTATGCTACACGGAACATTGGATTCATTCCAGGGACTCCCGTCTGATGTTTTCTTTATCACTTGATCAACATTTTAACACTTGTGATTGTTATATTTGAATTTGCAGTTTAGACCTCACACTTGATATGAGATTCTGGTTTGGAATATATATATATATATATATATATATATATAGATATATATATATATATATATATATATATATATATATATATATATATATATATATATATATCCTAAATACCTGATGTACAAAATGTAATAATAGGTCATTATTAAAAAGATGGAGTTAATCCAAGGTAATGGTTGTATGGACCAACGATTTAACAGATAGGACGTGTGTTGTATATATTTACTGCTTATAGTATTAATAAAGAAATATTTATGGTTTTCACTATTTCTTGCACTAAACTGTGCCGGATGTAAAATTGAAACTACTTTCACATTACAACTTTCCGGTTCTTCATTGTGGGAGAATGAGAAGGCAGTTTATCCAAATACCAGTCTGCAGACAAAGCCCAAGTTGAATGCACTCTTTCTTATCTGTAAGCCTGGGACAGTGATTGCAGCTGGAGGAAGGGAGGGGTTCCTTAATGCAGAGCCTATTATATCTATTTAATAAACTCTTCTGATGACACAGCGGTGGGTGGGGCATGTAGTCCGAGTAAAAAACAAAATTGAAACCCTTTAGTGCTTTGTAATAAAACATTTAGGGGGTTACTTATCAAAGGTCGAATTTTAGAGTTATGTGAGCTTTTTTAAACCTCAAATGAACTCACAACTCAAATGTAAAAAGCTTGAATCGAAACTCTAAACTCAAATTGATCGAGTTTTCGTAAAAATAAAAATCGATTCACTCGAATTGATCGCGTTTTCAATCAAAATCTTCAGAAAAAAACTTGAACATCATGTAGGCTATTAATATCTACCAATAGTTCAAGGGACCTCTGGCATTGATTTCTACATGACCTCGACAGGTTTTAACTGGAGTATTTTCAGATTCAAGCTATTTCCAGGCTCGGCATACAATAAATCTCGAAAAATTTGAAAACTTAAATATTTTGTGGAAAGCACAACTCGAACTTTAATAAATCTGCACCTTAAAGAAATGTATTTTGCTCTTGTTTATTAATGCTCCCGGATCATGTTTTCTGTGCAAAGCAATTACTGAGGGACACATTCATCAAAAATTTTGGGGGGGGGGATTGTGATTATAGAAAAAAAATACAAAAATTTAATAGAGAATAATAACAACCACGTATTTTCCCTATAAGTAGCAAAAAAAGTACTCCGGTTTTGCACAGTTAAGAAAAATCAAGCCGAAAAATTAAAAGCTAAAAACCCACAAATTTTTTCATGCTTTTTCAAGAAAGCTGATAAATTGCAGACACCTCAGATGGTTTCCCATTGGCATCTATGGCATAGCAACAGGTTTTAGGCAGCATCAATTCAATTTTTTGGAGATTAAAGAGGTGGTTCACCTTTGAGTTAACTTTTAGTATGTTACAGAACTGCCTATTTTTAACAACTTTTTAATTGGTCTTCCTTATTTATTTTTTATAGTTATAAAGTTCTTCTCCTTCTGACTCTTGCCAGCTTTCAAATGGTAGTCACTGACCCCATCTAAAAAAACAAATGCTCTGCAAGGCTACAAATCTATTGGTATTGATACTTTTTATTACTCCTACTTTTATTATACCTATTCATATTCCAGTCTCTTATTCAAATGAATGCATGGTTGCTAGGATAATTTGGGCCCTAGCAACCAAATTGCAAACTGGAAAGCTGCTAAATAAAAAGCTAAATATCTCAAAAACCACAAATAATAAAAAACGAAAACCAATTGCAAATTGTCTCAGAACATCACTCTCTACAACATACTAAAAGTTAATTCAAAGGTGAACAACCCCTTTAATATGGAAAAATGGGGGAGGGGGATTGCGAGTCTCGCACTTTCCATGGTCATGTTTGATTACCTATTTCTGATCATTTTCGCTTATCTGGTTCTAGGGTTTGACATATGGCAGGAACAGTGAAAGTGTTCCCATGTGTTTACTTTTTTAAAATAAATTTTGAGACAATAATAATAATATTATTATTATTATTATTATTATTATTATTATTAAAGCAGCGTTTTGCAATGTACGTAATTTAAAATAACAGGGTTCTTTTAAAGTTGTCAGAATATCATGTGCCTGGCTGGGGGTTGCTGCTCAATGCTGTTAGGGACCAGTAAGGTGACAGAGGCCACCCTATGAAGAAGCATCCTGATTGGTGGAATGTCCGGTATAGGGAATGGATCTATAAATCCCAAGCCCTGCAGCAATGGAAGATAGAGGGAATTATTATTTCTCAAATTCAGCTGTCTTAAAAACATAGCAGAGCTCAGCAGAGCACTTTCTGCAAATGAAGATATTTGAGACGTTTCATTCCATTTGCAAGAATTTAAGCGATGTAACATCCAACATGACTTTTCAGAAGCCAACTAGGCTTGTTTTTCCCATAGACAAGAAAGCAGGAATATATTTAGTATTTGTTTGGTCGGAGTTCACAGTTTTCCCTTAAACCCTCTGGGGAACAGAGGCTCTTAATTCAGACTTATTTTAGCACATGGGATATTATGGAGCCCTGTCAGTGATGTCCTGTTAAACTGCCACATGGAAGCATTTAGTTATTTATAGGGATGCTGACCAATTCTGCCTCTAGGAAAATAACAGTAGAAAGTCTATCGTCTCTCATTCTCTCGCTCTATCACACACTGTTGTATCTATTAATCTGGATATTAGGGTGCCAGAGGTTCTTGAAGGAGATTTTAAGGTTTTACGGCCAGTATTGTCATGGCTACCTCTACTCTAACAAATGCTAAGTTGGAGCTCAGTGCTGCTGTTTCTAGTTTAGACTGTCCAGCTTTCACACCTAGGGGCAGATTTATTATGTGGTGTAAAAAACAGCAGAATAATTAAATGCATTGCTGTGTAAAACATAGTATAAAAATTATGTCATTTTTTTATGTGCTTTTTCTTTGAGCAACTTCCACCAGAACTTTCTTACAAAGGTCTGAAGCAGTGTTAAAATAGAGGTGGCAAATCTGGCATTTGCATGGAGTTTAAAGGACCAGTAACAATAAAAAAAATGTTTAAAAAATTCGTTAGTATACATCGAAAAAAAAGCACCAAGACAAATTAAACTTTAAAATCGCAAAGTCTTTATTAAGAAATAACTTACGGAAACTCCGCTTGCACTCCTCTTCAGAAAGTGATCGGGTGATCTATTGTGCGGCGCTCGATTTCTCCTCTCTGCCTTTCTTATAGGTAGTGATGGACGAATTTGGGCCATTTTGTTTCGCCTAAAAATTCGCGAACCTCCCACGAAATTCCCGAAAAAGGTGAAAAATTCAGCAAATTTTTGCTGCGTTTTCACAAATTTATTTGCCGGTGGTGAATCACGGGAATTCACTGCGAATTCATGCCTGGCGAATAAATTTGCCCCTCACTACTTATAGGAGATAGCCAGGGAGGAGAAATCGAGCGCCGCACGATGGATGGTCACTGTGTCACCTTTTACCATTTCGGTACGGTATTTCTTGATAAAGGCTTTGCTTTTAAAGTTTAATTTGTCTTGGTGTTTTTTTTCTATGTATACTAACGCATTTTTACTGAACCTTTAAGTAAAATACACCTTGATAAATTCACCATTTATTTTACACAGATTTTTACATGGAGAGTGATCTCAAAATGCACTTTGCTAGCAGAGAGTTCACAGTGGAAGCATCTGGGTAAAGTCCTGCGTGGATCCATTTTTTGAAACCCAGACCCGACCTGTAAGCGCCATATGATCTGCATGGCGGGGTCTTGCGTGAAGAAAATGGTGGGGACTCGAGTGACGAAGGAAGATCCAAATAGTGACGCACAACATCAGTACACATGACTCAGTCGCCACTCATCTCGCAGTCCATTTGCTTGCCTGCGCTGCATGAACGTCAGAACCCAGGGCAATGAGTTTAGACTTTAGGAAGAGGAACATTGACTGCTGACTGCTGCCTCACCTCAACCAGACCTCATCTAGAGGACAGGGAGAACAGGGAAATTCACCCAAAAACTGACCGGCGTTAAAGGAATTGTTCAGTGTAAAAATAAAAACTGGGTAAATAGATAGGCTGTGCAAAATAAAAAATGTTTCTAATATAGTTAGTTAGCTAAAAATGTAATGTATTAAGGCTGAAGTGATTTGATTTATAACATGTCAGTCTGAAGGCTGAACACTACTTCCTGCTTTTCAGCTCTCTTGGTTTATACTGACTGGTTACCCTGGTTACCAGGCAGTAACCAATCAGAGACTTGAGGAGGGGGGGGCACATGGGTCATATCTGTTGCTTTTGAATCTGAGCTGAATGCTGAGGATCAATTGGAAACTCACTGAACAGAAATGTATCATGTGGCCCCCCTTCAAGTCGCTGACTAACTCAGAGTTATAGAGCTGAAAAGCAGGAAGTTGGATTCTGGCTGTTTTATTAGACATCTGTTCACTCCAGCCTTTATACATTACATTTTTGGCTAACTAACTATATTAGAAACATTTTTTATTTTGCACAGCCTATCTATTTACACAGTTTTTATTTTCACACTGAACTATTCCTTTAAGGTGAGGGTGCAAATTTCTGCCCACAATCCTGTCAGATTTCGGGCAGGAATCTACAATGGGGACAATCTGTGGCTCACTGAACTACATTTCCAGCAGCTCAAGCACTTGTCCATCTGCAGCACTGGGAAGCGGCACCAGTAGGATTTTCTGTGATTGGCAAAGCCTTCCTTACTACTACTACCAACAATTACAGAGTCCAATCTTCTACTACTCTTCTGATCTTTTCCCTTGTTTTCCGATTGCATCTACAGATCCCATGGGGAAAAGAAAGAAATCTCACATACAAAATGATCCAGTTTGCTTTAAAAAAGTTCATTTTTGATCGGCAGTTGACCTGATTTCTACAGACAAGTCTATCTGAACACATAAAATGATTATTTCAATTCTCCATACTGCATACCGCCCAACATTTTTGAAATGAAAAGAGGGACAAAAAAGTTGCCGCCACGCCCATTTTTGTTGCCACACCCCCTAATTACGATGTTAATTTCACAAAATTTGGCAGGTTATGAAAGCTTGAACATCTTTCTGTGTTTTTTTTCAGTTATTACAGACAAAAGATGAATTGTGAGTCTAACTTCTCCCAAGAGACCTGTTATCTTATATATATTACAATTGCTTATTTGCTTATCTCAAAATTGTAACAAAAGTATCTTATCTGCAGCTGTGGCTGTTCTGGTCTCTCTGCCAAAAGCCAATTAAGTTAGAAATTTTGTTTCTTTTTCTGGCTGTTCAGTGCAGAGAAAAACTGGACTTTCCAGTACAAACGAGGGACTGCGGGTTGAGCTGTCAAAAGAGGGACTGTCCCTCTGAAAACGGGACAGTTGGGAGGTATGCTATACTGCATGGTTTGGTGGTTTTTGCAGGGAGTTGTAGTCCAACAACAGCCTGATGGCAGCAAGTTCTATATCTTGGATCCTGTACTGAACATACCTCCCTATTGTTACTTGGTAATGGATGTCTTTTGCAATCAGAAGAGTTGTTCCTGGGAGCCTAATTGGGGCCCACGTAGAATACAAATTCAATGTGCTGCCTGCCAGGTCCCAGCCTTCCCCCCCAGCATCATCTGCACAGGGAGCTCCCTCTTGTTCCCAAGATCCTGCAGGTGAGCTAACACTTCTGAGACTGGGTGCAAGTACTAGACCCCAGCTTTGCACAGTAAATCAGTTACCTACAGTAGTAGTATTAGTAGCAAAATTAAGCCTGGAAAGGAGGGAGGGAGAGAGAGACACACACGTTAGTTGTTATTGGTGTGTAGGCACTGCCACCTAGTGACCATCTCTGAAATTAGACCAGACTGGTTTTCCAGAAATCACTGATTACCGATTGTGTGCATGCATTTGTTATTTATATTACTGCTACTTGTATACACTGCACTGTACATTATATTTATGTGGTTGTTTCAATGAGCCCTGAGTAAATGCATTGCAGCAGCAATAGTCCATACAAGATATCACTCCTTCAGTGTACATCTCCTGTACAAATCAGTTTTAGGCTTTTCTTTCACAATGAATGGAGCGGTCTGTGTCTAGCAGCTATTTGCCAATAGACATTAGGGGACATTAAATAATGTGCCGGACACTAGTGCAAGACAAATAAAGGGTGCAAAATCAGGCCCCTTTGTGCACAATAACAAGCACTTGCATCCCCAGCTTCTTGCACTCTGCACCTTTGCCCTATGCTGGTCAGTTAGTAGTGCCAACTTTCCTACACAGACTTTAAACTTTGCGCCTCAGTGTTGGTTAAAGGAGAAGGAAAGTCGTTTCACACTTGGGGGGTGCCAAATATTAGGCACCCCAAGTAAATATATATTGACTTACCTGAAACCCCAGGCCGGTGCTCCTATCAGCAGAAAACTACACCAGCCCGGGGTTATACCAGTGAACACCACGGAGCGATCCTCTTCCGGCTTATTCTTTCTTCAAATTTCCCAGGACAAACGCATGTGCAGTAGAATGAAATAGCTGACTTTTTGGTGAAAGGAGAACTAAAGCTGAACTAAAGCAGTAGGCTAGATATGTTGTAAATTATGTTTTGAGCTTCTGTACCAGCCCAAGGCAACCACAGGTCTTTGGCAGTAAAGATCTGTTCCCCCAAAGATGCCCCAGTAGCTCCTCGTCTTCTTTTCTGCTGATTCACTGCACATGCTCTGTGCTGCTGTCACTTACTGAGCTTAGGGACCCACTCACAATATACAGTACATAGAATAGAAATGTCACAATATAAGGCTGATTAGTAATTAATACAGATAATTACTACATGGCAGCACAGAACCCAGTACAATTAGCATCAGAATTTAATAATCAGCCCTGTAGCATCAGCTTATATTACAGACCAACCTCATTTTCTGCTGGATAATTAGTGACGACCCCTAAGCTTAGCTTCTCAACAGCTGCTCAGAGCCCACTGAGCATGTGAGTGTCACAGACACTTTCCAAGATGGTGACCCCCTGTGACAAGTTTGAAGTCCTGGATCATTGCTGCTATTGTGAAACTGAAACTATAGGCTGGTGTGATAAGTTCAGTATAAAAAATATGGTTATTTCTCCTTAAAAGGTCGGCTTTTCACTCTAATGCGCCGCCGCGAGATGCAAGAAGAAGCCGGAAGAGGATCGTTCCGTGGTGCTCGCTGGAATAACCCCAGGCCAGTGCAGTTTTCTACGGATAGGAGCTCCGGTCAGGGGTTTCAGGTAAGTAAATACATTCACATGGGGTGCCTAACATTTGGCACCCCCAAGTGTGAATCGACTTTCCTTCTCCTTTAAGCTGAAAGGTGTTACACACTGGCAGGGCAGTCTGTCAGTGGGGTTGCACAGTGTTGGACTGGTCCACCGGGATACCAGGAAAACTCCCGGGGGGCCCAGGTGTCAGTGGGCCCTCCTGCCTCTAAACATTTGGTCTATTTCCTGGTCATTCCCTATTTCTATGAGAACAAAGAGGTTAAATATATGGGATAACAGTTTATAGTATGTAAAGAAAGGGGACTAGGAGAATAGAGGTTGAGTGAGGAGAGGAATTATAATAGTACTGAGAGTGGGCCCCTGGTCTAAGGCTTTTGGGTGGGCCCCTGGTATCCCAGTCCGACACTGGGGTTGCAGGTAAGAATATTGGGGGTTACATCAAGTATTGTAGCGCAAAAGGGAAGATGAAAATTAGTGTTGTCCAACCTGCAACCCTTCTGCTGCCTCTAAAAGTGATCCTGGGACAGGTAGAGCCACAGAGCCATGGCCTGGAGCATAAGTAGGGACCTGGGCAAATGGTGTAGGATGGCATGTAAGATGGTAATTGTAGTTCTGAGAGAGCGGAAGTGGAAGGGTGGGTAAATACTGGAAGCAGGGGGTGTGATGTCAGACAAGATTTTACCCTTCAGTCCTTATAGTAGAAGGATTAGTAGCTACAGGGTAGTGGAGTTGCCCCAGTGGGTATCTGAAAAGCTGTTTGTATGGGCACAATAGATGGAGGAGAGAGAGGTAAAAGGGGACGCGTGGGTAATGCAGTGAAAATTTGATAAAACGTTTTTGGAGTGTTAATGGTACAATAAGAATTGATGCTCAATTTTGTCATGACATCGCTCCGATTTTGTCCGATTTTGTCGAGAAAAATTATTGATAAAAGTTCAATTTGTGAAAGGGAGTTTGGTCGACTTTGTTTTAAAAAAAAAAACTGAGATTAATTAGAGTTTTAATAAATAACCCCCCTATAGTTATTGCTACTTTTATTAATCATCTTTCTATTCAGGCCTCTCCTATTCATATTCCAGTCTCTTATTCAATTCAATGCATGGTTGTAAGGGTAATTTGGACCCCAGCATCCAGGATGCTGAAACTACAAACTGGGGGCAGATGCACTAAAGGGCGAAGTGGTTAACGCAAAGGACAATTCGCAATTCGTCTTTAAGTGAATCTGCCCCCTGTATAAAACGCTAAATAACAAAAAAATTAAAAATTTAACCCAATTGTAAAATTGTCTCAGAATATCACTCGCTACAAACTTGCAAAATGTTAATTTCAAGATGAACAACCTCTTTAATTCGGGGGCAAATTCTGAGTACAACTTTCACATAGAATGAGCAGGGGCACAATTAAGAAGTGCATGGGATCTAATTGAGTTCCTTTTCAAAGGGATCCTGTCATCGGAAAACATGTGTAGGGATGTGAAAATCTTAGACACCCTTACACATTACAGACAGGCACATCCCTAGTAATATGGACACCTCAGTGGGTCCATATGGGGACCTTGTGCTTATGTAACCCCTGTAGTTCTCACAGTGTACACTAGACTACTGTGCCAGAGTATAAAAGGTTTAGGAACCATGAGGTCTGGGTCCATTACTTTAGCCCAACCAAGCAGGCTGGAAGGGAATGGGTAGTGTCGACCCTAGGCGCCTTAGCCCTAGTAATTAGACAGTTATACTCAATTATAGATCACTCTAGGAGTGATAGAGAGGTTATTTAGTTGAGCAGCTCAATGCTCCACCGAGGAGATTAGAGGGATTAAGATCCCAGGGTATCACTGACCCGGAGTAAGGAACCAAGTGTTGAGATAGGGATGATAGGAATTCCTCTAGTCTGCCGCTTGAAGATATCCTGAAAACTGGGCAATACCCATCACATGCTGTCAACTTACTCTCTGCTGTATATTCCCTAGCCTGTGGGGATTCAGCCTATACGTGCTGTGAGTATATGCTTCCTTTATGCTGCTGTGTATGTTCTATACTCCATTGTGGATCAATGTGCTGAATGATCTATGTGCTATTGTTCAATAAATACAGTTCTATGTTCAACCGTTAAAGAACTACTGGCGCCCATCATTGTGCTATCGCACCTAGTTACAGTTACACTACACCCTGCCTCCACCACGTTGCGAGGGCTTGCCCCTGAGAAAGAGAGCTCATCTGTGGTCTCAGCCCACAAAGGAGAGTAGCTAAAACTGCCTTCACGCAAATCAGTTTACTATAGCGCTACACATGTTTTTTTCAAAACACATCAGTTAATAGTGCTACTCCAGCAGAATTCTGCACTGAAATCCATTTCTCAAAAGAGCAAACAGATTTTTTTATATTCAATTTTGAAATCTGACATGGGGCTAGATATTTTGTCAATTTCCCAGCTTCCCCCAGTCATGTGCAGAATTCTGCTGGAGCAGCACTATTAACTGATTCATTTTGAAAAATAAATTTTTTTTCCCATGACAGTATCCCTTTAAGGAAAAAAAAGAAACAAAAATGGCTGCACTCTATGGGGCATATTTACTAAAGTGCAAATTTTCCCAATTTCTACTTCCGCTAAAGTTCCATTTAATATATCAGGCATATTTTCACAGTGACTTTTCATATTTACTAAAAATCACAAGTCCATCATTGTAAGCGTGCCAAAATTGTGCTAGTGTTAATTTACTGCAAGAATTCACCAATGTATTTTCCCTATAGCACTGTCAAGGAAATTCATTTGAGAATTTTTGCCATAAATAAAAGAACAATGAGGGATATTAGAGAGGTGTATATAAATAATGCGATACAAAACTGTCTTTGTAATGATAATTCACCAGGCGGAACCTGGCGAAATCCTCTTTTTCTTCTTTTTCAATAAATTGACAAATATTCTAAGTTTTGCACAGGCTAAATTTTGTAAAATCTCCAGGATTTCTGTGATTCTGCTGCGATATTGCTCATCATCATTAGTAAATATGTCTCTGTGTGGCAATTGGTCTTCTGTCACATGACTGTTTGGAGAAATGTATTCCATTTGTATTTTATATCCATTGCTCATAATGACAGGGCCCATCTTTGGATGACTGGATTCACTGCTCAAGAAATGTCAAACAACATGGGTTTCGGTTTGGTTTATTATAACATATTCAGGCAGGAGCCAAATCAATGCAATTCTCAGAATTCTAACATTGTCATACATCAATACAGTTCATTTTATCAGTGACCAGAATACCAGGTTAATATGCAAGATCAATGATTCTAATACATGACATGGCTAATAATAATTTTGGGTACAATTAGGGAACATGTACAGCGGAACAGAAATAATACTGTGCAATGAGCTTCTTGTGTGACCTCTCCCCAATCATCACCTGACACATCGTGGCAAATTAAGAAGGAAATGCTGGAGAACATATATGTACAAAAAGTCTCTCCACGCCTAGAAGAGACCCCCAGCTCCAAGTCTCGGGTGCCTTAAAAGAGAAGAATTGAAACATAATTTGTGTTCTTGAGAGCTCATGTTTTGCTTGTCATGGCCCTTGGGTGTCTATTATGTTTTCACTGTACATGGAAGGGGTGCAGAAAAAGTATGCTCCAGGCTTAGTAACCCATAGTAACCAACAGGGCTTGAGTGGTCCACCGGGATATTGGCGGTAAAAAACATGGTGGGCCCCCAACCCTGTTGGGCCCTGCCACCTGTCCACAAGCCAACTCCTCGTTTTTACAATGGAATGCACGGCCATCTTTAATTTTTTCCCCTGGAATTGTGGACAAATTGATATAGAAGTAAGAAGTGGCGGTGGCTGGGTTGGAGCAGGGAGCAATGTTGGTTGGCGGGTGAGCCCTTGAGTTTGGTACACAGTGAGCCCATGTACCCCAGTCTCATTCTGGTAACCAAAAAATATTGCAATACATACTAACGGTTGGTTGATTGGTTGCTCTGAATTACTAGACTGGAGTAAATGCCAGAGCTGGACCATTCTCTCTCATGGAATGGAATTACACAGCTTTGACACTCTTGGAAAGATGGAGTTGCTCCCATGTCAAAGAGCAAATAGAGCTTCTCCAAATGCCATGGTGAGGCATTGCTTGAAAAAGCATCTGCTGAGAAATGCACTGAATGATGGGGGCACCAATATGGCACCAGTCTTAAGTTTAAATTTAGTGTGGAATAACAATAAAATATTCTAGGCCTCTCTCTTATTTGTGAGCTGCCGATGATTCCTAGACAAGCCAAGCCACCAAGAGATGCCATATTTAATTCAGTTTGTACTAATTCAAATTATATTGTTAGTGTTGTGGGCTACTCATCATTACATGGATAAGTTATAGACCCACAGGGAAGGAATTGTGCTGAAGCTCCTATTATATGGTATCCGAGGACTTAACATATGATGATAATGATGAAAATGTTGATGTTCTGCATACTAATTTGACATGGACACATACAATTTTGTGACACAACATTTAGCACCCTTGCCCATTGTCATAGGGTGTGCTTGTGCTGCTATCATTTGCTGATTTGCCCGTTTCAAAAATCAAAACAGACCTTTATGGGACTGACCACTGCCAGATGCATCCGCTGCTTTGCCTGAAATCGGTATATGCCATACCTGTTCTCGCTGTGTTGCCAAAAACTGTGGGTGATTTAGACTTGGATTAAATGGGTGTCTGACATCCGCAAAATGAGCATTGAGTGTCCTCTTTGGAGAAGCCACAAGGACAAATATCATCTGAGACACTAAACTGTTGCTAATTCATTTTCAGGTTCCCTGAGGTCGCTACTACTCATCTGTATAATTGCAAGTACATCAACGGGCTTTATGTACTTGTCCTCAATCAACTATGTGCTTAGGACTTAACATCTATTGAATCACAAGTATCAAATGGATATTGGGGTTCATATTAAATGACTATATTACCCCACAAAGTAAAAATGGTGCAAGTAATAAAATACTCTCCTTTCTAGGAATTCCCTTCTAAGTAACACTGAACCCACCAGGATGCAAATTCTGTTCATCTATCTATCCTATAACCTGAGTTGTTTTAGCTTAATTATCAATAAGTAATTATTATATAGAGATACCTTTAAATAGAAGCTTATTTTGTTGGTAGTGACCCTTTCTTGTGCATTATTATGTAATCTACAATCTGAATACAGATTTTCTATTGTCGAATTGTTCCAGGCCGGAGGCCCAGCCAAACTAGGAATCGTTTCATATTCTGATTTGAGCCATCATAATGCCCTTATTATGGCCACGTTATAAAACTCAATCATTTGCAGCAAGACTGGATCAAAGGGGAACGTTTATCAGCAATCATCGCTGTGCCAATCGTACTGTAGCACAGGAATCCAACAGTCATTTAATAACAGCCATGGCAGTCATAGTAGGTTGCCGATCAGTGTCAAAGTGTCATAATCCGACCCTGCTGCAATTTTTAATTGGTTATCCCCAATATATAAATACATATATATGTTGGAATCTCAGTGGAACCTCAATTTTACATCCCCTGATTTTAAGTTTTCCCTCATTTTACATTGTTGTTTTGTGGTCCCACCTATATATTATGCATAATAAATTTCCATGATTTTACATTTTCCTGGATTTTACACCATTTTTTTCTGGTCCCCTGAAAAACGTAAAATGGGGGTTCTACTGTATATATATATATATATACCGTATATACTCGAGTATAAGCCGAGTTTTTCAGTCCCCAAAATATGCTGAAAAACTCTACCTCGGCTTATACTTGGGTCAAGCGCAAAAACGGTCGCCGGCGTCTAAGAATAGTCACGGGCGGCTAAAAATAGTCGCCGGCGTCCAAGAATAGTCGCCAACGTCCAAGAATAGTTGCCAGCGTCCAAAAATAGTCTCCAAGAATAGTCGCCGGCATCCAAAAACGAGAAGCCGGCACCTCCAATGGGAGCAGAAACCCTAAATTTTTTGATTGAAACTTACCAGAAGCTGCTGCATTTCTCACCCTAGGCTTATACTCGAGTCAATAAGCTTTCCTAGTTTTTGGAGGTAAAATTAGGTACCTCGGCTTATACTCGGGACGGCTTATACTCGAGTATATACGGTATATATATATATATATATATATATACAAGAAAATGGCACAATATTTGGGTAAATAGGTTTGGAAACCAATTATGTCTTTGTGAATAATACAGTAAGTCCATCTCAATAATAAGTCCATAGTCTATCAACGTTCGTGTAGTAGTGTGCTCTCTGTATATTCATTGTAGTGGAAACAAAGGTTCTATCTGGATTTGCACAGGACTTCATGTATGCCAACTAGTGGTACGTCCCCCTTTCTAACAGTCAACACTTGTTACTTGCAACATGTGCTGATTGAACCAGAGCTTCGAGAACCAGTGAAGGAAATTTGGGGAGTTATCAATAATCTCTGCTGGAATGTAGTAAAATCAAACAAGTTAGCTAAGCTACTGACCTGCTCTCTTGTGCACACATATGGTCCTCCCTAAATGTCAGGTTAAATGGAGTAAATTCCTAAATTAACAGCTAAGTACATAATAGCTTTTGTACAAACAAAACCACAAGTCAAATCAATATGCAATGACCAGGGAAGAAATGACAGCGTAACTGTTGTGTTTGAATTAAGGAACACACTGTACGTTCTACTGGACAACAGGTCGGGTTTGGGACAAGGGGTTTGGCATGGTTCAGATTCTTCAGTCAATAAATAACTCACAAAACACCATTCCTGTTTCAACGCAATGTTTCAACATCTTGGAGAATTCTATTACCTTAACAAGTCATAAAAAGTGAACAGTGGTTTGTTGGGAACTCTAGCAACACATTGAAGAACCCATGAACTATGAGCATTTTTATAGAAGAATACTTCAAAGTCCCAACACAATCTATGGGGAAAATTGTAAATAAAACCCATTCTTGTTCTGTGGATTCCCTTAAAAAAAGTTGAACCAGCATACTGTACATATATATATACATATATCTGCTAATAATATTAGTGGCATTGAATACAGACTAATGGAATGTACCATAGGGTACATGTGAGTTTGAGATTATCTTTTCTTGCTGCAAATTCTGTCCAGGAGAAGGAACTTACAGGTCTTAGACAAAAGACCAACAGCTTCAAAGGTCAGTTTAGAATCATACACCCAAAGTTTTTCATAATGCGCCTTTATGTATTCAAATGTATGCAATGTATCCATAGGCCTTCGCTAAAGTATCTAGAATTTTGTATGTTGGTTGCAAAAAGCTGGTGAGAACCCATCAGCCTTTCTTCTTTCTGTACAGAAAGCTGGAAGTAAAGAGTTCAACAAGTTCGTACTCCTACAGCTAATGAACTAACACTTGCAATTAAAGCAACTTCAGTGTAGCCATATTTTATGGATCTTGCCATGTTCATAAATGTGCTTAATTATTTGGGAGCAGCCCGCTTTAGCTATCATTTTTCTATAATAATCATCTGCAGCAGTGGTTGCTCCACTTACAATAACTTCTGAGTTTAGCCCATCTAAATTTTTCTTTGGCAGGAAGCAAAAGCAGACCAATCTTTATTAAGCACAAGCTCGGAAAGTTGTTTCTATGAAACACAGCCAGGGACTGGCCATTTATCCAGTTAATGAGACATTGGCCTGTACTCAAGTTGTGGGTGTTGTTGTTGTTTAAAAGAGAAGGGCTTGGAGAAGCTTGCTTAAGGTCTTCCTCTGCTGCAATTTACTTTCACTTGTGAGATGAACAGACATGCATATGTGAATGAAGAGTGATGTGAATTTGCATTCATACAGCTACAAACTGGGCAAGGGTTGTCATAGTGCAGCTCCCACCAGCACTGAATTCAAGATCCCACATCCCCATACAAGCATCGACTTCATGTGAATGGTACTTCAGATCTACAGAAGCTGGTGACCTGTAAGTGTGACAACCCAAACCTAGGGCTTTAATGGTAGGTACAGGATAATCTAACCCCTAATTCCAAACACAGTAGCTTTCCTAAGATCCACCGACATCATAAGTAACTTGTTCAGACTGCAACAAGGTAGCTTATCTACAGTATATCTCTAAATGACAGTTAAGTAAGGTCTACAAATAACGAGGAGGCCGTAAGCAACGAGAAGAAAGGTCCAAAAGCTGCAGGAGGTGTGTGTTCTCTTTTATGGTTGAGCCTTGTTAACCGGCTCTTTGTCGTAGATATAGCTTCCCACACCACCTGTGTTTACCCCTGCAATAAACAAAATAGACCAGTTAGGTGGGAATTCATGTTTCACAAAGGCTCATATCCAGAGACTGTATCATGTACATACAAGTAAAACAATGTGTCTTTCCTAGTGTAAGGTTTTCTAGACCTGAGGGCCATAGTGAAGGTATCACTATGGGCCTACTGAAGATATTCTATACCCTTGTGTGTTACAAGGCCACTGTACCCACAACTTTTCCAGCAGAATGCTGCTTCCTATAGAGGAACACCTATGCTGACATGACATTATAATAACCCTCTGTAAGTTATAAAATAAGACAAGTAATTGTCCCTTCTTTGGAAAAAGTGTCAATTACAGTCCAATTTGAAGTGACAACACCTCGGATGACTTTATTCCATATCCATTGACCCTCTGGCTTTCTGCAAAGGAATTATAAAAACACTATAGGATTCCTGTGGATAGACTTCCATTGAGGCAATGGCTGCTTAGGGAAGGCTAAATCTGCAAGCTGAGTTAATAATATTTTCACAGAGGTTGGAGAAACAGAGCAAATAACAAATAATTAATTCATGAATTACCCTTCCAGTAGGCATAGCCAAAAGGAAAATAAAAAATGAATGAACAGTGACCCTTTAAGGGTTTTGAGTTGACTCTGATTTATCCTATACCTGCACAGGGCACATAGGGTTAAGAGGGTAGGGCTTGTATCCTGATCTCCTGCCCTATGTTTGGAATAAAAATAATGTAAAAAGTAAACAGCTATTAGTGGGAGACATCAGTGACCTTGCTAAGTGATGGATTAACAAAACATTCCAACATACACTGATATAGTTATATAAGTAGCTTCTAGCTTCTACACTCAGTAAATCCCAAGGCATTAACTATGCAGTTCATATCATTAAATTAATATTTAATTGTTTTATATATATATTAATATATAATAGATTTATCAGTTGAACCAGAGAGATGATTTCTGTAGTAGTATTAGAAGAAAAAAAAGACTAACCTTTTGGTCCAAAAAGGATACCATAGCAAGGCTTGTGGCAGTAGGGTTGTCCATCATGCTGTTGGCCAGAAGACACAGAAAAGAGCAGAACTGAGTAAAGAGTGCATGGAGAAAAACAAAGTAACATACTTCTAAGACATCGTATTGTCTTAATAGGTTGAAGTTGTGCTATGGGCCATATTTGGCCTTTAGAAGCAAGCCACCAGTGTATGTGGGGTGTAGCCCAGAGCCCGCAAATGATACGTGATGGTCAGAAGCAGTGTCAGATGGCAAAATTCCTGGGACAAATCCTGTGTCATTAAGAAATATGACTTTTACATAGCAGAATCCTCCATCAACCTTGATATGTGCATTTGATGGGTTTTGGTTTCTGCAGTTGATTTTGAGGCTTAAGCTTTCCATACTGGGTGAGATACTTGGTGGGATCCACTCATTTGGCGAGGTTGTAAGTAAGCAGATCTTTGCCTGATTTGGACATTCACCAGGGCTGATCATACAGTGTGCCTTTAAAGACCGTCAGGTGAGGACTGCATCAATGTTCCAATTTGGTCCCAAATGGGATTTTTAAATGTGCCCAATAGATATATGTCAGGCAAACCCTCCTGGGCGTCCTGTACACTGGACAATAAACTGTTGACTGTTGCTCTGGTCGATCCAAGTTGGGAGCTTTTATTGATCTATGTATGGCCAGCTTTACTTTATACTTAAGGTGGCCACACACGTTAAGATCCGCTCGTTTGGCACAGTCGCCAAAAGAGCGGATCTTAACTCAATATGGCCACCAAAAGCAGGGTGATATTAGTTAATCTGATCATTCTGGGAGACCCATCGGAATGCCCCCTACTCAGGCAGATAAACTGCCGAATTGGTCTAAAGGACCAGTATTGACAGCTTTGATCTGCCTATATATGGCCACCATAAGTAAGGAGTATAACAGGAGGAAAGATCCCTATCTTGCAACCAATCAGAAGGCAGCATTAAAAATATAAAACACTGATTGGACACCAGACCTGAAACAAACTTCCGCCTTGCAGAAATCTTCAGTTCAATTCCTGTGCAGAAACCTTTTAAAGGGTTTGTTCTCCTTTCAGTTAATTTTTAGTATGTAATAGACTGGCTAATTCTAAGCAACTTTTCTTAATGTTTTTTAATTATTTGCCTTCTTCTTCTTCTGACTCTTTACAGCTTTCAAATGGGGGTCACTGACCCCATCTAAAAACAAATGCTCTGTAAGTCTACAAATGTATTGTGGTTGCTACTTTTTATTACTCGTCTTTCTATTCAGACCCTCTCCTGTCCGTATTCCAGTCTCTTCTTCACATCAATGTATGGTTGCTAGGGCAATTTAAACCCTAACAACCAGATTGCTGAAATTGCAAACCGGAGAGCTGCTGAATAAAAAGCTAAATAACTCAAAAACCACAAAAAAAAAAAAAAATGAAAACCAATTGCAAATTATCTCAGAATATCACTCTCTGCATCATACTCAAAGTTAAGTCAAAAGTGAAACCCCCGCTTAAGGCGCTATGTAATCAAACACGTAATAAATAAAATAAAAATTCACAAGAATAACATTGAACTATTTGTTAAAATTATTCACCCACATATTTTTTCTGTTGCACAGTTAAACACATTCCCCCACGATTCTCTATCTTTAAATATAAGCGCTGGTGATTTGATCTGGAGACAGGCATTAATCATATGGTTTATTCACAGGCGCTGTCTGAAACTTTATATAATCCAACTACATAAAATCGGCAGGTTCCATTTCCCCTGGAAGAGCAGCTGCTGGGAGACTTAGGCACAAGTGGTCTCCCCCATTAAAACCCATATTACTAGTAACATCTTATACGTGAGCTCATAAAACACGGTTGGCGAGGGGAGAACTCCCAGAATTGCCCAATGTTACGGACATCATAACCCCAGCCGTTTCAACCTTATCAGACCGTGTCCCGAGTGCGTATTTAACAAGCCAGACTTGACATTTTTAGTGAGCAAAATGTTCATATTCCGTAGAAATACAGGCGTTTTAATGGGAACCTGCTGCTCCTGCTTTGGCTCCCCTCTTTATGTTGCTTAATAAAAGTTACAGCACCCTCTGCACACCAGGCCAAAAGAAATACAAGTTTTAAAGAAATCATGGCACATTATTCAGCTACTGACATGCGGCCAGGCGGTATAAAAAGTGTTTTATTATGTGAAATCAATTTGGGAATTCAGGACTTGTATATCTCCCAGATGTTTCTTGTTCCCCATGGCCGTACTAAAAAGAGGATGGGACAAGGGAGGAGTTTAGGGGTCAGGGGTGTGTGTCTGGGCTTCATGGATGAGTCTGTGTCAGATAATGGGTATGGCTTAATATTTCAATTTAAAGGGAAAATTAAATATACACCGCCAACAATCAAAGGAGCCCTCTATTTTGCTGGGGGCCCCAGTTACAGTATGTGCCCTCCCTTTAAACCATCTTGAGCATAAACTAATGTATATAGGCCGAATATCTTGGGCTCATACCTTATAGCCTGTGCATGACAGTTGGAAGCTGACCCAGTTAGGTCAACTTATCCACAGAGCTGACACAGTCCTTCTGAAATCAGATCCCAACTGTCAGGTTCTGGCCACTCCTTTCAGTGACTCCAGGCTTGTAAAATAAGCAACACAACACAGCACAAGGCCAAAGAGCAGTTGTATGAATGTATGTATGAAATTATGGAATTTCCAATACAGGTATGGCATCTGTTATCCAGAATGCTCAGAACCTGGGGTTTTCTGGATAAAGAAACTTTTCAATATCTGGATGTCCATACCTTAAATATACCAAAAAAAATTATTTTAACTTTAAATAAACCTAATGGAATTATTTAGCTTCCAATAAGGATTAATTATACCTTATTTGGGATCAAGTACAAGCTACTGTTTTATTATTACAGGGACAAAGGGAAATCATTTTAAAAAATTTGGATTATATGGGGAAAATGGAGTTGATGGCCTTCCAGTAAAATAAGCTTTCTGAATAGCGTGTTTCCATATAATGGATCCCATACCAGTATAATGATGTCATACCTAAAAAACTGAGTTAAAGGGGAACTATCGTGAAAATGAAAATTTTATATTAGCTTCAGCATACTGAAATAAGAATCAATTGAAAATTCTGTATCATTTCTGAAATAATCAAGTTTATCTTCACTATCCTTCTCTCAGCATCTGTTTCTCCTTATTCTGTCTTCATTCAGGAGTTCAGTGTCAGATGAATGATCCAATATATCTTAAAGAGAGGGGCTCCTTTTGCCTAGAAGATGTATTAGAGCTCACTCTATTAAAATCACTAGAAATCCTCTCTCTCTACATGCAGGATTTGTGCAAAAGACTGTTATTTTGTTAGATTTTGTTTGGACTGGAAACTATTTGAGTGAGCTCTAATACATCTGCTAGGAAAGGAAACCCCCCAATAAGATATATTGGACACCCAACAGCTGCATGAAGAAAGAATGAAGGGAAACAGATGCTGAGAGAGGGATAGTGAAGATAAACTTTATTATTTCAGAAACAATGCAGAATTTTTAATTGATTGTATTTAGAAAGTTTCTTATTTCACTATGAGGAAGCTAATATAAAATGTTTCCTTTTCGCGGTAGTTACCCTTTAATTTAGCTAGGATTTGCAGACCTCCAGAGGAGGGTGGGACTTACCCACAATCAAACATGATATAAGGGGTGGGCATCATTTTCCAGTGGGACTGTTGTTACATCCCTTTTAAAGGGCACGTAAAGTATAAAATAGAATAAGGCTAGAAATGCTGTATTTTGTATATTAAATATAAACATGAACTTACTGCACCACAAGCCTAATCAAACAAATGATTTATGCTTTCAAAGTTGGCCACAGGGGGTCACCATCTTGTAACTTTGTTAAACATCTTTGCAAGACCAAGACTGTGCACATGCTCAGTGTGGTCTGGGCTGCTTAGGGATCGTCATAAACAAAGCTGCTTGAGTTCTGCATGGCTGGGAAGTAAGGCGGGGGCTCCCCCTGCTGTTCATAAGTATAATTGTTTCCCTGCTCAGCAGTTAGGGACTGGTGGTGTCGGTGTTGCTCTTTATTCAGCTACCACTCATAAGTGAGAACTGACAATACACTGAAGTCTATGATAACCAGTATAGTTTAATGCTGAATCTAGCACCATCTTGTGGCCACAGCTGCTTTGGAATAGCCACATCTACACTGCTCAGGCGCAACATTTACTCCCATGTAGGTGAATATAGACCAGTTCCACATGCAAAAGATTTTACTTGTTTCCTGATCACTTGGTCAACAGCCAGCACTTTATTTACGCTTGCTTCCACTGATACGAATAGGGAGGACAGTGGAAATAAAAAGGACTCCATGTGCAAAATAACCATGAAACTGGCCACGAGGATCAAATAATGCGACTCTATTAAGGGAGAAAAATGTCTTCTCCTCAGAGCTCTCAGCATTTGTGCAGCCTGTGCTGTGCACTTTGTTATGGGTAAAGTGCAAAGCAGTACTGAAGGTACAAGGAAGCCCTGTACTTAAAGGGGGGGGTTAACTTTTAGTATGTTATAGAATGGACAACTTTTCAATTGGGCTTAGTTATTTATATATTTTTTCTAGTTTTTTTTTAATTATTTGCCTTTTTCTTCTAACTCTTTCCAGCTTTCAAATGGAGGTTACTGACCCCATCCAAAAAAAACAAATGCTGTGTAAGGCTACAAATGTATTATTAGTGTTACTTTTTATTACTCATCTTTCTATTCAGACCTCTCCTATTCATATTCCAGCTCAGTTGCTCAAATCAAATCAATGCATGGTTGCTAGGGTAATTTGGATGCTAGCAACCAGATAGCTAACATTGCAAACTGGAGAGCTGCTAAATAAAAAGTTAATAACTCCAAAAAAAAAAAGATTGCAAATTGCTCCTATGCGTGCTAAGCATGGGTCAGGTGCTGTTTGCACCCATTTTTTGCCCTTCATTTTGGCTGGATATCAGCAGGGCAGGGTACGTGAGCATAAACACACTGAAATGTTCATTTGATTCCTAGTAATTAAAACTGTATAAAGCAAGGATGATTTTAGACCCAGTGGTGTAACTAGATATAACTGAGCCCCACAGCAAATTATCTTTCAGGCCCCCAAAATTTCTAAGGGATGACCTGTTTTACCAATATTTATTGAAATTGTATATGAATTAGGGCTTCATGGGGCCCCTTTATCTCCTGGGCCCCAGGTCTGCTTCCTCTCTAGAAAATCCTGCTAGGTTTTCCTAATTTGGAAAACCAGGCAGGCAGTTTTGACACAGACAGCCCTTCAAAAAAACGGGCTGTAAGGTTCAAAACCGGGCAGATGACAACCCTAGTCAGGGCTGCCATCAGAAATCAGGGGCCCAACACAACAACATTTTCTAGGCCCCCCTTGCCACTAGGGATGGGCGAATTTGACCCGTTTTGTTTCGCCAAAAATTCACCACGCGAAATGTCGCCGACACCCATGTAAGTCTATGGGCGTCCAAAAAATTTTTTTGGATTTGCTTCGTTTTTTTTTTACGCACGCCGCCATACAAGTCTATGGGCGTCATTTTTGCGGCGAAACAAGGCGAAAAAATTTGCCCATCCCTACATGCCACTCCTCCCTCACCCATCAGTACAAAGGCCACACAAGACACAAGTGTTAAAACATTAAGTGCCCTCCTACAAGTTTAAAAAAAGAACTTTGGTAACCAGGACTCCCTACAAGTTATAAAAAAAACATTGGTGCCAGGGCCCCTGCAAGTTATTTAAAAAAAAAAAAACCATTTGTGGCTAGGACCCCTGCAAGTTATTGACAAAAGATGTGGCTAAGACCCTTACAAGTTATTAAAAAATATATGTGGTCATAGCCCCTGCAAGTTATTTTTAAATAAAATCATTAACCTACAAGTTATTTAAAAGCCCGGCTATGCAACTAAGTGCAGCACGGCTGGGCCCCCCTTAACTCTTCAAACCATCCTGGCTCGGGACAGTAGTACCCCCTTTCCCCCCCTGATGGTGGCCCTGGTTACAGTTCAGCTACTTACAACCTTTCCTACCCTAACTTTAGACGGCCCAGCTGAGAGAGACGGTCAGAATGTAACATTGTTCTGGAATAAGTTATGACTGCCAAGAAAGGAATACAATATATATATGGTACCAACCTCAGCATGACTTCCAGGAGTAAGGGTCTTTGAGCAGCGTTCACACCGTAGGCAAGGCCGATGCCAGTCTTTACCAAGGGAAGTTACTTTCTCAGCTGAGAATATGAGAAGAATTGGTTAACTGGAGGTTTACTAGTACTAAAGGCAACGCAATATATAGACATAGAGAATTCTGCAATTTTATAATCATAGTTTGTTTGCACCCATTGGCCCCATGCAGAATACTCTTACAAGGTACAAAAAAAAAGGGACAGAGTTTCGTGTTTCCTTGCAATCAAAAGCATCCAATCATATGTCAGCTCTCATTATTCTACCAACTGCCAACTGGTAACTGGTTACTGGTGTTATGGGTGAGATCGGGGGGGGGGGAGGACAACTCAGTTACAGCAATGAAACTAGGTGTTAGACCTTCACAGAAAGTGTAGGTACCCAATATTGGAAAAAGTATAACATTAAAGCAATTGTATATACAATTACTAATGCAGGCGGTAAACCAGTAGCGACCAATCCAGCTCTTTGAATTAATTTTCTACTGAGTAGCCTATTGATACCACCCCACTAAATCTGGGCATCTGTGGGCAGCTTTACTAAATGAGCTCTCTAAACATTACTGATCCGTGTACCCTTGAGAGGGGTTGATACAAGTGTAGTTATCTTCTTACCGAAATATACTTTCTTTCCACAGCGAGGGCACAAGTTGGGTTCTCCAGTGAAGGTTGTAATGCTGGAAGCTGAAACAGAAGAAAATGATTGCCGGACGATAAACTCAACCCGGCAACAGAGTCCCATTGTTTCCATTTAGCAGCTATGCCTGCCGCCCTTATCTTACTCTAATTCCACTGAAAGAACAAGGGAAACAGTGAAGACTTCAGGCACCATATGGATGTGCCAGCCTCAGCCCTGGAGTCATTCCATATGCACATTCTAATATAAATCCCTAATGAGCTACAGATAAATACAGAATATACTTATTTATATAGTGAATAAAGTATCCCCTCTTGTAAGATATAAGGATATTATAAGTTACTGAGGAGCTCAAAGACCATATAAGAACACCAGGACGAAAGATTAAACAATGCGTTAATAGAGGCTAAATGAATCGAGTTATTAAGCCAAGTTCACTCTTGTTAGTGCAGTTAATGATTGGCACCCAAAACCATCTCTGCTCAAACAATTAGAAATATATTAAAATCTTTGGGAAGTGAAGAAATGATTAGTTGGGGAAAGGTATCACACATGTATCTTACCAGTTATGACAGCAGGTGGGGACCCCTGTGCGCCTGTGGGGGGGACAGAGGGGGAACAGATGAATTTATAACATGAGGCAGAACGCTGGCGGCTGCACAGGGTTAAAATTAGAGGGGCTGAAGGGGATCTGATGGCAGCCGTGGAAATCTGAATGTCAAGGGGATTCAAATTTAGGCCACGGAGTCTGACAGGAATCAGTATTAGATATATATATATATATATATATATATATATATACACACACAGTATATACAGTATGTATACACACCAAATATTTATATATTCTAGTTCAGACTCACAAGGTATTACACCTTCTTTTATTACTGATAGTTGTCAGTAGAGGGCACTACTGGACATGTTTAGGCTCTATGAAACATTGCAAAATGATTGCATGGGGTTACTTGTGTGCCAGTGTGCTTGCTCTCTATAGGCTCTATAAGACAGGTGCAGTTTTTTTTCTGATGCTCCGTATGTCAATTTTATTGTGATAAATACTAAATAAATGAATATTATATATAGTGAATAAAGTACCCCCTCTAATAAATTATAAGGATATTAAAAGTTACCGAGGAGTTTCATGACCATACAGGTCATGGAACTCCGAGGTAACTTCTAATATCCTCATATTTTGCAACTGGGGGTAGATATGCATGGCAAGATATGCATGGCTTTTGTGTATTATATATATATATATCTGACAAGGGCTGCAAAGATTTGCCTGAGGGTTACTATTTACTTGTGATTGACAAGTGATTACACTACAGAGTACAGAGCTAGTTCTGCATGTATAGGAGTGGAGTCACAAAGATAAAATACTTTTAATCGTCTGCCAAAGATTCCCCCCCCCCCAGTAGCTCCCCATCTTCTCTTTCTTCTGATTCACGGCACGTGCTCTGTTCTTCTGTAAATTACCCATATATATGATAGTATTCATGATCATTCTGATTAGTAGCGTAACTATAGAGGAAGCAGGAACCGTGGGGTTGGCTTCCTCTATAGCTTGAACATCCCCCCTCCAAAGCTATTTTTTGTTTAAATTTTCGTGCGTGGCCACGTGAGCGGGTGGAGGGGTAGTCTGGTGCTGGTGGGATCAGCTTGTGCTCAATGGGTCCCTTCAAAGATTTTTTTCTGCATGGGAACCTGGTGCCTGCTTGTTGCCCCCCTAATTCTGATTTGCATTAAATGCCTGCCGAGAAATTATTTTCGACAACAATACCCATAAGCTTATCTTTTCAGCTTCAGCCCATCGCACACTCAATGACACTCTAAAGATCACCTTAAAAAAATCCAAAATGGCTGTTACAGGTCTGCTGAACCTAGTTCAGTAATTTTACTATATAAAATGCATCATCTTTAGCCATATTGTTTTTTAGAGGGTATTTATTTTTGCAACCTATTAATGTAGAACCATAGTACATCAGTGCAAGAGATTTACATGGGGCCCATGAAACCGATGCAACGGTTTATTATTGTGGCCCAAGCCAAAATTAAGATTATTTTAAGGCAGTTTTGCATTTATTTCTACCATTTTAAAATTATATTGTACAGAGTTTCTTATGTAACTGGCACAGTAAAAACTCTGACATTAAATTCATTGTTTAAAATTTGGGACTTGATATACTTTTTTTAAAAGGTGTTTTTTATTAGAGTGTAGGAGCTGTCTATACTTTAGCTATTGTTGTTGCCCTGAATTCTGCACAAATGCCTTCCAGTTTTATCAAAGTTTATAATATTCACATGCTGGAGGGAAAGAATTGTACAAAATCACCTTGATCCCTTTATAAATGTATGGGTCATATAACTAACAAGCAATATGGCCAAAGGATTATCAGTTATTTAGACATATCCCACTCCCTCTAATAAAGACCACATTTAAAAAAAATATATATATATATATATATCGGCCTAATTTTTAAACAATGAACACAATGTTGGATTTTTAACGGCACCAGATCCATAGGAAACCCTGTACAATATAATTTTATCATGGTAGATAAAATGTGAACACACCTTTAAAATAATCTTGGTATTGATTTTGGCTTGGGCAGCAGTACTAAACCGTACAATTGGTTTCATGTAAATCTCCTGCACTTCTGTACTATGATTCTACATTAACAGACTGCAAATGTTTTTTTATTACATTTCAGCTGAGAAACCTGGAAAGGGAAAAGGGTATAAAAATAGCTGAAATGGCTTAAACCTCCATACATAATTCTGATTCAGGTTGGTCCATACCAATTACTCACTGGAGGTTATTTCTATCCATACGCCACCTGTTTCTGTACAGAAAATCTAAAATACCTTCTGCTTAGTTCTACATTGCCGCCCAGCTCCTTCCATTTAAGGATATAATTGTAGAACACGCTGCTTTTGAAAAGACAGTGGTAAATTTTGATATGTTTTGGCAAGACTTAACCTGTACCCAGGGGTGTAACTATTGAGGAAGCAGACCCTGCAACTGCTAGGGAAGCCCAGGAGGTAAGGGGTTCCCAGAGGGGTACAGATACTACAAAAATATAGGGGGTCCTAATATATTTTTTGCTGTAGGGCTCTGAAAAAGCTTTACCAACTATCCAATTAGAAGAAAATTCTATATACATATATCAGTTTTTCATTTGCTTTACTGTAGCACCTTATTTATCTAACTGACTTGTGGCTCAGAATCCCTGAATAGTAATTAACTGCATCTTGCTGTTCTCTCCAACTAAGTGGTTCCAAAACTGTTGGGCTGGTCTTTCCTTGTGAGGTTCAAAGTAGAGGATGGGAAGTGAAGCCTGAAGGTCACTTTGAGTAAGATTAGTACTTGGATGCCTATTTATTATCTTGGATGTACATGGAAATCTAGTCTGTCGTGAGCTTAGGGTGTCCAATTGGTCACCTGGGCCCAGAAGCTCCACAGATCTCATCCATCTCAATCATCAGATGCATTCTTCCAGGGCTTAACCCAACAATATTGACTCACCTTTGCTGAGACTCCTGATGGGTGCAGGGCCACTAACTTTCCTCTCTTCTGGCTTTGGCTGCACCTCAGTAGGAGAAGTGGGTTTGTCTTCACTTGGTTTTCTATCATAGATGTAAGATCCTGCTCCTCCAATATTAACTCCTTTGGGAAAGGAACAATGAAAGCTCTCAGTCTGTAATATTATATCCTAAAGCATAATAGATATTTCTACACACTTGACTGGAAACACCACTGAGAATGAAAATTAGGACCCCAACATGTGTTTTATCTTACAGACTGTATGAAAACCAAAATACAGAGAAAAGTTAGGGGTTTGTGGCTTTATGCAGCTTAGTAGACCTGCATAGACTGTGTAAGCCAGCATGAGAATGGGTTGATATCAAAGGGGAACATGTAATATTAACATGGCATGGAACCAGCTTAACTGAACCAATTTAGACTCCTAGACTAAGCTGCACAGAACTGTTCCTTCAGCAAAGATATTCCCCAGTGCTAAGAGGAGTTTACCAAACAATATTTGTGTAGTTTTAAGTAACAAAAATGCTGATATTCATTAGCCAAGTGACACTGCAGACACAAGGCTTAAAAAGGTCAAAAGAAATGATCAACAGATTAATCTGGGTTTCATCAATAGGCCTCAATCACACTTCACTTTGGAAAAGTTCCTGTACATTTAAAGCAAATGCATACCTTTAGGTCCATATAAAGCGGCGTAACATGGCTTGTGGCAGTAGGGTTTCCCATCATGCTGAAAGGTGAAACCAAAAACAAAGAAATGTTAATGTATGAGACATCTACGGTTGTATGAGCTGCTCTGACAACACATTACTCAAGCCAGAGAACTGCTTCCATATAGTGGCAAAACATGATGCAGCCAATGAGAGAAGAAGAACCTTTCATATGTACCCAAAGCTACAATGAAGAGCAGAAGATGGGTATTCAGTACACCAGAACACTTTGTAGGTTTTGTGCAAGATCAGCCCATTCTAAAGAATATTTGCAGACTTTTTTCAGAAAGGCTTGTTGTCTGTGTTGCTAAAGAGTATTCTTAATGAGTCTACCTGCTGCCTCGCCCACCACTGTCTATAAATAAAGGGAAAAGATTCTGCAAGTTTAGTAATTCAAGTAACTTTGGCAGAGCTGCTGAATGTATAGATGAGCTCTATATTTTGATCAAAGGGCAGAGAGGTGGATATAAAATGGTATGTGATTGGCTGGATAATCAGTCCCCTATTGTGGAACATTTTACTTATTGGTTAGATTTATTTTTCTATTTGTTTAAGGCAGTGATCCCCAACCAGTGGCTCATGAGCAACATGCTGCTCTCCGCTCCAATTGATGTTGCACCCAGTGGCCTCATACTAAGTGCCCATCTTGAAATTTCTGGATTAAATTCAAGTTTTGGAGACATGCAGACACAAGTTTACTTCAACAGAGCCTCATCTAGGCTAGCAGTCCACATGGGGCTACAAATTATCCCATCACAGCCCTTATATGGCATCCCCAAATAATTTTTTCGTGTGGCTCCCCAAGGGTTTTTTTTGAGTGTGGCTCACATGTAAAAAAAAATGTTGGGGAACCCTGGGTTAAGTCCTAAAGTTCCCTCTATAGATTATAACAATTACATTAATTTAAAAGGCTGGATTACTTAGGTCAGTGATCCCTAACCCCTTGGCTGTTGCTCCCAGTGACCTCAAAGCAGGTGATTATTTTTGAAGTCCAGGCCTAAAGGTAAGTTTTGATTCCATAAAAACCAGTTGTACTGCCAAACAAAGACTCCTATAGGCTGCCAGTCCACATACGGACTACTAAATAACCAATCACAGCCCGTATTAGGCACCTCCAGATACTTTTTTCATGCTTGTGTTGCTCCCCAATTCTTTTCACATTTGAAAGTAGCTCATGGTAAAAAAAAGGTTGGGTATCCCTGAAATGATTAATAGAAAAACAGGGCTGTATCTATGGTCTTTGTAAAATCTCAGTGTGTTTTGATATCACATAGATGAAGTCTGAAGTAGGCTAAGTCTGATATTAGAAACAGACAGACATTTGCACAGGTATGGGATCCATTATCCAGGAAACCATTATAATCTCTATTAGACTTCATTTTATCCAAAAAAAAAAGCCACATTTTTAAAAACTATTTCCTTTTTCTCTGTAATAAATAAAACACTACCTTGTACTTGATCCCAACTTAGATATAATTAATCCTTATTGGAAGCAAAACCAGCATATTTGAATTCTTTAAGGTTTACTTGATTTAGTAGTAGACTCTAGGTATGAAGATCAAAATTATGGAAAGTTCTGTTATCCAGAAAACCCCAGGCCCAAGACAATGGGCTTTTTCTTTCTTCTATTTCTTTTAAGAATGTCTATTGGCTTAGTTAGTGATAGTTCTTGTTAGTTTCTATTTTATTTTACATATTACTTCATTGTAAATGATACATTCTGTTTAATATGTCATTGTATTCATCTTCTTATTCTGCATACTACTTGTTATCATATTGATTTTTATGGTTTATTGTGAAAACCAAATAAAATATTTCAAACCCAGAAAACCCCAGGTTCCAAGTATTCTGTATAACAGGTCCAATACCTATACTAAGTGACAGCAGTAGGCTGTTCTATTAATAAACAATATTAAACATGAGTTTTACTGCCTATATGAAATGGCATGCTTTTCTTTCAAACTCTAGAGTTGAAATCACAAATAAAGCAGGATTTCAAAGTTTTAAAAAAGTGACAAAATGATGTGGCACGACAAATATTTGAAGTAGTTCTGACAAAGTCATTGAGGATTCTAACTATTCCCTCAGGTCTATAAAGAGAGGTCATAACATAAAGCCATGAGACAGATGTCTCATCATCAAAGAGAAGTAACAGAGCCTTTCAACATGGAGTTGATTCATCTCACAGGTCCTTGAAACAAAGAGATTATATACTGCCCACTGTCAGGGGCCTAGCAGAGAAATCCGGACCAAGGAGGAAGCCTCGGGTTAAAGTTCAAGTAACCAGAAAGGGGTCAGGAGTAAACATAGTCATTCCAGGCAAAAGTTCAATAGACAGGCAGAGCAGGATCATTGTCAGGGTCAAAGCAAGAGTCAAAGTTCAGGAATCAATCAGAATAGCAATAGAGAAACACCCAGGAACACCAGTAACTGGGACCTATAATTTGGCATTGAACTGGTGTCCTGAGCGTCCTTTTATTTCAATCTTGGTGCCAAAACGTGGCGTCATGATGTCAGGCGTTTGCCATCTTGGATTTGCCGTGGACGGGAGCGACACAGAGCGCTCCTGACACCCACGAGTAACACAATACTCTCCTAGAGTATTATTGAAGGGTGTATGTACAGGATTTGAGGGAATCTGATATTAATATATAGGGACCATGATGCCAAATTGCTTTGATATGACCCCAGGGGCAGGAGAACTTCTGTTTATAGCATAAAAGGAAAGAGATGTTTCAGTATCATAATTGTATCCATTTATTATTGGTATCAAATGAGAAAAGTAAGGCAGACAGACATACATCTATTACATAGGCAGTGTCGATGTTGGGGTAAAGCAGAAAGGGCACTGACCCTTAGTTTCCAACAACAGAGCAGTCCTTTGGGGCGAGGGGGAAAGTATATGAACGTACAAAGGTAAGAATTATGGGAGTTGTAATTCAAGGCTGGACATATTATATTTATGTAATTTCCCCCTCCCCTTGGATAGAGGTAGTGACATCCTTCCTACATTGCCAGAGGCCCCCTGTAGTTAAAATTATGGTTGATTTTTAAAATGTTATAGTTGGCGTATACTCTATCACTCTGCTTCAGCTTTCACCACATACGAACATAAATCACAACTAGAGAATACGACCAAACTAAATAGCATCTCTGCTCAGCAGTGCCTGAGTGCAGCAGGAATAAGCAGCGTGACCGGCTCCTTTAGAGCAGAAAATCTGAAATATCTTTCCCATAAAAATAAAATGATGTGTACAAACGATTAACTATTCACTCCCCTTAGAGGATGCTCTTTCCGCTGCCTTAAGTATCTCAAGTCTTAGTGGCAATTCAGAATGCTTTTTCAGTAAATTTACCTTCCAACACATATTTATATTTGTGTATCCAATGGCATACATTTCTGGGTTGTTTGGGCCACTTTTTATCCATCCTTTTAAAAAAGAGGGATGAATATGTTCATCCTGGTATGTTTATTACATCTATTTTGTTAATTTGTCCTTTAAAGAAAATTAAAAAAAATCACAACCATCCATGTTTATAGAGATTGTGATATCAAAATATTTTTTAAATAACTATCATAACATTGTATTTGCATGAGCTTAATAATATTCCTGTAAAAGTACTGCCTGATGCTTTTACGTTCCTCTGTGAGGGGGCTGCCATATTTGTGCAGCAGGAGTCCATTAGTGTTAGAAATTCTAACTGACAGTTTGAGAAGGGACAGTCAGGTTGGCAAAACAGCCAGTTTAAGTAACATCACGTAACAAATACTTACAAAAGCAAACCTACAGTATCAGTAAAGAATTATAACCTATATGTAACTTTAAATGGGTTGTTTACTAAACCTCAAAATTATCTAGTCTGGCTTTTTGGGACAAGAGCTAAATTTTTTTGTGGAAAAAAAACTTGAATTTTACGACATTTATTATACCCCGATGCAGCAAAAAGCCTGAATCCGAAAATCTGCCATCTCAAAACTCGAGGTCCTGTATAAGTCAGTTGGAGAAGAACCAATCTCAATTTGGAGATATCATGGTTTGTGCTGGATTTAGACTGATAATCCAAAAAATTCAGGGTTTATGGGCAAAAACCGGGAAAAATCTGACAATCTGGGTTTTTGCTCAATTTTATCAGGTTAATTTGAGTTTTTTTACTAATAAATAAGGTCAGATCGGGAATGGGAGTTTGGTCTAGGTTTTTTTAATGGAGAAGGAAAGTCTTCTGCCAAATGTTAGACACCCCAAGTGATTGTTTTTACTTACCTGAAACCCTGGGCTCCTACCAGCAGAAAACTGCAACAGCCCAGGGATATTCCAGCGAGCACCACAGAGCGATCCTCTTCCAGCTTCTTCTTGCTTCTCGTAGGTGCACATGCACAGTAGAGAAAAAAGCTGAACTTTAACTAAAAAGTCGGCTATTTTGTTCTACTGCACATTTTGAACATTCCAAATAGGGGCTGATGCATCAAGGGTCGAATATCGACGGTTAATTAACCCTCGATATTCGACTGGGGAATGAAAATCCTTCGACTTCGAATATTGAAGTCGAAGGATTTTGCGCAAATACTTCGATCGAACGATCTAACGATTAATAATCGTTCGATCTAACGATTAAATCCTTCAAACGATTCGAAGTATTATCCTTCGACCAAAAAAACGTAGCCAAGCCTATGGGGACCTTCCCCATAGGCTAACATTGGGTTCGGTAGCTTTTAGGTGGCAAACTAGGGGGTCGAAGTTTTTTCTTAAAGAGACAGTACTTCGACTATCGAATGGTCGAATAGTCGAACGATTTTTAGTTCGAATCTTTCGAGTCGTAGTCGAAGGTCGAAGTAGCCCATTCGATGGTCGAAGTAGCCAAAAAACACTTCAAAATTCGAAGTTTTTCTACTTCTATTACTTCACTCGAAGTTAATGAATGGGCCCCCTAGTGTTTATGAAGATGAATTCATGTCTCGGCATGGTACATGTATGGGATCAGTTATCCAGAAAGCTCCAAATTACAGAGAGGCCTTCTCCCAAAGGGGCAAATTTACTAAAGGGTAAAGTGACTAATGCTGGCGTCAATTCATTTCTGGTCTTTGCCGATTTACTAAGCGGCACTGTCGTAACTTCGCTAGTGAAGCAGATAGACTCTATCGCTACTTCGCCAGGGCGAATTTTCGTTCTGGCGAATGGACGTAACTACGAAAATTCACTAAGATACGGATTTTAATGAACTTTAGCTCTTGCGCCAGACTTGCCTTCACCACCTCAGACCAGGCAAATACAATAGAGTAGATAGGAGTTCCTCAAAAAAAAAATTACATTTTTTTCTGCTGGCAACTTTTCAGTTTTTCAGGGTGATAGGCTTCCCCCCTACATTTCCTAACATATGGCACATAAACTATACACTGGGCACATGTGTAGGGCAATATAACAACTTTATTTTATTTTATTAAGATTCCCTGTCCTTGTGTAGTGTAATATATTTGCTGCAGCATATACATCCATTGAAATTTAACTTCGCGCTGTATGCAAGTTAGCAAACACTAGCGCAACTTCGTTTTGCTTGCCGAATTAATGCTAGCGAAACTTTGCCATTGTTCGGCACCCTGGACACAACTTCGCATTTTAGTGAATTAGAGTTGCCCTGGTGAATTATAATTAATCCTTACTGGAAGCAAAACCATCTTTTTAGGTTTATTTAATGTTTATATGATTTTTAGGGATGCACCAAATCCAGGATTCGGTTCGGTATTCGGCCAGGATTTGGCCTTTTTCAGCACGATTCGGATTCGGCCCGTCGAACTGGATCCTAATTTGCATATGAAAATTAAGGACAGGGAGGGAAATCACGTGACTTTTTGTCACAAAACAAGGAAGTAAAAAAAGTTTTCCCCTTTCCGCCCCTAATTTGCATGTGCAAATTAGGATCCAGTTCGGTATTCGGCCGCAGAAATAAGAATTAGTGCATTCAGTGCATTCCTAATGATTTTCTACTAGACTTAAGGTATGAAGATCCCAATTACTGAAAGATCCATTATCCAGAAAACCCCAGGTCCCGAGCATTCTGGCTAACAGGTCCCATACCTGTACAAAGTAAATATGGCATGAACAATGGCGAACACTTCTGCACGTACGTCTGGCTTTCAAAAAGTACATCTAATCATAAGTCCCTTTTTATCACGAACCAGTTTGTTACATATAATTGTTCTGCATCTTCCCTTGGTTTTGTTGGCACTCACTGATTGTTCCTCCTCAGACATACATGGACAATGTCCAGCAGCAAATCCTTATCAGCTCTCTCTCTCTCTCTCTCTAAAAAAAATTCTTGACAAAGATACAGACTAATGGTTCTTACTGGCTTCTCACTAGGTCATCCATTTATCTCTACGGATATGACATGCTGACTACTGTGCGTCAGCTTGAGCCGTCAGGAGAATATAATCCAGACACAGAAAGTGCCAAAGACAATATTTTCTCCAGTCCTGTCTCACACAGAAGCCCTTCCGAGCCAAAGCAACAATATAATCCCAGTATTATTTTGCTCCTTGACATCAGAACTCATTACCCTGTTGACAAGACCAGACTTGGGCGCAATAAAGGAAGTGCTATAATAACCCCGAGATGCGACGCTGCTGATTTTATTACTCCATGATGAAATATAGACCTTGAGTGAGAAATGCTTCATTGAGACATAAATGGAAGACGTTTTCACAGCTATAAAAGAAAAAAAAAAATCTGGCGAATATATCCAATTACCTAGATGTCCATTGAGTCATTCATTGGCAGTAGTTACATTTTCCAGTACAAAATAATCGCCGTTCTTTTTCAGTATTCAAAGTGATTTAATACGAGTGTGTCCTTCAGATTTTTAAGAAATATTATCATTTGCTTCATAAAGGATTATTTATGCCTTAAAAACTGTGTAAAGTCGATTAGTGTTGGAAATAAGTGAATTTAAAATATATATATATCTATTACCGTTATTTCAGCTTGCTGACTGCCTTAACTTTCTAAGTGGAATAAATGGATCTGTTTTTCATGGCTGAGCCTTACTGTATTTATAACAAAGCAATTAGATCAAAATACTCACTCAAAGATCATGAAGAAGAAGCTGAACACATTAATCTACAGAGACAGTTGTTGCCCCCTACCCAAAACTCATTGTATCTAATATACCTGTCAATACTTCATCTTTCTCATTCTGCTACCGTAACATAGTAACATAGTAAGTTAGGTTGAAAAAAGACACACTTCTATCAAGTTCAACCTTTTTACTTTTTTAACCTGCCTAACTGCCAGTTGATCCAGAGGAAGGCAAAAAAACCCATCTGAAGCCTCTCCAATTTGCCTCAGAGGGGGAAAAAATTCCTTTCTGACTCCAAAATGACAATCGGACTAGTCCCTGGATCAACTTGTACTATGAGCTATCTCCCATAACCCTGTATTCCTTCACTTGCTAAAAAGCCATCCAACCCCTTCTTAAAGCTATCTAATGTATCAGCCTGTACAACTGATTCAGGGAGAGAATTCCACATCTTCGCAGCTCTCACTATAACATACCCTTCTGAATATTTAGGTGGAACCTCTTTTCTTCTAATCGGAATGGGTGACCTTGTGTCAGCTGGAAAGAACTATTGGTAAATAAAGCATTACAGAGATTATTATATGATCCCCTTATATATTTATACATAGTTATCATATCTCCCCTTAAGTGCCTCTTCTCTAGCGTGAACATCCCCAATTAGGCCAGTCTTTCCTCTTTTCTGGTTGGCTCCTCAACAACCTGTGCCATAAAATTGTCATGCAACAAGTTTATAAACTTGTTCCCATTAACTGATCTGGCAGTACTGTTGTTCCAGTCAATATCTGGGTAATTAAAATCCCCCATTATCATTACTTTACCCAAACTAGCAGCCTTTTCTATTTGCATCAAATAGCCTTCTCCTCCTCACTTACATTAGGGGGTCTATAGCAACTCCTACAATTAATTTGGTGAAGAACTCTACCCATAAGACTTCTGCCCCCTCATTTTCTAACATAACCTCCTAATTTATATAAGCTTTTAAGTCCTGCCTAACATACAGACATACCTCTCCTCCTTTTCTATTACCTCTGTCCCTCGCCAAAAAACTGGGCCTGGCTGCACCATCATCATTGAGGTGAGGCCCATCCCTAGCAAAGAACCTGTAACTGACTGAGAAATCAGCCCAGTTCTCCAAAAACCCAAAACCCTCCTCCCTACACCAATCTCTCAGCCACGCATTCATCTCCCTAAGGTCCCGCTGTCTTCTTAGCGTTGCTCGTGGCACAGGTAATATCTCTGAGAAAATTACCTTGGAAGTCCTCTCCCTCAACTTTACACCTAGTTTTTTAAAATTGTTCTTGAGGACTTCACCGCCTCCTCTAACTCTGTCATTGGTTCCTATGTGTACCAAGACTGCCGGGTCTTCCGCAGCCCCTCCCAATAATCTGTTCACTCGTTTCACCACATGCCGAACCCAAGCACCAGGCAAGCAGCAGACTGTTCGGCATAAAGGGTCCTTACGGCAGATTACCCTATCCACCTTTCTAATAACTGAGTCCCCTATGAGTAGAACCTGCCTTTCCTTCCTTGCACTCCCCCCCCACCACCCGTATTAGAGCCACTGCCTCCCAGGGTGCTCAGTCTGCTCCATACACGCCAGTTGGCAAATTTGTTGTTTTGGACAAGCTGTGGACCAGCCCCCCACCCTTCTGTCCCCTACTTCCCCTCCTGACTGTCACAAACATTCCTCCCTCATTAGCCTCCACTGCCCCTTCTCCTCCCCCACCTCACTAGCCCCTGCCAGTGGTTGCTCTGCGAGCCTCCTTTCCTCCTCCACATTTGTGATTGACTTTAGTAATGGGTGAATAAATTTGCCAGGCGCAAATTCGGAACGAATTTCCACGTTTCGGCACCAGCGAATAAATTTGAAACTGGGTGGAAAATTTGGGCACATAAAAATTGTGAGTGTCAAAATTATTCAATGCCCATTTACTTTAATGCATTCAAGAAGGCATCAAAATTAATGGGCGTCAAAATAATTCTGATGTCCATTGACTTCAATGCGATTTGCAATTTTTTCAGGACAAATTTTCTTTCCAGTGCCTAATGAGGGATTAATTTAAAAGTCATAAATGGATTATATATAAGGTGTTTTTTTGGTTTGGTCCAAAAATGATCTTCCTTAAGAAGATATACAATGTACATACATAGTCCGCTTAATTAGCGCTCAGTAGTGGTAAATGTTCAGTATATTTTCAGTACTGTTCATCTAGTGGTAACCAGGGTTCCAGTGCACAAACAACTTCTCCAAAATTTCTACAAAGATCTATCTTGACAAGAAAGTGAAGCCTATGTTCATTTTTTGGGTTAAACGAGGGAACTCTTATCTATGGCCTCATTTATCTCTAATGCTCAGAGAGTGAACAGAGTTTGATGGATTTGTAATAGATAGGGCAGACTTTAGCAGAAAAGGTGCCCTAGCAGGACTGCAGGTGCAGATGGTGTAGATAAATGAAGGCTAGTCATTTGTTCTCAAATATTCCAAATATTTTCTGGGATTTCTAATGAAATAAAAACATTTCATTGTGACCCGGCGCTAGAGATCCTGTAGACATTCAAAACATTCCAATGCAGCTGAATATACATGGAATGAATAAGGTATTTTTGCATGATGTCAGCCATCATCTTCATCACAACTAGAGCTGACTCTCATTTATTTTTCTAAGTCACCCAGTGATACCTCTAAATGGCACTTTTTCCATAGATCTGACTGTCGGCTTACAAAAAGTTCCAGCATATGGACTGTCTCATAAATAGAGGTGTCTAAACTCCCCCCCCCTGTTTAAATGAGAGGACAGTGATCTCATTGGTAGCGCACCCATAGCTGCCCCACCCCATCTGATGCTATGGAAATGTATACCCATAATTGTACTGGGAGAGGCATTTTGTCATATATTCAGTTTAATTAAATGGCCAGTTTTCAAATGCAGAAATACATGAGTTAGCCCAAGAAAAAAAATAATTTTTTTTAACTGTTAAAATGCTTTAAGCTTTATCAGAACAACGCGTATCATATCTTCATATAAAAATCAACCTAAAATGACTATTCTCTTCTTCAACAACCAAAGACCTCAACATTCCAGACCATTAAAATATACCGAAGAATTCTGAAGATTAAACTGAAATTCAATTCTGAAATGCATTTGTTGAAATGAGCAATGTATGTTATTTATAAGAAATGCAATGATATAATAACAATATAATGTCACGTTAAAAATTTGCTTTAGCAGGTTTATTTTTTTCAGCTTTGCCTTTTCAAATTTTCCAATAGTTTTTGTAGCGGACATTTGTTATTGGGTTCCAAAGACTACACGTGACTATGAAAATAAGCAGAAAATAATAACCTCACAAAAAAAACCCTATATTTTCAATATTGTAAATTGTAATATATTTTATGAAGAATTTCAGCAATTCGGTATATTATGAATCATTTTCATATACTTTCAAAATGTACTTTTGCTTTTTATTTAATGTTTTGGTCTGCAGTGCCACTGATATCAGGCAACTCTTTACCATGTGAGATTTATTTCTAAAGGAGCAGGAAAGGCTAAAATTAAGTAAGCTTTATCAGAAAGGTCTATATAAATACACCAGTAAACCCTTAGGGGCCGATTCACTAAGGGTCGAATATCGAGGGTTAATTAACCCTCGATATTCGACTAGGAACTAAAATCCTTCGACTTCGATTTTCGATCAACACAGATAGTTTGATCGAAAGATAATTCCTCCATTCGAAGGATTTAAATCCAACGATTGAAGGAATATCCTTTGATCAAAAAAAGTTAGCCAAGCCTATGGGGACCTTCCCCATAGGCTAACATTGACTTCGGTAGCTTTTAGATGGCGAAGTAGGGGGTCGAAGTTTTTTTTTAAAGAGACAGTACTTCGACTATCGAATGGTCGAATAGTCGAACGATTTTTACTTCGAATCCTTCGATAGTCGTAGTCGAAGGTCTAAGTAGCCCATTCGATGGTCGAAGTAGCCCAAAAAAAACTTCGAAATGCGAAGTTTTTTACCTTCGAATCCTTCACTCGAAGTTAGTGAATCGACCCCTAAAAGTAATGCTGCTCTGAGTCCTCTGTCAAAAGAAACACAGCATTTCTTTCCTTCTATTGTGTACACATGGGCTTCTGTATCAGACTTCCTGTTTTCAGCATAAACCTCCAGGGCTAGGGCTTGAGCATGCTCAGTTTGCTCCTCTCTCCATTTCCCCCTCCCTTTATCGCCTCCCCTCCCTGTTGTAATCTGAGCCCAGAGCTAGGAGTGAGCAGGGAGGGACTCAGGAAGGAAGTGTCTAGAGCTGTTTAGCATTATAAAGAATAAATATAGTGTTATAGATTGCACTATTGTGGCTAATCTATTGGCAATATGTTGCTTTGGTAGATTTCCTTCTCTTTTAAACATCACATTGAATGAAATTTGTATGTTGACAATATCTCAGAATTCGGCTGAATTTTTTTTAAACATGATGCTGAGTTGAAACTCTTGAGAACCACCTGTTCCCAGCCTGAAACAATCTTCTTATTGTCAGGGAGATGGAAATATAGAGTTTCTATGGCAACTAAACATGACATGGAGCGGGGGGGTTTGTAATCACACAATGGATGGAAGATGGTAACGTTTCAGGATCAGCGGCAACACAGCTGAACATTCACAGCCATGACTGAATCGCTTCCAAGGAAGCAATAAAAATTGCAATAAAGCTTATCCAACAAAGGTGGTAATTATGGTTTTTATTAAAATTATTAGGTTCTAAGGCCAGAGTCACTTTGCTAAACTGAAAGAACTCTGCGTATGTATAAAATATTATAAATATGTTCAGTTCCAGACAGAATTCATATAAATATGTCAAATAAAAAGATTGTTGGGCACCTTTGAGAAAAATAATTCTCTGCTTTATTTACTAATTAACATTTAAATATTACTTTGACATCCCAGCAATGAGGAGCAGGGCCGCCATTAGAAATCATAGGGCCCCCTACAACAACATTTTCAGGGCCCTTTGGTGGCCTCTGGGGACGCTAGGGATGCCTGTAAAAGTTTTTTAAAAATCATTGGTGGTCAGGGCCCCCCCAAAACTTTAAAAAAAATTGGGGCCCCAAAGAATATTTTTAAAAAAATAAAACATGGGTGGCAGGGGCCTGTAGAGTATTAAAATAATACATTGGTGACTAAGAATTTTAAAAAAATAAAAAAAACACACATTGGTATTCAGTAAAACTGAACTCGTGGCTTCAGGATTTCAAGTTCGGTCTTTTCATGACTTTGGGTCTTTTCCGCGTCTTCGGGACTTCAAGTTCAGCTCTTTTTGTGACTTCTGGTCTTTTCGTGACTTTGAGTCTTTTTATGGCATAGGGCCTTCAGCAGTTCAGCTCTTTTCGTAACTTTGGCAGTTCGGGACTTCGGCTTTTCAGCGGTTCAGGACATTCGAAGAGGCGGCGCGACTCTGGCGCTGCCAAGGGGGGCCCGGCAATTTCAAAAACTGGAGCACAGCCGCCTGGGCCCAGTACACTTGTACCCCCTGATGAGGCGAGTTGAGAACCACTGGTTACCAGGGGAGGAAAAAAATGCCACTGCTGGTAACTTTAAGAGCTGAATTTCCGGTTTTCAGACCAGAAATTTGTCTCTTGTAGTGCAGAGAGCACTCTCTTCAGTAGCATTGTGGAAAGCTGGGATGTCAAAGCAATATAGAGTTTATATGGCAACCCTTGATACACAGGGGAATCAGGAAAGCTTATGAGGGCACCACCAGGAGACCCTGAAAGACTTAATAAAGGTTCTCTTGGACAGGGGAGTCACCTTAGAGCGGCAGAGGAGCCAGGATCACCCCTGTCCAAGAGAACCTTTATAAAGTCTTTCAGGGTCTCTTTGTGGTGCCCTCATATGCTTTCCTGATTCCCCTGTGTATCAAGGGAAGAGCTAAAGGAAGCAAGAAAAATTAATCAGATGAGAGCTGGGTTAGTAAAGAGCCATTAGGATGGTACTGGAGCCTCTCTATGTAGGAGTAATGGCTACAGCCAGTGCTTGATTCTCTAGTATATATTTAAAACAGATATTTATATATTATAAGGCTAGTGGCTAGGGGAGGCCCGTTGCGCCTCTGGAGGGGACGCCCGCCATGTGGTGCTTCTTCCTGGTAGTGCCGGTGTTCCTAGGGTGCGAGTGGTGCAAACTTCCGGGTTTCACGCGACGTGTGCGTATGCCCACTCCACTGTCCAAATTATTGTGCACTATAAATGTATCACATCTTTAACGTTTGTCAGTATAAGTATGCAATGTCATATCTCGTGTTTAACCCCTTCCGTACCTCGTCTCTAGCTTTTAGGATCCAAAATGCCTCTCTCAGGTTTACTAACTAACTTGTTAGTATCTGGGTGTGTCTGTTTTGATTCCGGTTTTGATCCTTGCCTGCCTGACTATCCTGAATTCTGCCAATTCTGACCCTTGCCTGCCTAACTATTCTGAACTCTACCGGTATTGACCCGTACCTGCCTGACTATTCTTTGAATGCTGACTGTACTGACCCTGGCCTGATTGACCTTACTTGAACTCCGCCTGTACCGACCCCGGCCTGTCTGACTATGCTTTCGTCTACTCCCTGAACTGTTGCCTTCTGTTCAAAACCTTGGAAACGCACATGCCCTTTTGCTTGTTCAGAACATCTACTTTGCTCCTCTCAAGTTTAGACCTGCCGAAGATTGAGCCATGACCAGGGAGCTTAGCACTTGTTCTGAATTTAGGGAGCCGTACATGACAGTTAGCTGCCTATATGGTACCTATAATATTATGCCATTGTAGCACTGTGGTCATGAACTTGAGTCTAGTCAGGGCACCATCTGCAATGAGTTTGTATGTGCTCCCCAAGCTTGCATGGATTTCCTTCCGCATTCCAAAAAGATATAGGAAAGTTAATGGGCTCATGATATTAACCTGTGTGTGAAAACATTAGGGACCAACGACTGTAACCGGGGCAAAAACAGATGTGAATGATGTATCTCTCTAAAGGATAATAATGATATTTATAGGTTTAGAGGTCATTTTTGTAGCTTGTGAGAGCTTATGATCCACAGGAGACTGTGGAAATGGTCCCTTGTAAAGTAAGTCTGAAGACAAGTGCATAGGGTCTTGTCTTGGAAAGGAGGTATTACAATATAAGGTGCACAGGGTCCTGTTGTATGTAGAAAGAACCAGGCAATAAATCAACTGTCAAGGGAGTCAGGAGAAAGCACCTCCCATGGATAAAAAACATACATTTTGCCATTTCAACTGAGCCAGTTCTTCCCTTGAAAGTTAATTTTAAACATTGTTTTCTCACAGCAGTTAGGAAATGGATTTTGAAGCCGTGATTACGTGTGTGTGTACATAGACTTACCTCAGCATGGCCGCCTGGATTAAGGGTCTTATTACAACGCTCACACTTCAGACAAAATTTATGCCAGTCCTTCCCCAGTGAGGTGACTTTTTCGGCTGCAGGAGAGAAAAGAAAGGTTTAATGGAACAGGCAGCCTGTTTTCCTGTGTTAGATACATCATCCCTATAAGGTTACTGCCATGAAAGGAGGCGCGGGGGCTAAACAAAATACTGTCTCACAAGTATACTTCACATTATTCTTACTCACTAACGAGAAGAACAAACTTGAAATGGCAAAATATGGGCATTCTGCAACCGCAATGAAATGTACAGGAACAATGATGCCATTCAATCCACTGCTGCATTAAAACACATGAATCCTTTTAAGGAGAATTACAGAAAATAACGGAGGTCACTCTTGTCATAAAACGGTAAACTGTGACTGAGACTGTAGAATTTATACATCTTTTTATTTAACTTGATGGACTTTCAGACCATGCGGCATACTGGCAACCTGTTTATCCCAACAGTCTTTATATAACTATGGCAAGTGGTTTCTTTTGGGGTTAAAAGGCCACAGTGGTCGTCAGATCAAAGGGAGGTATGAGATATCATCTAGCATGCCCATATACAGCCCAGAAAGCCCAGGAAAGTCTTCTCAGAGGAGTGGAACCCACTTTCCCTTAAAGATGTTGTTCACCATTAAAATTTATTTTAGTATGATATAGAGCAGTGATCCCAACCAGTAGCTCGTGAGCAACAAGTTGCTCCCCAACTCTTAGGATGTTGCTCTCCATGGCCTCAAAGCAGCTGCTTATTTTTGAATTTCAATCTTGGAGGCAAGTTTTGGTTACAGAAAAACCAGATGTACTGCCAAACATAGTCTCTTGTAGACTGCCAGTCCACATAGGGACTACCAATAGCCAATCACAACCCTTATTGGCACCCCTAGGAACATTTTTCATGCTTTTGTTGCTCCCCAAATCTTTTTACATCTAAATGTTGCTCACACGAGAAAAAGGTTGGGGACCCCTGATATAGAGAGTGATGTTCTGAGAAAATTCGCATTTGGCTATGATTTTTTGTTATTTGTGTTATTTAGGTAATATTAAGCAGCTCTGCAGTTTGAGGTTTCTGGTTGGCTAGGCCTAATTACCCTAGCAACTATCCATGGAGATTTATGAGAGACTGGAATATGAATAAGAGATACATTTCATTCTAAATGAAGATGTGTTTTAATTAATAAGATCCCACCCCAGACTGCTCAGAGAGGGATATAACTGCAATATGGTGGTTAAAATTCACATGGTGGAAATTGATGGCAATTTTGCATTACCATCCCACCTAGGTTTGTAAGGATTGCAGCAGGTTGTTGAGGGTGCTTAGGCATGGTATTTATTCTCAACAAGCTAGCTATAGGATATGATCTCTGTGGGTATTGGTCCCGCAAGGAGATGTCTAAAACCTTCAGGTTGGGTGACCGAATCGAGGATTTGGTTTGGGATTCGTCCAGGATTCTGCGTTTTTCAGTAGGATTAGGATTCAGCGAATCCTTCTGCCTGGCCGAACAGAATCCTAATATCCCCTTCCCACCCCTAATTTGCATATGCAAATTAGGATTTGGTTTGGTATTCGGCTGAATCTTTCACATAGGATTCAGGGGTTCGGCTGAATCCAAAATAGTATATTTGGTGCATCCCTACTGGCAAGCACTTCATGGGGGGTTGGTTCAGTTATTCAAACCTATATTTTGGGTGTTGTAATATTTTTCTTTGAGATTTTATTTTAACTTTTAATTACAATAACTTTAATAGGAAGAAAGACAGAAGAAAAGAAGAGGAGAAGAAGGCCTATGCAAATCACAGAGATTGTCCACTTAATCATGTGTCCCAGATGGCATTAAATTTAGCCAGCCAACATCTAGTTATGTAATCCACTTTTTGTTTAGGTAACACGTCATTGACTAATCTCCTCCAAAAGTTAAGGAATGGAGCAGCAGTGGACTTCCACTGCTTTGACATAGACTAACAGTTGGAAGTAACAAGTTGGTAGGATGACAACCCAAGGTTCTCCAGTTCGCCCCAAGAGACAAGATACTTTGGAAGAATGAATAGTAGGAAAGGACAACATGGAGGAAAGAGTTTTGTTTAGTATAGTTTTGCAAGACTTTGGGGTGCTAAGTACGTGATTAGGTGATTGTAATGTTTGAATCTGTTATCAATGCTACGGCTGTTCAATCCCAAAAGTTGGTAATGGTGGCTAAAAACAAGAAAGCATTTGCTATACCAAGTGCAGTAAAGGATGGGGGGATTATTGTGAAGAGCAAAGGAGCTGCCTCCTTGAGTCATTTTCTTTTACTAAGTCCTCAAAACAAGTTTACAGGAGGACTGAGATTTTACTCCTTCCACTGCAGCCATTTAGCATTCAGTACTGATTGGTTGGTTGCATTGAGACTCCTGAAAGCAAAATATTAAATGGCCTCGATTGGTTACTACTGCCGAGATAAACTGTACCATGTTTAAAGATCCTGCCATGTTGCCTTCAACAATGTGTATTTGTCAGCACTGTTGGATTTAACCATCCCACAAAATGTAAGATTTACTAGCTACAATTCTCTACTTTGTCTGAAGTTTTGTTATAACCACACTAAGATTACATCCCCCGTATTTTGTTTAAATGTTTTTCCTCCCATTTAATATTTTCATACAGAGATACAATCTGTTTGCAGAACGCGTCAAGCTTGATGGATTTTTTTGAAGGCTGGTTCAAGTGGGTGCTTTCAAACTTTGTGTCCAATATTCACATTTTCCATTAAGTGCAAGTTATTTCTACTTAGCCACATCTTCCAGACACTCGGGCTGACACAAACACATAGGGTGTAACCTTGGCTACATCTGGCAGCCTCCTTCATTGTCTGTTGATGTTCTATAAAAAAGTCTTTTTATGGAAAAAATTACCATATTTCCTGCAAACTCTATAAATATCTCCCAAAGTTCCTGCTCATATAAAATGTGCTTTTATTCTAACTGCGCTTCACTGCCTTGTTTCAGGTCATGCAGCACAACACAAAGATATCAGGTCAAAAGGGTTTCTAACTTAGGGAGACATCATTCTCCATTTGACAATTGAATAGACTTCTCGAATCATTTTACACGGAGCGCTGCCAGGTTTCGGCGCTGGTCTCAGCTGACAGGGTTTCTGTGGGCTGGAGTATTGTGTTTTGCAAAGAAAAGTTATTTCACTGTTTGCTTAAGTGCAACAGATCTTGATATCTTGCCTTATTTGGAGCACAAAACTAATGAGGGAGACAATTAGTTGCACTATCCACAGTGAGGATTTAATAATTCAGCTGTCTATAGAGTTGTGCATTACAGTTACAGGAAACAATAACAATCTCTGCCATTAAGGAGTAGAAACTGCTTAATACATTTTCGGGGGAATTTAATAAAAGTCGGTAACAGAAAAAAAATTTGCAATGCGAAAAGTTATGTCTTTGTGCGAATACATTTGCCTTTGCGTGAATTTAATAGAGCTTTTGCGAACCTGGAAACTGTTTAGCGATCACTTTCGACAGGGAAAGAAAATTTGCAAATGTTATAGTTTGCGCCAGTGCACAGTGAATGTAATAAAACTTCTTACTGAAAAAGTTATGTTTGCTCTTATAGATTACTGGGGGGAATCGAATAAAAGTCGCAAAGAGCTAAACAATTTGCACAAATAAGAATTAAAATTCACATTTCTCAATGTAATACTCTTATTTAAAGGGATACTGTCATGGGAAAAAAACATTTTTTTCAAAATGCATCAGTTAATAGTGCTGCTCCAGCAGAATTCTGCACTGAAATCCATTTCTCAAAAGAGCAAACACATTTTTTTTATATTCAATTTTGAAATCTGACATGGGGCTAGACATTTTGTCATTTTGTTTCCCAACTGCCCCAAGTCATGTGACTTGTACTCTGATAAACTTCAATCACTCTTTACTGCTGTACTGCAAGTTGGAGTGATATCACCCCCCTCCCTTTTCCCCCCCCAGCAGCCAAACAAAAGAACAATGGGAAGGTAACCAGATAGCAGCTCCCTAACACAAGATAACAACTGCCTGGTAGATCTAAGAACAACACTCAATAGTAAAAACCCATGTCTCACTGAGACACATTCAGTTACATTGAGAAGGAAAAACAGCAGCCTGCCAGAAAGCATTTCTCTCCTAAAGTGCAGGCACAAGTCACATGACCAGGGGCAGCTGGGAAATTGACAACATGTCTAGCCCCATGTCAGATTTCAAAATTGAATATAAAAAAATCTGTTTGCTCTATTGAGAAATGGATTTCAGTGCAGAATTCTGCTGGAGTAGCACTATTAAGTGATGCGTTTTGAAAAAAACATGTTTTCCGATGACAGGATCCCTTTGAACTGTTATTACATTGCAAATTTTTATTGCGGCAATGAGAATTTTCATTGCGCATTGCCCACTTTTAACAAGTGTTTGAAAGTGTCTTAATCTTTTGGAGCAAACATATTGACTTTTTCAGTAAGAAGTTTTATTACATTCACTGTGCACTGTCCCAAACTATAAAATTCGCAAATCTTCTTCCACTGTCGGAAGTGGTCGCTAAACTGTTTCCAGGTTCACAAAAGCTATATTAAATTGGCACAAAGGAAAATTTGTTTGCAAAGAGGCATAACTTTTCACATTGCAAATATATATTTCCATTGCCGACTTTTATTACATTCCCCTGTTAAACTGTTATTACATTGCAAATTTTAATTGTGCATTGCCCACTTTTAAGAAGGTGTTGTAATCTTTTGGAGCAAAAATAACAACTTTTTCAGTAAGAAGTTTTATTACATTCACTGCGCACTGGCGCTAACTATAAAACTATAAAATTCGCAAACCTTCTTCCCCTGTCGGAAGTGGTCACTAAACAGTTTCCACAAAAGCTATATTGAATTCGCACAAAGGCAAATTTGTTCACACAAATCATTGCAGACATACAGACAAACCAACACAGTAGATAATGAGGGCCCTGTCCACAGTGTATTACAATTATTTGGGGTGGGAATATGTGAGACACAAGTTATAAAGTACCATGCAATATAGCTGCATGGGTGAGGTTTATGTTGGAGAAATATTTTATGACTGTTAGTGAGAAGATAATGGATCAGCAGGATGTGATGTGAGGCTCATGTGTTTTTCCGGGAATTGATGACTTGTGTAAAGGAGCTGCTAGGGGTTAATGTGTTAGTGTGTAAACTTCATTGAAGAGCAAAGGCAACAAGGCTGCCAATGTGGCTTGTACCCACTTGCACTTTTCCTAACACTCATGATATTGCTTGCAAGTAAAGAGAAGACACCCACAGGGCACCAAATCAATACCCCTTAAATAAAGGGTGCAAGCTGCCACCTCTGCTTCATTTATTGTTGGGTATGAATGTTTGTTTCTCTGGAATTGGACACAAAGGGAACTCTGTAGAGTAAGGCAATGTCTGATGTGGTGGGATAATACATTTTATAGGTAGGGTGATGGTCTGGAGAAGTCCTGTAGTAGAGCATGTAAGGAGGTTACTAGGGAGGTAGGAGGTTTAAAGTCAGTGGAGGAACAAATTGGTCAGCTTGGAATGTATCTGGAGGTGAGGTTTGAAATGTATGGTGGGGTATTCTTACATACAGGGTGGGGGTGGGGCATGTGTTTTTTTTGTCTAAGTGCAATTTAAAAATTTCATATTCAAGAGGCTTTTATGATGAGAGGATATAGTTGGATACTGTACTTGAGATATAAAAGGAGGAATGATCAAGACAATAAATTATAGCAATGACAGCAAAAATATGGTACTGGATGTCAAAGAAACTGAGAAGTTGGCTGAGAAATGCAGTGTAGCTGGAAGGACAGAGGCCCAAGCAGAGACCTTTGGGGAGCCCCAACGGAGGCCAAATATTTAGCAGTACAAGGGCCCACAGACACCTGGGCCCACTGGGAGTTTTCCTGGTATCCCAGTGGGCCAGTCCGACACTGCCGTGCAGCACACCACCCACCCGCTGACATGCATTTTTGGATTGACCCAGCACATACTGTGTGTGTCAAGTAGGGATGCCGAATCTTTCGAGAAGGATTCGGGGGTTCGGCCGAATCCAAAATAGTGGATTCAATGCATCCCTAGTGTCAAGGCACAGCTTGTCTGTGGTGCGTGTCTGTAATTATATTTTTTCATGTGTGCTGCATAGTCTTCTACTATTTAATTGCTGAATTTAGCCTGGAGATTTTGAGGACATTTTCTTCAGATCTGCAATGACCCATAAGCCCAATCACACCCATAGTCAGACCAAAACTATGCCCCCATTGAGTACACAGTGCAAATGGTTTGGAATACAGTGCTACTGTATATTTATATACCTTTCATTTATTACATAATCTGTAATTGATCCAGGGAGACGCCCCATTGCCCCCCTTTTGAAGCTGAATTAACTTATTGTAATTTGTGTGTCACGTGGTGTACCCCCTACATAATATAATATAATATTTAATGAGAATTCTAAAACCTTTTCAATAAAAACCTTTGAGACAATGTAACATATAATGAAAATTTATTATCGCTCCTGTTAGTTCTGTGACCTTTAAAGAAGCATTTGCTCTGGAGCCTTGTGTACAAAATTCTTTAGTGACTTTATATTTTACAAAAGGGGCTAAACTATTCCCTATAAAGTTCTATAGTGTGACACGTAGTGAATGGCTAAAAGCACAGTTGCTCTATGTTCTGTTACACAGGTCCAACTACCTAATTGAGCATCAAGTTCTATCAATTGTCCCTTCATGCTTGTGTCTCCGGCCTACTTTGGGCAGCTGTAATTACATGGACTTACACAGCATACTCATAGATTCTCCCTATCCGGGGGATTTAGGTCAGACAAGAACTAAAAATAACTGGAGACCAGACAAATAAGAATCAGATCTGGGAAAATTATACATTTTTAGTACCAAAGATTTAAAGTAGATTGTGTGTATAAGAAGAAAAATAATACAGACAAAATCATTTATACAACCACATTGAAATATGACTATAGATATGTCATCACTTTTTTCTGTTTAGCCTAAGTCTTATTTCAAATGAGTATTAAATGTGTGAGGGCTGACGTGGCGTGCATCTTACTGCCAAGCTGATCAGAAATTCTATCTGTTAAAATGCAGGAAATACATAAAGGAAGAGGAATGGAAAATGAGTTTGTTTGTGGGTTAATAAATAACATCTGCCACAGGAATTCTGCCTGGAACACAGTGGAAGGGACTTAATGACCTGCTGTGTGATATCAATATCATTGGGATCGGCTGTATTAAAGCATAACAGCTGTTTTAGTGTGAATCAGGGGTGTAGCAATAGAGAAGACTCTGCAACTTCTGGGGTGTTATGAGTGTAACTAAAGAGGAAGAAGACCCACAACTATTAGTGGTGCAGGTTTGTAACTACAGGATAGCAGGCTCTCTGACTGCTGGGGGACCCACGTGTCTACTGATTAATAGGAGGTTTCAGTTTATTAACATTACGGCCAAAATATTGGGACACTTTAAATGGGCAAAGGTTATTGGACAACCCTTCAAAAATGGCATATCCTCCTTTTCAGTTTCTGAAAACAAAGACATCAATAGATCTTTTTGAAAGAATGGGTTTCGTGGGTTGCTACTTTATTATGACCCCCCAAAGTAAGATTGTAAGCTCTGTGGCAGGGGACCCCAAACTTTTTTTATATTTGAACTACACTTCAAAGAAGTTGAAGAGCTACATAAGCATGCAAAACGTTCCTGGGGGTGCCAAATAAGGGCAGCAATTGGCTATTGGTAGCTCCTATGTGGACTGGCAGCCTACAAGAGGCTCTGTTTGGCAGTACATCTGGTTTTAAAGGAAAATTAAACCTTAAAAATGAATATGGTTAAAAATGCAATATTTTATATACTGAGCTTATTACATCAGCCTAAAGTTTCAGCTTGTCAATAGCAGCAATGATCCAGGACTTCAAACTTGTCACAGGGGGTCACCATGTTGGAAAGTGTCTGTGACACTCACATGCTCAGTGGGCTCTGAGCTGCTGTTGAGAAGCTAAGCTTAGGGGTCGTCACTAATTATCCAGCAGAAAATTCGATTTGTCTGTAATATAAGCTGATGCTACAGGTCTGATTATTACATTCTGATGCTAGTTGCACTGGTTTCTGTGCTGCCATGTAGTAATTATCTGTATTAATTACTAATCCACCTTATATTGTGACATTTCTATTCTATGTGTACTGTATATTGTGAGTGGGTCCCTAAGCTCAGTAAGTGACAGCAGCACAGAGCATGTGCAGTGAATCAGCAGAAAAGAAGATGGGGAGCTACTGGGGCATCTTTGGAGACCATTGGCGTAACTACCGGGGGAGCAGGGGGTGCGATTGGGCCAGGGCCCGCACCCCCTCAGGGCCCGCCGGCAGCTCACGCGCGACTATTCCTGGGCGGTCCTGGGTGTACGGAGGGGGCGGGGGCCCGGCAGCGCGTCCCGCACCAGGGCCCGCCCCCCTCTAGTTACGTCACTGTTGGAGACACAGATCTTTACTGCTAAAGGACTGTGGTTGCCTTGGGCTGGTACAGAAGCACAAAACATAATGTACAACATTTCTAGCTACTTTTTTAGTTAAGCTTTAGTTCTCCTTTAAGCAATCAAAACTTACCTCCAAGCCTGGAATTCAAAGATAAGAACCTGCTTTGAGGCTTATCTGAGAACAACATCCAAGGGGTTGGTGAGCAACCTGTTGCTCTGAGCCACTGGTAGGGGATCACTGCTGTATGGGATGTGGATGAAAACCACTATGTACAGTAATATATTAAACTCCTAATATAAATAGCAGTAAGAAATAGTCTAACAAACTGTAAAAAAAAACTACTCAGTGTTGTCATGTCAATGCCAAGGATTGTATTCAAGCTGAATATAGGCCAGGCCCTCTAGTTGAAAAAACATCACTGCTAATTGTTCAAAAATACCAAGATATTTAACTTCCGTGTTCATTGTCTCACGTTTTGGCCACTTAAAGGATAATGGGGGGATGTCCTGTGTAGCCGGAACAAGACAATGCAGAGCAGTTGCCAGGCTGCCATGGAGGGATATTCAGAAACAAAGAAGCTGTCTAAGAATACCCAAAACAATAATACTGATTATAGAACTAAATGGATACAATAGTGTGAAAATTACAAGAGACTTACAAGTGAATAGTTCTCTATGCCAAATTACAATAAGTATCTTCTGCAGATTCTTGATTTGTATAGTATGTACCAAATATGGCAGCCTGGTGGCAAAATCAATAGGCAGGTTAAGGTAAACAGAGGCTCAAATTTAGGGGAAGCCAACCACTGTCCATGGCTGGTTTACTAATAACCAGTAGTAGCCAATCAGAAGGGGCTTTTTTTCATTGTGTAAACTGCAGTAAACCAACAACTGCTAACTAATGATTGGCTGCTGTTATTAAATCACTCCTTATTTGTGACAAGCCTGTATATTTTGTTATTTAACTTTGTGTGGCCATTCTGCATTTAGGGCAGAGTCTGGCATTAAGCCCAAACCCTCAAATAGTCCCTTTTTATAAAAATATCCATGTTAACAATATACATTTTATATTATTACATATGTGTAAATATTTGCTAAGTACCATTAGTATTTGCTTTAGGGATATGTAAGAGATCTTTATGTAATTTGATCCCCATACCGTAAGTCTACTAAATATAATAATTCAAACATTAATTAAACCCAATAGGATTGTTTTGCCGTCAACAAGGATTCATTATATCTCAGTTAGGATCAAGTACAAGGTACTGTTTTATTATTACAGAGAAAAAGCAAATCATTTTTAAAAATGTGAAATACTTGATTAAAATTGAATCTATGGGAGATGGCCTTTCCATATTTCGGAGCTTTCAGGATAACAGGTTTCCAGATAATGGAGATTGGCATAGAGTTAGGCATTGGCTCTCTGGTTTGACATAAAAAGTTTGTGTCCTGGGTGGGCAGGTGAATGTGTTTTAGTAAGTATATGGTGCTAGTATTTAAACCATGGCTGTAGGACTACAACTAATAATAGGAATAGCAATTGTTTTGCTGAATTCAGGACCCAGGCAATCTTGCGTTTCTCTGGAATTTATAGATGCACCACTCCTTGCAGTGGGTACACATCATCAAAAGTCTGCTCCATCTACAGGTTTTAATATATAGTGCAAATTTAATGGGACGGAACGAGAGAGGGGCAGTAATAAAAAAATATGGTTCCATATGGAATTTCCCACCTTTACACAGTAGAAATCCCCCTCCACCTCTTCCTTCTACATGAATTTGCTCATGTGTATCTCAATAATGTAAGTGCAGTGCTTGGATCATGGGGCAGGAAGATTAGCAGACGTGCATTAACATCACCCAATATGAATAATAAACAAGCCCGATCAGAAGAACGGAAGGACACGGGTCACTGGTTTGTGTAGGGTTCCACGACACAACATGGTAGAAGTATCTAAGCTCAGCTTGAGATATAGAAGTACATCATCTTGACTTTGGTAGTCTGCTTTCAGCTTGTAGAAGGTAGATCATCGTGTGCCCATTATATTATTATATATAGATGAGAGGTAAAAAGAATTCCGAAAACTCTACGAATAAATCATTTCCTGAATCTTATTAGAACACAGCAGCTCTGCAATACAATTTCCTCTTATAAACCTAATTAGATGTCACGACCGATTTTCCTAATGAGTTTGTGGCCTGAGCAGAAGAGATGCGCTGGCTATTTTGATTCTAAATATAAAAATATGAATGTTGACATAAATGTTTGTTAGGAGCATCGGAGAAAGGCATAGCAATTTTTTTTTTTTGTTTTGAAAAATTTTAGATGAAGGTTCCTCTGGGGTCCAGAATTTTCCTAGTTCATAATAAATTTAGAGATACAGAAATATTTTTATTAAAGTCGGCTTGCTTTTATACACAAGAGTATCCAGAGCAACAAATAAGCAGACACCTGATATTTAGGTTGGGTCGACCACGTCCATTGCTTTGGGACGCTCTTTGGGAAGTTCTGTATGTATGCACAGGTGGTCACAATAAAGAAAAGGGGAAGTTCCCCAACTGCAACATATTTGGTGTTTGTGCGATTCTGTTTCTATTCTTACGCTCTTTGGGAAACCAGTAGCCTAAACAGCTGGGGACCTCTTCTTTAAAGAAGGGAGGACATGATAACATACAGAGGAACAGTATAAGAAAACTAGAGTTGTTTTTGCTTAAAACATGGGAGAATAAGCAATAAATGTCATTATGGGTGGCATTAGTGGTTTCAATACTTAAAGTGGACATGTCACCCAGCTGTATACAAAAGCTGTATAATAAATGTCCTTTTCAAATTCAACATGAAACCCAAATTATTTTTTTTTATTTAAGCATTCATAGCTGTTGTAAACTCCTTTAAAAAATCTCAGCTGTCAATCAAATATTGCTTGCCCCTCCTCTACGCTTTAGGCATAGAGGCGGGGCAGGCAATTACTTTCACTTTCCATTCAGCACTTACTAAATGTAACTGCACTCCTCACATTGCCCCTGTTCTCATCACCATTTAATTCTGTAACCAATGCATGGGGATGGACATCTGGTCCCCCGTTCTGGTGCACAAAATATTTTGAGATGATGGACGGCTTGCCTTAATAACAGTGTCCACAAAATTGCTCCTGCCTGCTTGCTAGAATTATTAATTCCCAAACGGAAGTAAACAAGATTAAAACATTTTTTACAGTGTAATTAAAGTTAATATTGCTTAACTAACATGATAAAATAGGATTTGGGATTATTTTTTTGGGTGAGGGGTCCCCTTTAAAGGAAAACATTACCCCCGGACAAAGTAGGTCTCTATAAAAATATATTGCATAAAACAGCTCGTATGTAAAACCCTGCTTCATCTAAATAAACCATTTTCATAATAATATACTTTTTCAGTAGTATGTGCCATTGGGTAATCATAAATAGAAAATTGCCATTTTAAGAACTAAGGGCCGCCCCCTGGGATCCTACAATTCACGGTGCACACAATCAAACCAAACAAACCAACAAACCCTTCATGTTAGGTCACATGAGCCAATTAATTGACAAAGTTCAGCCTTTTGCTCCCACATTTCTTCCTGTTACAGTTAGAGCTGCAGTATTTCTGGCCAGTCTGAGGCAGCACACAGACCATCACAAAATGGCGGCTCAAGGGAAAAGATGTAAAAGGGCTAAATATATATTTCAATATATATTCCAGTTTGGTTTGTTAAATTAGAAATCATTGTTGTGAGTTCATTCGAGATACTGTATATAAAACTCTAAAATTCAACCTTTGATAAATAACCCCTAAATATTCATTTTGGGGGTAATGTTTTCGTTTTAAACAAACTTTTGGACTGTGCACGGTGTGTATGCAATGATGATAGAAATTTAAACCCAACATTACACACACTCACAAAGTGCTTTACATAAAAGCATGTTGTTTTTCTAATAATGGTTAATGAATGAACAATTTTGAATGACTCTTGTTGGCGTGTACAACAGACACACAGCTATAGTAATAACACTACTAGTATGACCTTTGTTCCACAAAGTGCCAGACCCAGAGACAATGCACAAGGAAATGTCAGCTCAACAGAGAACCCTTCTACAGTGTGAATTCCCACTCTATCTGTTTCTTCCTGCCCAGAAGTGGAACATTTTATCAGAGCCAGTGGGTGTGCACACGTTATGTCTTTTATCACATGGAGAGGGGGGAAGCTCCATGAACTCTGCAATGGCTTGTGCCTTTAGAGGCCTTATCAATTTTTGTAAAGGCTGGTGAGAGTTCTGTGTGTTTAGAATGTTGAGGTTATCTGTAGAATGTTTTATTTTTTCCTATCAAAAGATAACTCAAAAGAAAATTGTCTCAACCACCTCTTCTAGCAAATACAGCCTGTGGCTTGGATAGGCAGCAACTTTGGATGGAGTAGGCTTTGCACATAGACATTCAGCAACATTGTAGTTGGAAACACAATACTTCCAATATCCCTACCTTGTAGAAAGTAGATGTTGGATATTGTAGGAATGTGGCAGATGGAGCACAGGCTAGATACAACTGTATCTACTCAGGCCCCGATTTGTGTAAAGGCCACCAAGGCCCGGGCCTAGGGCGGCAGGATTTTAGGGGGTGGCATGCTGCCCAACCACATCCACATTGGTTTGGAAGCTGTAGTGCTGCTCATCGGATACAATAGTTTTTTTAATTTGCTGTGCCCCAATCCCCAGTGTTCCCGACCTGATGATGAAAATTTGTGCGGGTGACAAACGGCAGAGGGCTTAGCGGTGCCCGATATGTAAATCCGGTCCTGTATCTACCCTATAGGCTTACAGAAGTGATCTTCAATCAGTTGCTTTTGACTAACATGTTGCTCACCGACCCCTTGGATGTTGCTCCCAGTGGCATCAAAACTGGTGCTTATTTTTGAACTCCAAGCTTGGAGGCAAGTTTTCGTTTCAGAAAAAACAGGTGTACTGCTAACCAGAGCCTCCTGTGGGATGCCAGTCCACATAGGGTCTACCAAATAGCAAATGCCAGAACTTACAGTATTTGGTATCCCCTACACATGTGACTCATGGGTAATAAAGGTTGGGGACCACTGGCATCATTAAGTATCATTTATAAGGATGTATTCATGACTTTTTTAAACTCTAGCCATCAGCTTATGTAATACTGTAAATAATAAGTTTTCAGTTTGGACAGACCAAGTGTGACTTGACAGCATTGCACCCATCATAACCCAGATGGTTAGAAATCAAATCAGACAAAAACGAGAGATCATCTGCACTCACCTATTATCATTATATTGATGACATTAAGACATATTGTGCATAAAGCCATTAAAATGTTCTTAATATAATGAGGTACAAAAGTATTGAGAGAGTGGTAGTTAACCAAGAATACCTTTGTACAATTCTATTTAATGTCATAATTTGGGTTCTTAGAGCAGTGGTTGGGGGTTCACATGAAGGCCAATTAGGATGAAATATGGTGACAATACCTATTAGCTTTTCAAGATACACCTTTTAGCTTTTCTACATACACATTTCTAAACTAGAGATGATATTTAAGCAGAAAACCTATATGATATACCTACCTACATACTCTTGGAACTTGAGCAAAATGACTGATACATCAATATTATGTGTAAGTTTTCTATTAGCAGAGGCTGAATTTACAAGGGGTGCTCGTACTCCCACAAGGTACAAACAAACTGAACAAGTTAGTTCTATATAAAGCATTTCATGTAAACGATTCTATAATATTAGTTCATAGAAATAGAAATATATCCTCTTCCCTACATTGTCTACTAGTTTCACATTCATTATGATGTCATGAGAATGAAAGATCACAAATATCAGGTCACCTAGAGGTGAATGAATAAATCCATTAAGGAAATTCATTAGGACTTATCTTATTCATCTCTAGTTCCTGTACTATGCAAACCATATTCCACCCTTCCTGCATTACTTCTTATTGTACGTTTGCATCCTGGCTACACAAAATGGTGTGTACTAACAACACATTTCATGTTTGAAGACCAAGCAGATCCAATAAAATACGAATAAGCAGTTATAATTTTCTCTCTCGAATGTTACACTATGTAGTAAGCCATAGCAACCAAACAGATGATTGTTGCTTGCTGATTGGTTGCTTTGGGTTATCTTGGGGTTTCTCCGTGTTCTTGCTTTCCAGAACCCATTTGTATCTCTATTCTGTTTCATATGAATTGGAAAACTGGATTAGAAATCTGTGGTCATCTTAATATTGTGCTAATTTCTTCCAAGCCTAAAACCCAACCTACCTAGCTCCATGGCAGAAAAAGACAGTGAATGCCCATAGTACTAGCATAATGTTTGCCTGCCCAAAATCCTAAAACCAAATCCAGGCTCTTAAAACCTTTTACAAAACAATGATCCTTCTCAGTACAATGTACTGCAGGTTGCTGTTTAGATTAAACTGTGTGTCCAAATAATCGTATCAATACAAAGGTGCCCATACTGTCATGGGAAAAATGTTTCTTCCTGCCCAGAAGTGGAACATTTTATCAGAGCCAGTGGGTGTGCACACGTTATGTCTTTTATCACATGGAGAGGGGGGAAGCTCCATGAACTCTGCAATGGCTTGTGCCTTTAGAGGCCTTATCAATTTTTGTAAAGGCTGGTGAGAGTTCTGTGTGTTTAGAATGTTGAGGTTATCTGTAGAATGTTTTATTTTTTCATATCAAAAGATAACTCAAAAGAAAATTGTCTCAACCACCTCTTCTAGCAAATACAGCCTGTGGCTTGGATAGGCAGCAACTTTGGATGGAGTAGGCTTTGCACATAGACATTCAGCAACATTGTAGTTGGAAACACAATACTTCCAATATCCCTACCTTGTAGAAAGTAGATGTTGGATATTGTAGGAATGTGGCAGATGGAGCACAGGCTAGATACAACTGTATCTACTCAGGCCCAGATTTGTGTAAAGGCCACCAAGGCCCGGGCCTAGGGCGGCAGGATTTTAGGGGGTGGCATGCTGCCCAACCACATCCACATTGGTTTGGAAGCTGTAGTGCTGCTCATCGGATACAATAGTTTTTTTAATTTGCTGTGCCCCAATCCCCAGTGTTCCCGACCTGATGATGAAAATTTGTGCGGGTGACAAACGGCAGAGGGCTTAGCGGTGCCCGATATGTAAATCCGGTCCTGTATCTACCCTATAGGCTTACAGAAGTGATCTTCAATCAGTTGCTTTTGACTAACATGTTGCTCACCGACCCCTTGGATGTTGCTCCCAGTGGCATCAAAACTGGTGCTTATTTTTGAACTCCAAGCTTGGAGGCAAGTTTTCGTTTCAGAAAAAACAGGTGTACTGCTAACCAGAGCCTCCTGTGGGATGCCAGTCCACATAGGGTCTACCAAATAGCAAATGCCAGAACTTACAGTATTTGGTATCCCCTACACATGTGACTCATGGGTAATAAAGGTTGGGGACCACTGGCATCATTAAGTATCATTTATAAGGATGTATTCATGACTTTTTTAAACTCTAGCCATCAGCTTATGTAATACTGTAAATAATAAGTTTTCAGTTTGGACAGACCAAGTGTGACTTGACAGCATTGCACCCATCATAACCCAGATGGTTAGAAATCAAATCAGACAAAAACGAGAGATCATCTGCACTCACCTATTATCATTATATTGATGACATTAAGACATATTGTGCATAAAGCCATTAAAATGTTCTTAATATAATGAGGTACAAAAGTATTGAGAGAGTGGTAGTTAACCAAGAATACCTTTGTACAATTCTATTTAATGTCATAATTTGGGTTCTTAGAGCAGTGGTTGGGGGTTCACATGAAGGCCAATTAGGATGAAATATGGTGACAATACCTATTAGCTTTTCAAGATACACCTTTTAGCTTTTCTACATACACATTTCTAAACTAGAGATGATATTTAAGCAGAAAACCTATATGATATACCTACCTACATACTCTTGGAACTTGAGCAAAATGACTGATACATCAATATTATGTGTAAGTTTTCTATTAGCAGAGGCTGAATTTACAAGGGGTGCTCGTACTCCCACAAGGTACAAACAAACTGAACAAGTTAGTTCTATATAAAGCATTTCATGTAAACGATTCTATAATATTAGTTCATAGAAATAGAAATATATCCTCTTCCCTACATTGTCTACTAGTTTCACATTCATTATGATGTCATGAGAATGAAAGATCACAAATATCAGGTCACCTAGAGGTGAATGAATAAATCCATTAAGGAAATTCATTAGGACTTATCTTATTCATCTCTAGTTCCTGTACTATGCAAACCATATTCCACCCTTCCTGCATTACTTCTTATTGTACATTTGCATCCTGGCTACACAAAATGGTGTGTACTAACAACACATTTCATGTTTGAAGACCAAGCAGATCCAATAAAATACGAATAAGCAGTTATAATTTTCTCTCTCGAATGTTACACTATGTAGTAAGCCATAGCAACCAAACAGATGATTGTTGCTTGCTGATTGGTTGCTTTGGGTTATCTTGGGGTTTCTCCGTGTTCTTGCTTTCCAGAACCCATTTGTATCTCTATTCTGTTTCATATGAATTGGAAAACTGGATTAGAAATCTGTGGTCATCTTAATATTGTGCTAATTTCTTCCAAGCCTAAAACCCAACCTACCTAGCTCCATGGCAGAAAAAGACAGTGAATGCCCATAGTACTAGCATAATGTTTGCCTGCCCAAAATCCTAAAACCAAATCCAGGCTCTTAAAACCTTTTACAAAACAATGATCCTTCTCAGTACAATGTACTGCAGGTTGCTGTTTAGATTAAACTGTGTGTCCAAATAATCATATCAATACAAAGGTGCCCATACTGTCATGGGAAAAATGTTTTTTAATAGTGCTGTTCCAGCAGAATTCTGCATCAGTTTCTCAAAAGAGCAAACAGATTTTTTTTTATTTAATTTTGAAATCTGACATGGGGCTAGACATATTGTCAGTTTCCCAGCTGCCCCCAGTCATTTGACTTGTGCTCTGATAAACCTCAGTCACTATTTACTGCTGTACTGCAAGTTGGACAGCAGCTTAACTGAACAATGGGTAACCAGATAGCAGCTCCCTAAAACAAGATTACAGCTCCCTGGTAGATCTAAGAACAGCACTCAATAATAAAATCCAGGTCCGACTGCAACACATTCAGTTACATTGAGTAGTAGAAACCACAGCCTGCCTGAAAGCAGTTCCAACCTAAAGTGCTGGCTCTTTCTGAAAGCACGTGACCAGGCAAAATGACCTGAGATGGTGCCTACACACCAATATTACAACTTAAAAAATAAATACACTTGCTGGTTCAGGAATTAAATTTTATATTGTAGAGTGAATTATTTGCAGAAATAAAACTACATCCTAAAAATCATGACAGAAACCTTTTAAGGAAGAGGAAAGTAGCAGAAACAGGGAACAATATGAACATGACAAAGATTAGAATATTTAACTAGGTTAACATTGTTAAGTACGTTATTTTGTAGTTGGGAACATTAATCTGACATTTTTTCCATGGCTTTAGATTTCGTTGAAATGTTATAAAACACTGGTTTCTTAACGGTAGTTGAAAAGGCAAAAAATCATTGAATATTTGCCATTCTTTTTTTTTAAAGACAAAGAAAGTGACCAAGGCTGTAACTAGTAAGAATGAAGTTTCAAGTTAATGATCAGCTTTTGTAAATAAGGAAAATTGCAGATTTAACACCTCATTTATTGTGAGGAATGCAGTATCGGTAGAGAAATCTCTTACAAGAGTGAAAAGACCGATGTTGTTGTATTGCAACCCCAGGCCAAGCACCACTTGGCTTTTGGGGGGATCTAGGAGTTATAGAGCAACATCTAAAACACCACAGATATCTGAAGCAATAAAATAAGCACATGAGTGTGCATGCGCGTGCATATGTTTACTTTTAGTGTGCAGGCGCGTTGGGTTTCTATTTCTTATCTGTCCTTTGCCTCAGGTCATGAATTCTAAATAAAAATTTGTATATATAATAAAAAATTATGTTTTTATATTCTTTACCAGAATTTTTAGAACCTAGGGTTTTCCGGATAAAGAATCTTTCCATAATGTGGATCATCATACCTTATGTCTACTAAAAAAATGTAAACATTAATTAAACCCACTGGATTGTTTTGTCATCAGGATTAATTATATCTTAGTTGAGATGAAGTATGGGGTACTGTTTTATCATTACAGAGAAAAAGGAAATTGTTTTTACAAAAGTTAAATTATTTCATTCAAAGGGAGTCTATGGGAGATAGTCCGGGCTTTCTGGATAATAGGTCTCCAGATAATAGATCCAATACTTATATATATGCTTTTGTGCTATTGATATTTTCTTCAGTGTTTTTCCAGTTTCAACAGTTTGACTTTCAATTAAAAAACAAAGGAAACAGAATTGTGGAAGATTAGCCTGAAAAGAATAGAGTCGGATACGGACAGGAAATAAACACTTGTGTGCCCTTCATCAGACCTGACTTGTCTCCATGCAGGGATAAGCAGATTTCCATAGACTATTGTGTAAATGAATAAATAATTGCACACAGTATATCCACGTCACCAGGAAAATGTTGTAAATTAAAAAGGAATACACGAATAATGTTCTTTTTGTTTAAGAAATGTATTCTAGAGTGTTTTTAATTGTAGTTTATCTTCTCCACCATCAAAGCACATGGGGCTATGGTTTTGGCACGTAGGGCATTTTCTTGTAGGCTGAAATGCACCAGTCTTGGCACTATCAAGTTTTTCCCATTTTAGTGAATGAGAGGCAGAAGGGGAGTTTCAGGTACTGTTAATATATAGGAGCACATTGAAGTGAAGAAGGGAGCAGTTAGAAAGAAGAGCTAAGCAGAAGAGAGAAGGGGTGAGAAAAGGGGAATGATGGGAAAGTATAAATATTATATATGTCAATGAAGGTAAGGCCCAATCTAGAATATGCCGTACAGTTTTGTTTTCCATCACTCTGTATCCATCACATTATTGTATTAGAGAGGGTACAGAGAAGGGCAACTAAGCTGGTAAAAGGTATTGAAAATCTTAGCTATGAGGAAAGACTGGCCTAATTGGGGATGTTCACGCTGGAGAAGAGGCGCTTAAGGGGGGATATGATAACTATGTATAAATATATAAGAGGATCATATAATAATCTCTCTAATGCTTTATTTACCAGTAGGTCTTTCCAGCTGACACAAGGTCACCCATTCCGATTAGAAGAAAAGAGGTTCCACCTAAATATTTGGAAGGGGTTTTTTACAGTGAGAGCTGTGAAGATGTGGAATTCTCTCCCTGAATCAGTGGTACAGGCTGATACATTAGATAGATTTAAGAAGGGGTTGGATGGTGTTTAGCAAGTAAGGGAATACAGGATGATGGGAGATAGCTCATAGTACAAGTTGATCCAGGGACTGGTCCGATTGTCATTTTGGAGTCAGGAAGGAATTTTTCCCCCTCTGAGGCAAATTGCAGAGGCTTCCTCTGGATCAACTAGTAGTTGGGCAGGTTAAAAAAAGAGTTAAAAGGTTTAACTTGATGGATGTGTGTCTTTTTTCATCCTAGCTTACTATGTTACTATGTAAGAGAAAACATAAGGGGATAGGTACTAACATAGGGAGATAGCAAAGTCAATAGGAAAGCCCAAGTTAAATGGAGACCAAAAGAGAAACTAGAAGGGGGAGAGCAGAAACATGGGAGTTATAGAAGGGAAGAATATGCTTATGGAAGAACAGAAGAAGCAGAGACATGGAGAAAAACAGAGAAGAGAGACAAGAAATTGGTTAAAAGTCAAAACATGGTAGTAAGAAGAAAAAGTGGATTTGATGAAAAAAAGAAGTGAAAAGAGAGACCAACAGTGCAAATATAATAAAAACCAGAGGTAAAAGAAACAAAGGGGAGAAAACAGGAGGGACAAAGGCTGGTAGAGAAAAATAATACTGACCTAACTATGAGGGGTAAAGAGGAAATAGGAATCAAAATCAAAAGGTGACTTGTAAAGAATAGAAATATAAATGGTAAAAGCTCACTAACTAAACAAGGAAACCGTAGGCTGTTTATTTGAATTTTTCGGTCACTGTGGCTTCTGTATTTGTATTGCTTGGGCTTAATATACACAAAGGGAATGATCTTTACACAACAATAAAAACGTGCAACTCAAGTACCAACAAAGTAAAATGAAACCCCAAATAAACACACTCAGCACAGCATGTGGCAACTTGCAAACATTATGATGTTACTGAATATGGATTCACATTTCCAAACTCTTTGGTTGAGCCAATGACCAAAAGTGAAGCAATACTATAAACCAGAGCAGTTCATGCGCCCATACAAGGTACATATAAAGTAATTTGTTGGTCAGGAACTTAAAGGGCCGTCACTTCCTAGAAAAACCAATGGCTGACCTGGGGCCTGATCTGATGAAGCAGAACAATTTGGCCATAAACACGTGGCACTAATAGACAGCAGGGTACCTAGAGGGTTTATTGTGCTTGAAATCAAACACAGAATGGAGTAAGAAACAACAAATCTCTGCAAATATTGAATATTACTTATCTTTAAACAGCAACTCCGCACTTTCCACTGTTATGCAATTCCTATATTTGATTTTCCTTTAGCACTGAGCTTGTTACCTTTTTCCCATGCTGTGATCAGGTCCAATGTCACTTCATTTATTGTGAGAAGACATCAGTGTAATCATATAGTTGCAAAGGAAGACAAACAAAAAAAAACTAAAAATGCATTTGCTTTGAGAAAGGGCAAGTTCATTGTGGTGCTGAATTCTTGACCCTGACTGCCTCTGTTCTGCAGACTTGCAGGGCTGACAATGAAACTGCAACTGGCTGAATCTGATACTGGTTAACTGTAATTACAAGACAAAAAAGGTAATAGAGACGGATATGCACACCGGTCAATGGGCCAGTATTAATGAATGACGGCTCAGAAGTGCAGATCACCCACAGGTAATCTCAGTGATATGCAGAGGTTTATCCTATCCTTGCAAAGATGACACTTAAATGCTACTTATTGAGTCATTTGTGAATTGTTCTCTATTTATACACTTCCATATGCAAAAGTTCCACTTGTTAAACCCATTATTATTAAATTCCTCCCCTTGGGGATTACAGTATGTGCAGATATTAGCATTGTATTGTGCATGCATGATATCAGAAGCCCCCGGGACCTGCCACCCTACCCAATTTTTTATCATATTACCATATAAGCACCCAAGGGCTACCCTCTAAAGCTGTCACCATAGGTGCCTTTATGGCAGAGGTCCCCAACCTTTTTGACCAGTGAGCCACATTCAAATGTAAAAAGAGTTGGGGAGCAACACAAGCATGAAAAATGTTCCCTGGAAGTCCTAAGTAAGTGCTGTGATTGGCTATTTGGCAGCCCCTATGTGGACTGACAGGCTACAGGAGGCTGTTTGGCAGTACATCTGTTTTTTATGCAACCAGAACTTGCCTTCAAACCTGGAATTGAAAATAAGCTCCTGCTTTGAGGCCACTGAGAGCAACATCCAAGGGGATGATGAGCAACATGTTACTCAGAGCCACTGATTGGGAATCACTGCTTTATGGTATATATGTCCCTGGCAACAGCACATACATGTTAGTACAAAACAGAAATCCAAGCCATTTACATGAGGTCTAATGCTATATACTTGAGACAATATAAGCTCACAGATCTCAGAAGCCTGAAAGTGCAGTTTCATCTTCTAGTCCTGGGCCATGGCAATGTTGGAAACTGGCATAACCCCATGACATCATTAGACGCTTATGTCATCTTGCTCAGACCAATGCAGCACTGTGATGTCAACAGGCTACTTTTGGTGCCAAATTCGAGATGAAAGGATGGCCACCCTAAATGCTCAATAGCTCTTAATTGGAAAAAATCGCAACCCCCAACTTTATCCCCAAATTTATCTGCACTCAAGTCTGCAATTCAGAACATTCAACTAGCAGTTAACTCATTTTGATAAATTATGAACACAATGGGACTTATTGCACCCACCAACCAGATGACTGGATCTCAGAGACTTTTCACCCAACAGGGAAACTTTCCTCACCTTGAAGCACCCGTTTGAGTATAGTTTTATTATTTATATAGAGAGTAGTTTTGTTCTTTCCACCCTAGACTAGCATTAGACATTCTACTATTGAATCTCTATCACCCTAGGTCATTAGTATAGTCCGTATACTTATTATATGCAATTTATTGGCCAGTGGGCTACCACATAGATTACAACTCACGGGCTCATGTTAATATGTTTTGTTTATTCCTGTTTTTATTTTTTTCCTTACCTTTTTTTTTATTCTTTGCTTTTTCTTCATTAAACAATGTGGTTAGAAAATACTCAGTGCTCTCCCTGCATTACCTGCCATTGCCTACTTGTTACTCTGAAATGCACTTTTTGCGCTACGGGTGGTGTACTTAGTACCTCCAAGGCTTGAATGTGCGGAATATAACCAAACGTTTATTTACTTACATCATATCTTGTCTGCTGAAAATGCATTAAAGTTGAAAAAACGCTGGCGACTTTTCCTTTTTTTTTTTGCGGGATTGCCTGCAAATGTCCTGAATTAAACTTTTTTGGGTTAAGATTTTTCCCCAGACATTTGAGGGCCATGGAACATTCATTTTACAGTGGGCTCATGTGTAGGGCATTATAGGATCTCTTTTGCCTTTATTCAAGTTCCTTCAAGTACCCGACCTATTGACTTAAGCGTAAAATCACTAGCGACTTTTCGCTAGGCATAAACGAATGCTAACGAATCTTCACTATGAAATGCTTGCACTGAAGAAGAATCACTACTGAAAAGTTGCCAGCATTCGGCGCCCAGGACGAAACTTTGCATTTTAGTGAATTAGTGTAGTGGTAACGAATTTGCACCTGACGATTTGGCGGTTGCTGGTGACAATTTGCCCTTTCGTAAATCTGCCCCCAAGTCTCTACTGTATGGCCCTTGTATGTGCATACAAGAAAGCAACCAAGAAATGTCATAATGCAGTCAAATATTATTAGCAGAACCCAGAAAAACATCCTCACCCATTTAGTGACCACTTGTGTGCCTTGGGTAACCTGTATCAGAGCTTGGGAAAGTTTCATGGAACAGGGGAGTGCCTCTCCGGGGCCCTATGAGTCCTTCAGCTTTAAAGGTTGGGTAATCATCACCTACGGTACTGGATCCCAGAGTTACAGACAGCCTACGGCCCTGAGCAATTGATTATTTCAGCTCCAGTTAACAGTATCTGCCTTTATCCTTCATTGGAAGAAAAAAAAAGCACTTTGTAAAAAGACCACAGAACATTTCGAGTCTTCTGTTGGTTGGGAAATTAAAATACAGATAAAGTGAGACATAGGTATTTCATGCAGTGAGTTCTAATGCACAGCTTTTCAATCCAAGTGACAAAAATTATGTTGAAATTTCTATATTTCATGTCTTAATGCAGCTGAACAGAAATCAGTTGGGGATGATATTCCAAAAGGCTCTAGGCGTTACTCTTGTGTTTTAAAAAAAGTCCAAAAGCTTCTCGCAGTTACACTGTACCATTGCACCAAGAGATCAACACAAATGCTGAAAAACTAAATGAGAAAACTATATTGTTCTGCTAATTTGTATGCAACTACAATCCAGTATGAACTTGCTTTTATTGGAATATTGCAGCTGAATGCCCCCAGTAACATCTGATCTATGCAAGTCTAGCAGTATGGGAAATTTAATACACAGCTTCTCTGACCATTATTGAAGATCTAATTGAATATCCGGCACATTTATAAGATAGCTGATAGTCTGAGTACAGTTATTAGGGGAGGCCCCCCCGTAAGGAACCCGCCAGGAAATGTCCTTGGCTGATGTGCAAAATGACATTATGTAATAACAGGGGAATATATTTAGCACTTACATTAGGGATGCCCAACTTGCTGCTATTGTTCAGCTGCTGTTGCGCTAGTTCAGTGACAGCTGGTTGGATATTTACAATATTTATTCCTATATGTGCTACGTATTCTGGAGGGTCCCATCAACCAGAAGCGACTTAACCTTCCTTTATTGTTTCAGACTGTAGAGTATTCTACGGCAGTGCCGTGGAGCAGTGTTTCCTTTATTATTTAATAATAATTTAACAATAATAAGCGAAAAATCCAGTTTGTAATAAGATGGCTCAGTTATGAACTTTTGTTCACCTTTAATTTAACTTTTACCATGATATAGAGACTGATATTCTGAGAAAATTTGCAATTGGCTTTAATTTTATTATTCAGCAGCTGAACAGTTTGCAATTTCAGCAATGGTCCAAATTCCCCTAGCAACCATGCACTGATTAAATAAGAGACTGGAATATGAATAGGAGAGGGACTGTGCAGAAAGAGGCATAATAAAAAGCAGCAATAACAATACATGTGTAGCCTTACAGAGCATTTGTTTTTAGATGGGGTCAGTGACCCCCATTTGAAAGCTGGAAAGAAAAAGGCCAAGATAAAGACCAAATGAAAAGTTGCTTAGAATGGCCATACTACATAACATATGTAGGGGCCCATTTAGTAAACCTCAATTTTTTTCTGGTCAAGGGTTTTAAGGGAAAAACTCGATTTTTTTGTGGTAGAAAAACCTCAAATTTTTAGAGATTTATTATAACCCAAAGCTGCTAAAAATCGGAATCAGAAAATATGCTATCTCGCACCTGTCATGTAGAAGTCATGGGCAGATGTCCCTGAAGTTGTTTCTTGACATTGTGATCTGCCTGGATAATCCAATAAAATAAGGTTTTTGGAGTGCCAATCATACAATACAAATCGACTCTTAATTTTGACGTGACGTTTTGTGGCTCCGATTTTTTCAGGATGCCGATGCATTTTCACCAAAAAAGCGAACGCCGGCTTCAAAAACAAGACGCCGGCAACATTTCCTGAATTTTTGCCATTTAGCAAATTTTGTCCCGTTTTGCTTCGGGCAAAATCGGCACATTTTTTGGCCGAAACGAAATGGTCCAAATTCGCCCATCACTATAAATGAGTTCAATTCATGGTCGACTTCGTTTTCATAAAAAAAACCGAGATTAAAGGGGTGGTTCACCTTTAAGGTAACTTTTATTATGTCAGTTATATCTAAATTGGTTTTCGTTATTTATTTTTTATAGTTTTATAGTTATTTGCCCTTTTCTTCTGACTCTTTGCAGCTTTCAAATGGGCGTCGCTGACTCCCTTCTAAAAACAAATGCTCTGTAAGGCTACAAATGTATTGTTATTATTACTTTTTATTACTGATCCTTCTATTCAGGCCTCTCCTATTCATATTCCAGTCTCTTATTCAAATCAATGCATGGTTACTAGGGTAATTTGGACCCTAGTTACCAGATTGGTTAAGATGCAAATTGAAGAGTTGCTGAATAAAAAGCTAAACAACTCAAAAACCTTAAATTATAAAAAATTGCAAATTGTTTTAGAATATCACTCTCTACATCATACTAAGGGGCAGATTTATCAAGTACAAAAAACTTCGAAATTCGACCATCGAATTGAAAAAGGTTTTCACCAAATTTGGCAATCCTACGATCAAATAAAAATCGAACGATTCGAACGATTTTAGCGTACGATCGAAGGATTTTAATTCGATGTGTAAAGACTTAGAAAAAGTTTGTAGAAGGTCCCCATAGGCTAACATAGCAATTCGTCAGGTTTAAGTATTGAAGTCGAAGTTTTTTTAAAGTGACAGTACTTCGATTATCGAATGGTCGAATATTCGAGCGCTTTTTACTTCGAATCAAAGTCGAAGTAAATTTAAAGTCGTAGTATCCTATTCGATGGTGGAAGTATTCAAAAAATTACTTCGAATTTCGAATTTTTTTACTTCGAAAATTCCCTCGAATTCACTTCGACCCTTGATAAATCTGCCCCTAAAAGTTATCTCAACCCCTTTAGTTAGTTTTAGTAAATCAGCTCCTAAAAGTTAACTCTAAAGTAGGGATGCACCGAATCCAGGATTCGGTTCGGGATTCGGCCAGGGTTCGGCCTTTTTCAGCAGGATTCAGATTCAGCCGAATCCTTCTGCCCGACCGAAACCGAATCCTAATTCGTTTTCGGCCGAATCTTTCACGAAGGATTCAGGGGGTTTGGCCGAATCCAAAATAGTGGATTCGGTGCATCCCTACTCAAAAGTATTTTATTTTTCATAAATGACATTCTAAAGTTCTTTATTCATTCTTGGCATATCCAATTGCTCAGTTTTGCAACCGGTGCAGATACAGTACCAGGGCCCAACATTAAATGCTATCTGACAACTGCTCTTTTTTCCAGTTGTTTAAAAGGAGTTCAAATTTCAGGCTTTTAATCCTTATTGTGGGGTGTGAATTTCTGCTGCATTACATAATATGAGATTTATTCCCTTAACAGGGAAGTGGACAGATTAGAATAATGAACCGTAGCTGCATTCCTCTAATAAATAAACAGATAGAATCCATAAGATTAGGTTTGTTTGGAAACTGTTGCATCTGTCCACATGTGTTAGCCTAGAGAAGTAAAATCTATAGCAGCACTCTAGAACAGATATCCTTCTCATCACGGAGAGACAGAGATCACTGCTCCAAAATATGTAGATACCCACATATATAATAAATACTAATGCTAATAAAGGCAATAAAGACCATCTCAACAGCTCTCAAGTATTACTCAACAACATTCTTTCATGCGGGTGTCCATGTGGCTGTATCTGTGTGTGAGCAAATCTAAAATGAAAATTGAGGCTTAGGTGAATGTAAGATTGTGATTAAGGTTACCAACAGGGCCCATGTTAGTTGAGAAACTGTTTCTTTGCTGGACAATAGTCTTCCCATTGCAGAATAACTTCTAGATAGTGGTATGTGGGCCTACAGGTTTGGGCCAACAGTTTACTTCTTAACACATCTGCTCCCCACACCCAGCTTCACTCTCTCTTCTGCTAACGTTGTCTCTCACCCGTGCTTCCTGAATGGCAGCTAAGACCAGGACCAGAATTAGAGGCGGATGAGACTCTAGCACCCCACCACCACCACCATTGCATCCTAGACAAGTGTCTCTCTACCTACTCCTAGTTCCAGCCCTGCTTCTTGTGTGAGCTGTGGGAAGGTTGTGGAGCAAAGACTAACCGTTGTGTTGTGCCTCCACTCCAGTCTCCACCAATGTTCACCTCCCAGCTACACTAATAGATATATATATATATATACTTGTGATCACCCTGCCTTCTCTGGTGATGTCACAGATGGGTGGGTAAGGAGGGGGTATATAAGACAAGGCAGAACAGTGGGTCAGACTGGGTCCAGGTTGGAAGAGGGCGGATTTTGGTCAGTGTGGGTGGACACATTGTAGACCTGCACATAACTACTTCTGAATCTTCAGTTAATCCACAATATGTGACAATTCCATTAACTTCTCTTATATTCCTCTGCTATCATCATGGCAATCATAGGGTTGCATAGGGTTGAATTTAATATAACCTGTGATAAACACCTAGGGGCAGATTTATTAAGCACCGAAAAGTCACCAGCGTCCGCTATGCACCCATCGCAACACTTGGCCAGGCCGAAAATTCACTCAGACAACTCTAATTTACTAAAAAGCGGAGTTGCGTCCTGGGCGCCGGACGCTGGTGAATTTTCGCTATTGTTACTTCAGCAATGCGAGCAATTCAAAGCAAAGATGTGCTAGGGTTCATTTCTGCTTAGCGCAAATTTGCTAGAGGTTCAGTAAAATCCGCATTTTACTGAATTTACCCCAATTTGCCGGGGAAAAATTCACCACATAAAAACAAAATTCTCACGCGTCAAAATTGGTGCGCACATAAAAATTTCAAACATCAAGATTATTCAGACGCCCGTTGATTTTAATGCACTTGAACCAAATAGTCGCACGTATAAAAATTGTAGCTCACGTCAAAATGACTTGCGTCAGAATTATTTTGACGCCCCTTGACTACAATGGGTTCCGCAAATTTTTCAGATTCGCCCATCACTTGTACAATGTGATTTAATAAATATAAAGTAACATTGTATCCATTTGTCAATGATTCATCTTTGGCTGCCCTGATTTATTGTGGTGGAAACATTTAATGCTTATATAACAAAGCCACGTGAAAGAAAAAACCCCACTTGGTTAACTTGCTTGCATCATTCATTTTCAGATAAATTACAGAGAACAATCAATAGAAATGTCAATTCCATTAGGCAGTAAAAGGGCCCACTCTAGAAATAGCACAAATTAAATGTACTGCTACAGTTTTATGGGAATGATCGATGGAACGGCTGACATTTTGAGACAATGAAAGATGCTCTCAAACTTAAATGGCCTGCGACCTATTCTATCGTAAAACCCATAAATATTTCTAGTATTCTATGTCAAAAATGATTACTTTCTATGTTGCTGATTTAATAGGCAAATGTCCCAGGTCCGTTTAGTTGTTCCAAGGATTAGTAAGAAGTGGTATCGTTTTCTTGCTGCAGTCAAGTTTTATATCCAAAGCATAGTGGCACCTACATCACCTTTGGCTGTAAGACCAGCAGTTAAACATCCCTTGCAAACATTATATCACTTATAAAACACAACAGCAATATTTTAACTCCACTTGGTTGCTCCTCACCATATTTCAGAACTTTTCTTTCCATATGTTCTTGGGTGGTTTGTTTGGTCAGCTCAGAACTGTTGTCTGTCCACACCACTTTCTTAGTCTCACAACTGTCTATTCCACCATGACAGATGGTTCACTTTGTCAATGGCAGGAAATCTCCTCTTCAATGGGCCGCAAAGCTTTGGAAGAGAAGATTTCCCTGCCATTGACAAAGTGTCAAGTCTGGAGAAAGAGGTAACGTTCAGTAACATTTTAGTGAATTTGCAGAGTAACGTCCATTCGCCAGAGTGAAAAGTCGCCTGGCTATAGAGTGCTAATGACTGATAGCGTCTATCTCTTTTGATAGAGAATTGGCGCCTGTGCCCGTTAGTAAATTGGCAATGTCCCTGCGGCAGGAACGCTAGTGTTAATGCTAGCGTTAGCCACTTCGCCCTTTAGTAAATATGCCCCTCTCAGAACTGTTGTCTTTCCATACCACCTTTTTAGTCTGCTCTGGCAATTTGATCTCTGCTACTTGGGGGGCCAATCAAAATACTATTACCTGCCATGGGACACTCCCCATTTATTTGAATATGAAGGACCACTAATGTTCCTGCAAGGGCTAATTATGGGTGCTTCCCTTGTGAAATTGGGCTTGACCCATTTCTAGTGGGAATCAAAATTGCTCCAAGACAGCAATGGTGGTAATTTGACCACGTGTAGGTAGGGTTGCCACCTTTTCTAGAGAAAAATACCGGCCTTCCAATGTTTTTATGGTTTTTCTCTATACTTAATATTGCAATCATGCAACATTTGTACCGGCCAGGCCAGTAAAATACCGGCCAGGTGGCAACCTTACTTGTGGGCTGTCAGATTACCACTACCTTCCATGGGTTACTTCCTATTTACTGGAATAAAGAAGCCTTCCTACAGGAGCTGGCAAACTTTTAATCATTAATCACGGGTGTTTCCCACGTAAAACATTCCTAGTGGGATTAGTAATGTTGTGTAGGCCATTGCACCAAGACAACAATAGAGAGTTAGGAGAAAGATTGAACAAAACATGTAAGTGGAAGGGAAGCAAAAGTGCATGCTGGGTTAAATTTATTTTCAGGTTTTTTTTTTGTCCTGCTATAAAATTAAAGCCCATAGTAATTCTGCAGCCTATAATACATCTTCAGCTATACTTGGGAATTTCTATGTTATTATATATTCAATAGGGCTTAAAATAGCTCTCTGGGATTTGGCTGTTGGATTCAGGATGTGGGAATACAGGCAGGACATTTGCACACTGAGCTACTTTAACATCCCCACTGTTTGCATCTATGTTTTTAACTCACTGTTCAACTTTAGGATTGTTACGATGACTTGTTACAATGAGAATGGAAGTGTGAAACGAGTCAGCGTCTGGCATTAGAATAACTTCCAAATAGTCTCTCTCTCTTGTTCTGTCGGTCTGTATCTTTCCGGCAATATCAAAAGGCATTTTAAAGTGAAATATTAAACATACTTTTGGGAAATTGTGGCTGTGAGAACAAGGATGGGCAGATGGGGGGTACATCTATATTTGAAGAGGGAATACAGGTCTCTGTGCAACGTGAAAAGCATAAAAATATTTTGCCATTTGCACCAAACTCTGCACATAATAAATGAACAGATAAAGGAGTAGATTTAAAAAGGAGTGAGCTCATGCCTACAGACTTCTATAACATGCCCACATGGCAAGGGGGGATTTTGGATAGTGGGTTTAACTACAGTTTAGTGGAAAGTGGGAAGCTTTATGATTTTGTGCGATTACAATTGTAGTAATTCAAATAGTATTTGCCTTCTGCCCTTTTCATGAAACTAAAATGTATTATTTTATTTACATTTCTGTTTCTTATCTCTTGCTCTCTGCTAAATGCGTAGCACTTCTTGTATTCCAAGACTATCATTCTGGCAAACCGAGAGAAGATGGGTGTGTTATCTGAAAACTACAGTAAAACTGAAGCAAAAGTAAAATCGTTAGCACAAAATATGCGCTGGGTTGGATGTGCTGATCCACTGAAAGCAGAAATCTTGGGGATCATTCATTAACAATGCAATCAGAGGGATAGCACTGTTTTTAGGTGCCACCAACTGCATCCGTGCTGCTGCTTCGCCTACAGTAAGTGGCTCCCCCCTGCACAGCCCTACCCCAGGATTCTGTCACCTCTTGAAATAGTGACTGCACATGCAGAGTGAGCGCAGCGGAGCTCATGGGCACCATCTTCTTCTCTTCGGTAATCTTCGTGTCTTTTTCCTCCCCTTCGGCAATTTCCGTCTCTTTCGGTGCATGCGCAGTTGTGGAGAACCGGAACATTGCTCCAACTGCGTATGCGAAAGCAATTCCTTTTTCCCCAGCCTCTCCAAAATTGAAACCCGGTGTTTATATGCATAAATGTATGTACACTGGACACTTTTACACTGGAAATATCATGGGACGTTAGTTACTTCTCTTGTTTTCTGGACTATACCTACACAAGGATCAAAAAGTAAAAATGTGTTTTTTATATAATGTATATGTTTTTTTTACTATGATTCACCTTGGGTTGCTATTTAATTGGTTAATTGGTTTGGCTATAAAGGCACGTTGGTGTATGCTGTTTTGCTTGTCTGACGAAGGAGTCCGCCCTCAAAACGTTACATCCAACTGCGTATGCGCCATTACGCCGCTCACATCACGAAGATTACCGAATAGAAGAAGATGATTACCGATGAGTTCCGCTGTGCTCACTCTGCATTTGCGGTCAATATTTCAAGAGGGGACAGAATTCTGGGGTCTGTGCAGAGGGGAGGCAGGGAGGGGAGCCAATGGAGGGAGGCCAGTTCGGACTTAACATCGTGGGGGGTTTAGTTGTCCTTTAACTACAGAGGAAGCAGACCCTGCAGCTGCAGGGGGTCCAGGAGGTATAGGGGCCCCATGAGGCCCTAATTCTTATACAATTTCAATACATATTAGTAAAGCAGGTTAACCTCTAGACATTTTAGGGCCTGAAAAATTATTTGCTGTGGTGCCTAGTAATACCTAGTTACACCACTGGTCACTAGAAGTGCCCATTACAAGTTGTCCCCACAGCTCTAGAAGTTATCCAGTAAGCGACATGAGATATGAGAACAAGAGCTTATATTATATTATATTATTTGTCCATTACGTACATTTCATTCTTGGCTCATGCTGATCTAGGGGATGGCTTAAACAATTCCAAAACTATTCCAGTTTCAATTACTGTACTTTTGTAGGGACTTTGTTCCCTTTAGTGGGTGTGCACCAGGAAATAAATAAATTACCCATTATATATTTTGTCCATAATGCACATCCCAGAATGCTCTCCCCCCCCCCCAACTCACAGGTAAAAATTGGCACACAGGCATTCACTTGCACGCCTTCTTAGTGTCCCATTCATAACCAACGCTGGGTGCTTCTGAGCAGAATGGTCATTGAAATTCCAGTGCTTACAGCAAACTCAAGGCACACATGAAGTTCAGGACTTCCTTGCAGCATTCCTAGCATTCTACAGAAGTATAGATAGCTGCAGGTCCTCCCTAAACTGCACCAACAAATGCACCTTGCACATAATGCCTACCAAAGGTGCATGAGCTCAAGAAGTCAGATTCTGTTGGTGATTTTCCATAGCATCATTTTTTTCTTAAAATCAGAGATGATGATTATATTCAACCTACTAAATTAGACAAGGAGGATCAGATTGGAACTTGTTACCATGGCAGTTCCCTACGTTCTGGCACCGGATCAGGCTTGATATAGCTCACATCTTCTAAAAGGTCCATAGAATGAGAGAGGCCAAATGATGAAGCTTTATAATCATGAGATTTATTACTTAAGTGACTGTATAAATAAGGCAGATTTGAGCAGTATAACTACACTTGCTGGCCGGGTCAAATGAGGAAACCAATCTATTGAGAGGTAGGGACATTGCTTAACTAAAGGACGTGCAATAAATCAAACGCTTACAAAAATAGCATCATTGCATAGTTGAATGTCTTTATATTTACTGACTAATGAGCTGTTTTATTTACACAGACCTAATGGCATTGTGCGGTTCTCTGTTTTTTTTCTCAAAATCTGAAATGAATCGATTTTATGAAATTTGCTCTGTGGGACTGGAGTGTCTGGAGCTCAATTGGGTACCTCCACAAGTGAAAACCTGAGCAATAAAGTAATCCCCCAATCCCAGAAAGACAGCAGTCCTGGTGCGATGAGGCCCACGAAGGCCACGGTGTCCGTCCCACCAGCCCAGCTCTACCCTGTTCAGAAGTTTCACGATATGGTCACATGTCTCAACAACAGCCAATGCCCAGATGGGAAATTCTGCTACACTCAGACAAGTGTAGCCCTACTACATACCAGGGCCGGGCCAATGCATTTTGGCACCCTAGGCAAGGGCTTCAATCAGTGCCTACCCACCTGGTACAATTTCCCCCCTTACCATTCATATTGCCCCCTGTACCTGTGCCAGCATCTATCATATTGCCCCATTTGTACCTGTTCCAATGGCTCCCAAGCCCCCAACCAAAACCTATGCCAGTGGCAGCTAAAAAAAATGATCATATTGACCCTAATTTGTACCAAAAATCCATCATATTGCCCCAATAATCTGTGCATCTGTGCCAGCAGCCACCATATTGCCCCATATACCCTGGCCAGCAGCAAACAATCCCTCATTTTGCTCTCAACCTGTACCTGTGCCAGCAGCAGCCAAAAAATCCACAATATTTCCCCCAAAAATTTACTTTTGCCAGCAGGAGCCAAGAGGAAGATGGGGAGTGCTTTTGCCTGCAGTACGAATCACAGGCAAGAGGGGTTTGAACAGGTGGTTTATAAAATGGAAAAACTATTTAACCAGGGTTTAAAAAAAAATAAAGAAAATCCCCTTTAAAATGCGCCCCCCCCCATGTTTGCGCCCTAGGCGGGCGCCTACTCTGCCTACCCCTAGTTCTGGCCCTGCTACATACAATAGTTCTCCCATCCTTCTATTGAAACACAAAAAAGCTTTTTTTCTTTATATATAGTCTATTTTACATTTATTAGGCTAATATTTAAAAAAGAAAACCTATTGGTTTGGCATTTGAGCAACTTGTGTATATGGAATATGTAGCAATATGTGCACATTTTCTTATATGCAATAGAACCCCCCATTTTACACCCCCTGATTTTAAGTTTTCCCTCATTTTACATTGTTGTTTTATGGTCCCACCTATATATTATGCATAATACATTTCCCTGATTTTACACCATTTTTTTCTGATCCCCTGAAATTGTAAAATTGGGGTTCTACTGTATTCTAATATTTCTTATATTGTATACAAGTACCTACATGTTATTTTTTTATTTCTCCAAATAGGCTTCCATCAAGTATATATATTAAAAATTATATTTAATATCCTAAACCAGGGATGGCTACTTAGTGGCAGTTAACTTGAAATGGCCCACTAATAGGTTTTAAAGCAATTCCCCGAAGGGCCTCTATGTCATCATGTTATTATAAGCCACTGACCCACTGATGGGAACAATATCATTTAGAACCCCTAACCCCCAGTGCCAGCATTACCTGAAGTTAAAGATGCTCTAACATGCTTCCCAGAAACACTGACTTTGTGGTTCATACTGGGATGGGGGTGACATGGTCTTCCAGTAGGCTGAAGTATAAATATAAATATCTCTCCACAGCCATGCATGAGTGGCAGATCCATTGATCTTTAGTAAATCTTTAGAGGGCAGTAATGGGCATTCCCAGCGCATCATGGGGACCTTCTAATACCTGTACCCTACTGGCTCAAGGGCGCTCCTGGGAAATCACAGATCATTACTCCTGATCCTGTCCAACCAACTGATATATCAGAGCATAGCTTCATATCCATGTAGATCTTTTCTCAATAAATTTACCCTGGACATATTCTCAGGTCATAGTATTGTCTATAAGAGGATACAGAATCATTCGTATGCCACCGACCAGTAAAAATATATTGCCCTCTCTCTTTAAATGACACAACAGCAAAGGTGTTTCCAGAATCAGATTGTATGTAAGAAGAACACTCCATCTGCTAAATTCCGTATTCCATTTAATTCTCACTTTGCAGTTGACATATATTAAAATAGATATTACATTCATAATAGCAACCTGTAATGCATCTAAACCAGCAACCAGAAGCCAGCTGCCCCTGGAACGCAAGATTTGGATAATATATATATTTTGACTGCATCGTGGATATTCATTGATGTTTTGCGATATATGAAAGAAACCTGTTCTGAAGTAAGTGACCTCAAAGGGGATCCTGCACCAAAAAAAACAAAAACCATTCCCAGTGGATGTCTACGGAATGAAAGTTAATATTAGGAGAATATCACACTTAAATGGGTATGGCCATCTTCAGTTTTCATCCTACATCTCACTCTACACTTTGGAAACCTCTAATGCTACATGTTGTAACTCTCCTGGATCAATATGATGCACAGGCATCTATTTACTAAAGTGCAACAGGGCAGGCCAATCACTTGTCGCAAATAAGCCACCAAAACCAGTTTACAAAACTACAATCACTCCACTTTTTGCTGATCATTTAGAGTATAATTTGCATTTTATCATCTCCACACTAAGTTATTTCTTAAAGTTTTTTAAGGTCAAGAGTTAAAATGATTGCCTTGCCAGGCCAAAAATGACAGACAGTCTAAAGTGACATGATGTCATATGTCGCCACAAAAGCTGAATTTAGCTCTTAAACTTGCAGTTATAATACCATTGCATGAGAAAGAGGGCACGTCACTGTTTGGTAAACAGGGGAGCTGAACCAATTTTGTCACCAAAAATTGCAGTGTTACGGGGCAATGAGTTTAGACAATTTAGTAGACCCTAGTGCCAAGACTTCAAGCCTAATACATACTGATATTCCAAATCAAGCCCCTCATTCTATGCATTGACTCCATCATTCATCATACTGAATGGTGCACAACTAGGGGAGATCCAGGGGACCCCCCTGTGCCAAACACAGAAAGCATTGCATACAGAGTTAGATCGAGCTTTCCTTCTACCTGAATTATGCCTGGCAACCTTTCTACTACATACGGCCATTTTCCAGTAATCAGAAATGGTGAAAGGTGCAGCCAACCTTGGTGAGACATGCCTGCTATCACCCTCACTTAAAAGCACCTGATTCATTCCATCAGTTCATTGATAAATAATTCCCATTCCACCAAAAGAACCACTGTTATATAATGGCCCACAACAAAAGAAAGATACTAGTAAAGCCCCGAAGGGCAGAAGTCTGGGAATCTCTGTAGACCAGTCCAAGATGTAGACCGTAAAGATTTTCCAACTGGCTCCAGACCTAACAGCTGGAATAGATCTCAGTAGAGCCAATTGGCACAGCTGTCTTAATACCCAAAGCCTAGAAGCAAAATCTGCCTGTGACTGCCCAGATGGTGCTGAACTACAGTTCCTAACTACTGTTTGCTGTGGATGTCCAGTTATTTCCAGATTTGCCACTGAATCACTGTCCCTCTTGGGTTGTTGTACATTTCCCCCAAACAACTTGAAAGAGGAACACTAAGTAGTGGCATATCCACTGATCTACTGCAGGTATAGGATCCGTTATCCGAAAACCTGTTATCCAGAAAAGCTCCTAATTATGGGAAGGCCATCTCCCATAGAGACTTTTTTAATCAAATAATTCAAATAATTCAACTGTTTTCTCTATAATAATAAAACAGTGCCTTGTATTTCCCCCAACTAAGAGATAATTAATCCTTATTGGAGGCAAAACAATCCTATTGGGTTTAAATTATTTTTAGTAGACTTAAGGTATGGAGATCCAAATTACAGAAAGATTCCTTATCCGGCAAACCCCAGGTCCCAACAATTCTGGATAACAGATCCCCACACCTGTACGTCTCTCCCCTAGGAATGCAGCAGTGCATGCATGTGACCGGAACACTATTGGAAAGAATTAGTATTGGGTTATAATGAATCATTTATTAATCTTTTATTGTATTAAAATGCAAACTTGTAATCATATATTATTTATGACAGGTGTTCCATTAAGGCTCATGGGAAATGTATACTACAGCATGTCAGAATTTGGAGACTTGCATTAAAAATCGCTGAATTGCATGGAAGTTAATGGGAAGGTGAAATGAAATATGCAATTTGATACAAGGCTATGCCTCCCTTTATGTGTTCCTCTGCTCTATGAATTTTTTTTTTAATAGAATATTAGGGGTATATGGCATACTTATTTTTAGCAGTTTGCTTGTTTATATATAGTATTTACTTACTATGTTATATTATATAGTAGGTGCTGCTACTTCATTTACACTGGGTAGTGCAGCCGTAACTTGGTTTTTTTTAATGTATAAAAGTTTTTCGTTAGTCTTAAGGCATGGTGATCCATATAGCAGAAACGAATATTTTTTTCAGAAACCCAGGCATTCCAGAAACTAGACCCCATACCTGTGCCTGGTACAGAAACCACTAGAAACCAGTTACACCCTGGACAATCATATTTCAGCTTGGAAACTTGTGTAAAGAACAGCGTCAAGCGGCAGTAATTACACATAATTACTGTTATTTGAATTATTAGCATTTATTTGCTATATAATCAGACACTCCCTGGTACTCCTCCAGCCCAATAGACTCATATCAGCAGCAGTTCACATTCTTGCACTCACCACTAGCTCCTCTATAGTGGGATAAACACTTTACATATCTGACATACCAGTTCCAGCAAGGGGGGAGACTCCCTGGCACACCTCAGCTGCGCCTCCGAAAGCAATAGGGGCTGCTCTTTTCTACTTAATACTGAAATTCTTTATATTTCTACCCTTCCTCACGCATGATATGTTCTGCCCTCCCGTAGCACTTACTTTCTCTGTTATTCAAGGAACCAGGCATAGGTGAATCCTATTTGGGACATAATGATTTCATTTATTGGCTGGGTGGGTTATGCTATAATAAAGCATGCATAAACAATTTATCTTATATCTGAATACAGAATACAGCTGTGCCCACATTCCTGCAGGAATGGCATAAACTCTATGCTATGCATTGTGCACACAAGGAGCAGTTCAGCACCATTTTATGTGATAGAATATCATATAACATGAGGTTTTGGGAGAGCAGGTGCCTATTAGTCTTATCTAATGCCAAAGGACTCCATTTCTGCATTATAAAATAAGACTAATTGCATGGGGGTTAAACATCAAGCTGTACGTGGCTTCTCAATGAAGCGGGAACCACAGCGTGTGATACTAAATCTGCTCCTTCCCACTTTCAGTTCATACATGTGACAGATGTCTAGTCTCTTACACTACCCATAATATACAAGTGCGTGTGATCACAGGGGCAATAGGGTAGCTCTGCCGTGAGTATTCACATAACAGTTCTAGAATGGTAAATACAACGAGTTTATCGGTTTATTGGGCACAACCATCCCATAGAGCAGCGGCAGCAGAAGTCCAGGGCAGACAATGTGGTGTCTGTGAGTCTGTCCCTTCCCTCCGACTGTCTCCAGGGATGCTGCGGCACAGATTGCTGATAACCGCACACACAATAAGCATGAGGATATGAGCATCCATCTTTATTCCATGCCTAATTGTGTGCAGTTATTAGCGGAGGGATGCAGGATGCTAAATCAGGTGCATGGGCAGTGCACACACAATAAATACACACAGGGTGCAAGGAGGAGAATTGCACTTACCGAAATACACAGTCTTGTCACACTTGGGGCACTTGGAAGCCATACTGGCAGAAAAGGCTCTTTGTGTCCCTGTGAGTGATTGAGTGTTGGTGCTGCTGTCCCCTCTTTCTCCCACGTTCTGTAGACAAGTCTCCTGTGTGTTAGTAACAAGCTGGTCCAGGCACACCCCTAGCCTACAATTTCAGCCTACTCTGCACTGCCAGCCCTCCCATTGGACATCAGAGCAAAAATACGGAGAAGGAGGCATAGTAAGAGCAGCCCTCCCCCTGCATCCTCACCAACAGCAGCCTAAGCACTATCTTCTCTTGCACTCAATGGCATATTCCTCCCTGGAATTTCACTGGCCTTTCTATTCCGCCTCAGTGGGATGCCTCAGGAGACATGGATAACAATGCATGCAAGAACACACAATCCCCAAGCATTATATTCTGCTTATATAACATCAAACTAGTTCTGTCATCATATTATACACACACACACCTGCCTCTGTACACAAAGGAAATATTCACTGTGTGTGTGTGTGTAAATGACTATATCCCATATTTACATGGTATTCTGAACTGCTGTTCATTTTATTTTGTGTTTATCATATCGGTAAATAATGCACCTTTTAATGCTCCAAATTGATCTTTTATAAAATTATAGTCGGACAGCAGCTGGAGCTACAGGCTGGATTTCCCTTGAGAGATCTACATTGAAATACATTTAAATAAACAGCAGGGAGACCAAAAGACTTATAGATAAATATATAGACAGAGATTGAGATAGATAGATAGATAGATAGATAGATAGATAGATAGATAGATAGATAGATAGATAGATGATAGATAGATGATGGATGGTGAGAGAGAGAGCGAGAGAGAAAGAGACGAGAGAGAGAGAGAGAGAGAGCGAGAGAGAGAGAGAGAGAGAGAGATGAGAGAGAGAGAGATAGATAGATAGGGGCATCTGCCCAGGGCCCACTTGTTTTGGGGGTATTTATGCATGAAATAATTCCTGTGCCATCCTTATATGAGTTCTGGAGAAATGCATGAAATTGCCACTCTGTTCATTGATATATTTATATTTTCTATATTCACTGACAGTGTATCTGTAACATGGGAGAGTGGTTTATTAGGAGTGTCTCCCAAAGTGGTCTTACTGGCATGTTTTACATTAATGAACTGCTTATTGGACATTTTTCAGTCATCTTGCTGACACATCTGCAATTGATGGAGTGTTCATTGGTCATTTCTACAGTGATTATACTGGTACAGCTTGGGTTAATAAGCTGATGATCATTTTCTGAAGTAGTCATACTGGTATGCCTTGGGTTAATATGCCATTATCCATTTTACTTTGGGATCTACATCTGGGCTGTGTTTAGGTAAAATGAGTGTGTTTAGGCCAAAAAGTGGAGTGTGTTCTTTGAAGGAGAAGGAAAGCTACGGAGGCATTTTATTGCCAATAGATTAACTGCAATAGTGCAAGCTAGAATGCTATATTTATTCTGTAGAATATTTTACCATACCTGAGTAAAGAGCTCTAGAAGCAGCTGCAGTATTTGCTTGGTGTGACATCACTTCCTGCCTGAGTCTCTCCCTGCTCTGAGCTCAGATTACAGCAGAGAAGGGAGGGGATCAAACTGAGCATGCTCACTCCCGGGGCAAGGAGGTTTTAGCTGACGGCAGGAAGTCTGATACAGAAGCCCATGTGTACACAATAGAAGAGAAGAAATGCAGTGTTTCTTTTGACAGAGGACTCAGAGCAGCACTACTTTGAGGGTTTACTGGTATTTTTAGGTGGCCCTTTCTGATAAGGCTTACTTAGTTTTAACCTTTCCTTCTCCTTTAAAAAAAAATATTTGAGGCATTAAATAAACCCAATAACATTGTTTTGTCTCTCATATGGATTAATTACTGTATATTGTACTTAGGACAAGGCACTGTTCTATTATTACAGAGAAAAGGGAAATAGTTTCAAAAAGTCAAGAAATCATCCAAGCCATTCTTAAAGGCATTAACTGAATCAGCCATCACAACATCACCCGGCAGTGCATTCCACAACCTCACTGTCCTGACTGTGAAGAACCCCCTACGTTGCTTCAAATGAAAGTTCTTTTCCTCTAGTCTGAAGGGATGGCCTCTGGTACAGTGATCCACTTTATGGGTAAAAAGTAATGAGGTCCCCTCGCATATGTCTTTTTTGCAAAAAGAACAACCCCAACCTTGACAGTCTACCCTCATAGTTTTAATCCCGTTAACCAGTTTAGTTGCACTTAGTCTCTGCACTCTTTCCAGCTCATTTATATCCCTCTTAAGGACTGGAGTCCAAAACTGCACTGCATACTCCAGCTGAGTAATACCTTGGCATCTTTACTGTGCTTACATAAGGATAGATGAGTTTTTAGTATCCATCTATATTTGGGATAATACTTTAATTGGTCCTAAATGCCATATTTCATGATATTTCCAAGGGCATACAGATATCCTGCAGTGAGTCCAGGTTTAAATACTATTAGACCATGTCCTGCTTTAAAAGGATCCATTAATTCCCCTGGCAGGCCTTCATGAGTTTATGCGCCAAACAATTTATACCCAGATCACAAAGAACCATTTAATTCAATTTGAGAAAAGTCATCTTTCTGCTGATACTTGCAGCTATATTTAGCAAGGCTTTTTGGATCAAGTATATTTATTTTACATTGTTACCATAAAACTAGAATCTGGTAACATCTCTAGGTCGGCCCACATTCTTTCCTCCTAAATGTCAGTCTGCAGGTCTTTTATATTCACGTTTGTGTCATATTCATATTCTGTTAGTTCATTTAGACATGCTACAGGTTTATTTGGACAAAATGTACTAATGGCCTGTTCAACCATTAGTCCTGCTGTGCTGTGGTTATTAGTCTGTGCTATAAAGCCTTGTACCGGCAGTGAGTGGATGAGTCACTTATTACTCACAAATGCAAAGCTTCTAATATGTATTTAAAAGAAAAAAATGATTTTGCTATAATACAGATGTCTCCAGGGACAGAAGTACCATTTGTGTCAGTGGTATTGTTTATACTCCACTTTGGGAAGTTTCCCTTCCCCATCCTCTAGACCAGGGGACCCAAGCATGAAAATAGTTACTGGGGTGCCAAATAAGGGCTGTGATTGGCTATTTTGGTAGCTCCCATGTGGACTGACAGCCTACACGAGGCTCTACTAATTCAAGAATAAGAACCTGCTTTGAGGCCACTGAGAGTAACATTCAAGGGGTTGGTGAGCAACATGCGAGCTATTGGTTGGCGACTGCTCTAGACTATTCTGGTACCCAGCAGAGGTTAGCAGTTGATTGTTTCAGGCTGATAGGCTGTGGGAAGGCCAGGTTCTATCACCGCAGAAATTCAAGGCACAGTGATTAAATGAATAAATTAAAGTACACTGGGAAAATCAACATGCACATATTGTGCATGTAGTTGAACAATAACTTGGGCACCTCAGGTTTTCTATCCTTGAAACAAAGCCTCAAAATATATTCCTAGGGCGCAATTCTGCAATTAAGTGTAAATAACCATTTATACAAAAATGCAGGTGGATTGCTGTTGGGCAGTGATGGGTGAAACCGACCGGATTTGCTTCAAAAAAACAAATGAACTTGAAAAAAAAGTCATCAAACCCATTGAAGTCAAAGGACATTTTTTCATCTGCACAAGTTTTTGTTTACTATACATTACTACTATGGGTGTTTTTTGTGGAGGAATCTGGTAAACAATTTCATCCCTACTGTTGGGTTAAGCTGCCATACATTCTAATGCATGCGTTTTTGTGTCAGTTTTTAAGGCAGGGGTCCCCAATCTTTATTTACAATGAGCCACATTCAAATGTAAAAAGAGTTGGGGAGCAACACCAGCATGCAAAAAGTTTCTTGGGGTGACAAATAAGGACTGTAATTGGGTATTTGGTAGCCCCTATGAGGACTGACAGCCTACATGAGAATCTGGCAGTACACCTGTTTTTTATGCAACCAAAACTTGTCTCCAAACCTGGAATTCAAAAATAATCACCTGCTGTGAGGCCACTGAGAGCAACATCCATGGGTTTTGTGCTAAAGATTAACTGGTTGGGGATCACTGCTCTGGGGTGAGTCTGTCAGGTGGTGTTACACTAAATAAATAGTTGGGGAGTGCCATGTTAGGCTCGTTGATGGGTTATTAGTAATCCGAGACTAATAAGGCTTCCCTGTAGAGTAGAGGACAATAGGGTAAGAGGGTATTGAAGATGGATAAGGGTAGTAAGTAGAGCTTTACCAAGGGAAGCAGAAGGGTTGATATTCCAGGTGTGGCAATAAACACTTTTTGAGCAGTTAATTCCTGCTATATAGTCCTTTTCTTGTAATCCTTTTTCTGATTTAACACAAACCATGGATGGGCATTCAAGAATGTTGGCTTAAAGTTTTGCTTTTTTATGCAACATGCTTAATCACCCTGTAAGTGATTGAAACAATGTTTTGTGAATAAAGGGTGTAGAAGATGGATAAGGATAGTTAGCATAGGAGTCAGAGGCTTCACCAAGGGAAGCAGAAGAGTTAGTACCCCAAGCATACCTGCCAGGATTTGGACTTAAGGTTCAGGGTAAAAAGAAGCCCCTTGTGACATACTGGGAGAGCTTTGCAATAACAATATAAGTACTACTGCTGACTCTACCCACTACCCTATATGTGTCCTTTTTTATTCATTTTTTATATAGTACTTCATTATATAAATACACAGTTGTACATTTAAAAAGTACAGTGTTTTTGCCTGCCCTCAAACCAATATGTTACGTCTGTCCCCATCTACTGCTGAATAACCAGGTTTATAGGTTGAAAATTTCCTTTCAATGTAACTATAACTCTATGGGAAATTTTGCTATGGTGTGTGCCTCCACTTTTCTAACTGTAATTCAAAGTCTAATTAAAGTCACAAATGTCTCTACACAGTAGTCATATTCCAAAGTACCCCCAGTGCAAGGGTTGCACATAGTTAAATAATGTCAAAAGGCAAAAATCGGGAAAGACTTACAGTTTACTGAAGACGGAGCCCAAATGTTATAAAAATTAAAAACCTTTATTAGGACATACTCTGGCCTGATGCGTTTTCTGCCAAAGGTGGTCACTTACTCATAAGTAGTAAGTAAGTGTCCACCCGTGGCACGAAATGTATGGAAGGATTTGGGTGCAACTGTGTTTCATAATAAAAAAACAACTATAATGGTTATAATGGGGAGGAAGGGGAGGAGTTACAGCCCACTCCCATTGTACACTCTATAAAACACTGTGTTTTTATTTGATCACTAGGCTTGATAAAGGGCCCAGTGGGGTCCGAAACGTTGCCCTTACCTTGTATGTACATGGGCTAAAATAAACAACTAATCACTTATTTCCCCATAATTCCCCCATAGCACCCAAGTCAAATCCAGGTTTCACTAATGTTATTGACACAATATATATTGACATAGAAATATCTATATTGCTGTATGCATCACTTTTGCTTCCAAACATCCCCTCAAATGAAATTAGAGCAGACTCGTTTGCTGAAATTGCTGCACAGAGATTTTATTGTATCTCTTGGTCAAATGGATAAGGAGGCCAAGATGAGCATGTTCTGCAGGAACCTCTCAGATCTCATAAACTGAGACCACAAATATTGCAAGGAACCTTCATAGCACATTAAGTAGTAGTGCTTATGAGTCCACAGAGGAGATCCTGAATTATATCCACTTATTCTAGAGCCAGAGCCATTTAATCACTGTCACTGACCTAACTAGAGGGACATGGGCCTCGTAAAACCACCCAAATACAAAAGCCTACAATTGCTACCAGCTTCTTTATCCAACCTTCCTTCTTCATCCTTATACCAGGAAAAATCCCAGTGGACTTAGGTGTCAGTGGGCCTTCCTGCTTCTAATCACGTGGTCTCTATTTCTGTATGGGAACAAAGAGGCTAAATAGGTGGTAAAGAAAAGGGAGGAAAGGAGAAGAGTAAAAATAGTCTGGAGAGTGGGCCTATGGTCTGAGGTTTTCTGGTGGGCCCCTGGCATCCCAGACCAACACTGTTGGTGCCTTCCCATTGCAGGATCTTTTTCAGAAAAAAGTACCTCTTTATATCTTGTCAGGGCTGTCAGGAAAAGAGAAACTCAGGCAGAAAATTGTCCTGCGGAATTCCTACTGCTAGTGTAACTAAAGTCATGTACTTCCGTCATAAATGTTCAAGTCAGCATTTGAATTAATTGGGGTCAGAATAGTTGACTGAAGACTGACTGATGTTCATTCTCATTCCAAGAGTGGTCCCTCTAGTGAGGTATGATTAATCTCTAGAAATCTATACCCAGGTCAAATCAGGACTTCTCTAAGGAACTTGTGTACAAAAAGAAAAATGAGATAAGGACATCCCTTGAGATTGGAGAATGATATATATATATATATATTGGCAGGTTCTTTCCAACAGACTCAAGCTCTTGCTGCAGAACGCATCACGGTTTATGAGGGCTAATAATAATTACAATAACAGAATTTCTTTCCTACTGAAGCTGTTATGGAAAATTTAGTAGAAATATCAAAGAGCTTATTAAAAAACATTTGTAGTTTTAGAGCATTTCCTATGAGTCTATTTTTTTCCCAGTGGTGATTTCCCTAGAGAGCACTCTGTCTGGGACCACTTAGACATGTTTAGGTTACTAAGCAATCTAAAAAAAAAAAAAACTCATTTTTTTTAATCCTGTTTTACAGAATCAACCATGGATTGTAAATATGTAAGGTTAAGTTTAATCAATTCATATCTTTTTTAGTTTACTATGTTCAGGGTTGATAAGGGGTTATGTCACAGGGGTGGGGTTCTGATTATTTTGGTATTTGGCCGAATCTTTCAAGAAGGATTCGGGGATTCGGCCAAATCCCAAATAGTGGATTTGGTGCATCCCTACAATAGGTACAGTGTCCACTGCAGCTAGAGGTCCACGGACCCTGGATAGTCCTGGATACCACTTTGTCACCTTTCAAATATACATGCCCCAAATTACCACCCACAACATTTGCATAGATTGGCTGTGGTCCTCTTTACACTACAGTTTTCATTTTTATGCAAGATTTCATTTGTATGCCCTTTGAAGCCAAGACCCAGGAGTGGTTGTGACCCCTAAAAGCCAAGTAGTTACACTATGGAAAAAAATAAGTGATGTTAAGTTTGTGTGAAACTTGTCTATATATGAAATCCATGAATCCATCTTTTTGAATGAGCCTCAAGAACATCAAAATAATTTTGGTCAATTCTGTTCTTTACTTTTTGTAGGACAGGATCTGATTGGGTACAGTTGTCTCCCATTTGCTTATCCGCTGACACTCCCATTGCTGGTTCTGGTTTTTGATCATGCTTCACAGATAATGCTTCATAGACCACAACCCCTCCCATTCATTACACAATTTCCTTTGTTATAATATACTGATGGGTTTTTAACACAAAACCAAGACAGACAGAGGGACATTGCTAAGGATTAGAGATTAAGATAGGAACAATGGCTGCTCATGGGCAGACAGAGTTCATCCTCCTCAACAAAAGCGGCATGGGCAAGCTACTGCACATGAATGGTCCAGTTTTGTACATCACAGGAAGTATACTACCATTCTGTATTATTATTATTATGATTATTATTATTATTATTATTATTATAGATCTCACTAGCAAACAAAATATTGCTGCTTCACAGTTGCCAAAGAAAAAAGATATTACTAATGATGTTCTGCATTTGCCAATTGCCAGGCCACTAAAAGCTTTTACTGATTGCTGCAACTCTCAGTTGTTAACATTTATAGAGACGTTGTAGATGCCAGCCGACTATGTTGTCCTTGGGGGGATACTAGGGGTCACTGCAGCATAATTAATGCGCATGGGACTTTATTTCAGTAGCAGAATTCAAAGCAAACTTTGATTGTTGCTATTATTTCTTCTGTGCATAGAAGCCAGAGCGCTCAGGCTTCCTGCTCTGTAGTAATGACCGGATAAAAATTATATGGTACAAGAGTAAGCGTGAGCTTTGGCTCAAGGACATTGCCAGCTCTGTACTGTAACTGGCAATAAAGTCAAGCCAGGCAATGTCTTACCTTCTATAACTATAGAGGAAAAAATACAAAAGATCTTCATTAAGTGGGTTATGTGATAAAAGGCACAAAGTTTGCCCAGGAGCAGTAACCCACAGAGACCAATCAGCAGGTAGAATTTACTGGTCACCTGTTTAAAAGCAAACATCTTGTTGTTTTTTTATGGGTTACTGCCCCTGGGCAAACTTAGTGCCTTTTATTACATATGAAGGTTAGTCTTTAAGTCTACTAGAAAATAATCTAAAGCCAATAGGCTGGTTTTTCTTCCAATAAGTATTAATTAAATCTTAGTTGGGATCAAGTACAAGCTACTGTTTTATTATTATTATTATTATTATTATTATTATGAGGTACAAGGTACTGTTTTATTAGTACAGAGAAAAAGGAAATCATTTTCAAAAATTTGGATTATTTGGATAAAATGGAGTCTACGGGAGACAGCCTTTCCCTAATTCGTAGCTTTCTGGATACCGGGTTTCCGTTTAAGGTGGCCATACACGGGCAGAGTAAAGCTGCAGATATCCGTCCTTTAGACCCATTCCACATCTTAACCCAACGGGTCCTCCCAATCGATAGGCCAAAAATCAGCCAGATCTCAATCAGTCAATTTGATTTTTTCCACGATCCAGGACCGCATTGGCTAGTTGATTCTGTCCTGTGACCCGTCGGTGCTTATTCATAGCATTGTAATCTGATTGTTGTGCCCCAGGGCCGAACGTTTGGATTCACCCGATATCCTCCCCAGCTGTTAGTGGGCATATAGGGTTAAGATCTGCTCATCTTAACCCTATAAATAGTGTATGGCCACCTTTGTGGATCCCATACCTGTACTAAAATCTGCCTACAATATACACATATTCCATGGCAACAGAGATGTCAACCACCTGGGAAGGTTTTTAGACCATGTCCCTGAGGGTCTCACCCCGACTTCACCACATCCTAGTATATGAATCTGTGTGACCAGGCCTGAAACTATATGTATGAAACTATATGTAACTTTTTACTAAATGCTAACAAATATTGATCACTAGTAATTCAGCAGCACAATTTTCCTTTGCCTCCTAAAATCAGTATTTTACTTGTTTTAATAAGGATGGAGATGGAATATTGGCTAAAGTACTGTATTATATCTCACTGGAAGTCCTAGCAGGAGGTTTCACATACGGGTAATTAAGTAATTGACTTTAATTACAAGTAGCCTTAAATAAAACAAGGTGGAAAGTGAGACTGACAATCTATCATTTGGCAAAATGTAATAATATTGTTATTATGGATACTCCCAACAATGATTTCATTATTTCAGAAGTTTCCTGCAATTTAGGTGTGTACTTCAGTGTAAATAAAGAGCTCTTTCTCTCCATAATCTCCCCGTTTATAAATGGGATAGCATTGCGGTGGGAGTGGAAGCCGGGCCTTGGTACAATTCCTTTGGGAGGTAAAATACTTTCAGTTATTCAGAACTCCCATCTTACTAGTGTTACACGATTATTGGGCTGGAATGGTGCAGCTATTTCTGGATATTTTCTGGTGTTCAGTCATAGCTACTACAATCGAGCAACCACTGCAGTAACTTAACCACTTAATGACAATGTTGATGCTAAGACTGGAGTTAAAAGAGAAGTTCAATGGAAATAGTTATTTTTTATTATGCTATATACATCAGCCTATCCTAAACAACTTTTAAAATATGAGTTATTAGCCTGCTTATTACCAGCCTGCAACTGAAAAGTTCTCTGATTTTTGGGTCAGTGACCCTGACAACCACAAAAACACAAAAAGGGGGATTTATATGGACCCCAGATGCACGTTCTAGAGGACTGTGGCCAAAGTTATACTAAAGGTGGCCATACACAGGGAGATCCGCTCGTTTGGCGATGTAGCCTAACAAACAAGCACATATTTTCTTGCCCATGAGATGGGCGATATAGAGCTGATCCAATCGTGGGCCAAGGCCCCATCATTGGGTCAGAATGGAGGCAATAAAGGCGGTTGGATCGCGGAACCGCATCAACGAACAGATGCGGCCATGATACAACAGGATTTTTTACCCTGCCGGATCTGCATCCAGATATTGATCGGGGACGCCCGTCGGATGGCCCCACACACGGGCCAATAAGCTGCCGACTCGGCCTTAAGGGGTTTATTTATTAAACTCAATTGAATCTCATTTTTTTTATTATTAAGTCGACCAAACTCCCTTCCAGGAATTGAACTCATTTATCAATTAATTTTATTGAAAAAAGTCGTAAGGTAAAAATGTTGTATCAAAATCAAGCGTCAATCCATATTGCATGACTGACTCTCCAAAATGGAATTTTATGTAAATGTTGCTGTGAAAACTCGACTTTTTCAGCTATTTGGGCGAAAACCCCCAACTTTATCGGATCATCCGATCGCGGTATCACGAAACACCTTTAGGGACATCTGCCGTTGACTTCTACCTGTCCATGACAGGTTTGAGATGGAGTATTTTCAGATTCTGATTTTTAGCAACTTTGGGCTATAATAAATCTCTAAAAATTATTTTTTCCACAAAATATTTGAGTTTTCCGCTTTAAAACCTCGACCAGATAAATTCATGATTTAATAAATGGGCCCCTACGTGTTGGCTCTGCCTGTGTTTTGTAGATTGATGGAGAGAAGTGGATCTTCTTTCTTCCTTAGCTCCAAGTACAGTAGTTGCATTGACAGGCATGAAGATGGGCCTGAAAAACTCTACAGCATTGCTGAACTCAGGTCAATGCAACTACACAGAGCTGCAGAAGAGAGTGGATTTCCGGCGTAGAGAAGCGGAGCCAACGCAAAATGTTACCTCATAAGTTGCATTCAAAAAGCACTGGGGTCTGGCTGCCCTCTGTGCCTCGCACCAGATGAATCTGCCTCCCCACCAACTACTCTTGAATACAGTTCTGCTGAATGTAGGTAGCTCTGTATTCATAGAGAGGTCTGTGTGCTCCATGGCCCAGTGTGTTCCTTGCTCAATGGGATTTTCCAGGTATACCAGTCAATATATGGCCAAGCCTCAATGAGGATCTAGCCGTGAAAAAACCAACGTCCCATTAGACTCTTCTCTATGTACACACACTTATTGTGTCCTTCATTTATTTCTCTTTTACACCCTTTCATTCTATGCTTACTTTCATACATACTCCCAAATACACATACACTTTCCCTTACCACTACCATACACACCTTCACATTTCACTTACACATGTATACACACTATTGTGCAACTGCACATATCACTCTACTTTGTCTTTAATTACAACACCTGACTTCTACTTTTCTAAAATGGGCGTTGGTTAAGGCAGTCTCTCCCACTTAAAAGCCGCTTAGCAGTTGGCGGGGGAAGATTTAGCACAGAGTTTGAAACCAAAGCACAGGAGATGTTTACATAAAGAATTGTTACTACAGAGAGGTAATGTTCCTTTTTTACTATGACTAAAGATAAATAAGTTAGGGACCACCATGTGGGGTTTTACCTTGACGTGGTATGGTGGCTTATCAATATTATGATCATAACTTTGTAACAAAAAAACCCTGTTTCAAAATTACATGCACTTGCATATTTACTTGAATCATTTAGACAGGGCTTTAAACTTTTTGAAATTGGCCTTAGGTGTGCATCCACAATCTCCCCTAGTCAATGAGGAGATGGACCCATACATAGACAAATACATTTCCAACTCAATCAAGAGTCAATAAGCCCTGGTCTTGTTAACCTATTGTAAGCAAAATAAAAGATCAATATTTTATTGGGAAATTGTGCTGCTGTCCACTTCTTCGTATGGCAACTAACATTATGCGCAGCTTCTTTAGACCAAAGGGAGAACATCTGAGAGCTTGTTTATAACATAACAAATCTTATAAAGTGCATTCTTGGTACAGGGACCTATTATGCAGAATGCTTGCGACCTGGGGATTTCAGATAAGTGATCTTGGATTTGGATTTCCATACCTTAAGTTTACTAAAAAAACATTTCAACATTAATTAAACCCAAGAGAATTGTTTCACCATCAATAAGGATTCGTTCTACAGGTATAGGATCCGTTAACCGGAAACCTGTTATCCAGACGGTCCGAATTAATGGAAGGCCATCTCCCAAATAATTCAGATTTCTAAAAATCATTTCCTTTTCCTCTGTAATAATAAAACAGTAGCTTGTACTTACTCGTATAAATAAAAATAATCCTTATTTGTGGCAAAACACTCCTATTGGGTTTAATTAATTTTTATATCATATATCATCGTGAACTAAACCCCAGCATTCTGGATAACAGCTCCCACACCTGTATTTTAGTTGGGATCCAGTACAAGCTATTGTTTTCTCATTACAGAGAAAAACAAAATCATTTTTAGATATTTCAATTATTTGAATAAAAGTCTATGGGAGATGGCCTTCCCGTAATTCGGAGCTTTGTAGATAACAGGTTTCTGGATAATGGATTCCATACCTGTATTAGAATGTGTCAACTTGTCTTTATGTAGGGGCGATCTTTAAGGGTTTAACATTTTTTTATATACAGTACACGTCACTAGTGATGGGCGAATAAATTCGGTAGACATGAATTTGCGGCGAATTTCCGCGTTTTGCTGTAAGCGAATTACTTCATCAATGAAAAATCCGTAAAAATTGCAGCACGTCAAAATCATTCTGACGCCCCTTGACTTTAATGCATTTGGACCAAATAGTCATGCGTATAAAAATTGAAGCTCGCGTCAATGACGTGCATCAAAATAATTTCAACGCCCATTGACTTCAATGTGTGAATTTTGCGGTAAATATGCACATTTTTTCGGCACGGAAACTGCACAGATTTGCCCATCAGTACACGTCACTTTATTAATGCACAAAAAAACGATTTTATCTTCATTTAAAAAATTGGTTTTAGTCTCTGGTACTTTGTGCATGATTAGATCAACACACCTAAACATCTGAAGGAAAGGTTTTACATGATGGACACATATCCCTTTCGTACACGACTATTACACACGGCAACTTAATCATATGCTGGAAAACAAATTGTCCCCAGGTGTCTTCAGTTTCTGTTTTTCTCATTTACAAGTGACGACACAGGACAAAAAAATATGGCCTTTGTTTGACTTTACAAATCCTAATCTAAAAGCAAATTGCCTAATAAATGACCTGTCTGCAACTGCCCTCATCCCCTGTCAGTCTAGAACTCAGTAGCTCAGGGAGGGAACTGAAGACACCCTTGTTCTGCTGTAATCATTCCAGGAAATTATAGCAGAAGCCTCTAATGAGAAATCATTTGTCAGCGGTGGGTTTTCCTTCTTCTCATCCCACTCAGTTCATATTGCTGAGAAAATAACGGCATAATTGGGGAGGTGAGGGGGAATGACTTACAGAAATATTTGCTGAGAACATTGTGACAAGAATAGTCTCAAAGACTCCCAAAAGGAACAATATAACAGTGTTGTCCCCCCCCCATGAACTGGAATTTGGTTGAACATTTTAAAAAAAAAATTGATATAGGTATGGGACTTGTTATGCAGAATGCTCGGGACCTGGGGTTTTCTTGATAAGGGGTCTTTTTTAGAACTTGGATCTTCATATCTTAAAAAAAAACATTCATTAAACTTATTAGCAATGTTTTTCCTTCAATAAGGATTTATTATATCTTAGTCTGGACCAAATACAAGGTACTGTTAAATTAGTTCGACTACAGAGAAAAAAGAAATCATTTTTAAAAATGTGAATTATTTCGTTAAAATGGAGTCCATGGGAGATGGCCTTCAGAGCTTTCTCGATAATGGGTTTCCGGATAACAAATCCCATACCTGTAGTTAAAAATAAGAAATTGTTACGGGTGTGTTTATAATGTAGAAGTGAAAATAAAATAGATTATTGTCGATATCCATCCTCCTATAGGGCATGGAGTAGAGGCCTGGAGGAATCCTGCTCTTGACCTCTATTTGCCTTATCCTGTTTGTGGTAGTATTAGTATAAGTATTAGTATTAGTATAAGAGGCAATGAAAATCGCCACCGGCATGGCACTGGCGGCGCTTCATTTTCTGAAGTCGCCCGAAGTTGCCTCATGAGGAAACTTCGGGCGACTTCAGAAAACGAAGCCCTGCGAGTGTACCCCCTATTGTAAAATAGAAGGATATTATAAGTCGAGAGCTCCATGATCAGAAAATGGAGGCCAAAGGATGAGTGATTTTATAAAGGTATAATACACAAGAAGTTTTAGTGAGTCATGTGACACAAAGCCATTGATGGTCAGGGCCCCCTTATAAATTTAAAAAAACTGTAGCGCCAGGGCCCCCATAAGTTAAAAAAAATGTTGGACTGCAAGACTTCGAATTTGGGTCTTTTTGCGGCTTCAGGACTTTAAGTTCAGCTCTTTTCATGACTTCACCCTTTTTGTGACTTCGGGTCATTCTGTGGCTTCAGGACATCAAGTTCAGCTCTTTTAGTGACTTCAGGTCTTTCTGCAGCTTCAGGACTTCAAGTTTGGCCCTTTTCATGACTTTGGCTCTTTTCATGATTTCATCTCTTTTCGTGACTTCGGCTCTTTTCATGACTTCGGGTCTTTCTGCGGCTTTAGGACTTCAAGTTTGGCTCTTTTTGTGACTTCGGCTCAGTTCGGGACTTCGGCTTTTCGGCAGTTCAGTACTTTCAAAGAGGTGGAACAGCTTCAGCGCTGCCAAGGGGGGCCAGGCTTTTTCAAAAACTGCAGCACAGCTGCCCCCCCTTTAGGTCCGGGCCTGGTACGCTTGTACCTCCTGTGCCCCCCTGATGGCGGCCCTGCACATAAATATTACTTTGATATGAGTTATGGGGCATTTAGCCCTCAAAAGGGGGGTTTGAACTATAATTATGCTAAAACAACTGCCCTAACCCTGTTTTCATGAATCCATAATCATTTATGTCCCCGTAGAGAACATAAATACGTTTCTGATCCTAACCTGATGAGAAAACAAGAAGTAACAGTGAGAAGTACTAAGTGGCCAGAAATAAAGTGCAATACACACATGATGGACGAGGGTGGAATACGGTTTACAGTGTTTTTAGTAACCAATACCATGGAGAAACGGAAAACATTTACTCTAATTCCAAAGTGTTTACTTATATTCCATTTTTATAAACATTTTTCTTTCCCACAGTACAGTTTATCTTCCCACTTTAAATCTGGCCGACAGAATAAGTCCAGATGTATCCTTTTTGTTTTTCTGTTTCTGTTATGATAGAGCAGCCTGGAAAATTATACAGTATTATGGTCAACATAAGAGCACTGTGGATTCAACAGCTACCACCCTGGTTTTTGTTTTGTTTTCAATTTGTGAACCAGCTACCTCATTTCACTAGGATAACTGAACCTTTTTCTTTCTGGATGAGAAATAGATTTAGCAAGTTCAACTCGGGGTTTTGTTTCTTTTTCTAGAAAGCGATGTAGCCATCTGGTCAGTGTGGGAAGATACAGGCCAGGGAGAGATCAGCAAGTTCATGGCTGTTGAAGGGAGTGCACATTGCTAATCTCACACACACACTAATGTGCACTATCCAGGAGATATAGATTATTATTGTTATTATTAACATGTATTTTTAGAGTGCCAACATATTGCACAGCACCTAAAAATAATTTTAATAGGTTTATGACTATGACATGTCAATCGGCCAATCACCGCATCCATCTAGACGAGTCCTTCCTGGTTTTCCTAATTTGGAAAACCAGACAGGTCGTTTTGACCCAGTCAGACCTTCTGAAAACCAAGCTGGACAGGTTGGCAACCCTAGTTTTTATCCATATGAATATTAGGGATTGCACCAAATCCAGGATTCAGTTCAGGAGTTGGCCAAGATTTGGCCTTTTTCAGTAGGATTCAGATTTGGACAAATCCAAGTGCTTGGCCGAACCAAATCTGAATTCAAAAAGATCACGTGACTTTTCATAGCACAAACAAGGAAGTCAAGGAAGTTTAACCGCGCACTGTGCACCGTTCTCTTTCCATCCCCAGTTGCTTATGATACATATGCAAATTAGATTCGGGTCAGTATTCTGCTGGATCTTTCACAAAGGATTCGGGATTCAACGAAATCCGAAAATAGTGGATTCGGCGCATCCCTAATAAATATTCCCCAAAGTATGCAGTTTTTCGTTTTTTTTTTAATTCCTTTCCTTCAGAACATAAAACTTAATTTTTTCATTGGATATTCCAGTTCACGTTCTTTTCATCAAGTATTAGCGATACACTGAATCCACTATTTTAGGATTTGGGAAAGAGAAACTAGCACGTGGCTAAAGAAGTTTGGACTATTGTTTGTGTGACGAAAAGGCACGTGACTTTTTTGGATTCGGTTCAACCAGGCACTTGGATTCAGCGGAATCTGAATCCTGCTGAAAAAAGAACGAATCTTGGTCAAATCCCATACCAAATCCTGGATTCAGTGCATTACTATCAAGTATACATTACGCCTCTTGGAAATCATGGGCAGATCTAGTGATGCTAATTGGCCTAAATATCAAAACCTTAAAGGACCAGTAACATCAAAAAATGTAATTGTTTTAAAGTAACATAAATATAATGCAGAGTTGCCCTGCGCTAGTAAAACTGCTGTGTTTGCTTTAGAAACACTACTATTGTTTATATAAATAAGCTGCTGTGTAGCCATGGGGGCAGCTATTCAAGAAAAGGCTCAAGTTACACAGCAGATAGCAGATAAGCTCTGTAGAACATAATGTTATCTGTTATCCATTATTTATCCTGTGCCATATAGCCGTTTTTCAATTTCCGCCATTGCTACACAGCAGCTTGTTTATATGAACTATAGTAGTGTTTCTGAAGCAAACAGACCAGTTTTACTAGTACAGGGCAACACTACATGATATTTTCATTACTTTAAAACACTTTCAGTTTTTGGTGTTACTGTTCCTTTAATACTGGCATTACACACATGACTTGGGAATGTGCCCAGATAATTTAATTCTGTTTTGAAGTGATAAAATACAGGAATAAGCAACTTTCTCTGCCAGGTGTCAGAACTCAAGAAGTCTGTGTCTCTGAATCATATTGGCACCTGATGAGACCAACTTTGTTTTATGGGAAATCAATCATGTGGTGGATAAGCCACAACCCCCTAGTCTAACAGTGGGGATAGAGCTTATAAAAAACTTTTTGCATGGTTGTGTTGCTCTCATTTTATACTTGAGTGTGGCTCATGGGTAAAAAAAAAGGTTGGGAACCTCTGCTCTAGAGAATATGGGGGCAAATTTACTAAAGGGCAAAGTGACTAACGCTGGCGAAAATTTGCGGCATCATTTCGGGACTTTGCCAATTTACTAACAGGCGCTGGCGTAAATTCACTATTTGTAAATTTGTACCACTGCACTCATATCTGTTTATTATGGCTTACTGTAACCCCCATTCTACATGGGAAGTACTGAGCTGTTTGTATTTCAAAACTTAACAATCTATAATCTATCAGAGAATGGTGCTGAGCAACAAAGGAAGGTTGGAGAAGGCTCCTGCATAGGTCATTAAGCACGCGGGACCCAAATTGATCCTTGATAACTGCAGGTTCAGTCTATGAAATAAAGAGACTTTTAAGAAAGAAGTCCTAGATCTGCAGCCAATCCTCCCATCAAGCGGTTTTCAAATGTTAATTATTGCTTCTGCCATAAATTATAAGATGCTGGTTATTGTGATCTAGTCCATAACCTAAGCATTGTTTGCTATTATTAACTTAAATATGTGCATGTAGTTCCAGTGCAGAGCCACAAATTGGTCGAGTTGAAGGTTATTAATTTATGTGATTTTGGCTCAGGGCACTCCCATGCCTTTGAGTGATGTTGGTAGTATTTAAAGCTTATTTTTTTATTTTAATGAAAGAGAAAAAAAATGAAAGGTTAATGTCTAGCCTTTATGCAACCATAATAATTGGTGAATTGATTATTTGAAAAGTCCTGGCACAAAGCGTGAAATTTGTTGAAATCTCACATTAAAGCTGATTTATCTGATCTGCTTGTTAGAGCCACTATGTACCCAATCCACAGTAACTGACTGTATGCTGTACAGTAGTTTATTCTTCATGGGTCAATGAAAGATTGATGCATAGCTAAAGAATTATAGGCCATGCTTTGGTTTTATTGCCTTGCAGTTGTTCAAGTTAATGCAAAAGACACATTTCGCTGAAAACATCTAAAAAAAACCTGATTCAAGTCTTTAGCTGACTCAGCATAATCTATGTTGGACTGTAAAGGGACCACTAGAAAATCTCAGATTAGTGGCCAATCTCCAGAATACCTTTTCTCCTCTCTGCTCTCCCATTTTAACATTCATAATAATCTTTATTATATCCTCTTTTCTTTGCCACTGTGGTTGGAACATCACAATGCAGCATGCATCACTCTCACTATTATCTACGAGACCTGGGCATGGGCAAATGTGAAATAGGAGAGTAGAATTTGGAAAAACTGGTTCCACTGTGCCTGCAGTTAAGGGAGCTAGCACACGGGCAGATTCGGGGAGATTTAGTCGCCTGGCGACTAATCGCCTCTTCTACGGGGCGACAATCTCCCCGAACTGCCTTCCCCCTGCTATAATGAGAAAACGCCAGCACCAATGAGCTTTGATTTTTGAAGTCGCCCATAGACTCCGGAAATCAAAGCGCCGCGAGTGCATTGGCGCTGGCGTTTTCTCATTATAGCAGGTGGAAGGCAGGGTGAAGTCAGTCCGGGGAGACTGTCACCCCGCAGAAGAGACAATTAGTCACCAGACGAATAAATCTCCCCGAATCTGCCATATGCTTAAACAGAAGAGCCTTCATATCTCCGTTTAGGAAATTAGACGCACACAAAACACACGTGTAATTTATACCATGGGTTAAATAGTTGTTTGTAGTTGTACATACTGTAGTTTTACCCATTTTAGAGCATAATTAACAATAATATACAACGAGACCAACCATGCAATTTAAAAGATACTCTTAGCTCAAATATGGTTATTTGTAACTTAATCAACTTATGATAAACATAGTGTTATGATGCAGAGCAGGGTTCCCCAATCTTTTTTACTTATGAACCACATACAAACATAAAAGGTTGGGGATAGGTTAGCCACCAGTCCGGCTTTGACCAGGAGAGCCCGATATTTTGAATAACTGCCTGGGCCAAAACTTCCTGCCCAGTTTTCCAAATAAGCAATCCCCATGACTGACACGGTGATTGACCAATCGCCGCATCATAGATCCGCCCATTGACGTCCCAGCACCTCCCCCACTACATCACAGCACCGCCCCGTCGATGCCATGGCCCCACCCCCTGCCCTGTCTCCACCGGGGGAAAAGGTGGCAACCCTTGTTCGGGAGCAACACAAGCATGTTAAAAGTTATTGGAGGTAGCCAAATTTGGACTCAGACAAAGTGCAAGAGCATTAAGGAGCGCTCTTTAGTTCTTATGTAAAAAGCACTTGCGTCCAGGATCTGCATGTGCTTCCTTCCTTTTGCAATCCAGCACTAGGTTCAATGCCCGAATATAGCTTCTACTGATTCCTGATCCCGACCTTCTTGCTTTGACTCCTGCCTTCGCTATTTGCTGCCTGCCCTGATGTTTTGCCTGGATACAACTACAAACTCTCTAAGAATACGGCAAATTGGACTTTCTGTATAAAGCTTCCTTCTTGGTCCCAACTTCAACCTTGCAAGAGCCGCTATGTATTGACAGTACAGCACCAGTGGTTGCAAAGCAGTCCTATCCTTAGAACAGGGGTCGCGAACTGTTTTTACCCGTCAGCCACATTCAAATGTAAAAATAGTTTTTGGGGAGCAACACAAGCAAGACAAAAGTCCCTGTGTTGCCAAATAAGGGCTGTGATTTGGTAGCCCCTATGTGGACTGGCAGTCTACAGGAGACTCTGTTTGGTAGTACACCTGTTTTTATACAACCAAAACTTGCCTGGAATTAAAAAATAAGCATCTGCTTTGAGACCCCTGGGAGTAACATACAAGGGGTTGGTGAGCAACATGTTATTAGCGAGCCTCTGGTTGGGGATCACTACCTTAGAGCCTGGCATAAGGCACTATGTGCATCCCTCCATCCACTCCTCATGGACATAATGCTGTATGTAGTATATGATCCTCCAATGTGCAAGTGAATATACAGCATTTTCAACTTCAATTGACCCTTTAATATTTGCACTGGACAAATTCTCAAGAAATAAAAACCAAGAACATATAGCATCCTTTAATTGTGAGAATGCTGTTGTTTATTTTCTGAAGTTTTGAGATTGGCTAGGTACTATGGCTTGGTCTGCATTCATAACTATAAAATGCGCAGAATGTGCATTGGTTATTGGTTATTTCCCTGGGAATTTAGTAGTAAAAAAACTCATACAACCATCTTTGTTCAGTTACTAGATTATGTTCTGTTGCTTATGGTAAGGGAAAACCCAAGACTTATTCCTTAGATGCCTTAAATCAAATCCGAACTCTTTTCCTATATTATATGGTGTGTGAAATGCACATTCAATGGTCTATGTATGCAGTACTCTATATACATTCTTGATGTCGAGCTCAGCCAATGAGCCGGCTGATAACACTATGATGAAGAAAGTCATGGTAACACTTGTAGTAGGCCTATTATTCTTTACCGTTCTCACATAGTGTCGTTCCCCTGTTGATAATCTTTACTCATGTGGGTTTTTTTTCTCTTCGACAAATGGTCTCCCCATTATTGCACATCACATTGCAAGTAAACCAGATCCCTTCACCCACTGTGCAGATAGCTAATTAATTTCCTCACATTAAGGGGCAGATGCATCAAGGGTCGAATATCGAGGGTTAATTAACCCTCGATATTCGACTGGGGAATGAAAATCCTTCGACTTCGAATATCGAAGTCTAAGGATTTTGCGCAAATACTTCGATCGAACGATCGAAGAAATAATCGATTAAATCCTTCGAATCGAACGATTCGAAGGATTTTAATCCAATGATCGAAGGATTATCCTTCGACCAAAAAAAGTTAGGCAAGCCTGTGGGGACCTTCCCCATAGGCTAACATTGAGTTCGGTAGCTTTTAGGTGGCGAACTAGGGGGTCGAAGTTTTTTCTTAAAGAGACAGTACTTCGACTATCAAATGGTCGAATAGTCGAACGATTTTTAGTCGAAGGTCGAAGTAGCCTATTCGATGGTCGAAGTAGCCAAAAAAACCACTTCGAAATTCGAAGGTTTTTTTCTTCTATTCCTTCACTCGAACTTAATGAATGGGCCCCTAAATGTAACCTTTCCCAGCTGCTTTATGAGGTCACTGAGAAGCCATTGTCTAAAGATGAATCCAATGCGGCTGGTGCAATACAGAGTGGAAACACTTCTGAGTGCTGGTGAATTTGTTGAGTTATAGAACATGGGTGGACAACCTTTGGTTCTCCAGCTGATATATGGTACAACTTCTACTCTAAAAACTAAAAACAAAGACCCCTTCCCTGTTTCAGATCTAAATTTATATTGAAGTATATATGATATCTCCTGCAGAGCCCCCAAACCAACCCATTCCAAAACACACCACTGTCCATACCTAGAAATAATATGCAGCAGAAAAGAGCAGTAGGTTGGTGGGTACTTGACATCTTTTGTCCAACTCAGGACTATTTGCATTCTGGCTCTGGCCTTTATTGCTTTTATCTCATATTTGAATAATATTGATAAATGCAATTGATGCTGCCCAGGAGCTATGCTGACATTGTACACTCTATACTCATAATGACCGATTGGCCCCATAAAAATTGACACCAAATTATTGCTGTGTTAATTGCATTTCTGAGTCTGTTATAACCTTGAAGCTTGATGCACATCAGGCCTGGGGCAGTCACTCCTGCTCACCCCTTTGCCACATGAGAAACCACCCCACATCCAATTGATTCGTTTTTTTACAACATCAATTCTGTTACCTCAAATGTAAATGTATCAAAAGTACAGGCATGTGATTCATTATCCAGAAAGCTCAGAATTTCGGAAAGTCTGTCTCCCATAGATTCGATTTTAATCAAACAAATGACAATTTTAAAAATGATTTCCTTTTTTTCTGTAAAGGTATGGGACCTGTTATCCAGAATGCTCGGGACCTGGGGGTTTCCGGATAACGGATCTTTCCGTAATTTGAGTCTTCATGCCTTACGTCTACTAGAAATTCATTTAAACATTAAATAACCCCAATAGGCTGGTTTTGCTTCCAATAAGGATTAATTATATCTTAGTTGGGATCAAGTACAAGCTACTGTTTTATTATTACAGAGAAAAATTTGGATTATTTGGATAGAATGGAGTCTATGGGAGACAGCCATTCCGTAATTCGGAGCTTTCTGGATATTGGGTTTCCGGATAAGGGATCCTATACCCGTAGTAATAAAAAATAAATAAAACAGAACCTTGTGCTTGATCCCAACGAAGATTTAATTAATCCTTATTGGAAGCAAAACCAGCCTATCGGGTTTATTTATTATTTTTAAATGTATTCTTCACAGGAATAGAGTTCAAGTGTCATGTTGTTAGTAGAGGCCTAGGTTTTAGGATTCTCACAGCAAGTCGTTAAAGTCTGGCTCCTGGTTCCAGCCACTGCTGAACTTCTGTACGCCATTAAAGTGTATTATATGAAGCTCCACCAATGATTCCCTACAACAAGAAGACGACCATGCACAGTACAGTGCTGTTTTACCTGGGACCCAGGACATGCAGCTACAGCTAAACTTAACAACATTCTATTCCCTATTTCCACGTCAGCTTCCAGAGTCCACTTTAGTTTTTCTGCATTCTTTTCATTCACTGCTTAAAGTGGTTATTCACCTTTGAGATAACATTAAGGGGCAGATGTATTGAGGGTCGAATTTCGAGGGGTTAAATCCCTCGAAATTCGACTGGGGAATAGAATCGAATAGGCAATTCAGGTCGAATTTACGCGCTGGCGAATAGTGGAATAGGCGAATATTCGCCAGGCGAATAGGCGCACGATCGAATATTCGCTCAAAGGGTTTTCATTCGATCGAATGCCTTTTTATTCGATCAAAAACTTAGAAAACAAGCCTATGGGACTTTCCCATAGGCTTTTAAAGCAACTCGGTAGGTTTTAGGTGGCGAAGTAGGCAGTCAAAGTATTTTTAAAAGAGACAGTACTTCGACTATTGAATGGGCGAATAGTCACAGTGTTTTTACGCTCAATCTATTCGAATCATTCTACTCAGGCGTATTTACGCCAATTCGATAGTCGAGGAGCACAAAAAACTACTCGAAATTCTAGCTTTTTTCCCTCTATTCATTCACCCGAGCTTGGTGAATGGGCCCCTTAGTATGTAGACTGTAGAGAGTTAAATTTTGAGACAATTTGTTCTCATTTTTTATTATTTGTGGGTTTTGAGTTATTTACATTTGTAGCTTTACAGAGCATTTGTTTTTTTATATGGGGCCAGTGACCCCATTTTAAACTTGGAAAGAATCAGAAGAAAAAGGAAAATAATTTTAGTTTATATTGATTATACACAGGACTTGCTATTGTGCCATCACATTCTGCTGTTATTCTACGAATCAGTGCTTGCTGCTCCTCCAGCTGCTGGTTCCTCCTGAGATATATATATATATATATATATATATATATACAGGGATAAGATCTGTTATCCAGAAAGTTCCAAATTACGGGATGGTAGTCTCCAATTGACTCCATTATAATCAAATAAAATTTTTAAAAGTGATTCCCTTTTTCTCTGTAACAGTAAAACAGTACCTTGTACTTGATCCCAACTAAGATATAATTAATCCTTATTGAAGGTAAAACAAGCCTATTGGGTTTATTTCATATTTAAACGATTTTTTAGTAGATTTAAGGTAGGAAGATCCAAATTACGGAAAGATTCCTTATCCGGTAAAACTCCAGGTCCCGAGCATTCTGAATAATGGGTCCTCTCTACTAAGAGGGAATGAGACTAGATAACTTAGCACTTACACACTGAGTTACATACTATGGGGCACATTTACTAAGCTCGAGTGAAGGATTCGAAGTAAAAAAACTTTGAATTACGAAGTTTTTTTTTGGGTACTTCGACCATTAAATAGGCTACTTCGACCTTCAACTTCGACTTCAAATCGAACGATTTGAAATAAAAATCGTTCGACTATTCGACCATTGGATAGTCGAAGTACTGTCTCTTTAAAAAAACTTAGACTACCTACTTCGCCACGTAAAACCTACAGAGCACCAATGTTAGCCTATGGGGACCTTCCCCATAAGCTTTCTAAGCTTTTTTTGATCGAAGGAAAATCGTTCGATCGATGGATTAAAATCCTTCGAATCGTTCGATTCGAAGGATTTAATCGTTCGATCGATCGATTTTTCCTTTGATCGAAGTATTTGCGGTAAATCCTTCGACTTTGATGTTTGAAGTTGAAGGATTTTACTTTGATGGTCGAATATCGAGGGTTAATTAACCCTCGATATTCAACACATAGTAAATGGGCCTCTACGTGTCTTTGTCTCCTGCAAAACTACCATAAAGCATGATATACTTCTAAAAGGGTCATGCAGGGAAATACAATATTTATTAATGATGGTATAGCAGCTGGTACACAAGAAATTCTTTTTAATGAGGAGCTTCCCTTTGTTTCATTGCCCTACTGCACTGTATAGTAAGACTTAATTAATGAATGGAGGTACATGGTCAATAAATGCTGCACCCTAATTGGTTTAAGGTCATTCATACCAAGGATGCAGCACATTTTTGAATTTGGCTGGATACTGAATCCTAAATAAATCTAAACTCTAACTGCATATTCAGTTACCTTAGTGCTCTAAAGTCACATGGCATTGAAAAAACAGAATTTGGATTTGGTTTGGCCAGTCACTCAAGAATAAAATGACCCTGAGGAACAAAATCCTGCATTTAGTGCATCCCTAATTCATACTCATATGTCCAGCTTTAAGAATATAATTACCATGCCACCCAACCCTTGGGTCGAATCTAAGGGGCCCATTCACCAAGCTCGAGTGAAGGATTCGAAGTAAAAAAACTTTGAATTTCGAAGTGTTTTTCGGGCTACTTCGACCATCGAATGGGCTACTTCGACCTTCGACTTCGACTACGACTTCGAATCGAAGGATTCAAACTAAAAATCGTTCGACTATTCGACCATTCAATAGTCGAAGTACTGTCTCTTTAAAAAAAACTTCGACCCCCTAGTTCTCCACCTAAAAGCTACCGAACCCAATGTTAGCCTATGGGGAAGGTCCCCATAGGCTTTACAAGGTTTTTTTGGTCGAAGGATAATCCTTCGATCGTTGGATTAAAATCCTTCGAATCCTTCGATTCGATGGATTTAATCGTTATTTAATCGTTATTCCTTTGATCTAACTATTTGCGCAAAAATCCTTCGACTTCGATATTCAAAGTCGAAGGATTTTAATTCCCAGTCGAATATCGAGGGTTAATTAACCCTCGATATTCGACCCTTGATGAATTTGCCCCGAAATGTTATTATTATTATCCTTTTCTTATACAGGGCCAACTTTTTATCTTCTAACCAAAATTTTATCGTAAAAGCTATTCCTCCTGTATCTCCACAGCTGTTTTTCTTTTTAATTGAGGCTGGTTTTGTAGTTAAACATTAACCGAACATAGTTCAGAATACCAGACAGTGATTAATTGTGTATTGATTAGGCAGAATAGCTAGAGCCATGGCTATCAGATTATTTCAATTCAAGTCCCCCTTTGTAGGTCCAGCCTTTGGTCAGGGCCCCTTTAGCTGATATGATATGAAAATATTAGTGTATCCGTTATTTCGCCGCAGTCTAGCCCATGTCAGATTTTAAAATTAAATATTAAAAAATCAGTTTGCTCTTTTGAGAAACAGATTTCAGTGCAGAATTCTGCTGGAGCAGCGCTATTAACTGATGCGTTTTGAAGAAAAAAAATTCCCATGACAGTATCCCTTTAATTATACTCTTTAAAAGAATTTTATGGAAATGACATGTGATCTGGAAACCTCCATTCACTTCTAGTGAAAAGGAAAGCAAATGTATACTCCAGGGTTCTAAAAAATAACATCGGTCCTGTGTGATTAAGTTATGAAAATGTTTCTATGTATGCGTGTTTGAGCATAGATCTTTCCAATGTATCGGATAGAGCTTCGTAGCAACAATCTCAGTTCGATTTTCCTGTCGACATACATTTTTCTATATAACTACAATGTACCCTCCCTTCAACATCGAACAATCCAGTAAAATTGTGAGACTAAAATACTGAATGATTTACACAGAGAGAGTGTGAGATAATGCATTAAGGAAAGAGGTAAAATATTTAAAATGTCATTAGCTCTTGAAGTGAAACGCACTCCACTAATGTGGATAATGGAAACCTTGTTGTTATGAAGAACGTCAACAAGAGATGTTCCCATGAATTACAGATCCAAAATGCAAAATAGTGGTCTGTAGCCAGTCATTGGTGTCCATCCTTTATACCAGTGATCCCCAACCAGTGGCCTCTAAGCAACATGTTCTTTCCTGATCCAGTGAAGAACATGTTGCTCCCAAGACGCAGGTTGCTCTCAGGGGCCCCAAATCAGGTTCCCATTTTTGGATTCCAGGCATGGAGGCAAGTTTTGGTTGCACAAAAACCAAGTGCACTGCCAAACAGAGCCTACTGTAGGGTACCAAATAGCCAATCACAGCTGTAATTTGGCAGCACATGTGAGCTTTTTGTCATGCTTGTGTGTACCCCAACATTTTTTTACATCGGAATGCGGCTCACTAATAAAAAATGTTGGGGATCCAAGGGAATGAAGAAGTGACTTGTGGTTAGGGCGGTGTTCTGACTACCTACATGCCTGTACATTTATAATACCTTCTTTTTTCATCCCTGGGCCTCCCCAATTCCAGTTTAAATATACCTTCTCTGGCCCTTTAAACTGCACAATCCTACCCTGTCAAGTATTGGCCTGCACCTTGATGTTATCAGCCCACCCCTTGCATTATCAAACTGCCCTATTTGTGTCATTGACCCGCATGGGGCCTCCCTACCATCCTACCCTCTGTAGACACCTATGCAGAAAGGGCACTTTTCACCTTTTTTTCAGGGGTTTTTGACCGCCACTGCTTTTCCGCCCCGATAGCAGTGACGGTCAATGGTCCTTGTGCCATAATCCTTATGAATGAATCAATAACTTTAAACCTTGGTAGAACACCATTTTCTCCTTATTGCTTGGACCAGAGTCATTGCTCTATTCAGATAACAATGAAACGCCATTGCACATTTTCCTTTCCATTAGAAAATAAAAGGTACTTGACTAGCATCTGGCTTTCCTCTGCTGAACCCAAGCTGAATACCTGCACAAAGAAGACCTGAAAATGAGACATGAGAGATCCAGCCACTTTCAATTGTCAGTTTCCTAGAGGAAATCCTTGGCCCACTTGAGGAGCTGAGTTAGAAGAAACCAGAGCCAACCTTCCTGTTGTTTTTAGCCTTCTCATTGCATAACTGGCCACTATTCATTTTAATGCTCAGACACATTTATATTATTGCCCAATAAAGGGAAGCTATTTTATTAGCTGTACTGTTCTGCATCATTTCATCCAAATCTAACCTCCTCCTGGACACACCAAAGTTCCCACCATCCTCAGGAAAACTTTTTACTGTGGGAAAGTATGTATCTCCCGGAATGCTCTATGAGACCAGTGCTGTAACTACATGTTACTGGGCCCCACAGAAAATTAAATTTAGGGCCCCAAATCACTGGTACTTTGACCTATTCTATCATGATATATTGAAATTGCTCTTCAAATAAACTGCTGGAAATAATAATGCATATTTCTTACTGTGATATCTATCTTCTAGTTCTAAAATTGCTCATTAATTATAGCTTTATTGGGCCCCCTCCATTCCTGCCCCCCCTGCAGCCTTTGGGTCTGCTTCCTCTGTAATTAAGCCGCTGTAAGAGACACAGCAGATAAGGCAAATATCCGGGACTGGCCTTATTTAGGCTGGGGAACCAGTGCCAGTGCTGGAGTCAAGAACTCACTCACAGCTTGTGCAGGTTTATTTGCCCAATCCCAGACAACTGAAATTTCATCAATCTGCCCCAAAGTGTCATTTGGCATTCTAAAATGTCACTTGTTTCTGTATTCTATGTAACGTTATTTTATATAGTTTTGGATAACTATTTTCTGCATCTGGAAAACAACATGTTTTCTGCTTGTTAAGGTCTGGCTCACCCTAGCAACTAGGTAGTGATTTAAATTCTAGGAGGGAGGGGAATTCTGCAAGCTTTTGTACAATATCCCTATCTGCCTCAACCAATGCTATTAAGAAATACTGTGAATAAAGTAAGAAAAAAAATGCCAGAGAGGCCCCTGATAGCATTAAAATGATTGTTATTTTCCGAGTTGTCTCATCCTACGAAGCCAGGAGAAATCTAATCAAAGTACATTGTTTGCCCTCTACAAAGTAGTAGAGGGCAAACAATGTCTTTCATTTGTCCTCTCCAAAGCAGAGCATGATGTGCATCTTTGGAATGTGATTGATAAAGGGTTATTTAAAGCTTCAGTCCTTTTATAGGATACCCTTAATGGCTAGGCCTGTTTTATCCGGTAATGCTGCTGAATGGCAGAGAGAGAACGGCACAATCAGACCCACAATTATACAAACAAAAGATCTGCATGGTGCCCATCCTGGGAGCGTACCAGTCGCGGGTACCAACTTTCTTTCATGCTCTTTCCTGATCCGCTTCTACCTCTGGCACAGTTGCGGTGTCTAACTCTGCTTGTTAAGGTCTGGCTAAAAGGTAAATAGCTCCCCGTAGTCAGGAATCATGAGACTTGGGACTTACAGTGCCTTCCACTTCCACTTTTTAAAGGGCACATGTGCATTGCTATGGTTTGTGCCCCTTTATCTCATTAATCAGCAAGATAATACAATAGCCTCTACCAAACTAAAAAAACTCTCTGTGGGTAGTTCAGCTCTTAAATAGAATGGAATCATTACAGCTGTCTGATTTTGTTGGGTCATGCCAACATTGTGGAAATTCTAGGGCTCATTTCCAATCACAGAATGAACATGAATGTTGTCTCAATGTTAAATAGGGAATAGGGAAAAAAGATAAATATATAGGAAGGCTGGTATTTTTTTCCAGAAAAGTGGCAACCCTAGACACAATTGATGCCTGTATTATGCTATTCATTAAGGGGAAGATTTATCAAGGGTCAAAGTGAATTCGAGGGAATTTTCAAAGTAAAAAAATTCTAAATTCTAAGTAATTTTCTGGATACTTCAACCATCGAATAGGATACTACGACTTCGAATTCGATTCGAAGTAAAACAGTTTGAATATTCGAATATTCGATAATCAAAGTACTGTCTCTTTAAAAAAACTTCGACTTCAATACTTCGCCAAATTAAACCTGTGCTATGTTAGTCTATGGGGACCTTCTACAGCGTTTTTCTACGTTTTTTGAAGTCGAAGTAAAATCGTTCCAAAAACTTACAAAAAAACGTTCAAAACATTTGTTTCAAAGAATTTTACGATTTTACTTCGACCGCAGAATACCCAAATTCGATGAAAGAAGTTCGAATCCCATATTCAGATTCAAAGTATTTAAATTTGATGGTCGAATTTCGAAGTATTTTTAACTTCGGAATTCGACCCTTGATAAATCTGCCCCTAAATGTACTTGCCACTAAACATTTTAATTGTATTTAAAGTTGCTCTTAATTCTTTATATCCATTCAATTCACCCAATATGGACATAATACCAGAGTTCCCACTGCGGGATCCATCAATAGGTGCTGAAGATTGGAGCCTGCAGAATCACTTGCAGATTTCTTATTCATGGCAAGCCCCATAAATGGTACAGTCCCCAATCTGTGCAATTAATTCACAACCCATTTACATGTGTTTGAATGCACTGGATGCTGGGAGTAAATTTATGCTGCATAAATCCTGCATTATGGGTAAAATCATGGCTAACTACATCAGAATATTAAATTGTGTGCAGTCAAATAATATGGGGCTGATTCATTTTGAGTTCATTTTTTCACAATTTTAGCCTTTTAGCGCTAGGAGTGGTTGTAAAAAACAAAATTTTCACTATTTTCAGGTTATTCTTTTTGAGATTCATTCCACGTCATTTGTGGAACAATGTGGAATGAATATACTGTACGTTGTATAATAACTGGCTAGTCAAAAGCGAATTTAGTCGCAGTTGAAAAAACCTCTAGAACTACACAAATTTAGCATTTTGATAAATAGGCCTCCCTACACCTGCTTTGTGGGGCTTATTGGTTGAGGCTTGGTTGCTGAACAATTTCAGATGAATTTGAGGTACAGTAATGCAGAGGGACCTTGTAATCCTGAGAATTTTATTCTGGAACCAAGCCCATATCCAGCTGACAGAGTATGGTAGCATCTGTCATTCCTGGAATGCTGAACAAATATATGTGATAATTACAAACTCCATCTTGTCACTGACAGCGATATTTAACCCCTTAACATCAAAGAAGCCTGCAGGAAACATCCAACAGCTTGATCCTTGAACAATAGAAAGCCCCCCAAAAGCATTCCTAGTTCTTTCCTTTTCATGCTGTCACTTCCAGTCTTTTTATGGAAACCTTGGCATTGTTAAGGAAAGTAAGGCTCGCTCTCCATTGTTGCACCCTCCGTTATTACAAATGCACACTGGGTCTTTCATTTGTAGCTGGCTCTGAACACAGGACAAAATTGGTTCTCCTTTTCTGTGAAAATGTGATGGAAGAATAATTATTTTACAGATGAAAGTATAATGAGCCTTTAAAAATGTATTCATTTGTATCGTCCTCATTTGGGTCACCCTGAAGGGGTGCATTGTCACAGAAGCACCTAATAACCTAAAATAACATAACGGAGGATGAAAAAACATACACTTCCAGCAAATTAAGCCTTAAAAGAATTCCCCCTTTGCTTTCAATCCTGAAGAAGGTCCGCCTATTTTCTTAGTATCCTAATATGCCAAAGTGGTAAAGAAAACTGGAAGGAATCATTTAGGCTCCAGACACCATATGAAGAAAGTGTAATGGAAATCGGTACTTACTTCCAAGATGGTCGTCCAAGATGGCGACTCCCTGCCTCTCCATGCGGATCCTGCTGGTCGCAGTGCTATGACGTCAGTGTCGGAATGGATGCCGGCGTCAGAACGTGCGTCGGCGTCAGGACGCCAGCGTCAGCGTCATGACGCCATTGCGCCCAAACTTTTGGCCTATAAAAGGCAATCTGGACGCTGCAAACATTGCCCAAGTATAGGTTTAACTTTGTGTATTCCTGGGTGTGTTATTCATTGATTCCTGTGTACCAACCTTGTCTGTTACTTCATATTTGACCCTTCGCTGCCTGGATTGAACTATTGCCTGGACTTTTGACTACTCTCTTGCTTAACCCTTCTGATACCGCAAACTCTGGTCTAACTACCTGCCTCCTCCCTGGTCCGCACTCCAACTGTGCCTTCTGGCCCTTACAGAAAGACAGTGCCCTAGGCGACCCAGCCGGCCACGCAGGTGACTCTTCTGCCTACTCCTAGTTCCAGCCCTGATGAAAGATGATTACAAGTAAGAAGAAAAGCTTGGCTGCGCAGACCTAATCTAGTTTCCATTATCAGAAATAGGCTTTATTATTGTCCTTTAAAGCAATTCAGCAAAAAAGAAAGAAAAGTATTGTAGAATGACTGGTAAAACACAGTTATCTGTGTGTATTAGCATAGAAAGTAGGAAAGGTGAACCCTAGACCCTAGTGGTTCCTGCATCTGTATCAGCAACTTGTGTCTGATTTGTTAACATGCACAGTTGCATTTGTTTTCATGCACTGGGCTCAAATGCAGTAGACCCAACTCCCAACCTATTATTCATTTACCCTGTATTTAAAAAACATGTGTATGTAGGGGTCCATAGGGGTTAATCTGTCCCTATGGCTTTAAGGCCCTACCCTTTTCTAAGTTACTAGGCAAAATCCTGTGTTATTGGCCAAGAGGTATAATGACTACTTCCTGCCACACTGCACTATAGTGTGTGTAAAGAGTGGACTCTTCCTCTTTGGCTGCTGGATGCTGATCCAGCTGGGTGTGCCCAGGGGAGCCTGGGTACAGCAAGGCCCAGAGAAGCCATGTGTCTAGAGGGACCGGGTCCTCTAGTGTCTAAGTCCCAGTACTAGTACGCTCTAGGAGTGTAATTTAGTCAGGGTTGAGCCAAATAAGAGCAGTTCTGAGCTCCAACATAGGAGTGATAAATTGCCTGTAGTATAGGGATCCCAGCGGAGAGGGAATCAGGAGAGATGATTGCCCCGAGGTTGATCCAGAGACCACTACCGGAATATGTCGCAGAGGTGAATTGGGATACCTGCCAAGTCTGTCCTAAGGGAGTGTCAGCATGTGTAAAGCTGCATGTGATGGGCCTGTGCACATGTGATGTGCCATCCGACGGGCATCCCCGATCGATATCTGAAAGTCGTCCAGATGCCGTTCAGGCAGGTTAAAAAATCCCATCGGATCACGGCTGCATCTTTTCGTTGATGCGGTCCCGCAGTCTGACCACCCGTTTAGCCTACATCCATGGGGCCCACGATCGGATCAGCCTGATATTGCCCACTTCAATGTGGGCAATATCGGGGAGAGATCCGCTCGTTTGGCGACATCACCAAACGAGTGGATCTCCCTGTGCTTAAGACATCCCTGTTTGGTCTGGAGGTGGCAGTAGCAATAGAATTCCTTTGCATCAATATGCCCAGCACTTGATTTGGAACAAGAAGGGAGCATCTAAGAGCTCAACTATACAGAACCGCAAGGAGGGAATTTTGATTCATGTACTTTTAATAAATGGAGATAACATGCACCTGACTGCAGGGAAATGTGCATGAGTGTTTGCAAATGAGCCCCATTATATATTAAGTTTGTGTTTTTTAACATTGTCCCTGCACACTCTTTATATCCAAGGCACACATAGAGACACCATTCATCACTTGGCAATACCTGAGATGATGCCATTTAGGAGATTCCTTCCAATAAGTGAAAAAAGTACAATCTCCATTAGTGAAGGGCGAATTTATTCGCCAGGCGCAAATTTGCAGCTAATTTGTGTGATTCGCCACTGGCGAATAAATTCGCAAAACGGCCGCGAAAATTCACTGCCAAAAATGGACGCCGGCGTCGAAAACGAGATGCCGGTGCCGTTTCGCCCATCACTAATCTCCATGGGTACATTAAATTTAAACATATTTTACTAATCATTTTCTATTTAAAATGCTTCCATTGTAGCATATTAAAGTAGGTAATGATAAAATGAACTGGCCGTTTCTTTGCCATTTAGAGAAACTTATCCCCACAGTGTATGTCTGTCATTTTCTTCCATATGGAATCCTGAAACAATTGAGCCCATGCCAGTAGCATGTGTGTAATGGTATTTTCTACGTGGCAAATGTTCCTGCTCATCTGGTTTTCTTGTACTGCCGCTATTTACTGTTCCCAAACAGCTGAAAACCTACTGTCTGCCTAAAGTAATGTACCCTTATATAATGGTCTGCTATTTTTGGCCTTCTTTTATTTTCTCTGTAGAGTGAAACTATGTTTAAAAGCACAGTGACTACATCATTATGACCCTGATGACACCAGGTTACCTGAAATATCTACTGAACTTGGATAAGGCATTGCAGGTCGCTGGCTCTCAAAGGCCTTGCATTTCCAATTACTCTTCAAACAATCCTACTTTAAAACAAGGGATACTAAGCAAAATCATTGCCCATCTAGGTGCTCGTTCATATGGCACTTGTATCCAGGACATTGATGCACTCTACACCTCCGTGTCAGATTAAAAATTCAATGCAAACATCAAACCTCAGACCTATTGAGCCCAAGTCAGCATTGTACTTAATACATGCCATATACTGGTGATGCATACAGGTCTCTACTGTCTCTCAGGAATATACTGCTGTTGATAGTAGACACTTATTCATGGGGAAACATCGTAAAAAAATAATAACCAAAACTGCAAAATGGGTGCACTATTAGCCACATTCTCCCATTATGCTGGGTGGGGCTGGGCCATTGGGACACTGCCCTAATCTCAAGGACGAAGTGAGAGTCGCACTGTACAGTGGCAGCACATGGTGGGTGGAAGGCCAGTGCAATATGGAGGACTTTTAGCTGGTGACTAGTTTGGGGGGGGTCGGTGGCAACCCCATGGGCCACGGATGCCCCAGTCTGATAGTAGGGCTGGGCCCTGCCCACATAGATTCACTCTCCACCAGAAACTATTGGCACTCCTCACTGACCTCCCCTCAACTGCAGCAGCAACGGAGAAATATAAGTTGCTCACTGGGGTAGGGGGTTGCAACATCAGCACCATAATTGGGTTGAGGGGGCCCCTGAGTGGGTGTGGGAGTCTTATTCAGCATTCTACAAAAACATAAAGGATCATGTTAAAAAGTTTCAAGGAGCATGTTATCATTTCTATCAACGTCTGTTGTAAGACCCATGGCATCTCTAGAGCCACAGCCCTGATCTGTATTTGGCCTTATGGCCAGGCCTGGATTTGCGGCAAGGCTGCAAAGGCCCGGGCCTAAGGCGGCAACAATTAAGGGGCAGCATGCTGCCCAGCCATACGGGAAGTTGTTTTTATTCCAGAGCACTAGCATTTCGGAGCTAGTGCTTCGGCAGGAAGAAAGGAATAGCATGCATGCTACCCTGTGAGAGGGAGGGGGCAACGGAGGAAGCTGGCCTCCGGGCATAAGCCCTGCTTATGGCTTCTTCACAGGAAAGAACTAATAGTTTGTAAACAAAAAAGCTTTAGGCTTTCCCAAAACTTCTTGTACCAACCAAAGTGCACCTTTAATGATGCCAAAGCTCGGATACTTTCATTCGCTGAGCATGCCAATTGCAAGATTTGCCAGCCCCACTGTATAGACAAGACTTTCACAAAAGACCACAATGTCTCTAGCGGCATGAGGGTATTTATTATTTTATTTTATTTTGATCGCAAGACCCCAAGATGGTACGATGAAGATAGTTTTATTGTTAAGCAACTTGCATAGTTTTGCATTAGTCTTTAGTTTCTATGTTTTTTTAATTTATTTAAAGGGGAAGTTTGCTTTTACATTAAAATAGTATATTATAGATGGAGCTATTTCAAGAAATTGTTACAATGCCATTCTTATTATTTATCGCTAATATTTTTTTGGAGACTGTCAACTATTTGCCCTTTTAGCTTTAGTTATCACAAGCTATGCTGAAGCCTTTGTATTTACTAATGGAAAGTCACAAATGCTAAATATCTATCCTTAAAATGTTTAACAACAATACAGAGCATGTCCTGAAACATTAAATAATTACAAACCCTTCCCCTCGACCCCATCCCCACACATGGTCAAACTTATTCCACTGCTACTTGGAGCCCAGGAGGGGCCACATTGTTAAAAAAACAGGAAAACCAGTTCTTAGATCAGTGATCCCCAAACAGTGGCTCATGAGTAACATGTTGCTCACCAGCCCTTTGGATGTTGCTCCCAGTGGCCTCAAAGCAGGTGATTATTTTTTAATTACTGGCTTAGAGGCAAGTTTTGGTTGTAGAAAAACAAGATGTACTGCCAAACAGTCTCCTGTAGACTGCCAGTCCACATAGGGGCTCATCCCTGACAAAATGCTCCCTGAAATGAGGTTCTTACCTTTCCTTATGGCAAGAACACCCAAATGTAAGAAACAGATACATATGTGATTTGCAGAAAAGAGGTTTTCACAAGAATGTTGCCCACGCATGAAATGAACATGTAAATGCTACAGGTCTAGTATTTGTTTAGAGTTCAACCCCTAAAAATACAACACCTCATGATAGAGGCCCCAGACTTACTAGAGCACTTGGGGCCACAAGATCTCACCCTTAGTGCCTCTTTAGGAAGTACTTTCACCCAGGCAGGAAATAAATACAGGGCTTCTTTGCAGACAGTAAATACTGTATTCATTGGGAAACGAAAAATCTAATAGACACGGACAGTTAGTCATAATACAAAATGGAAAAATATGGTAGCTTGCTCCGGTTTTTGCATTTTTCACCCTGCTCTGTTATCAGTAAATGAGTCCTACAAGACTGGGCATTGGGCAAGAGATGTTGGCAACATAAAGGGTCGGACTGGGCCGATGGGACAACGGCAAAAAACCCGGTGGCCCCTGGCTCTTGTAGGCCCTGCCAACCCAGATCTGCATCCTGTGTTTCTTCCTGTTGTGGTTAAAAGCTCTGTTCACTTGTGCGCATGCATGCGCAGAGTTGGGCCCTGAGGCAGTCGTGGCAAAAAACTCAGTTCGCATGTGCGCAATATTGCACTTGCGCAGAGGTGCGGTGGGGGGGGTTCCTGAGGCATCAGCCCTGGTGGGCCCTCCAGCAGTGTCGGACTGGGATGCCAGGAGCCCACCAGAAAACCTTAGGCCGAGGGCCCATATTCTAAACTATTGGAACCTCACTCAACCTCTTTATTCTCCTAGTCTCTTTTCTCTACATACTATACTCTATTCTTCCATTATTAAACCTCTCTGTTCCCATGAAGAAATGAAGGAATGACCATGAAATAGGCAAAATTGTTAGAAGCAAGAGGCCCACTGACACCTGGGCCCACCGGCAATTTTCCTGGTATCCCGGTGGGCCAGTCTGACACTGCCCTCCAGTCTGACCCTGGCAACATACCAGGGGGTATAATCAAGGTACAGGTATAAGATCTGTTAACCAGACTGCTTGGCTGCTGGGGTTTTCCAGCAATCCATGATTCCATGATGTGGATTTCCATATCTTCTATACTAAAAAATTGTAATTATTTGTTTATAATGGAGTCTATGGGAGATGACCTACCCATAATTTGGAACTTTCTGGATAACAGGTTTCTGGATAATGGATCCCATAGCTGTATATCCTAACCACAAAATACATTTGGTACATGATTTAGACCGAGTTTCTCTTGCACTTGTGCCTGGGATGTCTTTCAATGTTTCTGTCTGCTCTGTTTAGACCATGAATAGTGATGGGTGAATCCGACCCGTTTGGCTTTGTCAAAAATTTGCAAATTGGTAAAAAGAAAAAGTAGTCGAAATGGATTGGAGTGTGCATTGGGCGTCATTTTCACGTTGAAACGTGTTAAAAAATTCTGCACTAATCATGAGCCAACAAAAAGCATACAATTTTTCTAATTCAACAATTGCAAAGGTATGTTGGGCACAAGTCGTGTTCACCAAACACACGGTTTAGAAGGAGCTACACTGCCCCACTATGTCACTCAATAAATATAACAATCACTGCCTCCACTAAGACTGGAACGATGCAGCAACTGTAGCACTGCTTCTTTTAACAATGTAAAAATATCATTTGTTTTATTAAAATACAAATAAAAATATAATCTCTATCGGTTACTGTTAGTTCTCAGTGTAGGCGTTTTTTTTCCGATTGCTTCCCGTTCTCAGTCTTGTGTCCAAACCTACACAAGTGAGCTTCTGGCAACTTAATTAAAGTCTCAGAATTTCTTCCGTGTGCATCGTTACATCGGGCAGATTTGTGAACAAGCTGTGGAGGGGCGGAGTGGTCAGGTCACCTTGGGCGCCCGGGCGGCTGAGCCTGGGAAGTAGGATCAGCCAACTCTACTCCAGCTAAAAAATCAGTTCCTGCAATGCTTTGCATGCTCCTTCACAGATCTGATTTTACTTCTCTTACCTTGAATCAAGAGTCAGTAGTACAGAAAATAGAAAGGAATGAATGCCTCTTTAATTCTAACTATATTTACAAATAACAATAGTACCACTGCGATTTTTCAAATAAGGTATTACTATTACATGTTCATTCAAAATGCACATTATACCCCATTCGAAAAGCTTAATGACTAGATTTACAGCAACAGGGTTGCAAGGGATTCTGAGTTTGATCTGCGTAATTTCTTATTGGAAAAATAACATGACATGTAAGAGTGCTACAGTGACGCGTCCCCTAGTAGAGGCAGCAGCAGCCTATAACCAGATGTACAAGGAGCAGAAATGCCAAACAAAATGAGTTACAAAGCAGCCTGTGGATAAAGACATTAATTGTGAACCGATGCAGCTGTTACGGCCATGCTCGTGATGTCACCAGTCTGTTCCTACTGACAAGAGCATCTGAATGAGAGAAGAATCAGTCTGCACTACTCTGGATGAAGAATACCAGGCTTCCCTAGCTGCCACTTTGTGCAATAGTCTGAGACCTGAACTAGCCTGAACACTGGTACCCGCCCTTCCTTTAGTTTCCATATTATTCAAGGTGACAGTCAGGGCCAGATTTACATAGCGGACACGCCTAGGCCCACTTTTAGTCCTCGCCCCTGTTGCCTCCCTTTTATTTGCTCAAAGTTTCATCTGGACCAGAGCAATGGGGATTGGCGCACAAGAAATGTAAAAAACTATTTTATCTCCTGTGCAACCCCAGTTTTTCTGAACCAATGTCGGTGTGGTTGGGCAGCATGCCGCCCCATAAAATCCTGCCGCCCTAGGCCCGGGCCTTGGTGGCCTCTCCACAAATCCAGACCTTGTTACAGTTAAAGCTACAGAAAATGGGGCCCGACCAAAGTAAGAAGTCTGGGGTCCCTATCAAGTGGGTATTAAAAAAAATAAATTCATTGTATCCAACCTGTTTCTTAAAGGAGAAGGAAAGGCTTGGTGCACTTGGGGGTGCCAAATGTTAGGCACCCCCAACTGATTGTAGTTACTTACCTGAAACCCGGCCCGACGCTCCTATCAGCAGAAAACTGCACCGGCCCAGGGTTATACCAGTGAGCACCACAGAGCGATCTTTTTCTGTCTTCCTCTTTCCTTCGAGCGGCTGCGCATGCACAGTAGAAAAGAAAAGGCGAACTCTAACTAAAAAGTCCGCTATCTTGTTCAACTGAGCATACGTCTGCCCCGGGAAATTTGAAGAAAGAAGAAGCCGGAAAAAGATCGCTCCCATACCTCCCAACTGTACTGTTTTAGAGGGACAGTCCCTCTTTTGACAGCTCAAACCGCAGTCTCTCATTTGTACTGGAAAGTCCAGTTTTTCTCTGCACTGAACAGCCAGAAAAAGAAACAAACTTTCTAATTTAATTGGCTTTTTGCAGAGAGCTCAGAACATCCACAGCTGCTGATAAGTTTTTTTTAAATGTTTTCCTAACAATTTTAGAACCGAGCTTAATTGTGTGCCTGTTTAGAGTAGAGACACACGCTGCGATTTGGGGAGATTAGACGCCCGGCGACAAATCTCCTCTTATTCGGGGTGACTAATCTCCCTAAACTGCATCCCCCTGCCTTCCCGCCGGCTAGAATGTTTTACGAAGTCGCCCGAAGATGCCTCACAAAGAAACTTTGGGCGACTTTTGAAAACGAAGCGATCCGAGTGCCATCCCACTGGCGATTTGCATTCTAGCCGGCGGGAAGGCGGGGGGTGAAACAAAGTGTGTGTCTCTGCCCTTATTCCCTTGAACCACTTATAATAGTTATCAGTCATTAATTATGTCTGACTTTTATCCCAAGCACAGTGTAGTTACCGGGGAATGTATCTTCACAATTTTAATCTTAATGAGTGATAACGGTAGGAAAAACTAGCTTAAAGTTTCTTAAAGTTTCTTGAAACATTTCTCACCAATTATAACTCCTGGTTCGGGTGCATACCGTCCCGAACCCCACGCTTAAAGGGAGGGAGAGAAGCAATCTCCGCTGTAACAAACTTATTTATATAATAAATGGATTCCTTACTGGATTACTGCTTTGACCCGGGTGCAGCCGCCCCGAGTCCGTCACCAAGGAATAACGGTATAACCAATAGTCAATCTGTACAGCAGCGCACTCTGGACTCCACAGGAAAAAGCCACCGAAGTCAAGTTCCACATTAAAAGGTATAATTTTTATTTAAGTCACAGGTGGCTTTTTCCTGTAGAGTCCGGAGTGCACTGCCGTACAGATTGACTACTAGATATCAGTCATTAACTAGTTGGCAATGGAACCAGCTGCCTAAAAATTTTCAGAGAGGCCTGGCGCACACCGACTATTACTTGTCCCAACGCCCATGTCTCCAGCTCCCCACCTGCTGATAGGAAAGCAACTGTGGAGGGGGTCCCAATGGTTTACAAAGGCAGCCCTGCACATTACCTTTTGGTTGCAATAACCCCTAGCATGTTGTAGTGCAATTATAAGACAATATGTACTTTTTAGTATGGGGGGGGAGGATTTCTTTCCAGGCCTCACCCTTCTACAGTTACACCAGTAGCCATACATGCCCAGATTTGGTTGGGTGGTTTCCATAATTTCAACTATATTGTCCAGGCATTTGGTGCATTTATGGGAAATCAGGGGATTAGATGGATAATCCTGAAATCCTGATAGATTGAGAATTATCAATCACACAACTGAAGATTCTGCAAGAATGTTATAGATGGCCTCACTCATTAGAATCCCATTTGTTCCATGGAGATGATGCAAGAATCCTGAATTTCATAAACAGAATCCCAGTTGTTACTTGCTTCATGCTGATAAAATGCTGCTATTTTATACACAGAGAATATTTCAGACAGGCTGATTCTGACAGTCTATAATTCAGAGGCTCGAGATACTGGAACATTAAGTGCCATGCCCAAAGCTCTAAGTAATTCACATGAGAATCAAAACCATGTTTTCCCAGAGTAAGAGACACATGTGCCATGAACACTGCTCTGCCTTTTACCCTTTATCTAATGTCCTATTTATTTCTCCTTCATCTGGCTCCAGTTTTTGTGCGCAGAATAATAACTATATTCAAGATATTCTGCTTTTTCTGTATATTGAAGGTTTTCTATGTAGACGTCAATGGTACTAAGAGCAGCAGACAACTGGGATTCTGCGCTATCATGCCACCGAGAATACTTTTTTCTCTGTAATTACTCTGTCATTTATTCTATGCTTTTGTTTGTTTAAAGGTGCTTTGCTGACCTCTAGGGGTACACTCTATAATACAATATTAGCAATTTAAAGGCACGGTTAAAGCACAAAAAAATAAACAGCGATATGTTACATAAGCAGTGCTGTTCATTTTTTACTGCATTTACATTAGCGGAAACAGGTCACTTTCCACAAAGAGCTTACCTACAAAATGTTGGGTAACTTACTGATAAGAAGCTCCTACCTATTTCCACCAATGTGTAGGGTCATCTAGGATATAAGATGAAATGTGCAGGTGCTGAATGTGTTGAAAGATTGTGAAGCAAGGTTTATCTTTACACAATAAATATGAGTCGCATATCATCAGGGCCCCAATAGATGAGTACATATGGGAGTCTAGTCAGAGGGATTGTTGAGATATTGAAAGGGGAAGGGTTAATGGAACATGCCTGGTGTGTTTGGTCAGATGGACTTTTGGGTCCCCATGATTTACAAAGGCAGCTCTGCATATTACATTTAGGTTGCAATAAACCTTAGCATGGTGTAGACAGTGCAATTATTAAGACAATATGTATCTTTTTAGAATTTTTTTAACCATTTAACACATTTTAAAGGGATAGTTCACCTTTAAGTTACTTTTAATATGTTATAAAATGGCTAATTGTAAGCAAATTTTCTATTGGTCTTCATTTTGTATTCTTTATAGTTTTTTATTTATTTGCATTCTTCTTCTTCTGACGTTTTTAATCTTTCTAATGGCAGTGACTGACCAAATCTAAAAGACAAATGCTCTGTGAGTCTATAAATGTATAGTATTGATATTTTCTATTACTCAGCTTTCTGTTCAGGCCTCTCCTATTCATATTCCTGTCTCTTATTCAAATCAATGCATGGTTGCTAGGGGAATTTGGACTCTAGCAACCAGACAGCTAAAATTGCAAACTGGAGAGCTGCTGAATAAAAAGCTAAATAGCTGAAAACCCAAAGATAAACAGCCCATTTAAGGTGGCACATGTTTTTTATTTATATAATGCCAATGTTATTAATAGGAAAGGATAATAATATAGATAGGAAGACCCTTAAAGTAGCAATCACACCCATTTAGCCGATGACAACTGAAAGGGTTCAGCCTGATTTTCCATAACCTCAACTGTTTTGATCAGAGGTAATTGGGAGATTTGTGAGTGCTAAGGCAGTACAGCACAGCCACCCCAGTCTACCCCAGACATGGCAGCTAGTGGCGCCCTCTCCTACCTCTGCCTCAGGCCATTTCCCTGTAAAAGTAATTACTATAATTAGTAATTATTTTTCCATTATACCAAGACTACAACATGCTCTTGTCAATAAGAAAATACATTTCCATTGTAAAAGATAAAGTCAGATCCATAAAGCTTTCTGTGGGAGAGTACCTTATCTCATGGAAAGCCCCTGGACACTATCGTGATCATTATGAACATTTTCTTCTTGCATTACATTAATACAAACAATTAGCACACTGCTTGGATTCGCCTGCATACAGGTATCGAATGTTTTATTCTTTACCCCATCTTGAGTCCAAAACTTAAGGTGGCCATACACGGGCAGATAAAGCTGCCGATATCAGTTGTTTAGACCAATTTGACAGCTTATCTGCCCGTGTATGGGGGCTTCCGACAGGTCTTCCCGATTGATATCTGGCCACCATATCGATCGGGAAGGTTTGATTTTTACCCGACCGACCCATCAGAGCCCCACCATACGGCCGAATGTTCGAATTACCCCCGATATAGCCATGCCGTTAGTGGCATATCGGGGAAAGATCCGCTCGTTTGGCGATGTTGCCAAACGAGCAGATCTTTGAGTCTATGGCCAGCTTTACTCATTCTTATCTTTCTCATAGCTGGGAATAAATAAAAATAACAAGCGGAACCTGGAAAAGATGTCATGATTTAGGGCTCTTACAGACGAGCGTTTTTATCTGCGCACCCCTGCGTTCCGGATTCATGTGTTCAGCCGCAGGGGTGCGCAGGAGTAGACACACTGAATTATTTTCAATGTCGCTGTACTCACACAGACGCATGTAAGTGCCGAACGCAGGTCAAATGCAACATGCTGCATCCCAACCTGTGTTCGCCGCTTACATGCGCTTGTGTGAGTACAGCGACATTGAAAAGAATTCAGTGCGTCTACTCCTGCGCACCCCTGCGGCTGAACACATGAAACCGGAACGCAGGGGAGCGCAGCTAAAAAGGCTCGTCAGTAAGAGCCCTTGATGCTCTGTTCCAGAAAGGGAGACAGGTGTCCCCTGACCAAGGCTCACCAGGAAAAATTCCTTATTGGGCAGGTCAGTCCTGTAAGGCAGTAATGGAAATGCAACTACTGCAAGATAGCTTGCAATGGAAGCATTTAGAAATCTTTATGCCATGTTTTTTCAGATGATTAATTGATAATAGATTTACATAGATTTTATATATATATATATATATATATATATATAAAATTTCATTTATATATATTATATATAGCTATAATTTCTAAGTCGTGGAGGATATTGCATTGCAGTGTACATTGGGAAAATGCAGGCATTCAAATGAAAGCTAGCTCTAACTCAGACTAATAATCACGCAGTTGTAAGATCTTCCACCAGGTGGCATTACTCAAGCTGTGGAAAAACTAGAGACGTAGAACATAGGAAGAAAATCAGTGAGTGCACATTATTATTATTATTGTCATTTTTCATGTATTTATAAAGCGCTAACATATTCTGCAGAAGTGTATAACTATTGGGTGTATACACTGAACATGCAGACTACCTACAAAAATACAACCAATAACTAATATAAGAGGTAAAGAGAGTCCTGCTCAATAGAGTTTACAATCTAAAAATATTTACCATGGGTTATTGTTTTCCTCTCACTCCTGTCATACTTACAGACCCGGATTTGTGGAAAGGCCACCAGGACCCAGGCCTAGGGCGGCAGGATTTTAGGGGGCGGCATGCTGCCCAACCACACCCACATGGTTTCAGAAACACTGAGGATGGGCAGGAGATAAAATAGTTTTTTTAATTTCCTATGCACCAATCCCATTGCTCCGGTCAAGACAATGGAAATTTGAGTGAATAAAAGGGAGAGGACACGGGCGGCGAACGTCAGAGAGCCTAGGGGTGTCTGGTATATAAATCCGGCCCTGCATACTAAACATATCCAGGTCAGGCAAGGAGATTAAGCAATTAGTTGCATGCTGCTTGCTACACTGGTTTGAGTGCAGCCTTGCTGTTTGTATCTAAAGGAAACTGCTAATTAACTATTCAGTTAGACTCAGGAATAGGAGATTCCTCGAGAAAAGCACCATCTAACTAGTTCAACTATAAAGGAGTAATAGCTCTGGGTGTTGCAAATATTATACCTGTGTAGCATCATCGGGTGGATGAAATTGGATGAATTGAAGTATCAGTGAAGTGATTGATTATTGTACTAACTGTGCAGTACCACCAAATATTATCCACAAATATTTTAATTATTTATTACAAAAAACAATGATTCCCAATGATTAAAGGATCGGTCCTGTGTGTGTCATACAGTGTGATTGACCCTTTGATACAGTTAAGGGCAATTATAGGAGTGATCAACGCTGCCCCCAACCTTCCTCTCTGGCCCCAGTAGAGTTGCCACCTGGCCGGTAAAAATGACGGTTGATTCCAATGTTATTAATAGGGAAAAAAGATAAATATATCGGAAGGCCAGTATTTTTTTCCAGAAAAGGTGGCAACCCTAGGCCCCAGACACGGCCCTGAAAGAGAAATGGGAGGGCAGGGAGGCCACAGGGGAGATGCAGTAAGAACGAGGCCCAGAGGGAACTTTTCAGCTGGAGGTGTCAGGGCCCTAGTCAGTTTCTAGGGATCAAGGAGTGGCACACCTTCAAAATAGCATTACGTATATGTCGCTAAACTCATTATAGAGCTACGGCGAGTAGCATTAGTGTTCTGGGTGATTAAGACCTAGGGGCAGATTCACACAAAGTGCGAAGTGGGCGAAGCTAGCGTCAATTCACCAGAAATCACATCTGCAGAGACATTGCCAATTCACTAACAGGCGTAGAGGACATTTCACTAGCGAACAAGACCGTCACTAGTGTTAATTCGCACCCTATCACCAGGCGACTTTGCTCTCTGGCGAACGGTCGTTACTCCGCAAGATACGAATTTTACTGAACGTTATCTCTTTCGCCAGAGTTTACTTCGCCACCTCAGACCAGGCGAACTGATAAAACAAAGCAACATCTTCCTCACTCTTATGTCAGTTACATCATACCCTGTATGACGGAAATTCATTACATTTGTAAAAAAAAAAAACGATGGCGACTTTTCTTTTTTTTAAAGCGAGATTGCCTGACTAATCTTTCATGGAGAGCCAAGACTTTAGAAAAGCTGGTTGAATTCTGCTTCTAACTGGGTCAGGTAATGCTTTCAATCGAATAATTTTATGCAGTGATCATACTGGCATGTCTGTGGTTAAGCTTTTTGTCCATTGATCTTCCTGCCTCGTATGGAATCAAGATGCTCATTACTGACATATATGAGATTCCTTTCTTACTGGCATGTCTGGGGTTAAAATGCTCATTGGCCATTTCTTACTGGCATGTCAGGGGGTAATATGCCCATTGGCCCTTTCTTACTGACATGTCTGGGATTAATATGGTCATTGTCCATTTCTTACTGACATGTCTGGGTTTAATATGCTAATTGGCCATTTCTTTCTGCTATGTCTGACATTAATGGCTATTATCCATTTCTGCAGTGATCGCACTGCAGAAATTGCATGTCTGGGTAATTATTGTTGACACCCCAAACTTTACTTTCACCTAGGGATGCACCGAATCCACTATTTTGGATTCGGCCGAACCCCAAATCCTTCGCAAAAGATTCGGGCAAATACCGAACCGAATCCGAATTTGCATATGCAAGTTAGGGATGGGAAGGGGAAGACATTTTTTACTTTCTTGTTTCGTGACAAAAAGTCACGAGATTTCCCTGCCCTCATTTGCATATGCAAATTCGGATTCGGTTCGGCCTGGCAGAAGGATTCGGGAAAATCCGAACCCTGCTAAAAAAGCTGACCGAATCCTGAATTCGATGCATCCCTACTTTCACCTTAGACCCCATATTTTGTAGAGACAGACCGGTTGTGCTTGTACATAGTGGGAATGTGGTGAGGGGTGGTGGTGGGAGTCACAGCAGCAGCAGATGTGCTTATGTGTTTTGTAGCCCCCTGAGGTGAGATTCTCTGGTGAGCCTCAGGTACCCAAATCCGACACTGAATAAGTATTTACCCAGAACCTCATCTTAACTTGCCAGGATGTCTGTGAGAATGTCTCATTGAACTCATCCTATCAAAATCTAAATGGGGGATGAATTTGAGCTCTGACAGCAAATTACTGCCTCCAGAAAACTTTTTTTGTAATGTATCCACTTCTTTTATTTTATCTCTGACTTATTGAAGAACTCTTCATTCTCACAGACAAACTTCAGCTCCACAACTTCAACAACAATCCCTTAACTCTGTGTTTTATTCTATCCACTGCCTGAGGCCTATTGTAAGGCACAATTTCACAGCATTTTTGTCACATTTTTTGTAAATTTTTCCCTTAAAGGGGTGGTTCACCTTTAAAGTGATACTGACACTAACATTTTCTTTTCAAAATATGAATCTACATCAAAAGTTTCCTATAGTTCATGTTCATCATTTTTCGCTGGTAGTCAGGGAGGGCTCGGCCAATGAGGCAGCTTGAGGTGCTCGCCTCAGGCAGCAGCGCCTGATACATTTCCAGGGGCAGCAAAAAGCCGCTCCTGTACTTTTAAGAGACGAATTTCTGGTTTTGAAACCGGAAATTCGGCTTTACTAGTGCGGGAGAGTGCAGTTGCGCTCTCCGCACTAGTGTTCCTGCCTCGGATGCCTCCCCTGCAAATGGGTAAGCCAGCAAGGGGGGCAGGATTTTGAGGAGCCGCTTCAGATGGCTTCTTCACCGGAATCGCCGCTGCTGGTAGTTTTGCTTTTGTCACTTGAAGTTCCTAAACCTGACTCCTGCTGCACAAATATGGCAGCCCCCTCATAGAGGAACAGGGTAGTAAGAAAGCATCATGTAAAAGCATCAGGGAAATACTTTAATGGCTAAATTATAAATAGCATTTGAACAAAATGTCATGATAGATAATAAAAAAAGGTTATTTTCTGATGCCAGTATCTCTTTAAGGTTAACTTTTAGTATGCTATAGAATGGCTAATTCTAAGCAATATTTCGATTGGCACTTATTTTTTCTTTTTTACAGTTTCTGAATTATTCCCTTTTTCTTCTGACTATTTCCAGCTTACAAATGGGGTTTCACTGACCCCCATCTACAAAACAAGGCTACAAATGTATTGTTATTGTTACTTTTTATTACTCATCTTTCTATTCAGGCCTCTCAAGTCTCTTATTAAAATCAATGCATGGTCGCTAGGGTAATTTGAACCCTAGCAACCAGATGGCTGAAATTGCAAACTGGAGAGCTGCCAAATAAAATGCTGAATAACTCAAAAACGACAAATAATAAAAAATGAAAGCCGATTGCAAATTGTCTCAGAATATCACTCTCTACATCATACTATAAGTTGCTTTAAAGGTGAACAAACCCTTTAAATAAAACAAACGCTTTGAAATTTTTCCACTTCAGTGCTTGGAAATTAAAATTATTACAGAAAACAAAATTCTAGCCAAGAATTGACCAGAAACACTGATAAGCTGGGAGATAGTCTCAATGTGGAAGGCAAATAGGTAGGAGTGGGTCAGTGGCTCTGTACAAGTAGGGTAGCCCTGTTATGACACCACACTTCATACAGTTTAAGTGCACTCAAGGGTGTGCTACAGTTGCTATTGGTTACTAGACCTGGTCCTGATGCACATTTTGCAAATGTCATTACATTACTCCTATTTGTAATATGCATACATCAAGACTGCTTGTTATTACTTTACTGTGCAAAAGATAGAACTATGAAAAGGCACAGGTATAGGACCTGTTATCCAGAATCCTCGGGACCTAGGGGTTTCTGGATAAGGGATCTTTCCATAATTTGGATCTCCATGACTTAAGTCTACTAAAAAATTATTTGAACATTAATTAAACCCAAAAGGATTGTTTTGTCTTCAACAAGCATTAATTATATTTTATTCAGAGTCAAGTACAAGGTACTGTTTTATTATTACAGATGAAATCATTTTGGATTTGCTTAAAATGAGTTTACGGGACATGATCTTCTCATAATTTGGAGCTTTCTGGATAATGGGTTTCTAGATAACAGATCCAATACCTGTGTAACTTAATTAAACGGATTCATGGCACAGAAGTAAAAACTAAAAATAATAAAAGGATTAAAAAATTCAAACATCAAACAACTTACCCCGCTGTCCATATTTGGTCATTTTAAGAACAATTTTCACTTTGTAAAACATTTTTTTTAAATCTGCATAGTTCTAGAATGCTGAAAAACTAGCTACAATTAGCTGTAGGTCATAATGGATTCCTGTACTTCAGAGAAAGCAAAAATTTGAGGCAAATGGAAACCCTGAAGGAAAATCGTGAAATGCTTTATTATTTATTATATACAAATTCACACTTTTATAAGAAAATCATCAGAAAAAGCAAGAAAACAGAATTTCACCCGAATTTGGCTTTCTGGAAATAGAAAAATATTCATATTTGAGGCGAAACATATTTATTTAAATAGGACCGGGAAGGATGTAGGAGCTTTAGCAATCAGCCCAATGTAATAAAAAACGACAATATTCTGACACAATATGCAATTTTCCATTCTTGGAATTATTTGCATTGCTCTGCTCAGCTCATGTGAGATTTAAAATGTAATAGGGTTGATGGACACCCTCATACCAGCAGCCTAAAAGCAGATCAGTCCTAAAGCTGGATTTTATTGTTACTAATATTTGTCCCACTTATCTTTCTATTTAGACCCTCTCCTAAACATCTCTTAGGGGTAAATTTACTAAAGAGCGAATTTTCTATTTGGAAGGCATCGCCATATTCTGGCAACTTTGTCAGACGTTAATTCGCAGTGAATACATGTATTCTTCAAAATGCGAAGTTTTGTCTCGGCAAGTAAAAACTAGCGAATTTTCACCTGTGAAAATTCTCCTGTGCAGACAAAAACAAAAGGGATCATCTATTGTCCTAGACATGAGCCCACCCTAAAACAAATGTGGCATGAGCTTCAAATGGTTAAAAAAATGTTTTAAATATATTTAAAGGACTGGGCCGGCCGGACACCGGGAAAAAAACAGGTAGGCCCAGCTTTTTGGCCCCGTCGGCCTAGAGGCTTCTGCACTCCCTTTTCTATCCACTGCAGCTCCGGAAATACTTACTTATGTGCGCGTGTGTCCGTGTGCATGTGGAGGGGGTGCAGGAGATATCCATGGGTCAGAATAGTTTGCACTGCCCCTAATGCTGCAGGCTCGCTGGGCTCTCAGTCCGACACTGTTTCTGTAAAAAGGATAATGCCAGAAAACAATACAGTCAGTTTATAAAATAAAAATTGCAATATAAGGGAAAGACACAAAACAAAACTGTGGGATGAGTTGCATTATCTATAGAGAAGCGTCACAGCAGATCCAAGCTTTACTCCCAACAAGCCCAATTTCGGTTCAAGTTAAACTGCATTTTTTATTATCGTTTCAGAAACCAGAGGAAGCCAAAAAAGCTTGAGAAAATATTCTTGCAAAAGAAAATACTCCCAACAGATAATGAGAATCCATATGTTCACAGTAGGGATTCCTAGAGGAGCATGAGCCTGTTTATTTTTGCAAACCCTACACTTACACTTTCTTTATTTTTTTGTATCATGTACATTATTCAACACAGCCATGCTTGTATTATAGCCATGACAAAGTAATTTAATGCAGCTTACATTGTATAAATGGTCCATCAAACATTTCACTCTCAGCTATTCATACAGATATATACACAATGACACAGACCAGTGCTTTTTTCGTTTTTTTCATAAAGTAGGACTTGCAGGATACAAGCTATAATACATACAGACAAATACAAGAGGTCCTCTGCACTCAAACCATTATAAATATATGTAGGACATTGAGACAGTTTGTGCATTGTTACTAAAACATGCCTTACCCTTTAAACAAAACAGGGATTGTTTGTCCCTGACATTGACATGTATAATAAAACAGTTGATAGGGGTCTGCAGTGCATGTGTACAAGTGGTCTTCTAAATTTTGCAATGTTTTTTTACTGATGGTTACATAGGGGCAGCTGGGAAATTGACAATATGTCTAGCCCCATGTCAGATTTCAAAATTGAATATAAAAAAATCTGTTTGCTCTTTTGAGAAATGGATTTCAGTGCAGAATTCTGCTGGAGCAGCACTATTAACTAATTCATTTTGAAAAAAAATGTTTTTTCCCATGACAGTATCCCTTTAAAGTAATTAAAGGGGAACTCCGGCTTCCAAACCAAAATTTGATAAAGAGGCCCACATAACACAGAAACCCCTGATTTACCCATCACAGTTATTGGTTTCTTCAAAAAGTATGAATACTGTAAATGCCATTTTCTATGCTGAAATCCAGCTGTTTAACAGTTCTTCTCTTTCTGCATCATTTCAAATCCTGGCAGGGAAGGAGGGACTAAACACTGATGTTACAGACAGCATGCAGGAACTACATAACCCACAATGCATTGCACTATGATGTTCCATTCCTTATTGAAATCATGTGTGCAGGGAAGTGTGGGGTTTGGAGGATGCAGGCTAAGGACAGCTGGCTGCTGATACAAGTAACAGTAGTCAAACAGTTCAACAAAGTAGTCAGACAAATCAGCAGGAGAGCAGGGGGCTAGGCTTAGGGAACTGTTCCAAACCATTAAAAATCATGAAAAATCTGCATATTTTTTATTCATTCACCTATTCATTCACTTGATATAAGGTAGGATTATTATAGACTATGACAGCTAAAACATAAGGGAAATAAGCAGGGCCTGTGCAGCTAGACCACAGCAGTCTATGATTGTGCATTGATTGGACATTGTAATGTAGCATGCCAGAGGCCATGGCCAAAGATAGGAAACTGAACTCCTTGTGAGCAGCAATTTATACCCATTAGTAGTGACTCAAGGTACTATGCGTGAAATATCAGTGGTTTTTGATATATATAAAGCAGAACATTTTAATGATGCCCTGAAGTGCACCTGGATTAAGTTAAGATTGATCACAATTTGGGTTTCCAGGCACAGTGCTACCTGGCAAGCACTAGGCAGTAAAATAATGTGCCAAGTACAGTATTGATTGTATTGTTTGTTTTTTACCATATGGATTTTGAACATATTCAACACACTTCAGTTACTGAATATATTACAGGTATGGAACCTGTTATCCAGAATGCTCAGGAGCTGAGGTTTTCCAGATAATGGATCTTTCCATAATTTGGATCTTCATACTTTAAGGCTACTAGAAAATCATGTAAACATTAAATAAACCCAATAGGCTGGTTTTGCTTCCAATAAGGATTAATTATATCTTATATTAGTGCAAGTCACTGTTTTATTATTATAGAGAAAAGGGAAATCATTTTTTAAAATCTGGATTATTTGGATAAAATAGAGTCTAGGGGAGCCATTCTGCATAATGGATCCCATACCTGTGCATTAAAATAATTAGTTTGGAAAACCTCGATATATGGGTAAGGAAAATTGGGCATTTTAAGGGACATATTTATTATGTTGTGTAAAAACAGTGGAATAATACACCATACATTACCAGGCTTCTGTAAGGACCCTGGTGGTCCAGTGGCTTCCTCCTGGGCATGCCTTCGGCAGGGACGTCCGCCACATGCGTCTTTCCTCTTCTAAGTCTGGTTCGCCTATGGCGTGCGCGCCGGTGCGGTTCCTGGTTTATGCGCCGGTGTGATGACGTCATTGCACATTGGCGCGAGATTCAAACTATAAAAGGGGAATTCAGTGTTTAGCTAGTTGCCCGTTGTTAGGTTCAATTAGCTTGTTCCTGGGTGTTCTTTCCTTTGTGAATCCTGCCTGGTATTCTGTGTATTGACCCTTGCCTGCCTGCTTTACTACTCTGACCTCTCCAATACTGATCCTGCCTGCTTGTGACTATTCTGACCTCTCTGCCTGTCCACTGACTATTCTACGTTCTCCTATCCTGATTCCAGCCTGTCTGATGATTCTCCACTTGTGCTGGCCCAGCCTGCCTGTTCCTGCTGGTGTTCTTGCAGTATCCTGGTGAGACGATCTGCCCCTTTGCTCGTCCAGAACCGTTAGCTTTGCTCCTCTCTCAAATAAGACCTGGCATCATTCGATTAGCCGAGGGCTCCTCCCGAGGTGAAAGGTGGCAGTTAGAGGCAGAAGTGAGAGCCGTGACCAGGGAGCTTAGCTTGGGTTCTGGATATAGGGTGCCAAACGTGACAGCTTCACTCATGTAAAAAATGGCATAACATTTTTACACGTTTTTTTCTTAGAGTGACTTCTACCAAATACTATGTAAATTAAGGAATTCTGGAGTTCACATGGGAGCCCATTTACTTAGTTCAAGTGAAGGAATAGAGGAAAAAACTTTGAATTTCGAATGGTTTTTTTGGCTACTTCGACCATCGAATGGGCTACTTCGACCTTCGACTACGACTTCGAATCAAACTAAAAACAGTTTGACTATTCTATAGTCGAAGTACTGTCTCTTTAAAAAAAAACTTTGCCCCCTAGTTCACCACCTAAAACCTACCGAAGTCAATGTTAGCCTATGGGGAAAGTCCCCATAGGCTTGGCTATCTTTTTTTGGTATACCAAAAATCGTTCGATCGATGGATTAAAATCCTTCGAATCAAACGATTCGAAGGATTTTATCGTTAGATCGAATGATTTTTCGTTCGATCGAACGAATATCGCTAAATCCTTCGACTTCGATATTTGAAGTCAAAGGATTTAACTTCGACAGTCGAATATCGAGGGTTAATTAACCCTCGATATTCGACCTTAAGTAAATTTGCCCCATGGTGTCAAATTACACACACCTTGATAAATTCACCAATTATTTTAACACAGCTTTTTACATGATTTTTTCAGTTTTACACAGCATAATAAATATGCCCCTTAGTGAATTTTTTTTGTGTTTAAAAGGAAACATAAAATCTTTTATTTATAATGACAAAGAACTTGAACAAGTGTGGGAATCCATGATTCCGCTGAATTTGTTTGCAACAGAAAAGCGGCACGATGTGATTTTACATTATAAGATGGCAAATGTTAAAGAGGAACTATCGCAAAAATTAAATATAATATAAGCTTCAGCATACTGAAAGAAGAAACTTTCTAAATACAATCAATTAAACATTCTGTACAGTTTCTAAAATAATCAAGTTTATCTTCACTATTCCTCTCTCAGCATCTGTTTCTCTTCATTCAGCAGTTTGGTGTCAGATGAATGATCCAATATATCTTTTAGTATACCTTTTGCCTAGAAGATGTAATAGAGCTCCCTGTATTAAAATCACCAGTCATCATGTCTCTCTACATGCAGAATTTGTGCAAAAGACAGATATTTTATTAGATTTTGTTTGTACTGGAAACCCAGCATCCATACACAGGCATAATAATGAGCATCTCTGAATTGGGTTATTGCAAATATCATATATCAGGCAATATCATTAAACACAGTTTAGACTTGTGGCCATAGAAAAGCCTATGCTCTCATAGAATAGTTTTTTTTTTTTTTTTTTTAAAAACTTGTTTTTTATTGTAAATGACAAAGTATAGTCACAACAAATATTTATACATGTTTCCATAAAGCGGAGAGCATAGCAATTGTGATTACGATTATATAGCAATTCAATAACATTTTAATAACATTTTAAACATTCAGCTCAATTATGGTTTATAGCAGTGGGGGGGTAGGACCTGTGAGGATTAATTCAGATAGGAGGTCAATAGTCTGTTAGTTTGATGACTTCTGGGAGGCGCGGTATCAGGTCTTGATGGTTCTTGTTGTAAAGTTGCTAGATATTGGGATGATTCCATGATCAAAGGATGATCCTTGAGAACTTCCATCTCATACCATGACGTATGTCTAAAGGTGTAGATTGTGAGGCATTTGATGTGTTGTGGGAGGTGTGCTATGTAGGTAGACCAGGTGTTGAAGAATTTTGATGTGTTGTGTTCTTTCCTGGTTATGGTTTCCAGCCAGTCCATATGGAAAATATGGTGTAGTTTTCGTTTCACCAACGTCATTGAGGGAGGGTCAGTGTGTAGCCATTGTTGCAGTATCGTTTTCCTGGCAGCTGCTGCCAATCTGCCCATGAGGTGTTTTTCAGTTTTCGTGATTTGTGGAAATGAATTAAGTGTACTGAACAGAGCCCATATTTGGAGGGGTTTCCCTATTATCTGTGCACCATATGAAATGACTTCTTTCCAAAAAGATTGCATTAAGGGACAAGACCACATGGTATGTATCAGATTTGCTTCAGGGGCGTGGCATTTTAAACACATAGCTGAGGAGAGGTTACCCATTTTAAATCTTCTGAGTGGAGTAAGATATGAGTTGTGGAGAATTTGCAATGACATTTCCTGATACCTGCTTGCCGGAAGTAATGTCATAATTTTAGTGTGCTGTTTCAAAATGTCAGATTCTGTGGTATTAGGTATCTCCTTAATCCATTTGAAAGTAGGTTTATCATCGTTATCTATGTCTAGAAGTGGTTTAATGGTTTGACAAATGTGTGAAGTTGTGAGTTGCTTACTTTTGTTCTTCCATAGTCGGTTTAATATGTTATTTTTGTCATTATTTGTTAGAAGTTTGATTGTAGTGTTCGCGAAGTGAATGATCTGCAGACTTAGGTATAAGTGGGTGTGTGTAAATGGAAATTTTTCTACCAGCTTGTCTAAAGAGAGTACTGAGTTGTTACTATCTAATATGTCGTGTATGTTCCGTAGGCCGCTAATACTCCAGTCATATAGTATGGGATTCCGCATACCCGGTGGGAAATTTTTATTATCTAACCACGATAAGTAAGGAGAGGTATATATAGCGTTTCTTGTTGTATAGTGTCAATTATTTTCCTAATGTTTAAGGAATATAGATCTTTATGGTGTGAGGGAATGTGGATTCCTAAGTATTTAATGCTTTGTTTAGTTTTTTTGAAAGGGAAGTATGGAAGCCAATCCGTGTTTACTGTATGGTATAGTTGGAGAGCTTCTGATTTGTCTAAATTGATTTTAAATCCTGCTATTTTGCCAAATCTATGAATGATCTGTGAGAGAGCGGGTATTTCCATTTTCGGCTGATTGATAAAAAGCAGGATATCGTCAGCAAAAGCTGTCACTTTAAGATTATTTTGGCCTATTTGTATCCCCTGTAGTTGTTGGCATTTCAGTATATGTCGTAACAGCGGGTCGATTGCTATATTGAAGAAAAGAGGCGATAATGGACAGCCTTGGCGTGTACCTCTACTAATTACAAATCTATCCGAATTAGCGTTATTTACCGTTATAAATGTGGTGGGCGAGTGGTATAATGTTTTATATAGATTGAAGGTCTGAATGCCGAAATGTTGAAATTTAAGCAATCTACGTAAATGCGCATGTGATATCCTATCGAAAGCCTTGTCTGCGTCTAGGTTCATTAACATTCCGTGTTTTCTTTTTCCAGGTTACTATGATAGACTGCTGTTATGATTTTCCTAAGCGCCTGAACTGAATGACGGTGTTTAATGAATCCTAGAATAGTTATTTTGCTGACCTTGCTTTAAGCAAATGGCAGTGATTGGTCCAACTAAGGGCACATGATTTCTGTATTGTGTGTATGTCCTCTCCTAAGATGTTCTCACCAGCTCCTGTGTTCCTGCATGTAACATTGGAAAAGTAACTACTGAGAATTGGATGAAAGGTTTGCTTTTACCCAAATATTTTCTTTGCAAATGAGCCACAGAGACAGTAGGAAGGAAGATATGGAGAAAAGAGAACAAGAAAGCTGGGAATTAAGATGTTTTAATCCTTTTTGAAGCTAAAATTGCATTGGGATTGTAATAAATGTGAATATGCCTTCGATTTGTTTTCAAACCAACAGTCACTGTCAGTTTCAGTATTTCCCTGGTTTTCGTTTCTTGCCTGGGATTGTTTTTCACATTAATAAGAGGAATTATACTGAAGGAAGAGGAGATAGGATGCCAGTTTAAACTTAAAGGGACCCTGTCATTGGTAAACATGTTTTTTTCAAAACACATCAGCTAATAGTGCTACTCCAGCAGAATTCTGCACTGAAATCCATTTCTCAAAAGAGCAGACATATTTTTTTATATTCAATCTTGAAATCTGACATGGGGCTAGACATTTTGTCAATTTCCCAGCTGCCCCTGGTCATGTGACCTATGCCTGCACTAGGAGAGAAATGCTTTCTGGCAGGCTGCTGTTTTTCCTTCTCAATATAACTGAATGTGTCTCAGTGGGACATGGGTTTTTACTATTGAGTGTTGTTCTTAGATCTACCAGGCAGCTGTTATCTTGTGTTAGGGAGCTGTTATCTGGTTACCTTCCCATTGTTCTTTTGTTTGGCTGCTGGGGGGGGAGGGAGGGGGTGATGTCACTCCAACTTGCAGTACAGCAGTAAAGAGTGATTGAAGTTTATCAGAGCACAAGTCACATGACTTGGGGCAGCTGGGAAATTGACAATATGTCTAGCCCCATGTCAGATTTCAAAATTGAATATAACAAAATCTGTTTGCTCTTTTGAGAAATGGATTTCAGTGCAGAATTCTGCTGGAGCAGCACTATTAACTGATTCATTTTGAAAAAATTTTTTTTTCCCATGACAGTATCCCTTTAAAGCAGCCCAAATCTCGAATAAACAACTATTTTGCCAGCCAGAGTATGCGTAAAAATTCTTATTCAGATGACCTTTCCAGAGTAGAAAAATAATGTCGTTTAAATTATAATCTTTAAATGCCAGTTGATCGCTTGCCATTTCCAACAAAAAGGTTACAGAGCTGTGTCTGCACAAATGTGTAAGTCAGAACAGGAGATATCATTTCATCCAGCCAAAATAAATTCTGTCAGTTTCTACAATACTATGGTAGTCGATTTGAAAAGACAGTGTAAAATAGGGTCTTATTATGCCTTTGGCACTGCAATGCTTTCTCTTGTTTGGCACTAGCAATATAGTTGTTGGCTTGAAGAAATGTTTTGAGCTTTCTACCCAATACTGAGAAGATTCACCCAGCGGCAGAAGCAAAACTTCTTACAGAGGAAGTACATCCTATAATTATCATGAATTGTTGTCCTATCTCATGTTTTCATGAAAATAATTCTTAATTCGTTACCCCCATGTCCCACATTTTAGATCCTCAGTGACAATTTCTTTGTGTAATGATTTTTTTTTTATTTGAGAGGACAATATTACGGCAGGTTATAAGCAGTACTTTTTCTAACTAAGGTTAGAATTGGGTCCACACAACTCAAGTACGACCAGAAAGATATGTCAAGGTCCTAACAAATAGTACAACTAAACAAAGCCAGAAGGGATTTCCTTCCTGGACTATTATGAATTCTAATCCGAAGATTGGCAATGAATTTCTAGAATAACCCTGGTGCAAAAACCCTAATCCAAATCTCCTTATCATCACTCACCTTCTTCCAAGCGTAGACATCTTTTTGACCTAATACTAACGTTATTGTACATAGTGTCTAACAATCTTTGAAGTTATTGACTCTTGACCCCACACACAAGTTGGTCTCTTAGCATCAATTCCAGATTGCTGCTGACATATTACATTTCTGTTGCCACTGTTGAAGATGAAGGGGTTGGTGAGCAATGCTATTAGAACAGCGTAATGATTTCTTCCAGTGAATGGTCACTTGATTTAGAAGGGAACACCAAAGAGAAAGCAATATTCAAAGTCTTACAGCTATTAGCACTTAGCTGCATATTATTGATTGGAGTCTGTTACCTTTTCGGTTTTCAGAAACGTAATCTTTCAGTGTTTAAATACCAACAGGATAATCTTACAGGATCAGACTCCTCAATGTGGCCCAGGAACCGAAGCAAGGCAGTCTTTAGGGTTTTAAAAAGAAGTCTGTAACACTGTGTCATGTAAAATAGGGGTTCTACTGAAACTGAAAAGGTAACATAGAATGCTCATCAGTGGCATTGGTTGCCTTATTATATGTAGTACATACAGTTTATTAAATTACTAACCTAAACATATCTCAATAAATAATAGCAGGGCACTCAGATGAACAAAAAAAGTTGTATTCTATATACATATTAACCAAACACGTTTTGCAATTACCTTCATTTTTAGTGCCCCTGACAAAGGCCCCCCAATGTTTTGGGGTCAAAGAGCATTGGGTTAATATGCAATTGCCCTTGTGCCCTTTGATAAAAAAAAACACAATGTTTTGGGAGTCTAAACATATTGGGTTAATAAGCAATTGCCTGCATTTTGTGTGCCCTTGACATAGAACCCCTATGTTTTGGGAGTCAAAACGCAAAATAAAATATAACATTTTTCTTTTGTTGATCTGAGTGTCCTGCTTTTATTTGGTTTTTGTATCATGTTGAGGATCTTACAGGTGACCCCTGCAGTGAGCACCTAACAGTATGTTTTTTTAATAATAGGGGTGCACCGGCAATTATGTATTTACTCTACATATGGCAAGGTACAGGGAGAAAATAGAGAGGTTAAAGTCTGTGCAGTATCCAAGAATGTAAAAAGAGGGTTGAAGGTTTCTGTTCCTACAATGAGAAGATTTAACAAGAGCAATGCTTAAGAAAGAAACACAGGTTTGCACTTAAGAAACCTCTCTCTGCTTGTAAGAGGTCAGTGCATGCACTTAAGTGTCATACAGATGTAGACACAAAGTCACACGGCTTACACCTATCAATTACTATGTTTTATGTATTTATGTATATATTATGTGTGTGTTTATGTATTACTATAAATACTGAATTACACAGAATTACAACAGACTCATTTCAGCTGAAATGAAAAAGGAACAACAACTTCTCAGCATTAATAATTCTGAAAAGAGAACTGCTACTGTGAAATATACGGTAAGTCCCTTGAAAAACACTGGATATGTTTCTGCATACTTCCCAACATTTGGAAAAAGTCGTTGCATTTAGCCCGGCGGAATTTTTTGACCCCGTCCATTTTGTGGCCACACACCCCTTATTACCATGTTCATTTTACAAAATTTGGCAGGTTATGAAAGTTTGAACATATTTCTGTTTTTTTCAGTTATTACAGTTTTGCTAATGACGGTGAATTGCCTTTTAAGCTGTGAGTCTAACTTTTCCCAAGGGACCTGTTATCTTATATTGTTATAATTACTTATTTGGTTGTCTCAAAATTGTTACAAAGTATCTTATCTGAACCTCGTGGCTGTTCTGGGCTCTCTGCCAGAAGCCAATTAAGTTGGAAACGTTGTTTCTTTTTCTGGCTGTTCAGTGCAGAGAAAAACGTAACTTTCCTTTACAAAGGAGGGACTGCGGGTTGAGCTGTCAAAAGAGGGACTGCCCCTCTAAAAACGGGACAGTTGGGAGGTATGGACTTCTGGCCCTTAACAGAAGACACTCACAACATATACAGGCCTTCCCAACATTTGCAAGACGTTATTTTTTAAAAGTAAAATTAGTGTGTCATGTACAGTATGCACAAGGAATATGCAGCTGGCTGGTATACTATTGTGGCTGGGGTCTCCGCATAAGCCTGCATTTCCCAGTCGTAAAAGAATTTGCAGTATTTACCTTTAAGACTGCTGAATTCTTTCAAGTTTTGCAAGAGCATCCTAAGATGCTAAAAATAGCATGCGTTATTTTGTGCGATATTTAGGCATTTGATATTGTTACACGCTATTAGTGCAATCTATAGCACCTAAAACATTCGGGATGCCACTGGCAGATTAGAAAGTCTCTTTTTACAGTATTCTAGTCATTCCTTTCCCTGGGAAACTTAATATAATTTCATGACACAGAATGTAGTGCATTCTGGTTCTGCCCAAGGCACCATGAAAATCTGTTAGCGGCTGTAGGTAAGTCTCCAGCTCCTCATAAAGGTCTTTCATTGCTGCCCTACAGCTCCTCACTACATCTTCCTCTATGTGATGTTGTTTAGTAACGCCTACTCCAGGGAGGTGTTACATTTCCCAGTAATTATCAAACTATTTTATGCTTTTATCGCTTAAAAGATGTTAGTGAATAATGCGTTAGGATTAAATCTATTCTATAAATATCGCAATGTGAGTAGAATACCGCTGTGCAGAAATGTAGAATTAACGCTTACGATATGTCTATTAATGCATGCGAAAATACTTTGATGAATCGTTCCTTAAATAATGCGTCTTAAATAACGCACAAAAATGTGCGTTCAGGAATATCGACGTTTGTCGATAGCTTATCTGAAAGCAGTTCCATTATGAAGTGCTGGCTTTTTCTGAAAGCACAGGATCAGGCACAATGACATGAGATGGCTGCCTACTTGCCGATATTACAACTAAAAAAAATAGTTCAGGAATAACATTTTATATGATAGAGTGAATTATTTGCAGTGTACAGTCTAATTTAAAATTAACACACACCATAAACAGAATCCCTTTCAAAATCATACACTAGACTTCACTTTAGGTGAAAATATTTAATTACCCAAGAGCACTTTGGAACACATCTGTTCTTATAAAGGTCTAATTGGATATAACTCCCCCTCAACTAAGATTTTGTGCTCTGCTAATTTGCTACTGCAATAGAATGCCCGCAATCCATTCATTCTTCCTTTCAAACTGGAATTTAACAAAATATAGTCATTTAGTTCATTTGGATTTTTCTAATTAGACCGCATTAATTTAATAAAGGAGGTATCATACTCACCAACTTTTTATTGGGGGTAATACGGTCGCTCTGTATACAGTATCAGTATCATCTGTGGATAATATTTCATTTTACCTCATGGTGATAAAAAGTAAGATAAGATAAATAAAATTCTCTCTGAAGAAATACTTATATATTTTATGTTCAACTTACTAATAAAGGGAGTATACACTTTTTAAAGGAATTAGATGCTATTGGAGGGAATTAGCAGGAGAGTTGGTAAGGGAATGAGGTGCAGAAATGGGATACTTGAAACTGATATATTACAGAGGTTACCTATTTATGTCTGTTTGTTTGGACTCGCCCCAAACCCATACCCACTGACCCTGAGGCTGACCCGGACCCATTTACCCAGATTCTCAACTCCATGAAGTTCCATCCGACCCGCTCACAAAGTGATTGCTGAAACGACCAGAAATTATGTTACATAAAGCAGAAGTGGCATCACAAAGATTTCCGTCTGTTACCCCAGGAATGGCCACCTGTAGCCCAACCCAATCACTTTGCGGGTATTCTATGGGTAGAGAGATCAACTGACCAGAAACACTGCCGCTCTAACTGTAGCAGTAAGAATCATGGGAGAAAAAGACATAACTTTGTCCAGTAATATGACTCATGTGACCTTACATGTATGTGTGTCCCAGGGGGCGGCCCTTGGGCTTTAAAATGTCAGTTTTATATTTAGGAAACCCAATTAAACATACTGCTAGAAAAGTATGTATATTATTATGAAAAAAGTTCATTTGGATGTAGCAGGGTTTGACATATGGGCTGTTGAAAGGAATTCTGTCATGATTTTTATGATGTATTTTTTTATTTCTAAATTACACTGCCAACACTACAAATAATTCACTCTGCAATATAAAATTGAATTCCTGAACCAACAAGTGTATTTTTTTACTTGTAATATTGATGTGTAGGCAGCCATCTCAGTTCATTTTGCCTGGTCATGTGCTTTCAGAAAGAGCCTGCACTTTAGGATGGAACTGCTTTCTGGCAGGCTGTTGTTTCTCCTATTCACTGTAACTGAATGTGTCGCAGTGAGACCTGGATTACTATTGAGTGCTGTTCTTAGATCTACCAGGCAGCTGTTATCTTGTGTTAGGGAGCTGTTATCTGGTTACCTCCCATTGTTCTGTTGTAAGGCTGCTGGGGGGGGGTGGCGATATCAATACAACTTGCAGTACAGCAGTAAAGAGTGACTGAAGTTTATCAGAGCACAGTCACATGACTGGGGGCAGCTGGGAAACTCACAATATGTCTAGCCCCATGTCAGATTTTAAAATTAAATATAAAAAAATCTGTTTGTTCTTTTGAGAAACAGATTTCAGTGAGGAATTCTGCTGGAGCAGCACTATTAACTGATGCTTTTTGAAAAAAAAACTTTTTCCCATGACAGTATCCCTTTAAGCAATATATTTTTAGAGAGACCTACATTCTGGGATTCTGTGTGGGCGGTATGTGATGACAGCAAAACATCCCTTGCAAAAGCCGCTCAGCAAAGAGAGAACCAAAAAGTAATACCGTTCATGCCCATCCAGCGATGAACAGGTTAAATAATAGTATGCCATTCCATTATATTTGCATATTTACTACTCTGTTGGGCCTAAAACTCATATTCACTATGTTGCCATGACAACCTCAGAAAATTACAGGATGGCCAAAATCTCCAGGCACAGTTAAAAATCATTTCTCCTGCTTGTCAATGATTGGTTGTTATTGAAGTAAAATCTTGCCAGAAAAATGACTTAATAGCCACCTTTAGTATGTGAGGCAGCTTTGCACCAAGATATGGAAAGGCAAAAAGGAAAAAAGGAACAGTTAAGTTTGTAACCTTTTCTGGAAGCAAATAGCTTTTATACCTTTCTTTTTTCTGTCATATTAATTACATTTCTATTAATTATCATAGTTTTGCGGTTTTAGTTTGCCTAAATATGACGTGCTTAGCACAAAAATCCCGTTATTCCATTCACTTTTTTAAAATTCAGCCTTTTTCTTTAAAAAAAAAAAAGGCAGGTTTTAGTTCGCTTATTATTTCTTTTGAATTTTCAAGATTTTTTTTGGATTAATACATTTTTTGAAAATTCGAGGGCAGAATTTCTAATGTTTTTTGCCATGATTTTTTTAGTATTGTGGCAAAAACTTGAATCTTAAATAATAATAACTTTGCTCCTGAGCCTTGTACGGCCTAGTAATAGGATTATTAATAATAAAGATCATAATTAATAACAATTCATTAATAATGATAAAGGGAACAGGCAACATGGAACTAGAGAAAAGTAACAAGACTGTTGCTAAAGAGAAGAGAATATCTGTTTTAAACAGAAAGTGAATTTCTGAATTATGGCATAGGGGAAGCCAGACAATTAGCACTTTCGAGTTATCATGTTATAAGGCTTCTTAAATAGGTACCATGCTGAGTCTGCGTTGCTAAGGGCAACAATGGCATTGTGCCAGGTATGGCAATTATTGTACTGGGCAGATGCAAACCTCAATAAGGCAGGCACCCTACATAAGTTGGCTTTCAGCAGACTTCATTATATTGCATTGCACAGAAACATAAGGGATCCAGGTATGGGATCTATTATCTGGAAACCTGTTATCCAGAAAAGCTCTGAAATACGGGGAGACCATCTCCCATAGTTTAAAAATGATTTCTTTTTTTCTCTGTAATATTAAAACAGTACCTTATACTTGATCCAAACGAAGGGGTAGATTCACTAACGGGCGAATTTTTCACCAGCGTCAGCTTCGCATAGCTTGCACAGGTGCAAATGCGCTAAGACTACGCCAATTCACTAACATACTGAGCTTTGTCCTGGGCGCCGAACGCTGGTGACTTTCCGCTAGCGTTACTTCGCCAGTGCGAGCATTTCTTATCGAAGATACGCTAGCGTTCGGTTGTGCCTAGCGAAAATTTGGGCGGGTAATTTAAAGTTGTATGGAGGTCTTTATTATAAATGTTACCATTTTTTATTACAAATGTCCAGAGAACCTTAATAAAGACAAGAGAGTTAATATAATGCCCTACACATGAGTCCACTGTAAAATGAATGTTCCATATTTCTATGAAATGTCTGGAGAAAAACGGTTACCCAAAAAAAGTTTAAGTTAGGACTTTTGCAGGCAATGCCGCTTCAAAAAAGGAAAAGTCGCATTTAATGCATTTTTGGCACACAAGATATGATGTAAGTGACAGAAGATTGAGGAAGATGTAGCTTCTTTTTAGCCCTTCGCCTGGTCTGAGGTGATAAAGTCAACTCTGGTGAAAGAGCTAACGTTCAGTAAAATTTACACTTTACTGAATTTGCGATTAACGACCTTTCACCAGTGAAAAGTCACCTGGCAGAGTGCGAACGAACGATAGAGATGGTCTCTTTCGCTAGCGAATTATCGCCTGCGAGTGGCAACACTGGCAAATTGTCACTAGCATTAGCCACTTTGTCCTTTAGTGAATCTACCCCTAAGATATAATTAATCCTTATTGGTGGCAAAAGAATCCTATTGGGTTTATTTAATGCTTAAATTATTTTTTAGTAGATATAAGGTATGGCGATTCAAATATCCCTTATACCAGGTCCCAAGCATTCTGGATGACAGGTCCCATTCCTGTAAATGGCATCATACATAAATATGAAACTAATACATTTTATGATATTTATTCCACATTGGTTGGAGAGTCCACTGGCCTGGGCACTGGACATTATGTTGTTTTAGTTACCCTTTAAGATGCCAGGGGCTATTACTTTACACAAAGTTTCCAACCCATGGCTGAAAGTTTACTAAATGGTTAGCATGCAAACACAGAGTGATGTAGGAGGTTGCAGCCGACACAGCAGCTTGTAAACTCATCTGCCTCGCCTCTTCCTTTGGTTTCTCACATTTAATCAACTCACCCTGCAGTTAAGGAAATATTTATAAAGCTGTGCATAGCAACGCTATGATACACCATGTAAAATCCAGTGCATTTAGGAAACTGTATAATGATTTTAGGACTATATTCAAATGTTTTGCCAATTTTTTTACCAATGTTTTACCAATGTTCTCTCCCCCTTTCCCTTTGCCTATTCAGTACAAAAGCTGACCATTTAGAGGGGCTTCCCCAGAATAGACCATTAAAAGCTGCCTGATTCCCATGCAAACATCACTTGCCATGTGTCAACCACTCCTTGCACTAAGTATGCTTCTTGCACAACCAGGATTGGACTGGGGGGGCCTGGGGTCCCCAGGGCTGCTGTCTAAGGGGGCCCCCTACAGCCCCCCGCCCCTGCCACAAATCGTCCCCCACCTTATGCGCATAACTTTTTTCTTTCGGCGAGGAGAGGGAGGTCGGGGGCATCGGTGACAGATTCGGGCAGGGAGCAGGTCTGAGCCCACAGAGTTTTTCCCGGTGTCCTGCTGACCCAGTCCGACCCTGAGCACAACACCTGGCCTCAGTCAAGCAGCCTCTGTACTACTCACCACCCACACAGCCAAATCATAAGACTCATTTGAGAACATGTTGTTTTGCTGAGGCTGGCTCCAGTAAATTTCTGGTTAATATCTATTAGACCACTTGGGAACAGAGGAAATTTTGAAATGGATGTCTGGTATGAACACTAAATGCGCCTTAAGGCTTCTTAATTCTGTACTCAATAAAATTATTTTTTTTTGCAGAATTAAGACCAATTTCATTGGTTTTGTTTACTGGTGTACATTTCTTGGCGCCTAACAATCAACTATGTGTTGACATGGTGCTATGTCAGAGGGGGAGAAAGAAAGAAAGAAAGAGAGAAAGAGAAGAAAGAGAGAAAGAGAAGAAAGAAAGAAAGAGAAGAAAGAGAAGAAAGAAAGAAAGAAAGAAAGAAAGAAAGAAAGAAAGAAAGAAAGAAAGAAAGAAAGAAAGAAAGAAAGAAAGAAAGAAAGAAAGAAAGAAAGAAAAGGGGGGATAGGTAGTGGAAAGGAAGAGAGAAGGGAAGACATAGTGAAAAGGAGGAAAAAATAAGGGGCTAAAAGGAGTAGGTTAGGGCTTGGTGGAGAGGGAGTGAGGAAAAGAAGGCTGTCCATATTCAGGGGGTACGCTAACATTCTAACTAATGGAGGGTGGGAATGACAATCACCTCCGAATAGTTACACACACTTAGTTAGCGTGTAGGGATAGGGTGGCTGGGAGCAAACTGGGGTAGCGTTGTTCCAGTACAACTTAAGGCTAGATAATTAGCTATACTGTCTCCTGACATGGACAATGGGTGCATTCCTGTATCTTCAATAGCTAAAGGGGATAGAAAAGGAGAAAGAAAATCTAGTAGTGGATCAGAAGCATTGCTAATAAGCAAACCAATCAAATATAATCACAAAGTATGGTACATAGAAAGGTTGAACTCTATGGGTCAAATTTACTTACCTGAGCAAATTTGGCAGTGCTGGCTTTGCGCACATCGCAACACTTCGCCAGGCGTTAATTCAATTGGACAACGCTAATTCATGAAGATCCGAATTTGCGCACAGGGTACCGAACGCTTGCGAAGTTGCGCTAGCGAAAATACGATCAGCAGTTCAAAGTTACGCTAGTGTTCGCAAATTTGCATACGGCGTGCAAGTACAATGGACTTATATGCTGCAGCAAGTACATTACACTACACAAGGCCAGGGAACCTTAATACAATTATATAGAGTTCTTCTAATGCCCTATACATGTGCCCACAGTATAGTTTAGGTGCCATATGTTATCAAATGTAAAGGGGAAGGAGGTACCCCAAAAAAATGTTTCACTCTTTTTCAGCCTATCACCCTGTGTTTTTTTGGGACTTAGAAAAAATTTCAACTTTTTTTTGAGGAACTCCTATCTACTCTATTGCACTTCGCCTGGTCTGAGGTGGCGAAGGCACGTCTGGTGCAAGAGGTAACGTTCAAGAAAATCCGCATCTTAGTGAATTAGCGTAGTTACGTCCATTCGCCCGTGCGAAAATTCGCCTGGCGTTAGAGTGCGAAGTTGCGCCAGAGTCTATCTCTTTCGCTAGCGAATTTACGCCAGCGCCTGCTAGTAAATCAGAAAAATTACGTAACCCTGTCGAATTTTCGCCAACGTTAGCCACTTCGCCCTTTAGTAAATTTGTCCCTATATGAACTCTATAGGCAGATTGTAAATATATCCCACCTAGTACCACATGAACTAAAAGCAAAAAATTATCATTGGTTATGGTCATGCGCTGCTTGAACCTGATCTGCGTTCTTAGGATACATAACAAGAGCCCTCTGTGCATAGGAGGTGATCTTAATCAATGTCTATTGATGCCCAGGTATAGGGTGCCATAAGCATAGATCAGGTAGAGCGATTTCTAGGATCGAACAGAAGCAGCCTGCCTCTGCGGGTTCTTGCAAGTGAAGGCAGGTGCCATTGTAGCACACTACCAAGGCAAACAGATGGGCCCATCTATAGGTGATTTTACCTGATTTCAGTGTATCTATAATCCCTTCCAGGAATCAGTGTTGTAGGATAGTAGAGTGGGACAAATCCTGCTATAGTTCAATCCAATCCTCTTCAATCTTTAGGGTACCCACTTCCCTTGTGTAGGATCTCCTCTTTCTGTAAAGTGGTGTAAACAATATAAGACAGCCCACGGTTTCCTGGGTCTAGCTGATGAAACGCAACTAAATCAATCCAAATTTGCACTTCTTTGTCAAGGCTGAGAAGCTGCCAGACGAGATCTTCCATGAGCTGATGAGCTTCAGGGAGGTAGACATCCTTGGTTGATATTTCTTACTTTATAGAAGTTTTGATTTCTGATAATAGCTGAGCCAAGTCAGATTTATTGGGTAGGATTGAAAATAGAGAATGTAGAGAAGGCAAATCCGTTGTGCTATGGTTTTGGGATTGAAGGTGGGCCTCATCATCCGCCATATTCGAATCTTCAGAGTCCTTCACATCTTTAGGCAATTTCTCGAAGAATTTATCCATATCCTTGTTGCGCTTCACCCCGAGTGGTTTCGAGGTTGAGCTAACAGATGTTGTTTTGTAAGTTTTCCCCATTTTTGTCGAAATAAAGGCAGTTATAGCAAGATGTATAGAAAAGTATATCGGACCTCAAGAAAATGCGTTTGCTTCAGTTCACCATCAGGACACTCACCCTTTTTTTTTTGCACTTTGCATGGTGCATTTCTGTTTGCAAATGAGCCCACTAATATAGAATGTGATCCTTTAATTAACTTTCACTGATGTAAAAATTATATTCCTATAATTACCAGTCTGAGATCATAATCCCTCTTTAAATATTGGAATTACATCAGCTTCCTTCCAAACCATTGCAGATGAAAGTGAGTCTGAGAAAATCAGAAAACGTGGCCTATCTAAGCTCTCTAACTCTCATATGTAATAAAAGGTACTAAATTGGCCAAGTGGCAGGAACACATAGCAACCAATAAGATAATGCTTTAAAACAAGTGACCAAGTTCATTCTAACTGCAGATTGGTTGCTATGATTTACTGCTCCTGGGCAAACTTAGGCTTCCTTTTACTAAGGTGCGGTAGGTAGCGGTAATGACTTGCACCAAAAAAAAAACACCAGAAAAAGGATTTACTTAAGTGCCAGCACTTCTGTCATTGTGAATATTCTGGTGAACATATATATTAACACCTATTATCGAAATTCATGCTACGTTAGTTGTCTTGCAAGATTTTTGCCAGAATTGTCCCCAAATATAGACAAAATTATCGCCAATTTGTATCGCCTCCCAGAGAGTGGTGTTATGTGAAAGAAAGCCAGAACTACGCTCTCTAACGCCTATATCTAAGAAGAAGTACTAAATTGGCCCAGTAGCCATAACACATAGCAACCAATAAGATATTTGCTTTTAAACAATGACCAGTTAATTATACTTGCAGATTGGTTGCTATAAGTTACTGGCCCTGGGCAATCTTAATGCCTTTTTTTTGGCCCTTATTTAAAGTAGGGCCAAAACTAGGAGTAGGCAGGAGAGAGACGTGCCTAGGACTCATCGGTGGGGGGGTGGGGGAATATTCACAAACCCCTTCTGCTTGCCTTCCTCTAGATTTGGGCTGTGGGTCATGTGAGCAAGTGTGCGCATGTACAGGCAGGTTGTAATAATACCTGTGCAGTGGGGTCGTCCGCCACGCCATCGGCGGGGACGCCCGCCGCACCATACTTCCCTCTAGCCGCGCCAGCGTGTATGCGCTGGCTCTTCTCTAAGGGCGCGCACGGCGCGTCTCCTTGTAGTTAAAGGCGCAGGTGCGCTGACGTATGACGTCAGCGCGCAAAGGCGCGAGATTCAAAAGTATTTAAGCCCATTTCTGTCCAAAGCACCTTGCCCGTCATAGGATTTGTTCCTGGTGCTTCTGAGCTTAAGCTATTTCTGTCTGAACCTGTTTTGTGATTCCTGTTGTGACCCCTGCCTGGCTTTTGACTATTCTGACTTCTGGATCCTGACCCTTGCCTGATTACCGACTACCTCTTTTGATTAACCCTTTTGATTGACAACCCGGTTTGACCCTTGCCTGCCTGACAATTCTTGATATCTGCCTGCCTTGACCCAGCCTGTCTGACGATTCTCTTACCTGCTCCATTTGTACCGTGACCTTCGGCCCAAAAGACTTTGCTAACAGCCGTTCCCCTTTGCCAGCCAGAACATCTCGCCTTGTTCCCCTCGTTAAGTCCAGGTGGCACCCAAGTAAGCTGAGGGCTCCTCCCGAAGCCCAACGGTGGTCACACTACTGGTGAAGCCGAGCCGAGACCAGGGTACTTGGCACCTGTTCTGGTATAGGGTGCCGGTCGTGACACAGGTACAAGCACATGCGGTGGAGTTGGGAGTGCTGGGACGGGTACTTCCACTGGGTGCCCTCTACCCAAGGCCCAGTACTGATTTAAAGTAAGGAGGTGCTTAGTCTAGTAGACTAATAGACAGATAAAGAAATCTTAAACAGCACTTGGGATGGGAAGCAAAATTCAGTTTTTACTGTACTCACTTTCTAATTAAAGTCTGTGTACGCAAAGGCAACTGAAGGAGAAATCAATTGCTTTAAGGTTTTTGTTTGTGCTATTTTTTTGTAGAATGTGAGGGTGTTGTTCAACCATGCTGAAGCCAAGAAGGAGTGAGGAAAAATATTTTATTTTACAGATATCTTGTTATTTTCCTCCCTTTGTCTGCCAAAATTGTCTCTAGTGTATTGTGGTGCAAATGTCTTGCAACGTGTTCTGATGCCTAACGAGTAAAAGGTCAAATCCGAGGAAGATAATTTTCAAAGAATAAATCTTTATATACTCTTCCTCTCAGACATTCAGATCTACCCAAAGTTTTATTTTTATGGGTTGGTTTTTTTACACCAAAAAAGACCATAATGGCACCACTGCCATATTTACCATATATGCTAGTGATGTGCGGGTCAAGACAAACTCAACCCACACCAGACCGTAACCTGCAAAACCTTATCCCGCACCCAAACTTACGTGCAAAATGTTGCTATTATAGGACCCGCACCCAACCCATACCCACGTCTTCTCACTCTCTATGCTATTTCTGTGCATGCTGTCCAAGATGAGGAATCTTTGTGAGTAATGGAGGAGTGTATTTCCTCAGTCTGATCCGCACCCAACCCTAATCTGCAATGGTTGACCAAATTTCAAGCCTAACTCTCCCAACCAGTGGTCAACCCACGGGTTTTTGTTCTATGCCAAATATTTCATTTTTAAGTCACAAAAATATATATTCTGCTACAGTATAAACACATCAAATGCTTTTTCCCTGAAAAACATGCTTGTCGATAACTGGCAGTTGTGTCAGGAAAGCTTTTGAACAGAATAACTTAAGATCTTATTTATATTAGGGATGCACGGAATCCAGGATTCGGTTCAGGATTCGGCCTTTTTCAGCAGGATTCAGATTCAGCCAAATCCTTCTGCCCGGCCGAACTGAATTCGAATCCTAATTTGCATTTGCAAATTAGGGGCGGGAGAGAAATTGCATGACTTATTGTTACAAAACAAGGAAGTAAAAAATGTTTTCCACTTCCCACCCCTAATTTGAATATGCAAACGGGGGTTCGGCCGCATCCAAAATAGTGGATTCTGTGCATCCCTAATATTTACCTCCAAATTGTTCAACATTGTAAATACATACCTGTTTATATTTCCCTTCAAGACAAGCAACAGAATGTAACATTCACTGGTGTACATGTAAATAATCTCATGAAGAATGTAAGAAATGTGTCTGAGTTCTTGAATCTCTTCCTTTCCTGCCAAAATGCATGATTCTACTTATATAAAATCATGGCTTAACCTTCACAAATATGTATCAGCCATTGACATAACATTTACATTGTAAATGCAGTTCTGCCTGTAATCCTGTATTTTTGGGCATAAAAAACACATGCACCAAAGGAACATTCATATCTAGAGGTGGTCACAGAAGGACAGATATTGATTATTATATGCTTACTGTCCAACCATTATCATAAGCTTAATCTACTTGACAGAATAACCTAAGATCCCATGTGATTACAGGAATTCCCCCTCTGCCTTTATTTATAAAGTGGTTCCTCAATGCAACAAAGGTAGAACACGATAACATGAATAGCACCTCCCTCCACTATTGATCTGCACATTTGGTAAACAAACAGATCAATTATATTTTTGGCTATTGTTTGGAAGATAGCTCATAGCACAAGTTGATCCAGGGACTGATCTGACTACTTCTTGGAGTCAGGAAGGAAATTATTCCCCCTCTGAGGAAAATTGGAAAGACTTTAAACTGGGTTTTTTGCCTTCCTGCACATCAATTAGCAGTTAGGTAGGTTTTATACTGTATATACATAAAAGGTTGAACTTGATGGACGTGTGCTGTTTTTCAGTTTAATTTACTATGTTACTATGTTGCCTGAAAAATGTTAATGGGACCATTGTGATTGGATTATGGGGATTAGATTGTCCATAAAGTAAAACCAAGGGCATAACTACAGAGGAAGCAGACCTTACAGCTGCAGGGGGTCCAGGGGAATGGAGGGTCCAGTGATGCCCTTATTAATGAGCAATAACAATATATCTTGGTAGACTTAGCAACTTTTGGGGCCCTAAATTGAATTTGCTGTGGGGCCCAGTATCATCTTGTTATGCCACGGAGGAGAATGAAAACAATGAAGAATACACATTTATTTGGCACACCCACCAAGAACCAGTTTGCCAACTTGTACCCATTCCATAAACAATGCACCTGGCCTGGGTACTGTATTGACTGCAGTTCACTGCAAACTTGGGTACATACACAGTATAATAAACCCTGCCAGAAGTACTAAAGTGCGAGAGATAACGAAACATGGCAATGTAGCAACCTGAGATAATACTAAAGGGACCCAAGCAACCCAACGGCAGAAGTCTTGGTTCACTGGGAGGGGGTGACTAACATATTTGTACGCCTCAGTGTTTTCATATTTTGTTCTCCTTAGAGTTTAAAATGTCAGGGAATTCCCTACCAGTTGAACTAGAAAAGCCACTGGGTGGAGTGGTAAAATGTAAGTTGCTTTAGACTGCTACTAGGTTTTTAATATAATGACTTGGATGAATGAACACCTTCGCAAACTATTCTTATCCATCATTCCTCTTACAGTTCATGCAGCACATAATTGTTATCAGTTACGAATCCCTACCCTAGAAAAGCTTACAATCACATTTCCCTACTAGATAAACATATATTTCTGTCAATTTCATCAGAAGCCAATTAACCTACCAGGATGTAGTTGGACTGTGGGAGGAAGCCAGGGTGCCTTGAAGAAACTACAGTAACATATACTGTAAGTATAGGATCCGCTATCCGGAAACCTGTTATCCAGAAAGCTCCAAATTACCGGAAGACCATCTCCCATAGACTCCATTTCAATCAAATAATTTAATAATTAAATAATGATTTACTTTTTCTCCGTAATAATAAAACAGTACCTTGTATTTGATGCCATTAATTAATCATTATTGGAGTCAAAACAATCCTTTTGGGTTTATTTAAGGTTTAAATAAATCTTTAGTAGACTTGAGTAATGAAGAACCAAATTACATAAAAACCCCTTAACCGGAAAACCACAGGCCCAGAGCATTCTGCATAAAAGGTCCCATGCCTGTATTTATATAATACTAATACTATAATAGTTTTTTGGGTTTTTTTTCCAAAAAGTATAGTTCAGTTTTGTGAAAAATAAATTAAAATGTAGCCCCCTATGAAAGAGCTCCATCCGTTTTATTTTTACTTTACTCCACATAGCTAGTTGAATTTCTGGTTTTATTAGTGACCACTAAGTGCAGCAGGAGTAGGACATAGTTAGTAGGAATAGGTCAAACTTCATTTAGATGTTCTGAGAAATAGAACATTGTAGTTACTACACTGCATATAGCACTTGGCACATCAATCCAATCTAGCACTGAGGGTGGCAGGACCATTAAGGAAATCTTACATCTTCCCCTTGGTAGGCGATGTGATAAAGGAAGAAAAGAACATATGGCTAAAGAAACAGGCAGCTACACTTATCTCTGGTTCGGGTGGACATTTTCTTGGTTCCTGTTAGTTGGCTGGTATAAAAAGGAAAACAACCAAATAAAACTAAAAACATAGGGTTCATTTTTAGATTGCTACCCATTTAAGAAAAAAAACTAATTGGGTGAACAGACTCTTTACACCTCCAGCTCCTATTGATTCAGCCACAGAAGTATCCAAACACATAAAACTGCATATTCCAGTATATTCTGGCACCAATAAGTGAATTCTACAGAAATCAACAGGCAGTTGGACACATCTGGAATACGCTAGTGTGGTCAGAGTTTTTATTCGATTTCTCAAGAACTTTAAACAAAATGGTACAAAGGAAAGAAACACCAGATATTATCATTTTACAGATATTAATGTGAATGTGTATCCAATAGATGACTTACACTGTGAGAACCGTTGCTCTTCCACCACCATGCCAATGATACAGAAGAACCAACAGTGAAGGTGTACATGTACTTGCAGGGTCTGATGCAAAACAATCTTTGCAGGGTTCCTTTATTTGTATAAGTTAGTGTTGTCTTACACAATGGCACATCAGCTGCTGTAGAAGAACAAATCCTACCATTCATCAAGAGTTAAAACATCTACAGGGCTTTGTATTGGACAACACTTGTTTTCCCTTCCATTAAAATTGTGTTCTCTTAGATTTGCTACCAACCATTCTTCCTACAAACATACAAATATTGCTTTGTGGTACCCCAGCCACTAGGTGTGGGGTTAAGAGCAGTCACTCCTTTCTCTATTAAAAGCAATTTACATCCCTTATTCAGTTGTGCTGATGTAAAAAGTTGTGGTAAACTATCTGAACTTCCAGAAAATGCATTTGGATTTATTTCTGAAACTTCAGAAATGGTTATACTATTAATGTACAATTATGGTACCTGTTATCCAGAATGCTTGGGACCTGGAGTTTTCTGGATAATGGATCTTTTCCTAATTTGGATCTCCATACCTTATGTCAGAATAATATAATCATTAAATTAAGCCAACAGGTTGGTTTGCTTCCAATAAGGATTAATTATATCTTAGTTATTACAGAGGAAAAAGAAATAACATTTTTGGGATAAAAAAATAGAATTTTTCGAGACTTCTTATACCTTATAAAATTATGTAGGCATTAAATAAACCCAAAAGGATGGTTTTGCTTCCAATAAGGATTAATTATATCTTAGTTGGGATCACAGAGAAAAGGAAATCATTTTTAAAAATGTGGAATATTTGTATAAAATGGAGTCTATGGGAGACGGCCTTTCCATAATTCAGAGCTTTCTGTTTAACAGGTTTCTGCATAAAGGACCCCATACCAGTATATTTTCCATTTAAAGACAGAGGTGAAAACAAAGGTGGATTATGCATAGGGTTGCCACCTTTGCTGATGGCTAAACCCGAACAGGAGGGGCGGGGCAGAAAGCATGTGGGGTGGGGCAGTGATGTAGGAACAGGCATGATGACATAAGAGGTGGGCACAATGATGTTGGTGGAGTTATGACAATGGGGTAAGGCTATTGCATCACTTAGATGCCACTGTCAATGTTTTAGTGTTGATGCCCAGTTCAAAACCACACAGGTGGCAACCCTATCTCTATATATAGATACAGAAATCAATTATCCAGAAACCTCTGAAATGCAGCAATGCTAATTTAGAAAAAAAAATCTTAGTTTTGATTGATTTGCTTTTTCTGTAATAATAAGAATTTAACTGCACTTGATAGTAACTAAGCCATGTTGGGGTAAGTATCTTAGTATTTAAATATTTTTTGTACAGAACAGAAATTTGAGACCTGAACAGGCGTTAGAAAAACCAAACTGTTCGGGTCAAAACCAAACAGGTGGTAACCCTAATTGGAAGGCTGGTATTTTTTTCCAGAAAAGGTGGAAAACCTAGGTGGGGAGCAGATTGGGCTTCTGTGTACTTGTAATGCCAGGGCCTATTTTGATTCCCAGTCCAGACCTGGTCAAGCTGACTATGTTTATGGAGTGTAAGAGGAATCCACAGTGCCCAGGGGAAACCCACACAAGTACATGAAAAACATACAATGCCCAGGTTGGAACCAAATTCAAGTATCAGTACTGCTTACAGTGAGTGTACCTTACATCATATATCTCAAGTATTTGCTAACAGGCCTTGACAAAGATAAAAATCCAGGATGGAAACCTCTGCCAATCGATGACCTGATTCAGTAAACAGATTTGCTCGTCAGCGAAACTGTAATCATCATAAGGGGGATTAGCATCTGACCAAAACGTTTATGATAAAACTGTGTTTTTTTAAAAAGACCTGAGAATGCAGTTACTTTTTCATTGATTGTATATATGTGCGTTAGATATAGACAGTCCCACGCTACCAGACACAGAAAGCTGTGAAAGAATTTGTTCTCTTATTCTCAATATCATATAATTATAGATAGTGACCGGCTTATTCAAAGAAACAACACTGGTTGGTATCCCTGTATGTATTTATATATTTAATCCTTATTTAGCCCAAACTATAGGTAGAGGTCTGACAAAGTCAGATGAAAAAGTGTTAATATTGTTTAAGAAAAAAGAAACCCCACCAAATAGAGGGTTACTATATCTATACCAAGTAGACTCAAACCATAAATTACAAAACCAAAATAATTAATGATGATAATAATTCATTCATAAAGGTGCTGACTAATAAATTAGGTAAAGTGCTAGTGCAATTAAATAATGTGAGATCAATCAGTCCAAGGACTGATAAAAAAATTAATTATTCCTGAATCCAAAGGGTGTATTACTCCACCGATAGATTCCAATAACACCCCTTCATAAATAAGTTCATTCATTAATTAATATATAAAGTGTGGTTAATCAAAATAGATTTGGTAAACTAATATTGCAATAAATTACAGTGCAGTGCAATAAATAGGCTAAAAAATGAGGCTTGGTAATTGATTAAATGGTTAAAAAGGATTTAGTAAAAAATGGCCATAAGAAAAGGTTTTTTATATATGGGTTAAAAGATTATTCGGTCATATTCCAAGAATAAGATTAAAGGAAATTTGAAAAATATAGAGGGTGGAGTTGTCCCAAAAACTAACTGCCTATTTTGTTTCTAAGGCCTGGGACACCACAAAGTCAAGGCAGGACAGGGTAACCGGAGCTGTGGCCTTGTATTTTAAATTACCCTAACAGTTAAAAGAGGCTAACTAGCCCTAAAAAGCCACAAACTCACGGCCCCTTAGAATGGAAGGAAGATAGAAGTGGTGGTAAAGCAAAGAATCTAGACCAAAATTCAGAATATCCAGTATGTTCCCCTAATATAGGAATCGCTTCAGAATCAAAATTGTTATCTTAAGGAGATCAAATTTTCAAGAGGACGCCGACGCGCGTTTTGCTTAGAAGCTTTGTCAAGGCGAAAGTGATTGGGTCCGTGTAGTATGCGACTAGAAATAGACTTCCGCATTAGCGTCACTGTAATCACTTCTCGCGGGGCGAATTTATTCGCCAGGCACGAATTCGCACAGAATTTGCCCGTTACCCCGCCGGCTAAGAAATTTGCGAATTTGCTGCCGTCAAAGTTTTTTCGATGCCGACTATTTCGGCGCCATCGCAATTTAGATGCCCATTGACTTTACGCCCATTAACTTTTATGGGCGACGACGTCAACTTTGACACCGGCGCCCATTTTGACACCGGGGCAAATTCGCCCATCACTAATTATAGAATTCAGCAATATAAATGACCGGCATAGGAAGCAGTCATGGGCGTCCACAGATAGGGGCAAAGGGGGGCATTTTCCCCCCCGGACTTGTACTTTATAATAAATGATATTATCTTGCCATATGTTTCAATTATAACCTTACTCAGGCTCAATACCTTGCAAGGACATCCCTGCCATAAAAAAGGTGAGAACCTTGTCTCAGACAGAAGTGAGCGACCAGTTACCAGGGGCAGCAAAAGCCTCTGATAACCTTAAGAGCAGAATTTCTATTTTTAAATGAAAAATTTGGCTTCTCTTGTGTAGAGATCGCAACAGTACTCCCTGCACTAGCAATGCATTGACCCACTCCAATGCTAAATTCCTAGGAGCAAATTGGGAGAGGGGGTGGCATAGGGGCTGCTGCCATCAGAATCGGCGTGATACCTTGTGGCAGCTTGTGGCAAAAAAATGCCTCTAATAACTCTGAGAATTTCTGTTTTTAAATTGGAAATTCAGCTTTGCTAGTGTAGAGAGCATAAAAGTGCTCTCTGCACTAGCAATGCGGCCTCCCGTTGACCCGCTCCATCTCTAAAGTTCTAATCAGAGAGCAGGAGATGGGGGCGGCATTGGGGCTACTGCTGTGATACCTTGTGGAGCATTTTCTTACCATTTGCATTAGCAATCATTTCTTTTGTTCATTTAATGAATGAAGTCATCACTGAATACTAATTGGTCGCTAAAAGTTAGTAGATCTTTTAAAAGCTCTATCAACTTGATTACATTTTCCCCAAAAGCATCTGTAACAAGAGGTGTTTATTGCATGGGGATGTACAGAAATAACATTTAGGGGATGGTTAATATATTTCAAATCACTTTCAACTGGCTTGCAGATGAGAATAAATAAAGTAACATGGTTTTTGTCGGAGCAAGAGCCCCACCAGGCAAAGCACACAGTTACTTTAGCTATCTATGCTATGCTGGAGTAGGCAGATGGGATACACAAATAAACACGAGTTCTGGGAATTCTTATTCATTTCAGTTTTAATAACATAGGGTTTAATTAGCAAATGGCAAACAAATGGTTTGGCTGCGTAAAAGAATCTTTACCATACAAGGGTTATAACACTAGAAACATATCCAGAGGCAGTTGGTGAGTCCAAAGAGGTCAGTGGTCCTAGTTGATGAGCAATTACAGAATATGTGAGAAATCTATAGTATTTCAAAGGTTTTGAAGGTGGGATGGCTTACAAGAAGGGTCATTTATGACCCTGTGGGGCGCAACAGCACTAAGGGTGCAGCCCGCGCGCCACTGAAATGGGGGCTATACAGAGGGGGCGGGGCCCGGCTGCGCGTCACACACCAGGGCCTGTCCCACTCTAGTTACGGTACTGATTGATCCCCAGCATTCTGTTCAGATTCAAAAGCAACAGATACGACCTATGTGGCCCCCCCCCCTCAAGTCTCTGATTGGGTACTGCCTGGTAGCCAGGGTAAACAGTCAGTGTAAACCAAGAGAGCTGCAAAGCAGGAAGTAGTGTTCTGGCTATTACGTTAGACATCCAGTCACTCCAGCCTTTATACATTACATTTTGGCTAACTAACTATATTAGAAACATTTTTTATTTTGCACAGCCTATCTATTTACGCAGTTTTTATTTTTACACTGAACAATTCCTTTAAGGTGTTGTTCTGCTGCCCAATCAGTCCTAGTTAAGCCACTAGCAGATGATACTGTACATAACAAGTCATGCAGGTTAAATACTTTTTGTATTGTAGCAGATCTATTCTGTTCAGAAGTTTACCAAGTATGCTGCAGGCCCGGCTTTCATGTGGTTGTAGCACCCCCACACCTGTCCCTTTAAATGGTGGAACAATTCCTTTGGAAATGGGTGTTGGTCTGGGCAGTTTCTCTCTCTTAAAAGCCGCAAGTGGGGGAGGATTAATCTCATGGAACCAATGCTAGGGTCTAGGTTATCTCTCCCCTTTGAAAGCTAATGGCAGCGGAGGACTAAGCTCTATGATTGAAACCAATGCCCAGGTCGGGAGACCTTTATTTCAGGTAATGCTTTTATGCTGGGAGGCTTTAGCAATTGAGTATTATGACCAGAGGTAAATAGTTAGGGACCGCCATATGGGTTTTACCTTGACGTGGTATGGTGGCTTATAAATTTCATGATCATAATTTTGTAACTAAAAAAACCCCTGTCTTTGTACATACATGCATCTGCATAGATTACTTGTATGGGGGGACCAGGGAATGTGCATTGATCAATTTCTCTTCTTTTTCTCTGTCTGTAGTTAATTTGGCCAGATCAGTAGCACTTCCATTGTATTTTAGTACATTTTTATTTAGCCATGGAGTGATCCCACAACCTTTCCTTTCCGCATGTTAAATTTCCTTGTTTATAGTTGAACATTCCACATAATTCTACTTACACATGAATGGGCAGATTTATCAAGGATCAAAGTGAAAATTCTAATTTAGAATTTTCGAGTTTTTTTATAGCCAAAACTGTCAAATTAGACTAGGGAATTGTTAACATTCGATTCGACTTTTTAAAAAAAATTTGAAATCAATTTTCAAGATTTATCATACACTGGCCCTCTAAGAACTTGACTTTGACTATTCGCCACCTTAAACCTGCCGAATTGCTGTTTTAGCCTATGGAAGACATCCTGGGATCATCACGTTTCTGCATAAATTATGTAAATTGCATACATTTAGGGAGGCCCAATTATTTTGCTATGGGGGCCTTATAATTAGTTAGTATCAGTTCATATCAATAGTAAAAATAATGAATTAATGTACTAATAAAGTAAGTGTTCATTGGAGGTCAGTGTAATTTACCTTAAAGGAGAAGGAAAGGTTAAAACTCCCCTGTCAAAAGAAACACTGCATTTCTTTCCTTCTATTGTATACACATGGGCTTCTGTATCAGACTTCCTGTTTTCATCTTAAAACTCCTTGCCCTGGGTAAGAGCATGCTCAGTTTGCTTCCCCCCCCCCACCCTTCTCTGCTGTAATCTGAGCCCAGAGCTATACATAAGCAGGGAGAGACTCAGGCAGGAAGTGATGTCACATCAAGCTAATACTGCAGCTGCTATCCTAAACAAACAGAGAGCTTCTAGAGGTTTTTTTTTTTTTTTTATAAACCAACAATTTGGAGAAGGGGGAGGGTATGATCCCGCCTGGGAGACACTGACAATTTACATTCTCATCCAGCATTAATAAGGTGGTACATACAGATTTTGCTTATACCCATCTGATTTAACTTTTTATTCACCTATACCAGTTATTCCCTCAGCATCAGTAATTGGCTGCCTGATTTTGTCAAACTTGTCAGGACAGCCCCGCGATAGTTAGGTTAGTTTGATCAGGGGGAGGACATTGTTAACCTGATTACGCCACATTTTCAATGTGGGAGTTCTGGGCCCCATCCGCCTCAGTATGATACATTTTTTTGCATAGTATAGTAATCCTCTAGTGAGAAGGTGTAGGAATTTTCCATGAATAGCTCCCTCCAGAATTCCCAACAAGCAGCATTGGGGATTAAGCAACCGGGGGAGAGCCAGTTGTGTTGAAAGGTATGTTGTAACTGCTCTCCAGAATGATTGTATGTGGGGGCATTGCCACGTCATGTGAAAAAGTTTGCCTGTTCCGCCTGGCACCTATGGCAATTGCCATTTTCCCTGCTGCCAAATCTATATAGCTTAGAAGGTGTCAGGTAGACCTGGTGGAGGAACTTATATTGTATCAGTCTATCTCGGGAAGATACTAGAAAGTGATATAGGTTGTCAGTCACTTCTTCCCATTGGTCCTCCTCCAGGTCTCCCAGGGTGTTGCGCCATTTAAGGTAAGTGCGGTGGAATGGGGCCACAGGGGCATGAACCAGTAGCCAGTAAATTTTGGATATCAATTTGGCTGACATTTCCGTCATTACAGTTGTCAACAGTGGGTATTCCTCAGTTACCAGTAATTGAGAGCGAAATTGTTTCAAGAAAGCCTTTCTCAATTGGAAATATGCATGGAGCCTCAGGTTAGGAGCCATGATCTTGTCCCTTAGCGCTATATAGGGTATAAACATGTTATCAACCAAAACATCTGTTAGTTTTTTTAATACCCCCCCAGTGGCCATTTTTGGTAATTGGGGAGGTCAATAAAGTGGATTCGATTAGAATTTCGCAGAGCGGCAGGTTTGAGGAGAGCAACGGTGGGTCCACCCCTGTTATGTGGAGTGCAGAGACCCAGGCCCTGTGGGCTGTTGTTATTACTGCCAGTTGGGGATGTCAGTTTGCGCTCTATAAGGAGCATTTTGCATAGCTTCTATCGAACCTAGATACGATGCCTGTACCTGCATATTTGGGTTCTCTGCATTAGGCACCAGCCACCAATGAACATAGGCAGCTTGGGCTGCCAAGTAGTAAGCCTTAAGATTGGGCAGCGCCAGACCTCCGCTGTCTAATGGGGCATAGAGTGTCTCCTTGGCAATTCTGGGGGCTTTGTTATTCCAAATAAATGTTGTTGTACTTCTAGAGGTTTTTATTCAATTTCGAGTAGGTTAGTGAATTGAGGCAACAGCAGTCAGCAGAATACCTGCTATATTTTTATTGTGCATCACACAACATGTTTCGGGCATCAAGGGCCCTTTTTCAAGTGTGAACAATATAAAGTGCAAACGTGCTTTAAAAGAAACATACAGGAAGTACCACCTCTCAATTAGTGATGTAGTTCACAGTTAACCCTTACCCCTGTGATCCATTACTTTCAGTTAAAAAGTACCATTAATATCCAAATAAACAATATATATTGGAAATAAACAATATACATTGGAACAGTGTGTATCAAGTATAAATAGTCCAACATAGTCAAAATTCAAGTGATGTCGAATTCCATTTTAGTTCCATCGTGATAAAATCTGTGAATGGTAATGGTAATAATAAATATTGTTATCCTAAAAAGTGAAGCGTGTAAAACAATCATTATAGCTAAAAACATATGAGGTAGAATACCCTCATTTAAAACCAAAATTATACACTTAAAGGAACTGCTCGACAAGAGCCTACCCTAGGGTTACCTTGTTTCAACTATCTAACTGGTTACTTTCTTTTTCCAAGTTGTACATTTTTTTAAATCAAAGGTCTTACGCTTAGCCGATATTCGCAACATAGTATTCTAATCTGTAATCATTATCTGTAAAGAAAGAGATACAAACATCAAAACATATTAGCTACAGAAAGGGGGATAGGCTCCAATAGTCATTCAAACCATTAGGAGTCAAAGTATTCATTCTTTTTATCCAGTATGCCTCCCGTTGTCCTAGGGACTTTCGCATATCTCCTCCCCTCTTAGCTTGTATTATCCTTTCCAGAATCAGCCATCTAAGTTGGCTCGCATTATGGCCTAAACTATTGAAATGTCTCGAGACTGGTGTATCTGTAGCAGTATTTACCTTGAAGTTTCTAATATTATTTCTATGCTCCTTGATGCGTTCCTTAGCCATTCTAATAGTTTGCCCTATATATGCCATGCCGCAAGGGCATTTCAGCATATACACCACAAACTTTGTTTCGCAAGTGGTATGGTAAAGCATATAGTTGGGAAGTTCACCAACTATGGAAAGGAGAGCTACTTCCCAGAATATGTCACTTTATAATGAATCAAGGTGAGAGAGGGGGTTGCATGACTCTGCAAAGAAGGTCGGGAAGTGGTAGATAGACTATCATGGCTACCTGTGGAGTTATGTATGTCTGTGTTAAAATATATTTATTTTTGAAAGATAAAGATCTAATCCGTTTATTTTATGTCATGCATAATTGGGAAAACACACTATACGGTTCTAAACTTTATTGGCTTTAATGGCAGCCTCCATGAAAATGAAATCATGGGGTCAACAACACCAACAATATTTTTTGCCTTATCTTTTAGCTCTCCTTTAGGCAATTCTGCACATCAGTTAAATTAGGGAGAGATCAAAACCATCACAAATACTGTAGCTTTCTATAATGGATACTGTTCAGATATAGAGCTATAAACCACAGGTAAAAGACTGGCAGACTAGTCTGATTCCAAATACAGAAGAACACATCCAGTCCAACTCCTAAAACAATAGAATGGCATGAGCACTGATGAAGAACTTGGCCAATCATTTATATTTACAGAGATGTATACATAAATAAAATAATGGTAGGAACCTGTGTACAACACACAGTCAAACCCATTGCAGTTGTTGGATCCGTTTGCAGAAAAGGCTGTGAGAACCATTCTTTAGTATACTTTCATAGATCGGAGTTGAGTTTTGTTGGAAAACTGTATCAACAAAAAGTTACAAATCAAATCCCAAAAAATAATGAGCATGTGTGCCTGAACCACATCAAAAGGGTAGCAGCAGTTAGAATCCAGTTCAGTACAACTCACATCAGTGTGAGGAGCCATGCAATACAAATCTTGGACTTTGGAACTAATGTGTTCCACACCAGCATGTAAATATCCATGCATTCCATTTGGATTACAACACATCTAAATTTAGCCATCAACTATCACACACCTAAATCTAAATGTTGCACAACTACTGACTCATGATGAAAAATCCTATTACATTCAGACTAGGCCAGGGGTTCTCAATGTGGGCCCCTAGAGGCCCATTTATTAAAGGTCAAATTTTAGTTGCATTTCAAGCTGGCCATAGACGTGCAGATATATCTTTATGTCCGTTGGACTTTCATTAATTGCAATCTCCCAAACTACCACTAACCATTCAGATTAAATAAAGCAGTAAAAAGAAAAAAATACACAATATTCTGCCTATTAATTCAAAGACAGCAATCAAACTAAAGTTATGTCCGACAAATACTAGTGACAGTCACCCATTGACACTATGCATGCAGAGATATTATCGTTAGCCGACAAAATATTCTAACCTGTCCAATCACCATGGCACAAAAATGTCAGGCGATATACACACGGTCCAAAAATTGAACGTAACGAAAATTCGTGTGACTTTATCTTTGCGTCTAAGGCCAACTCTAGACCATTCTGAAACCATGATTAAACTAATTTCCTCTAGAACCACAATTTCCATGAAATGTATTAAAAGATCCAATTATAAATAGTATTCATCGAAAAAAAACACTGAACAATGCCCTTAAAAATATGAAAACCTCTAAAAAGTTATGTTTTTTTTGGACAATTACTAGCAAAAACAAATCTGAAAGCCTCTAAAAGTCTGAATGGCTAAAAAAAAGGTTCAATGAGATCAGCGCAGCTCCCATTGGGACCTCTATTGCTTTTACTTGGTGACATTTTTTGTGGTTTTTACACTCACATTTTACATTTTTAGAGAAATAAAAAAACACTAATTTTTAGAGGGAAAAATATGATTAATGAAATAAATAGAAATCTGAATTTCACTAAATCTGCCCCTTATCATCAGCACCCAGGCCCCTCCCATCAAAAGCTACACTTTCAAAGTTTAAATGATCGGTACTGTTGTTTGCAAACATTGGGCCGGCTTGAATTTGAGAAAAACGTTTCTCCTAATTTAATAATACATTTTATTTTTGTGGAGTTTTCAGGTTTCATGAGTGAAGCCATTGAATTGAATTCTCATTGAACTGCATCTGGTCCATTAAAGCTACCTATCTGGAGTCTGAAAAACCTGCATTTACAATTGGTCTGGTCCAATACTCATTCTTCTAGCCCTGTAGATTATCACTGCCTGGCAATATTCTATGGTTCATTATCAAACCAGCTACTAGAAAGAAGCCACTGTAGTGAAGTTGCTGTTGTAAATGTTCATGAAAGTTTTCCATATGGATGCGGTGATGCCCCTGTGTCCGTGTCACTTCCCAGGCAGTTGTCAACCTCTTCACCGCAGCTGTAGAACTTCTTCAGAAGATCTTTATGATTACAGTCAACCTTTTCACAGCAGCTGTAGAACTTCTTCAGAAGTTAATTATGATTACAGTTAACGTCTTCACAAGCACATCTATTGAGACCAATGACATACAGTGTTTCTCACTTTCAATGGATAAATATTGGTGATCGCGCACCACATTCGGGATGGCCGTTGCAGAGCCCATGTATGGCAACCAAATTCCCATTCACATTAGATATGATAAATGTTTTTCTAACCAGTCCTACCTACACCACATAGATCTGCATTGTTTGATGTAGTTGCCTAAAATCTGACTATGCACCAACAGATGTAATAATATCTAATAATACATTTTACAGTTTTTCCAACTTTGGCGTGTATGACGAGTCAGGGGATTTAAAAAAAAACATCCTGAGATCTTGTCTGATCATAGCATTGGCAGAAGTATGATACATCAGCTGATGAAAAACAAAGGGGAACCTAAATCCCTATTCACTTGCTGCAGCTCAATAGTTCAGACTGTTGAACAAACAATTAGACTAATTAAAGATGGCCGTGCATGTATATAGTGAAAATTGGAGGATTGATCAATGTACCACTAGTCAATTACAAGAGGCATGCATAGATCCCTTCCAAGAACCACCTTTGCCATGAACCTTAAAGGATCTGTAACACCAAAAAGTGTTTTAATTTGCATAACCTCAAAAACCTGATTTTTTTTGTGGAAAACCACAACTCAAACCTTAATAAATCTGCCCCTAAATGTATTAAAACACACTAAATTGTTTATAGCCATGTGGTTGTATTGCAGCAAAAATATACTATTTAGCCACTAACTTCAACCAGAACTCTGACATAGTCAAAGTTAGAGAATGCTAGGACTAAGTTCGATGACGGCTGTAAGAACATAATTCTTGAAACATGCCAGGATACAGTTATTTATTGCATATGGAAATAAGTACATTGCCATACATTGGTACTGGTTACTTACCAGCCATGCAGCTTGTGTTTTATCAAACTGACGAGTGTTTTAATGGATGATAGGGCATCCCCGGGATAGGATGTGGCTAGCACTTTTATTATTATTATTTAGGACCATGACTGAGGGGCAAAAAAATGCACAACTGTTGGCAACAAATCTGAAAATGCCTCTCCATCTGCAATAATTGAAATCACTGTTGGTATAACCTATGCATCCTGAAGTATCCCCGTGAGGCGACTTCGGATGAACAAAGTGACGCATAGGTTTTACCCCTGGCGATTTCGATTGCCGTGGAGAGGCATTTCAGGAGATTTGTGCGCATTTTTATTGCGGGCGACAAATCTTCCTGTCAGCCATCACCCTAATATAGCACCGTTGTCTCCACTGTTACCGCTGCGTATGGGGATACATAATAAGCAGAGAAGATGCACATTGTTAAGGCCCCCATACATGGGCCGATAAAAGCTTCCGACAGACCAAGTTGGCAGCTTATTGGCCCGTGCGTGTGGCCAACCGACGGGCGTCCAGATCGATATCTGGCCATAAGTTGGGCAGATTCTGATCGGGCAGGGTAAAAAATCCTGTCAGATCGCGGCCGAATCTTTTGGTTGAGGTGGCCCCGCGATCCGATTGCCCGTATCGCCTCCATTCTGATTTGATCATTGGGCCCACGTTCGGATCAGTCCGATATGGCCCATCTCAATGTTGGTATATGATAGGGAGAGATCCGCTCGTTTGGCGATCTCCCTGTGTATGGCCTCCTTTACAACTGCATGGTGATAAAGAGACAATAGAGGGAAGGCCCTGCTCGCAAGAGCTTACAATCTAAAAGGGAAAAAAATGAGACATAACGGTGGGTTTTAAAACTGTCACACAACCATATAGTCATTGGCAAGGTGAAACATGGTTTTTGTTGTCCATAATGAGAGAAGCTGGTTTCCCAGTAATGCAGACAAATGGAGATGTCCTGGAGAGAGAGAGACACAACAGTTGTAGTTTTGATGGGGGAGGGGGAGGAAAAAGAAAAGAGTTGCACTGAATGACTGAGTGACTTCCTCCACCCCTCCCCTTGTTTAGGACTGTTGCTAGTATTACTCCTTCACTCTCCTCTTCTTCCTCCGAGCACATTGCCACCAGGAGGCAAGGCACTGCCCCCCTTTTAAATGCATCCTTTCCCCCTCCTCCTCGGCTGATCCATCCACCATTTTCCAAAAAGAAGCTCTGCAGTCCCACCTGGAGGAGGATTTATTTGGATTTTTCCCCCATTCTCATGTGGATCTATGGCTGGAAATCTATGCTGAAAAGAGAAGAGCAGGAGGGGGGGTTCCAGACTCGCTAAAGCAGAAGGCACCGAGGGGGGAGTGCCATTGGGATCCCCCCTCCCTTGCTGAGAGACATGGCTGCAAACATGTACAGGGTCGGAGGTAAGAGAGATCCGCCTTACTGAATACATGAGCAGCTGTACCTATTTGGGGCCTTGTTGTGGCATCAGCCCTGGTGATGATTTGTTTCTCTGCTCCTGCATTGTGCTGCTGTTACCGCCGCCTGTGTACATTGGCGCTGGGATGTGGGTTTGATGGTGGAGGTGCCAGTGTGTGAGTGGGCACAGACTACCAGTGCTTTTTGGGGCTATATACAGGGGGCAGAAGAGAATGGCACGGTCCTGGGGCACGTGATGATTTCAGGGGAGACTGTTAGAATGTGCCGCCGCTGCCTGCTGGAACCTGAGTTGCCCCCATTTTGTCCCTGGTTACGTGGTGGTCCCTGGATCACCCTATGTTCCTGACTTTGGGGGGGGGCAGTTAAATAGACTATATATTGATTACTAGTAGTTTATTCCTTCTCCCCACAGCAAATGGTCAATAAAGTTAACAGGGTTGAGCTCTCTTCCCTTAATTGCAACAACACATTCTCGGGTTAAAGTAAGATAACTGACCCCCAAAAAGTAAAGGTAGTTGTCAGATTTCCTGTACCTCTGTCAAACTTGCTGTCGGGGCTTTATATGGTTTTAGAACTTCACTGCCCACAGTGTCTTGTTACCGACAAGGCGTTTGCTTGTTGAGGGGGGTTATTAGAGGGGCTTATTCACAATGGGCAAGCCGAGACTGTCAGTGAGAGATACCGGGAGTTATAGTTCAATATCAGCACAAACTGGGTCCTGCAAGGTTTTGTACTGTAGCATAAGACCAATGATAAACCATTTGTATAACAGTAGCGCGTGACTTTACCCTGCTTTTACCCAACTCCTGCTGTGAGGTAACAATCTTTATGGCGCGCCATGTTGACGTTTCGACAAATTTTAAGCATTTAACCCATCCACTTCCTCTCTTGCACCGTGTTCACTGACGTTATTTTTATTAAAAAAGATTCATCAGGAGAACAATCCTGTTAGGTTCAGGGGACTGGTTTCCTGGGGGTGCCATGTTCTAGACAAAACGAGGGAGGAGGCGGTGGCAGAGGAACGTCTCTCCCCTCCCACCATATAGTGAGCGCGCCCATGGCTGACAGGGGGGAACTGTACAATAGTTGATACGTGCAGATGCGCCCACAATAGGGCAGGGAGGGGAGATACGGTGTGAATAAAGGGGCTCTTGGGCTCACATTAGGATGGTAATGGGTGAGCATAGAGTGCCAGTAGCGGAAGCCAATATGGCGGGGGATGAGGGTTAATGGGACACAAAAGAGGCCGAACACCACCACTGGTGGCAGGTAGAGATGAGGGATCCAATGGCAAGTAGTGTGTAAATTTGTGTGTGTGCATTTCCTATTTGCATCCAGCGCCAGCTAGCACCTCGTTTAGAAAGAAAATATATACAGTAGTGTGTGCAGGGTTGCCTTTAGTTGAACACACTCTGTGGAGGGTTAATACTTGTGTAAATTGTGTGTAATAACAAGGAAACTTTTTTTTTTGTTTTTTTAAAACCTAGCAAGGTGTGAATTGTATATTTATAGATAATTATAGATTGTAAGCTCTGTGGTGCTGCAGAGATCTCCATCCAACTGTGTTTGTATTTTTAGTCTGTCTCATTTACTGCACCCATGTTTGAGTTCACCCCTTGTAAACCACGACTTAAGGCCCCCATACACGGACCAATAAAAGCTGCCGACAGACCGAGACTCCAGCTTATTGGCCAGTGTGTGGGGCCCTCCAACGGGCTTCCCACGATCGATATCGGAAAGTCAGCCAGGTGCCGAGCGGCCAGGGTAAAGAATCCTGTCTGATCATGGCTGCATCTGTTCTTTGATGCGGTCCTGCGATCCGACAACCATATTGCCTCCATTCTGATCCGATTGCTGGGCCCTAGGGCCTGATAACGCCTACCTCAATGTGGGCATTTCGGGGAGAGATCCGCTCATTTGGTGACATTGTTACAAAATGATCTTATCTTCTGCTGTGGCTGTTCATGCTCTCTGCCAAAAGCCAATTAAGTTAGAAACTTTGTTTCTTTTTTTGGCTGTTCAGTACAGAGAAAAACGGGACTTTCCAGTACAAACGAGGGACTGCGGGTTGAGCTGTCAAAAGAGGGACTGTCCCTCTAAAAACAGGACAGTTGGGAGGAATGAAAAAGTAGCCCAAAGCCATTTTAAAAGTAGCCCAAAAATAGCCAAATTTGTACACTGAAAAAAAGGTAATTATTGTATAAAATAAAACAATAAAAGCGCAAATGAAAACCGCTGATAAAAAATAATAGATTGCAATTATAAAAGGGATTATATCAGTTCCCCAAGGGCAAAGGGGATTTTAATTTTTGACAATACATCCCTTTTAAATGCGCCACTAATTTTTAAAACAAGCCCAATTTGGCTAGAAACCCACCAACCTGGCAACCCTGATGAGCACTGAGCAGTCAGTGAGGTAGGGTTTACTTTACCACGTGGTGGGAGGCGGCAGTAGAGCAGCGGGCAGTCTCTCCTTACTCTCTTTCTCTCAGCCGAAGACGAGTCACGTGATGAGCCGTGACGTCTCCAACAAACAACTCACACAGTGCAGTGAGCGAAGCTGCAGGGGGAGGGGCGTGCTGTGGGGGCAGCACAGCAGCAGCAGACTCTCTCTCCTGGATTCTAGTCGTCTCCAGCAGTGAAATGACATCACTAAAATTTGCATAACATTTGGGCGGGTTTTGAAAGTCCAAACCAGGGTTGCCAAGTTGGCGGTTTTCCAGCCAAATTAGGCTACTAATTTAAAGCCCAGGCGGGTTTTGAAAGTAGAAACTAGCCACGGTACAGATTTGGGCTACTTTTTGGGCCTTTGGCTGGTTTGTACCAGCCAAAGTTTTTTCTTGTCCTAATGTGCCAAGCCTGTCTCCCAATGCATGTTGGGTAATGTAGTTTTTGTTTAACAATTTGCCAACTGCCAAGTTTAATGTAAGACTACAATACCCAGCATGCAATGGGACTGCCTTGCTGAGAAGTTGGGAGTGCACCGATTTTGGGCTATTTACCCCAGTCTCCCATCCCTTTCTCGCAATTTCCAGTAACTTTTACGCATTTCAAGACAATTTTGGAACAAAAATCTGCTGGCCACCAAAATATGTAGAGGTTGACCTGTTTTACCAATATTTATTGAAATTGTATATGAACGGGCCCCTATACCTCCAGGGCCCCCCTCTGTAGTTACGTCCCCTGGTGACGGGTAAATCTGTCCCATTTCGCTTCATGGGAAAGTTTGTGAATCAGTGAAAATTTTAAAAAGGTGTATTTTAACATAAATTCATTTATTTATTAGAATTTTTTTCAGCAAATTGTGCTATTTTTGGGCTACTATTAAAGTGCCTCTTGGCTCGTTTTGGGCTGGTTTTGCAGCTGACTTTGGCTGGTTTTTAAAATTAGACCTGGCAACCCTGGTCCAAACCCACGGAACCTATCCAAACTAGCCCAAAACCGTACGTTGGCGGGTTTGGACTTTAAAAACCCGCCAGTACATTTGAAAAGTAGCCCAATTTGGCGTTAACCCCGCCAACCTGGCAACCCTGCAAGTAACCGCATTGATCAGGCTACACTGTAACCCCAGCCTAGTGCAGAAGCAGCTCCATTTATAATCCCTGACTTTCTGTTAACCCCGTGATTCCTGCCAGAGTTTGCCACCAGCACCTATTTCCTGCCAGCAAGTGGGTGCTATAGCATATCTTATAGACTTGCCGTATTGCAACCATTGAAATAACTGTTGGTATAACCTATGCACAGGGCTGCCATCAGGGGGGGACTACTGTCCAGGGCCTGGATGATTTGGGGAGTTAAGGGGATCCTAGCCATGCTGCTCTTACTTGCAGAGCCGCCCCTACCATCAGTGAGCTGCAGATTTCGGAAGGGTGGGAGGGCTGGAGCACCAATGACTGCGTCTTGCTTCCTGTGCTCTGATTCGCCATGAAGTGTTAGTCCCGGTAAAGCCGCATGGAGATTGGATGGGTGAAGTTTGAACCTCCCCTCTATTTTATCCAATCGCCATGCAGCTTTACCGGACTTACATTTCACTGGCGAATCAGAGCACAGGAAACTGATGATACTGGCACCTGAGCTCCCTGGCTAAGGTAAGTGAAGTTTTCTTTTTTTTTTTTAACTTGTAGGGGCCCTGGCCAAATATATATTTTTTAATAACTTGTAGGGGCCCTGGCCAAATATATATTTTTTAATAACTTGTAGGGACCCTGGCCAAATATTTTTTTAATAACTTGTAGGGGCCTTGTCCAAAGGTTTTTTTTTTTTTAATAACTTGTAGGGGCCCTGTCCAAATGTTTTTCTTTTAATAACTTTTAGGGGCCCTGGCCAAATGTTTTTTTTAATAAATTGTAGGAGCCCTGTGCAAATGTTTTTTTTTTAATAATTTGTAGGGGCCCATGCCAAATATTTTTTTTAATAACTTGTAGGGGCCCTGTCCAAATGTTTTTTTTTTAATAACTTGTAGGGGCCCTATCCAAATGTTTTTTTTAATAAGTTGTAGGGGCCCTGTCCAAATGTTTTTTTTAATAAGTTGTAGGGGCCCTGTCCAAATGTTTTTTTTTAATAACTTGTAGGGGCCCTATTCAAATGTTTTTTTTTAATAATTTGTAGGGGCCCTTGCCAAATTTTTTTTTAATAACTTGTAGGGGCCCTGTCCAAATGTTTTTTTTTAATAACTTGTAGGGGCCCTATCCAAATGTTTTTTTAATAACTTGTAGGGGCCCTGGCCAAATTTTTTTTTTTTTAATAACTTTTAGTGGCCCTGGCCAAATTTTTTTTTTAATAACTTGTAGGGGCCCTGGCCAAATATATATTATTTAATAACTTGTAGGGGCCCTGGTCAAATGTTATTTTTTTTAATAACATGTAGGGGCCCTGGTCAAATGATATTTTTTTAAATAACTTGTAGGGGCCCTGTCCGAATGGGTTTTTTTAATAGCTTGTAGGGGCCCTCGCGAATATTTTTTTAATAACTTGTAGGGGCCCTTGCAAATATTTTTTTTAATAACTTGTAGTGGCCCTGGCCAAATGTTTTTTTAATAACTTGTTGGGACCCTGGCCAAATATTTTTTTAATAACTTGTAGGGTCCCTGTCCAAATGTTTTTTTTTTAATAACTTCTAGGGGCCCTGGCCAAATGTTTTTTTTTTAATAATTTGTAGGGGCCCTGGCCGCTAATGTAGATAAGGTGTGCTTCAAAAGCGGATTAGGCTCTTTGCAGCCCCGGGTGCACGCCGTACCCCCTGCCAGGGCAAAGTATACATGTAGCAAATATAGCAGCAGCACTCCGGTATTTTTGAAAATTTGTAAACCTTTACTTAAATGCCATAGGCAACGTTTCGGGCTACGCAGGCCCTTTGTCAAGGGCCGCTAATGTTTTTTCTTAAACTTGTAGGGTGTCCTTGGCCACCAATTTTTTTCTTTAATTTGTAGGAAGCCCTGACCATCAAAACTTGTAGGGGGGCCCTGGGCACCAAAGTTCTTTTTTTTTTTTTTTTAAACTTGTAGGGGGCACTTAATGTTTTAACGCTTGTGTCTTGTGTGGCCTTCATACTGATGGGTAAGGGAGGGGGGCCAGAAAATTTTGCTGTGCGGGGCCCCGTGATTTCTGATGGCAGCCCTGCCTATGCATTTTGAAGTATCCTCGGGAATCGACTTTGGGTAAACAAAGCGACACATAGATTTTACCCCTGGCGATTTTGATTGCCATGGAGAGGCATTTCAGGAGATTTGTCACCCGCAGTTGCGCATTTTTATTGCGGGCAACATCCTGTCAGCCATCACCCTTATATAGCGCAGTTGTCTCCACTGTTACCGCTGCATTAGAGTATGAGGATACATAATAAGCAGAGAACATTGTTAAGGCCTCCATAAATGGGCTGCGGACAGACCGAGTTGGCCGCTTATTGGCCTGTTGTGCGGCCATCTGACGGGCGTCCGAATCGATATCAGGCCATAAGTTGGGCAGATGCCGATCGGCCAGGGTAAAAAATCCCATCAGATCGCGGCGCATCTTTTGGTTGAGGTGGTCCCACGATCGAATCGCCCGTATCACCTCCATTCTGATCTGATTGTTGGGCCCATGATCGGATCAGCCTGATATGGCCCACCTCAATGTGGGCATATCGGGGAGAGATCCGCTCGTTGGCAATCTCCCTGTGTATGGCCTTCTTTACAACTGCATGGCGATAAAGAGACAACAGAGGGAAGGCCCTGCTCGCAAGAGCTTACAATCTTAGCTTATGTCACATAAGCATAGAGTCATAGGCAAGGTAAAACATGGTTTTTGTTGTCCATGATGAGAGAAGCTGATTTCCCAGTAATGCAGACAAATGGAGATGTCCTGGAGAGAGAGACACAACAGTTGTAGTTTGGATGGGGGAGGGGGAGGAAAAAAGAAAAGAGTTGCACTGAATGACTGAGTGACTTCCTCCACCCCTCCCCTTGTTTAGGACTGTTGCTAGTATTACTCCTTCGCTCTCCTCTTGTTCCTCGAGCACATTGCCACCAGGAGGCAAGGCACTGCCCCCCTTTAAATGCATCCTTTCCCCCTCCTCCTCGGCTGATCCATCCACCATTTTCCAAAAAGAAGCTCTGCAGTCCCACCTGGAGGAGGATTTATTTGGATTATTTCCCCCCTCTCATGTGGATCCGTGGCTGGAAATCTATGCTGAAAAGAGAAGAGCAGGAGGGGGGGTTCCAGACCCGCTAAAGCAGAAGGCACCGAGGGGGGAGTGCCATTGGGATCCCCCCTCCCTTGCTGAGAGACATGGCTGCAAACATGTACAGGGTCGGAGGTAAGAGAGATCCGCCTTACTGAATACATGAGCAGCTGTACCTATCTGGGGCCTTGTTGTGGCATCAGCCCTGGTGATGATTTGTTTCTCTGCTCCTGCATTGTGCTGCTGTTACCGCTGCCTGTGTACATTGGCGCTTGGATGTGGGTTTGATGGTGGAGGTGCCAGTGTGTGAGTGGGCACAGACTACCAGTGCTTTTTGGGGCTATATACAGGGGGGCAGAAGAGAATGGCACGGTCCTGGGGCACGTGATGATTTCAGGGGAGACTGTTAGAATGTGCCGCCGCTGCCTGCTGGAACCTGAGTTGCCCCCATTTTGTCCCTGGTCACATGGTGGTCCCTGGATCACCCTATGTTCCTGACTTTGGGGGAGGGGCAGTTAAATATTGACCTTTATATCGATCACTTGTAGTTTCTCCCCACAGAACTATAATCGCAAATGGTCAATAAAGTTAACGGGGTTGAGCTCTCTTCCCTTAACTACAACAACATTTGCACATTCTCGAGTTGAAGTAAGATGACTGACCCCCAAAATGTAAAGGTAGTTGTCAGATTTCCTGTACCTCTGTCAAACTTGCTGTCGGGCTTTTTATTGTTTTAGAACTTCACTGCCCACAGTGTCTTTTTACCGACAAGGTGTTTGCTTGTTGAATGTGTTAAAGGAGTGGTTCACCTTTTAAGTTAACTTTAGTATGTTATATTAAGGACAATTCTAAGCAACTTTTCAGTTGGTCTTCCATTATTTATTTTTTATAGTTTTTTAAATTGTTCATGTTCTTCTTCTGATTCTTTCCAGCTTTCAAATGGGGGTCACTGACCCCATCCAAAAAAACAAATGCTCTGTAAGGCTACAAATGTATTGTTGGTGCTACTTTTTACTACTCGTCTTTCTAGTCAAGCCTCTCCTATTCATATTCCAGCCTCTTATTCAAACCAGTGCATGGTTGCTAGGGTATTTTGGACCCTAGCAACCAGATTGCTGAAATTGCAAACTGGAGAACTGCTGAATAAAAAGCTAAATAACTCAAAAAGCATAAATAATTAGAAATTAGAACGTAATGCAAATTGTCTCAAAATAGAACTCTCTATGTGATACTAAAAGTTAACACAAAGGTGAACAATCCCTTTAAGTGGAGGGGGGGTTAGAGGGGCTTATTCACAATGGACAAGCTGAGACTGTCAGTGAGATACTGGGAGTTGTAGTGTAATATCAGCACAAACTGGGTCCTGCAAGGTTTGGGCTGTACTGTGGCATAAGACCAATGATAACCCATATGTATAACAGTAGCACGTGACTTTACCCTGCTTTTACCCAACTCCTGCTGTGAGGTAACAATCGTTTCGACAAATTTCCAGCATTTAACACGTTCGCTTCCCCCTCCTCTCTTGCACTGTGTTCATTGACGTTATTTTAATTAAAAAGGATTCATCAGCAAAACAATCCCATTAGGTTCGGGGGCTGGTTTCCTGGGGTGCCATGACTCTCCCCTCCCGCCATATAGTGGCTGACAGCTGGGAACTGTAAAATAGTTGATACGGGGTGAATAAAGGGGCTCTCGGGCTCAAATTGGGATGGTAATGGGTGATCATAGAGCGCCAGGAGCGGTTGCCAATATGGCGGGGGATGGGGGTTACTGGGACACAAAAGAGGCCGAACACAACCACTGGCGGCAGGTAGAGATGAGGGATTCAATAGCGAGTAGTGTGTGAATTTGTGTGTGTGCATTTCCTAGGGGCATCCAGCGCACCTCGTTTAGAAAGAAAATATATACCGTATTGTGTGCAGGGCTGCCTTTAGTTGAACACACACTCTGTGGAGGGTTAATACATATTCTGTGTAATAACAAGGAAACTTTTTTTTTTTTTTTTTAAAAACCTAACGAGGTGTGAATTGTATATTTATAGATAATTATAGATTGTAAGCTCTGTGCAGAGATCTCCATCCAACGGTATGTATTTTTAGTCTGTCTCATTTACTTTACCTGTATTTGAGTTACATAGTAACATAGTAAGTTAGGTTGAAAAAAGACACACGTCCATCAACCTTTTTACTTTTTTTAACCTGCCTATCTGCCAGTTGATCCAGAGGAAGGCAAAAAAAAAAACCATCTGAAGCCTCTCCAATTTGCCTCAGAGGGGGAAAAAATTCCTTCCTGATTCCAAAATGACAATCGGACTAGTCCCTGGATCAACTTGTACTATGAGCTATCTCCCATAACCCTGTATTCCCTTACTTGCTAAAAAGCCATCCAACCCCTTCTTAAATCTATCTAATGTATCAGCCTGTACCACTGATTCAGGGAGAGAATTCCACATCTTCACAGCTCTCGCTGTAACAAACCCCTTCCGAATATTTAGGCGGAACCTCCTTTCTTCTAATCGAAATCGTCAGTATTAGGAAAGCTTTTCGAAGGGTTAATAAAGGATAAGATACTGGACTTCATAGCAAATCATAATACTATGAGTTTGTGCCAGCATGGTTTTATGCGTAATCGATCTTGCCAGACTAACTTAATTTCTTTTTACGAGAATGTAAGTAGAGACCTAGATTCTGGGATGGCAGTGGATGTGATTTACTTAGACTTTGCTAAAGCATTTGATACAGTGCCACACAAAAGGTTACTGGTTAAATTAAGGAATGTTGGCCTGGAACATAGTATTTGTACCTGGATAGAGAACTGGCTAAAAGATAGACTACAAAGAGTGGTGGTAAATGGAACATTTTCTAATTGGACCAGTGTTGTTAGTGGAGTACCGCAGGGCTCTGTACTAGGTCCCTTGCTTTTCAACTTGTTTATTAATGACCTGGAGGTGGGCATTGAAAGTACTGTTTCTATTTTTGCAGATGATACTAAATTGTGCAGAACTATAGGTTCCATGCAGGATGCTGCCACTTTGCAAAGTGATCTGTCTAAACTGGAAAACTGGGCAGCAAACTGGAAAATGAGGTTCAATGTTGATAAATGCAAGGTTATGCACTTTGGCAAAAATAATATAAATGCAAGTTATACACTAAATGGCAGTGTGTTGGGAGTTTCCTTAAATGAAAAGGATCTAGGGGTCTTTGTAGATAACACGTTGTCTAATTCTGGGCAGTGTCATTCTGTGGCTACTAAACCAAATAAAGTTCTGTCTTGCATAAAAAAGGGCATTAACTCAAGGGATGAAAACATAATTATGCCTCTTTATAGGTCCCTGGTAAGGCCTCATCTGGAGTATGCAGTTCAGTTTTGGACTCCAGTCCTTAAGAGGGATATAAATGAGCTGGAGAGAGTGCAGAGACGTGCAACTAAATTGGTTAGAGGGACGGAAGACTTAAATTATGAGGGTAGACTGTCAAGGTTGGGGTTGTTTTCTCTGGAAAAAAGGCGCTTGCGAGGGGACATGATTACACTTTACAAGTACATTAGAGGACATTATAGACAAATGGCAGGGGACTTTTTTACCCATAAAGTGGATCACCGTACCAGAGGCCACCCCTTTAGACTAGAAGAAAAGAACTTTCATTTGAAGCAACGTAGGGGGTTCTTCACAGTCAGGACAGTGAGGTTGTGGAATGCACTGCCGGGTGATGTTGTGATGGCTGATTCAGTTAATGCCTTTAAGAATGGCTTGGATGATTTTTTGGACAGACATAATATTAAAGGCTATTGTGATACTAAACTCTATAGTTAATATAGGTATGGGTATATAGAATTTTAATTAAAAGTAGGGAGGGGTGTGTGTATGGATGCTGGGTTTTCATTTGGAGGGGTTGAACTTGATGGACTTTGTCTTTTTTCAACCCAATTTAACTATGTAACTATGTAACTATGAGTGAGGAGAGGAAGAATAATAGTACTGAGAGTGGGCCCCTGGTCTAAATTTTCTTGGTGGGCCCCTGGTCTAAGGTTTTTGGGTGGGCCCCTGGTGTCCCATTCCAACACTGGGGCCAGAACTAAAAGGTGGCAACCCTACCTGTGGGTCAAACATTTACATGATGTGCTGGTGGTTTTTGCCAATTCCTCTTGAAAGAACTGGTGTTTGTCGTCCTCTTTGTACTGACATGCCTTTTCAGCTCAGTCGACAACATTGAGGTTTAGGCTTTGTGATGGTCACTCCAGTGCTTTCACTTTGTTGTCATTTTGTTAACAACTCTGGAGAAATGCTGTGAATCATGGTCATATTTCAAGACAAAGTTTTAAGTTTTTGGCTGGCTGAAGGTGTTGCTTCTGAATGTATACATAGCCTACATCAGGATAGATTTAATGTGCACTAGTCCCTTTTTCCAGCAAAACACCTCGCAGCTTGATCCTGCTGCCACCAGCATGCTTCTCAGTTAGAATGGTGTTCCTTAGCTAAAAAGCCTTACTCTGATTCCTCTATACCAGGGTGCCCAAAAGGTAGATTGGGATCTACCAGTAGACCTTTAGCTGGTGATCAGTAGATCTCAAGACACTAAGGGGCAGATTTACTAAGGGTCGAATATCAAGGGTTAATTAACCCTCGATATTCGACTAGGAACTAAAATCGTTCGACTTCGAATATCGAAGTCGAACGATTTAGCGCTAATCCTACGATCGAACGATCAAAGGATTATTCGTTCGATCGAACGATTAAATCCTTCGATTCGAAGGATTTTAATACAACGATCGAAGGAATATCCTTCGATCAAAAAAGCACAGGCAAGCCTATGGGGACCTTCCCCATAGGCTAACATTGAGTTCGGTAGCTTTTAGCTGCCGAACTAGGGGGTCGAAGTTTTTCTTAAAGAGACAGTACTTCAATTATCGAATGGTCGAATAGTCGAACGATTTTTAGTTCGAATCGTTCGATTCATAGTCGAAGTAGTAGTCGAAGGTCGAACTAGCCCATTCGATGGTCGAAGTAGCCCAAAAAACACTTTGAAATTCGAAGTTTTTTTAATTCGAATCCTTCACTCGAGCTTTGTAAATGTGCCCCTAAATCACTCACACATGTTTCATGCTTTTCATTAAGAAATTATTACGTTAAAGGGATACTGTCATGGGAAATTTTTTTTTCCAAAATGAATCAGTTAATAGTGCTGCTCCAGCAGAATTCTGCACTGAAATCCATTTCTCAAAAGCGCAAACAGATTTTTTTTATATTCAGTTTTGAAATCTGACATTGGGCTAGACATTTTGTCAATTTCCCAGCTACCCCCAGTCATGTGACTTGTGCCTGCACTTTAGGAGAGAAATGCTTTCTGGCAGGCTGCTGTTTTTCCTTCTCAATGTAACTGAATGTGTCTCATTGAGACATGGGTTTTTACTATTGAGTGCTGTTGTTAGATCTGCCAGGCAGCTGCTATCTTGTGTTAGGGAGCTGCTATCTGGTTACCTTCCCATTGTTCTTTTGTTTGGCTGCTGGGGGGAAAAAGGGAGGGGGTGATCTCACTCTAACTTGCAGTACAGAGTGATTGAAGTTTATCAGAGCACAAGTCACATGACTTGGGGCAGCTGGGAAATTGACAATATGTCTAGCCCCATGTCAGATTTCAAAATTGAATATAAAAAAATCTGTTTGCTCTTTCGAGAAATGGATTTCAGTGCAGAATTCTGCTGGAGCAGCATTATTAACTGATTCATTTTGAAAAAAATGTTTTCCCATGACAGTATCCCTTTAAGGTAACATAAGAAATACATGTTTGTTAAATATAACAAAATACTTTTTCTCAAATCAATATTTAAATAATATTTTCCAAGGAACCGAATGTTAACAATGCTTTTATGGATGTAGATCGTAATGGGACAATATCACTAAAGTAGACCTAGTATTACTCCTGCTCTACACATAGTCAGGATTGTTCTGCAGTTCTTTGTTTTGTTTCATATGATCAGAGAACCATCCTGCAGAATGCTAGATATTTGTCCTGGTGATAATCTGCAATCCTTGCACCACAGGCTTCCAGGTCTTGGTGATGGAAGACTCTCTTAAAGGAGAAGGAAAACTACGGAGGCATTTTATTGCCAATAGATTAGCTGCAATAGTGCAAGCTAGAATGCTATATTTATTCTGTAGAATGTTTTACCATACCTGAGTAAAAAGCTCTAGAAGCTCCCTGTTTGTTTGGATAGCAGCTGCAGTATTAGCTTGCTGTGACATCACTTCCTGCCTGAGTCTCTCCCTGCTCATTTATAGCTCTGGGCTCAGATTACAGCAGAGAAGGGAGGGGAAGAGGAGCAAACTGAGCATGCTCACGCCCGGGGTAAGGAGGTTTAAGTCTGATACAGAAGCCCATGTATATACAACAGAAGGAAAGAAATGCAGTGTTTCTTTTGACAGAGGACTTTACTGGTATATTTCGGGGGACCTTTCTGATAAGGCTTACTTAGTTTTAACCTTTCCTTCTCCTTTAATGGTGAATGTTGATACATTGGGATTAATGCCTCCATTTTCTTCACCAGTTCCTTTGTTATCCTTGGGTTCAGCTGGATCTTTCAGAACAAAGTTTTCTTTTCTCTGTGAGTTACTATGTACAGGTATGGGACCTGTTATCCAGAATGTTCAGGACCTGGGGTTTTCCAGATAATGGATCTGTCCGTAATTTGGATCTTCATACCTTACGTCTACTTAAAACTCATTTAAATATTAAACCCCAATGGCTGGTTTTGCTCCCAATAAGGATTAATTATATGGTAGTTTGGATCAAGTACAAGTGCTGTTTTATTACTTCACGGAAAAGGGAAATCATTTTTTAAAATTTGACTTGATTATAATGGAATCTAGGGGAGACGGCCTTTTGGTAATTTGCAGCTTTCTGGAGAACGAGTTTTTGGATAACCGATCCTATACCTGTGTCCTAGCTCCCAACATTTAGGAAACAGAAAGAGGGACAAAAAGATTTGGCGCACGTAGTTCAGCAAATTTTTTTACCTTGCCCTTTTTTGTGGCCACACCCCTAATTACCATGTTCATTTTCCATAATTTGGCAGGTTATGAAAGTTTGAACACCTTTCTGTGGTTTTTATATGTTATTACAGTTTTGCAAATGAAGGTGAATTGCCCTTTAAACTGTCAGTCTTGGTTCTTATCTTACCAAACTGCTACAAAAGTAGGTTAAGTATCTATTCTGGGCTCTCTGCCAAGGCCCAATTAAGTTAGAAACTTCGTATCTGTTTCTGGCAGTTCAGTGCATCAGATCAAAGAGAAACTCGGGACTCATCAGTATAAATCCGTGACAGCGGTTTGAGCTGTCAAAAGCGGGACTGTCACGCAAAAAACGGGACAGTTGGGAGGTATGCTGTATAGCACCTTCTTGAACAATGCAGCATCTGTCTGATGCCAAGATTTTTATATTTGGATATAATTGTTTGCACAGATTCTTGTGGGACCTTCAACTTCTAAGTAGCACAACCAGGCTTGTGGAGGTCCATCATTTTCTTATACAGGTATGGGACCTGTTATCCAGAATGCTCGGACCTGGGGTTTTCCGGATAACGGATCTTTCCGTAATTTGGGTCTTCATGCCTTAAAGGAAAACTATACCCCCAAAATGAATACTTAAGCAACAGATAGTTTATATCAAATTGAATGACATATTAAAGAATCTTACCAAACTGGAATATATATTTACATAAATATTGCCCTTTTACATCTCTTGCCTTGAACCACCATTTCGTGACTCTATCTGTGCTGCCTCAGAGATCACCTGACCAGAAATACTACAACACTAACTGTAACAGGAAGAAGTGAGGAAGCAAAAGGCAGAACTCTGTCTGTTAATTGGCTCATGTGACCTTACATGTGGTTTGTATGTATGCAAAGTGAATCTTACGATCTCAGGGGGCGGCCCTTATTTTTTAAAATGGCAATTTTCTATTTATGATTACCCAATGGCACATACTACTAAAAAAGTATATTATTATGATAATGGTTTATTTAGATGAAGCAGGGTTTTACACATGAGCTGTTTTACTCAGTGTCTTTTAATAGAGACCTACATTGTTTGGGGGGTATAGTTTTCCTTTAAGTCTACTAGAAATTCATTTAAACATTAAATAAACCCAATAGGCTGTTTTTGCTTCCAATAAGGATTAATTATATCTTAGATGGGATCAAGTACAAGCTACTGTTTTATTATTACAGAGAAAAAGGAAATAATTTTTAAAAATTTGGATTATTTGGTTAAAATGGAGTCTACGGGAGACAGCCATTCCATTCAGAGCTTTCTGGATATCGGGTTTCCGGATAAGGGATCCTATACCTGTATGTGCTAATTTGCAGGAATATCCTAATGTGTGCATGCATCATGACAATGAATTTTAAGTGCCCATGCTCATAATTGCCAACCACCAAGGGAGAGGGGAAAACTGAGTTTGCCACAGAGTGGTGGTTGGGTGGCCCCAAGCGAAAGGCCATTTAGGGCGAGACGTTTGGATGAAACTGTTGTTTTCTATTCTAGAGTCTCCTGGAATCCTATAAGGAAAGTCATTCGGGGTGAGCTTTGAAGGTGAAGATTTATTTTATGACCCAGATAGTCTTGAAACGATAGCTGAATGGCTTGAACAGAAATGTTTTAATGTCTTTGTAACTTTGATACTAGCTGAGTCCTTAAAGGGGAACTGCTGTTTAAATAGAAATTTAATATAAGCTTCAGCACACTGAAATAAGAATCTTTTTAAATACAATCAATTAAAAAATTCTGTACCAGTTCTGAAATAATCAAGTTCATCTTCACTATTCCTCTCTCATCATTTTCATCATACTCTCAGCACTCTCTCTTCTGTCTCTCTTCAGGCAGGAGTTGGGTGTCAGATATTCACTGACAGTTAGATCCAATGCATATATTACAGGGGGGCTCCTTTTGCCTAGAAGATGTATTAGAGCTCACCAAAATCACCAGAAATTCTGTCTTTCTACATGCAGAATTAGTGCAAAAGGCAGTTATTTTGTTAGATTTTGTTTGCACTGGAAAGTGTTATTTGAGTGAGCTCCAATACATCTGCTAGGAAAGGGAGCCCCCCTATAGGATCTGTCAATGAATATCTGACCCCCAACTGCTGCAAGAAGACAGAATGAAGAGAAACAGATGCTGAGAGAGGGATAGTGAAGATGAATTTGATAATTTCAGAAATGATGCAGAATTTTTAATTGAATGTATTTAGAAAGTTTCTTTTTTCAATATGATGAAGCTTATCTTAATTAAAATTTTTGCAAAAGTTCCCCTTCCCAATTATTGCACACCAAAGGTGAGCTTGAACCAAAAACCAAGTCCTAGATAGAAGTCATAAAAGGAGGCAGCCGGAAGTAAAAAAAAAAGTACAATGCCCTGGTACAGTCTTGTTTTTCACATGTCTCCTTTAAATTGTAATCTATACTGTGAAGCTGGTACTTAACTGAAAACACAGTAAATAAATGTATATAAATAATGCACACCTATTGTAAAATATAAGGATAAGTCACTGAAGTGCTTCATTATCATGAAGCTGAAGGTTAGGTGCTTTTATACAGGTCATGGATCTCTGATGTGACTTTTCATATCGTATTATTTTACAACAAGGCATATATATATATATATATATATATATAGTTCTTATGTCACAATACTGACACACGCATAGAATCTATTATAAGTGATGCTTGGGATGTGGGGTTTTCCAGATAAGAAATCTTTGTTATTTGGATCAGCATACCTTAAAAGACCAGTAACATAAAAAATGTTTTTTAAAAAAATTAGTTTTTACTTAAAAAAAAAAACACCAAGGCAGTTTTAACTTTAAATGCGGAAAGTCTTTATTAAAAAATTACTTAGAGATTCTCTACTTGCCCTCCTCTTCAGAAATGGCAGCAGGGCAACGATCCATCATGCGGCACTTAATTTCTCCTCCCTGGCTATCTCCTATAGAAGGCTGGGAGGAGAAATCGAGGGCCGCACTGTCTCCGTTTCTGAAGAGGAGGGCAAGCAGAGGAAGTAATTTCTTAATAAAGACTTTGCGCATTTGAAGTTAAAACTGCCTTGGAGTATTTTTTTTCGTTAAGTAGAAACTCATTTTTAAAAAAAAATGTTTGTTACTAGTCCTTTAACTCTGCTTTAAAGCATTTAAATAAACCCATTAGGGTTATTTTGCCACTAGTCTAGATTCAAGTATTTACCTTATTATTTATTCAAGTAATTTTCTTAAAATAGACTGTAATCTGGAACTTTCTAGATTACAGGTTTCAGGACAAGGGATCTCATATCTCTGAAACTGTTCCACAGTCTTCAAACATTTATATACGGTAGTATTATTTATCTAACCTAATAAGCCATGTACATCGATTGATTTCGAAGTAATGGCTGCACCACATCTTCTATATTTATTGGCTGCATCGGTGTAAATAATGCAGTTTTAGAAATGTACTGTTTGCTATATGGCACCACTGGCCAGATCTTCCAGGTAATGAGCTGATAAATCACCAGTCCAACATATTTGTTGGATAAATGTTTGAACTTTTCACCAAAGTGGCGTAGTACATATGCTCAGCCTTTTTTTTTTTTTTGTAAAAGTAAGCCCTCAAGAGTGATGCAAATGTGACCTGAAAATGTTTTCCCACCAGCAAAAATGTAAATCCCTGGTGGGAAAACATTAAGTGTTGCGTCGGTTTTCTCAAGTTGCCTGAAGTTTTTTCGACAGGCAACTTCGAGCTACTTTGGAAATTGTTTTCAGTAGATTAGTCGGCGTGATAAATCTTCTCTATCACAGGTAGGGTTGCCGCCTGGCCAGTATTTTACTGGCCTGGCCGGTATTTTACTGGCCTGGCCGGTAAAAATGATGGTTAATCCCAATGTTATTAATAGGGAAAAAAAGATAAATATACAGGAAGGCAGGTATTTTTTTCCAGAAAAGGTGGCAACCCTACTCTAATCTCCTCAATTGCCTTCCTGCTGGCAAGAATGCGAATCGCCAGGGTTTGCATATGTATCGCTTCGGAATTCCAAAGTCGCCCTAAGTTTCTTTGCCGGCGATTCGCGTTCTTGCCGACTGGAAGGCATTTCCCCGTCTGCCACCACCCTTGTTTGGAAAGAGTTGTTGGAAAGTTTCTGACCATGCCTTGCAAGCTACATTCCTCTCTATCCGAGATTTCATTAATCTTGGAGGGGGAAAGTGGAGGCAGATGGTTTGGGGGAGGATTTAGTTTTCCTTTAAGGAGGCATACAAGACTTTTATTATATAGGTTCTCAAACTATTGGGCTGCAGCCAGTTGGCCTCTCACTTCTATTGGCTCAACTTTAAAGGAGACCTATTATGTAAAAAAACAAGAATGTGCCAGTGCATTAAACTATTTTAGATATAGAAGTAATGTGCTTTAAAATGTTTTGTTTCTGAAGACTTTATTGAAAATTTCTGCAAACTCTCTACTAGTCCAGCCCATCTGTTCCACTTCCCGCTGCCTCCGTTTCCCAGGCTGTGCAGGGGAGCTGGCAGCACTCTGAAAACTGCAGTGTAGGGCAGGAGCCAATTAATAGCTACGCTAACCTGATCGAGAACTGAAGTCTGTATTTGCTTGTGTGACTGCAGGGCTGTAATTGGCTGTCCCCTTCCTACTGTTTCTGGCAGGGACCATTAGGACACGCCTACCCCTCATTTGAAACATGGACCAGAGAACATCAATGGGAAGCACAAATAAAAGGGCTAATTTTGAAGACAATATTAATTTACAGCCATATATATATATATATATATATATATATATATATATATATATATATATATATATATATATATTATATATATATATATATATATATATATATATATATATATATATTACACAAAAGCCATGAATATCCTGTAAATTATATCCTTATAAACGGTGAGTTCTGATGTCATCAGTTATAAACGGTGAGTTCTGATGTCATTTCTGTCACATGACTCATTGAAATTTGTGTATTATAATTAATAAAGTACCCCCAGTTGCAAAATATGAGGATATTATAAGTTACCTCGGAGTTCCATGACCTGTATATGGTCATGAAACTCCTCAGTAACTTATAATATCCTTATATTTTGCAAGAGGGGGTACTTTATTCACTATATATATATATATATATATATATATATATATATATATATATATATATATATATATATATATATATATATATATATATATATATATAGTATACATCATTGCCTACAAAATTAGGTTTTTTTTGTGTTTCCTATATGTCTCCTTTAAGGCTAATTATGACCCTGAGGTCCTTCAGTTACAGAATTCCTAAATAACAATTAGTGGATTAGCCTAGAGCCTTGCCAATTCATGATTTGCTGTCCTGGATACTCCTGAAACTATGGTGGATTACTACTTTGAGTCTTAAACTGGCCATGGATGGGCAGATTTTACTCAATGTGCAGCGAACACTCGTTTAAGTCTAACGATTACCATTAACCATTCACATTTAAATAAGTAGAAAAAATAACAAATCAGATGATCTGGGCATTAACTGACAGATGGCAATTTGTACGAAAGTTACGTCCGACAAATAGTAGTGACAGTCAACCATTGATAAAGTACTTGCAGAGATCTTCTAAGTAACCAATATAAATCTTTTAACCTGTCCAATCTACTGAACGCCCGATTTGTTGTGCTACGAAAAATGTTGGGAAGCTCCACACACGGTCCGAAAATCGTATCAATCTTTGTTTCGTGCGACGGTATCTTTGCGTCTATGGCCAGCTTAAGACTAAGCTTTTTGCTGATTGCAAACCAGTTTGCGTTATACTGTTGGCAAATGGGTTGCTAAATGGGTGGAAGTTAGGGGAACTGAATCTTAAGAAACTGGATGATTCGCATGTACCCCCACATGTGTTCCAATCACTTTCTCTCAACTCAAAAAATTGGATCACCCCAGCGTGGCCCACCACATGGTTGTCAACCTTGGGCAATGATGAGCTTACAAAATGACTGCATCTTTCCAAGTATGGAAAGCTTTTACTATATATTATGAAGCTGCTTCTTACAGCATGAAATGGGAAGAGTGTCATAATCTGGGGAAAAATTAAAGCATACTAAAACAAATCGTCAACTAACCTTCGGGAAAAATATAAAAATACAGCCAAATTGATAATCCTCCTTCTCTTCATCCTTAAATAACCCACAGTTTCTTTTTAATCTTCTCTAAACTGACAACACAAAATAAATCACCCTTGTAAAATGTGGGTTTTAATATTTTGATAAAATGTGAAGCTATGTGCAATATGCTGAGCAGGCTGAATAAATCATTTCTTATTAGACTAACGCTGGCCATTCGCAGGCCAGTACTGTCTTTTGACTAGGCAGCTGCTGCTAACTGACTGTCAGAAAATCATGGACAATGAAGACTGCTATACAGGACTATCTATTTGAAGAGGGATGGTTTGAAACTGAATAATAGAATGGCAATAGAATGTAATAGTTTTGAGATAATACATAAAATCAGTGTCCGTGTGACGTTAACAAGGAGCTAGTCTAATGCGTTTCTGCAATGCATTTTTAGCGTCACTGGATGATCTTTAAGTTCCATCACAACAAAAAACATCCCAAACCAAAAGAAAAAAAGAAAATAACAGAAGGTTGACTGCCCATCCTCTGTTAATGACAGTAGTTAACTTGTGTATGTCTAGCTCCATATTGCCTGGTAAACAATAGTAACAAAAATATCATACACCATTCCATTACACAATTTAAATGTAGTTTTAATTGCATTGACAGTGAGCGGGTTTGTGTGTTTTAATTATGGGCTGGACAAATCCTTTGTGCCATTTGGCCTTTAATGGCAACTCAACATGTCTTTGCAAAAAGAGCTTCAATTGCATCTTGCTGGCCAGGAGGAGTAGAAGGAGTAACCAGAGAGTTGGGATTGTATAAAGTGCCAGTTAGTATTGGCACCTGAGCAGCTTGCCCTGCAATCAAAACTTGCTGCAATTTCTGGCCTGTCTCTAGCAAAAAGTGGTGGAAATGCTGAGGTTTCCATGGCACTGCCAGCTATAGGCCAGTGCTGAAGATTAAGGTATTAGTAGGCCACACATTGAACCTTCCAGTGCTTCCTGCTTCCAAAGTAGATATCAGCCGTAACATCACAGAGGATTTTCGTGCTCTGGTACTAGAATTACATCTGTCTGATAAGTTAAAGTAGTCCATGTGGTCATGGCTTTAAAAAAGAATTCTTGTTTGTCTATGTTTCTATATCTGCTATTCTGTGTTTGACCTGAGTAGCAGCTTGTGGACACCATCTCTGTTTCTATCTCCAACACTAGATTATACTGTGTGCGTGCATCATTGGCCTTTGGAGCATGTGCAGTTCCTGACATGGACAGTTGCACAGGCTCCAGCCCAGAGTAGAGTCCTGCGCGGGTCCATTTTGGAATCCATACCCAACCCATACCCGCAACTTGCAATCCTCAACCCACATTCTTACCCGCTTGGACCCGCGACCCGACCTGCAAGTACCTGACCCGCTGACCATCAAGAATCGGGAAGTGCTGAGTTGTTATTTTGCCCTATACATGTGCCCATTATTTAGGTGCCATATGTTAGGCAATGTAGGGGGAAGGAGGGTACCCCCAAAAAAATTTACAATCTTTTTCAACCTATCACCTTAAAAAAAGTAAAAGACGCCAGCGTTTTTTGGGACTTAGAAAAAATGTAAACTTTTTTTTGAAGCAAGTCCTATCTTCTCTAATGCACTTCGCTTGGTTCTGAGGTGGCGAAGTAAAGTCTGGCGCAACAGATATATATATATATATATATATATATATATATATATATATATATATATATATATATATATATATATATATATATAACTATAGTAATCTTTCTGAAACATGCACATAACTTTTACTAGTGCAGTGCAACCGTACATTATATGAATTGCTTTAATTTTTTGCTGTTACTGTTCCTTTAACAAACGAGTAACCCATATACTTTTAACGATATATAGCTTTCTCTTCCTTTGTTTACTTTCACAAAAGGCGTGTGCAGTGATCGATATCTTACTACAAGCTAGTCCTATCCACTGACCGATTTCATCATTTCTCATGTCCTAAGCAGTTCCCAACAACTGTATCAACGTAAATAAAATATGATGGACTGTTGCTCAGCACTGGTAAAAACTGATGTTTCCTTCAGAAAGGCTAGTATAGATTATATAAACAAGCTGCTGTGTAGCCATGGGGGCAGCCATTCAAGCTGCTGGAGAAAATGCACAGGTTACACAGCAGATAACAGATAAAACACCATTGTATTGGACAGGGCTTATCTGTTATATGCTATGTAACCTGTGAGTTTTCTCCAGCAGCTTGAAAGGCTGCCCCCAGGGGCATAACTATAGAGGAAGCAGACCCTGCGGCTGCAGGGGGCCCAGGAGGTTTAGGGGGCCCCATGAGGCTCAAATTCATATACAATTTCAATACATTTTGGTAAAACAGGACAACCTCTGGATATGTTTGGGGCCCTAACATTAATTTGCTGTGGGGCCCAGTAACATCTAGTTACGCCACTGGCTGCGCCCATGGCTACACAGCAGCGAGCTTGTTTATATAAACTATAGTAGTGTTTCTGAGCAAACGCACAACTTTTACCAGATGCTAACCGTATATTATGGGGCAGATTTATCAAGGGTCGAAGTGAATTCGAAGTCGAAGTATTTCAATTCGATGGTCGAATTTCGAAGTATTTTTAACTTTGAAATTCGACCCTTGATAAATCTGCTCCTATATGTTAATTTTTTTGGTGTTACTGATCCTAATGTAATTTCCATGTTGATAGAAGTTAAATACACAACATACAAGGCATGTTTTCATTGCTAAAGCTCAAAAATATAAACCATATCTTTTGGTAATTCTAAATCAAATTGTGAAAACCTAAACAACTTCTATATTGAACCTGGCATATACAGTAGCTGTAGAATGGCTGCTACAATCCAAAATTAACGTAAAGTATTGCTTCTGCCATATCTTCCTTCATGGAAGCTCTTAAATCTGATTTGATTATTGTCAGTGCTAGTATTTAAAGGTATTAGGAGTCTGTACATTTTTGGCTACTACAGATACCTAAAATTGCTCCAGACTCTGACTCTACAGCTTTGCCAGATTTCTCCCCCCACCTGATTTTTCAACCAGATTTCAGTTTACCATGCCCTTGCCAATAAGCTGCCAACTCCATTTGGAGGGTCAGAGTCTGTTGCTTTTATCGGACTGTGTATACCCCAGTATTCTTGTTAGTGAATGGCTCTGTTATTTTATGCACTGAAATCTAAATTCTGGGATAGGCTCTTTGGTCAAAACGGTGATATATGCATACAGTTATATAGACATGTCATAAAATTGCACCATTTTCTTTTCTAATGTTTTTCTCCATTCCTTTTTAATCCTTCTTTTTATTTTCCTTAAAGTCTTTCTCTGCATTGTTAATATTCTGTCTCCTTGTCCCTTTTTTCCTACTCCTCCTTTCATCTTGTAACTTCTACTCTATAACCCTGTTCTGATCCCATTTTCCTTTCTTTTCTTCTCATCCCATACATATTTTCACCTTTCATGTATCTCTTGTGCTTTTTTTTATCCCCCCACCCCCTTCGGAATGCTATTATTGTTCCATAACCCCGTGATGTTCTATTTTTTAATTTTTATTTCTCCATTATGGTACCTCCTTGCAATACGAGAACTCTATCCCTTCCTGTCTTGTTAAGAACGGGGAAGAGTTACATGAGAGCAAGGTGTTGTATATTTTCTGTTTCATAAGTACAATTTCACAATATGATCCAGAATAAGTGATAGAAACTGAGGAAAGTTAAAGGGCACCCCTTGGCTGAAAATATTTTCCCCAACCAAAGGTGTGGGCTAATAGAGCCCCAACTCCGGTTGGGTGTAACTGTAGTTTTCAGGGTTTTTTGTAAACTGGCCCTGCCCACGCTATGTGGGAGTTCCCTGTGCGAGCGGCCATGTTGTGCAGAGTGTGCATAACGAGCAAGTTGCGGCATTCGCTCGTTTTGTGCATGTATGCTTCCTCCTGGTGCGAGTGTCTTAGCGCTGGTGGGGGGGGCAATTTAAAAAAAGAAAAAAAAAATCCAACTGGAGTGCGGGCTCTATTAGCATACAGTTTTGGTTGGGTAAAATATTTTCGGCCAACAGGTTCCCTTTAAGCACACCTCCCAACTGTTCCTTTTTCGGAGGGACAGTCCCTCTTTTGACAGCTCAACCCGCAGTCCCTCATTTGCACTGGAAATTCCCTCTTTTCTCTGCACTGAACAGCCAGAAAAACAAAGTTTCGAACTAAATTGGCTTTTGGCAGAGAGCCCAGAACAGCTAACAGGTGCAACTAAGATGCTTTGTATCAATTTTGAGATAAGAAAATAAGTAATTTCAAAAGTTTAGATAGGGAGAAATATTTTAAACATTTTCTAACCTGCCAAATTTGGTCAAGTGAACATGGTAATTAGGGGGTGTGGCCACAAAAATAGGTGTGATCCAAAAAAATGTGCCACACTACATGGCAAAAAAATTTTGTCCCACTTTTTACTTCTAAAATGTTGGGAGGTATGCTTTAAGTAAAATCACTTTCCATGAAAGAGCCGTATACTTAATGGGTTGTCTGCCTCGTTCTTCTAAACCAAACCCCTCAAATTGTGCTTCCAAAATGTTCTTGCACGTCTCAAAACTGTATGAACTGTAAGTTAAAATGCTGTTCTGCCATTCTAACTTGTGCTTGTATCTTCTTTTGTAGATTATGTGTACTTTGAAAATTCATCCAGTAACCCTTACTTAGTACGACGGATAGAAGAGCTTAACAAGGTATTTTTTACCTAAATGTCATTTCACTTTTATAAGTGTCCTGTTTTATATGCTTCCCATTTGACCAAGATATGTGTTTGAACCTTGTACAAACCATAAAGTTTTTACAGAGTTATGTAATCACAGATTTGCCCTTGGTTTGGTAACCCATACCAGAAAGGCAGCATTTTACGTAATACTTATTATTACTATACCCTCTATATCTACAAAGTTTTTATACAGTGTAAGATATGTATGTTCTCAACATGTCTGTTAGAATTTCTAATGCTAACAGACTACTGAAGCTCAAATATGGCAGCACCCTCATAGAGGAACACCAGGGATCAGATGGGTAATGTAAAAGTATCTGCAAATACCGGTACTTTTATGGCAAAATTATAGATCGCATTCAAACATGTTATGATAGAAAAAAAAAAAAAAGTTTAATTTCTGGTGTCCGTATCTCTTTAAGTGCTCTATGCCCAGAGGACAGAGGCAAGGTCAGATATCCATTTTTTTTTTTTTGTACCAGTATGCAATCCATTATCTGGAAAACAGTTATCCAGAAAGCTCTGAATTATGAGATGGCCATCTCCCAGACTCATTTTATCCAAATAATCCAAATTTTTTTTTTTTTAAAAAAAAAAAAATGATTTCCTTTTTCTCTTTAATAATAAAATAGTACCTTGTACTTGATCCAAACTAAAGGAGTTATTTATTAAAGCGATACCGACACATTCCTATAAAAATCATAGGAACGTGTCCATATCTAGCAGCTGCTGCACGAAGAATATTTTCAACAAAAAACTCCCCCAGCCCCGCAAACCTTTGATCTTCCACGTTGCTTCAGTGACGCTGGGCCGGGGGCAGAACGATGCTTCCATAGGCTGCAGTCCTGTTCTCATTTGTAATTATACTAAGGAAGGATTGTGCAGCCCCCAGCCCAGCGTTACTGAAACAATACCGAAGATCATTTAGCAGCGTCGACAGGTCGCTTTCAGTTGAAAATATTCTGCGTGCAGCAGATGCCAGATATGGACATGTTCCTATGATTTTTATTGGAACGTGTTGGTATCGCTTTAAAGTTGGAGGTGATTTTTTGTTTTGGCAACTCAGATTTTCGCGTTTAAAAAAAAAAAAAATCAAATTTTTCGAGTAAACATTAAATAAACCCAATAGGCTGGGTTTTACATCCAATAAGGATTCATTATATCTTAGTTTGGATCAAGTATAAGGCACTGTTTTATTACTACTATTATTATTCTTATTACAGAGAAAAAGTAAATAATTTTAAAAAAAAAATTGGATTATTTTGATAAAATGATGTCTAAGGGAGACACCCTTTCTGTAATTCGGAGCTTTCTGGATAACTGGTTTTCGGATAACGGATCCCATACTTATTTCAAGTGGAATCTGCCATGTTTTTTAATCTCACAATGCTGAATCTTCAACAGTTCTGCAAACCACTTGCTGTCATGAAATGTGGGCTTTCACAGGTAGATCTTTTCGGACACTTTTCTCGCTGTAGTGGGAAACGGGAAAGTAATTACAAAGGTTGGCAGATACCTCTATGGCCATATTTCGGCTGCCCCAAATTACAGGGCCTCTTGCTTGACTCTTTACAATCTTTCCCTTTTTTTTATTTGCTTCTGCTTAGTTTTTTTAAATGTTTAACTAGTATTTAAATATGTCAAAGGTAAGAATCCTGGAACTGGGAGATTTGGATGTGTCCTTTTCTGTTCCTTCTGACTTGTATGTTTCTTCCTATAAACCTCAGAAACGAGTCAGCTGATGTATGTGGACCTGTCTTATAAACTGTTGTTTGTTTTCTTTTTTGCTGTGCCAAGGAGCTATGGGCATTTCTGCTGATGGCTGCTGCATTAAGTACAGGTATAGAATCTGTTATCCAGAAAGCTTTGAATTACAGGAAGGCCATTTCCCATAGACTCCCATTTTCCTTTATTCTCAGTAATAATAAAACCGTACCTTGCACTTCAACCTAACTAAGACATAATTCATTCTCATTGAAAGCAAAACAATCCTGTCGGGTTTATTCAATTTTTTTATATTCTTTTATATATTTCTTTTTTTAATTTTTATATATTATTTTTAAGAGACCGCAACACCAAAAAAATGAAAGTGTTTTAAAGTAATGAAAATAGACTGTACTGTTGCTCTGCACTGATACAACTGGCGTGTTTGCTTTAGAAACTCTACTATAGTCTATACATACGCTGCTGTGTAGCCATGGGGGCAGCCATTCAAAGCTTAAAAGGAGAAAAGGCACAGGTTACACAGCATATAACAGATACGCTCTGTAGTATACAATGGGATTCTTTAGAATTCATCTGTTGGATCTGTGTATCCTGTGCTGGAATGGTTGCCCCATTGCTACACAGCAGCTTGTTTATATAAACTATAGTAGAGTTTCTGGAGCAAACACACCAGTTTTACCAGTGCAGGGCAATAGTACATTATATTGTCATTCCATTAAAACACTTTCATTTTTTGGTGTTACTGTTCCTTGTTAATCCAAATTACTGATAGAACCCTTATCCAGAAAACCCCAGGTCCCGAGCATTCTGGAAAAATAGGTCCTATACCTGTACAACGTTCCGTCACTGCAAATAGAGCGCACTTGCTCTTCCAAGTAGAGTTTTAATGACTGAAAAATTTTTGACTCTTTTTTTATTTTTTTTTATTTTTGTTATAGACTGCAAATGGAAATGTGGAAGCAAAAGTTGTATGTTTCTACAGGAGACGTGATATTTCCAGTACCCTCATTTCTCTGGCAGATAAACATGCTAGTAAGTACATACATCGGGCAATAGTGGGTGGAGATTTTCTAATGAAAACTGCATTGTTTTTATTGAGATGTTAACTGAAAAAAAGCCTCATTAACTGTGATTTCCAACTGGTAACAAGAAATTGTTTCTACTCATCACTCAACATTTGCTTAGTATTGTTTATATGATCTAAAGTTTGTTAATAAGTATCAATGTTGGGTTGTCTTCAGCTTTTTCATTTTCAATAGCTTTCCAATGACATCTCAATATATTTAAAGTGTTTTGGGATTTTAAATTCATTTTGATTTAGACTTGTATCATACTGGGTGAGTTGAAAACCTTAGTCATGGGGTAGAAAACGGTGTCAATCAAGATGCCCTTTCTGACTGTCGCTGCTCCTTGTATGAACTTAATACTGTACTTGAAGCACATGTAGTGGTGACAGGAGACATTCGACATTAAAGACTTTTTATAATAGAAGTGATATTTGCGGGGTTTTTTCCGTTGCCTTCAACCTAACCTGTAGCTTTCTTCCTTTCTCATCTAAATGCCATCTGTGATCACTTATTTATATATATGTTGGGCAGGCTAAAACGACACACTTCTACATTGCTAACCCTCTACTATTTTTACTTAAATGTGGTGAAAGGGTTCCACTCCTTTGTTCAGTTTTGCAGCAGACAAAGCATTTCCTGTGCTTCTGTCTGAATTCTAATTTTAAACTTGCCTGAATTAGTACTTCCCCTTTAATAAATTCAGGCAAAAGCCACAAACCACTAACACTGTGAAGGAACAGTTCAGTATAAAAATAAAAACTGGGTAAATAGGCTGTGCAAAATAAAAAATGTTTTCAATATAATAAATTAGCCAAAAATGTAATCTATAAAGGCTGGTGTGACTGAATGTCTAACATAATACCCAGAACACTACTTCCTGCTTTGCAGTTCTTTTGGTTAGCAGCAACAGCAACCAATCAGTGACTTGAGGGGGGGGGGGCACATGGATCATAAGTGTTGCTTTTGAATCTGAGCTGAATGCTGAGTAGCAACAGTTATGTTCCATGTGGCCCCCCTTAAAGTGCTGAATAACTCAGAGTTAGAGAGCTGAAAAGCAGGAAGTAGTGTTCTGGCTATTATGTTAGACATCCAATCAATCCAGCCTTTATACATTAAATTTTTGGCTAACTATATTGAATTTTTTATTTTGCACAGCCTATCTATTTATCCAGTTTTTATTTTTACACTGAACTGTTCCTTTAAAAACTTTGGGCTTTCTGGGTGGTATCTATTGAAGTTTAACATATCTGATTCTTCTGTTTAATTACTCTACATGTCTTACTGCTCAGAACTAGTGATGTGTGGGTTGGATTTTTCCTGTCACCTGCCCTCCCTTCACGAGCCTGACTTCCGGGTTACTTTTATAGACCCACGCAGCCCCGCCGATTATGTCACTAAAGGGGAGGGGCAAGGGCAAGCAGGTGCGTGTCTTTAAAAGTTCAACTCGGAAGCCAGCATTTGTAAGGTTGCAGGTGGGGAGAGCAGTCAGAAGAAAGGGGGGTGCGAGGTCGGCCCAAACCCGTGGGTAAATCCCTGGGTCCTGCGGGTATCGGGCAGGCCCGCACATCACTACTCAGAACCCATGTATCAGTATCTCACACTGATGAGATCTAACAGGATCAAAAGGGCCATCTGCAAGTTGAGATATATATGGCTCTGAATTATAAGGCCATGCTTATGCTACATAAGCTGCTCTGGAAGCTTGGTATGCCTCTATGACGTATGCCTCTATTTTACTTCCTCCATAATTCATTTAGCGAGGTGACTCTTGGTTTTAAAGGGGACCTGTGACCTAAAAAAATATTCCAAATCCTGTTTTATTACATAAGTCAAGCAAAATGAACTTTAATTACACAGTAGAAATAATTTTAATCTTGTTTCCTTCACTCTGGGACATCATAATTATAGCAAACAGGCATAAGCCATTTTGTGGGCACTGACATTAGGGTTGGGTGACTTTTTTCGCCTTGTTTCGCGCAAAAATGACGCCCATAGACTTGTATGACGTCATGCGTCAAAAATAAAAAAAAGACACGCGACAAAAAAATTTTGCGGTGCGACAAAATTATTTTGACGCCCATAGTCGGCAGCAAATTTTTGGTGAAACGAAACGGGTCAAATTCGCCCATCCCTAGGCACTGTTATTAAGGCAAGCCTTCCATCATCTCAGAATCTTGTTTGTGCACCAGAATGGGGGACCTGAAGTCCATCCCTATGTTTTGGCTACACCATTAAATGGTGAAGAGAACAGGGGTATGTGAGGAGTGCAGTTACATCTAGTGCTGAATAGAAAATGAAAGTAATTGCCTGCCTCCTAAGGCATAGAGGAGGGGCAGGCAATATTTGATTGACAGCTGAGAATTTAAACTGTGTTTAAAAAAACTATGAACGATTTAATAAAAAATAGAAATTGGATTTCATGTTTAATTTGAAAAGGACTTTTATAATACAGATTTTTATGTCTGGATGACAGGTCCACTTTAATGGGGTTGTTTGCCTTTGAGTTAACTTTTAGTATGATGAAGAGAGATCTCCAGTTTTCAGTTTCAGCTATCTGGTTGCTAGGGTCCAAATTATCCTAGCAACAATGCACTGATTTGAATGAGACTGGAATATGAATAGGAGAGGCCTGAATAGAAAGATGAGTACCGATAATAAAAAGTAGCAATACCGATACATTTGTAGCCTTAATGGGCATTTGTTTTTAGATGGGTGGTCACTGGAAAGAAGGCAAATAATTCTATGACTATAGAAAATAAATAATGAAGACCAATGGAAAAGTTGCTTAGAATTGGCCATATAACATGCTAAAAGTTTACTTAAAGTGGACCTGTCTCCCAGACAAAAATCTGTATAATAAAAGTCCTTTTCAAATTAAACATGAAATCCAAATTCTTTTTTTTTATTAAAGCATTCATAGCTGTTGCAAACTCATTTGAAAATCTCAGCTGTCAATCAAATATTGGCTGCCCCTCCTCTATGCCTGAGGCATAGAGGCGGGCAGACAATTACTTTCACTTTCCATTCAGCACTTCCTAGATGTCACTGCTCTCTACACATTCCCCCAGTTCTCTTAACCATTTAATTGTGTAACCGGGGCATGGGGATGGACATCAGGTCCCCCATTCTGGTGCACAAACAAGATTCTGAGATGATACAAGACTTGTCTTAATAGCAGTGTCCACAAAATGGCTCCTGCCTGCTTGCTATAATTATGAATTCCCAGACTGAAGGAAACTAGTCAAATAATTTATATAGTTTAATTAGAGTTCATTTTGCTTGACTAACATGATAAAATAGGATTTGGAATAATATTTTTGGGTGACGGGTCCCCTTTAAACGTGAACCACCCACTTTAACAATAGTCTCTGTCCAAATTTACTAATTGTTTGCACTGTCAAGCTTTTGCCTTTGATCTCAATGGATAACTGTGATTAGAAACATAGATGAGATTATTACATATGATCAAATGATTCATTTTGAATCTGCTGTTACCCAGCAATGTAGGTTATGGTTTCAACAATGGATTATGGTCTCTGCTAAAGTATTAACTCTTGTGTTTGCCAAATGGTCTGGAGTTGATATTCTTCTTGCTAATGGTCCAGACTATTGACTCTGCCCTGTTCTAATTTGCAACTAAAGAGGCTTGCTGCATCCTTTAGAAGTGCAAAGTGATTAGTTCAGTCCCTTTTTCTCACATTAATAGAACCAAAGGATACATCTTTTAAGTGCCCTTTCCTGTAATTTTGTTAATGGCTCAAGTTGAAAGTATTTAAAGATCAACGTTCCTTATTTGTGAATTGCAGAAAATATGTCTGTTAATGGTTTTTGTCAGTAATGTGCCCATAATGGACTTTTGGTAGTGGCGGTCATTTATAAACCCAGTAACCCATAGCAACCATTTAGTGATTTTTCAGCCAGCTGCAGGTTGAACACAAAGTAATTATTTGATTGGTTGCCATGGGTTACTGCCCAGGTGCAGATTTGCCCAGTGTTTATAAATGATCGCAACTGCTCTTTCACTGGAGTGACATTATCCGAACTGTACAACCAGAAAGAGGAGAGAGAGACTAGTGGGGAAAGTGAGGGCTATTGAAATGGGATCTCTTGAAGGAAATGATATGTACAGCACAGGGGAGAGGCATATCAAGTGAAACCAACAATAGTTACAGGGAGAGAGGGCAAAAGTACATAACTCATTTGCATTTGTACAGTTTTTTCTTTTCATTTCTGATAAAACATCAAGCAGAACATGTTTGTGTTACATTCCCTTGGTGTTGCCGTGGCAACAGTGATTGTGTAAATGAAAATGAGTGGAGACACAGAGCCAATATTACTGGTGTGCTGCTTCTTCCCAACTGACAACACAGCAGCTCTCTGTGTCTAAACTCAGTCAGGCGGGTTCAGGCCGAGCTCTCACTCTTCTTCGCAGTGCGGGTTGAGCTCTTCTCCTGCTCTCCACGGCCGCCACTGTCAAATGGCGACTTCCGGGTTTTCTTTTATAAACAATGCGCCTGCTCACCCAGCCCCTTTTGTGACGTAATTGGCCAGGCGGGGTGGCCCCTATTGGTGAGAGTTTGATTAGATAAATCTAATATAAAACTAGGCTAGGCTGATGCACACAGACATATATTCACGTAAACGTGACTTCATATTTACTGGGGTCATATAATGCTAGATGGCTAATTATTGCATTCTGATACGGGTTTTTGAGCTGCCATATACAGTTTATATTGCTCACCAACCGCTAGGATGTTGCTCCTCGTGGCCTCAAAGCAGTTGCTTATTTTTAAATTTCAGGCTTGGAGGCAAGTTTTGGTTGCATAAAAATGAGATGTACTGCCAAACAGAGACTCCTGTAGTCTGCCAGTCCACATAGAATTATATATACATGAACAGAGGCTAACAAATGGCTCTAGACACTAGAATACAGGTTGCTGTGCTCTGCAGGAGCATAGATAACAGAAGTCAGGGTATTTGGTAAAGAGACAGATATTTTAGGGCTTGGAAAAGGAGGTTTTTTTTCAGAAGGGTTTAAAAGTGCTATTTTATATCTGAATGAAAAAAAAAAGCAATCAAATTGTCCTGGGAACATCTGTTTCATTAGATCCAATGAGGAATTTATATTATTCAGATGTGATCCAAACTTTGCTAATTTTGCTTGGGGTGTTTTTTTTTTGCTGTTGGCATCAATACTGCACAGGTGTATTTACGTCAGTGGAGAAACCCACAAATGTGACATTAGCCTCAGGGGCAAATCTATCAACAACATTTAAATTTGGCATCTTTACGCAATTCAAGGTTTTTTTGTGGCACTAAAGTCATTAAGTCAACTCTCCAGAAGCTGAATTTTTCAATATTTATTTAGTGAAAGAACTGAAATTTAAAACGATATGTAGAAAACTCGTGCTCTTTTTCAATCCAATTTTTCAAGACCATTTTGCAGTTTGGCATGCTCATTAAAAATAATAATAAGAGTCCTGTGGGCAACCAATTTATTAGACCCAACCGCAGTACGTAGCCCCACTTTGATCCGCCGACCTGCAACTTTATCCGCAACCCGCCGACTACCATTAAACAGGAAGTGATGTTCCTGCAAACTGTGGGTGGGAACAGAAAAAAGTTTTGTAAAATTTTAAATGGAGTAAAATATAGATAATATAAGAACTTTAGATGAGACCTGCGATCCGCATCTATTCCCACACCCAAAAATACTACCCTCATCCCGCAGGGTACCCGCTTTTTTTGCCGGTAACCCGCAGGACTCTACCTTATGGTCTCCCACCAGCCCAGACCTGCTGCCCCATAAAGGAAAGTTATTGTGCCGCGTCTTTCGCTCCTGCACACGGCGCAGACGGGGGTTTTAGAGTTCGGGAGTGGGTCCCGGGGACTGCCAGTAGGGCCCTTCATTTTGCAGTCTTGGTGGGCCCCCCAATGCTCCGGTCCGACCCTGCAAGTTTGAGTTTCACATTTTTATACAATTGAGATTTCAAATACAATAGAAACATTCGAATCTGATTTTTGATCAATTGGTTGTGATGATTGGTGGGTAGATCAAGAGACTGAAACAAGATAGAGCAATCGCACACCCACAGCAGTCCTTAGCGATTATAGCTTGGTGCTCAGTATCAGAGGACACGGCAGCCTCCCAAGTAAATGCAGGAACAGAAAAAACTGGCAAACGCTTTGTGTGCCAGTATTTTCTGTTCCTAGATCTAGAGACTGTCACTCAAAATTCATAGAAAATGTACTAACTTTTGGAAGATGTCTGAGACCTCTGTCATGGGGACACTGCATGTGAGCTGTTAGAATTGGGATGTGTTGTTATTATTAGCATCATTATTCTTTACACTCATTTATAAAGTGCAAAAATATTCCGCAATATTGATGTGCGGGCTGACCCGATACCGGCGGATCGCAGCAGGTGCGGGTTGAGCTCTTCTTCCTTCTCTCCCTGCCCGCCACCTTCAAATGCTGGCTTCTGGCTTTATAGCCGTGCCTGCTCTCCCTGCCCCTTTTTTTTTAAAAGGAAGTTGGGGTGCGGGCTGAGGGAGGTCGGGTGCGGATCAAGCAGGTACACATCACTATTCCGCAACCCTGTGCAGTAAAAGGGTGTATACATTGAACATACAGATTCCTTTTAAAAAAAAAAACACGACAACACAAGAGGTAAACTTTAATTTAACTTTTCAGTTTGCTGATACCTTTATGGAAATCTGAATAATAAATATATATACTTTTGCTTTTATCCAGTCCAATTCTATTCGTTAGTGACGATCACTGTATAAGAAAGCAGCTGGGCAGTGTGATTTGATGTGTTCTGGCATACTTGATAATGGGAGTAAACTAGGTTGCAAGCATAATTAATGGCTGGCAAATAAAAGCACATGACGGACAAGCTGCTCTGTTTTGAGGGTTTTTTCAGGCCTTTAAAGGGGCATCCAAGATCTAATAAATGGAAATGTAATTCTATGTGTCTTTCCAATACACATTCATGAAACATATTCATTTATTTGTAGGGATGCACCGATTCCAGGATTCTGTTTGGGATTCAGCCCTTTTCAGCAGGATACGGCGAATCCTATTTTGCATATATGGGAAGGGAAATCTCGTGACTTTTTGTCACAAAACTAGGAAGTGAAATATGCAAATCAGGGGTCAGTTCGGTATTTCGCCAAATATTTCACAAAGGATTCGGTGCTTCGGCCAAATCCATTATAGTGGATTCGATGCATCCCTATTTATTTGTGAATGTAATTATGCTTGAAGGCCATTTTTTGTCCCTTTTACAATGCTCTTTTCCAGGCTGGACTCAAGTTCCCACAATGCCTTGCATATTCTGTGATTGACACACCTGTTAGGAAGAAGAAACACAGTGTGCAAAGCATTATGGGAACTGGAGCTTTGTCTGGAGGAGAGCAGATGCAGTGTTCCTTTAGGGCAATGGCACCTGAGGAGATAAGTTGCCCAAATAGATATCTTCCTCTGTGGACGACTAATGTCCTCCAAATGCATTCCCAATGGTGATTAACGTGAATCTCCCGGTGGTAATACATGAACAATGCTTAGTTTTTCTGAAGATACCTCTTGAGGCAACTTCTGGTGGCTTTGAAATAACAAAGTGCTTCATATGTTTTACTACTGTTGATTCATAAGTGCTTTACATATGGTGCACCGATTTTACTTTCAAGCAATGGAAAAGGCTTCTTACGTAAGTATCTCCTTCTGCAGAGCTTATTAAAATGATAAGAAAACATTGTTATCGCAGCCTTATTCGTTTGGGTGAATAGACCAATAGGGTGCATCGACCCTTTAAAAAGGAAAACTCTCAAATTGTTCTTCTTAAAGGGGTTCTTCATTTTTGAGAACTTTTAGTATGATGTAGAGAGGGATATCCCGAGACAATTTGCAATTGGATTTCATATTTTATTATATGTGGTTTTTGATTTATTTAGATTTTGATTTATTTAGCTTTTTATTCAGCAGCTCTCCAGTCTACAGTTTACCCTACAAACCAAAATTCTAGGGTCCAAATGACCCTAGAAACCATTCATTGATTGTAATAAGCGGCTGGAATATTAATAGTAAATGGCCTGAATCAACAAATTTGTAGCCCTACAGAGCATTTGTTTTTAGGTGGGGTCATTGACCCCCATTTGAAAGCTGCTGAATCAGAAGAAAAAGACAAATAATAATTTAAAAACTATAAAAAAAAAAATAATGAAGACCAATTGAAAAGTCTCTTGGTAGAAACAACAAATTTGTAGCCCTACAGAACATTTGTTTTTTAGATGGGGTGACCCACACTTGAAAGCTGAAAAGTCAGAAGAAAAAGGCAAATAATTAAAAGAAAACTATAAAAAATAAAGAATGGAGACTAGTCTGCAATTCTATAACATTGTTGAAGTTATCTTAAAGTGAACCCCCCCTTTAAACATGTTAATTTTTTTTAAATAATGCCTTACAGCTGTCTAATAAAACCAGAGTTAGAAGGATCTCTGTTGTGACTGTGCATCCTTACCTTGATTCCCTTGTGAGCTCTAGCGCTCTCCTTATCAATCTGTTACGCAGTCTCAAGTACATACTGTAGCATTTGTAAGCAATCCTTTTCTATAAGATGAGCTTCAGAAGGTCCTGATTTGATCCTTGCAGCCAGACTGCATCACGCATTCATATCCCAGCACTCTTATGTGCTTTAATGGGAACCTGGTCATTTTTACAAATGTACATTCAAATCGGTCATTCAAACAGGCATCAGTAGTGCTACTGCTTTTTTCTGAACAGAAACCTATTGTCCTGGCTGTCTGTTATTGGGTGCAAGCAACCTGCTTATCTTCAATTTTTCTCCCCTAGGGGAAATGGAAGAAGAAATGGAAAATCCAGAAATGGTTGATTTACCCGAAAAATCAAAGCACCAACTGAGGCACAGAGAACTGTTTCTTTCACGGCAGCTTGAGTCTTTACCTGCCACTCATATAAGGTGATATTTTATTCTAAACACGTGGCTGTTCTCCGCTGCTTCTTATTGTGTCGGATGTCGAGAATTACCCTACTACAGGGATGGGACCTGTTATGCAGAATGCGTTTGATCCGAGGTTTTCCGGATAAGTGATTTGGATTTAGTTCTACTTGAATTCATTGAAACATTAAATAAACCCAATAATATTATTTTGCCTTAAAAGGGATTAATTACATCTTAGTTTAGATTAAGTATAAGGTACAGGTATGGGACCTGTTATCCAGAATGCTTGGGACATGGATTTCTGGATAAGAGATCTTTCTGTAATTTGGATCTCCATATCTTGTCTTTGTGTCCTTTCGGGATTTATTTTATCTTAGTTTGGATCAAGTACAAGCTACTGTTTTATTTTTACAGAGAAAAAGGAAATCTTTTTTTAAAGGATAAACAAACCCGTACTAGAAAAAAACCCTACCCCCCTACCTTGCGTAGACCAACCTCCCTCCTCCCCCACAGTCTAACTGCCCCACCCCCCGGTCAAATGCCCCAAATGTTTTACTTATCCCTCTGTGCAGATCTGGCCTCAGAAGTTCACAGGTGCCATCTTCTTTTTTTAATCGTCTTTGGAATCTGAAAGATTGTCGGAAATTTTCGTGACTTTCGGTGCATGCGCAGTTACTCATGAACGGAAATTTACTCCAACTGCGCATGCGCCGAAATTCGATCAGATTCCGAAGAAGACCGAAAAAAGAAGATGTCGCCTGTTAAACTCCAGAGGCCAGATCTGCACTGAGGTGTTCGTAAAAAATTAGGGGCATTTGCCAGGAGGGCAGTTAGGCTGTGGGGTAGGAGGGAGGTTGGTCTATGCAGGGTAGGGGGGTAGGGGTTTTTTTTAGTACGGGTTTCTCCTTTAAGAATTTGGATTATTTGGAGAAAATGGAGTCTATGAGAGATGGCCTTTGCGTAATTCAGAGCTTTCTGGATAATGGGTTTCCAGATTACAGATCCTGTACTGTTTAATTATTAGAGAAATAGGAAATATTTTTTTTTTTTAAATTTAGCATAATTTGGTTAAAATGGAGTCTATGGGAGAAGGCCTTCCCCTAATTCTGAACTTTCTGGATAACGGATCCCATACCTGTAATAGCTTTTGTTTGAAAGGGTGCTCTGTGATCCCCTCCCAACAACCAAATAACAAGCAGGGCACGAGAGCAAGGCAAACAAAATATAATCAACCAAAAAGTCTCCCCATTAAGGGAACCTGAGAATTATGTGAAAGTTCAGGCAGTATCTCCAGGGTTCCCTTGAGTCAATGCTGGAACTTGCAGAGACTCATTAGATCAGACTTGTTGCAAAAGCACATACACAAGAACCTTCCTGAATTGTGCCAAAGTGCAGTCAATTTTGCATCCAGATTAGCACTTGTATTCCTTACGTGCCCTTTTGTATTTATAGATTTAGGGTAAAGTTTTATGCATGGTCCGTGCTAAGCCCTTTTTATTTTTATTTTCTTACAGAGGCAAATGCAGCGTAACGCTATTAAACGAAACCGAATCACTTAAATCCTATTTGGAACGCGAGGTATGGCTAATTTATATTTATATCTGCATCTTCACTGTAATTTTTTTTATTTAGAATACCAAATGTAAAGCTGGCTATAGATAAAACGTTAGATAAAATTTCCAAAAACTTCAGATGATTTTAAATACAACTGTAGTGTGATTGTTGCCTGAGGATACCACTCCACCCCACTTGCAATTGATTAAAAGGGTTGTTCACCTTCCAAACACTTTTTGCAATTCAGTTGTTTTTAGATTGTTCCCCAGAAATAAAGATTTTTTTCAATTACTTTCCATTATTTATTTTTTACTGTTTTTCCAAAATCTAAGTTTAATGTTGAATGTTCATGTCTCTGGTGTTTAAGTCTGGCAGCTCAGTAAATCAGGTGCAGACTAGACGAGACCTGCACAGGTCCATTTTTTGGAACCCGTTCCCTGCAATCTGCAACCCTCGTTCTTAACCGCTTGGACCCGGTACTTGACCCACAAGTACCTTATCCGCAACACGGACCGCGACCCCCCTGACCATCAAGAATCAGAAAGCGCTGTCGTAAATTGGAAGTGACATTATCGTAAGTAGGCGTGATCAGAAAAAAGGAGTAAACCAAGAAGTGCTGCCATTGTAAACCTGAAGTGACATCATCGAAGTAGACGTGATCAGAAAAAAGGAGTAAAAATCGCCATTGAGAAGAACCGCAAACAGGCCCGGATATGTGAAAAGGCCACCAGGGCCCAGGCCTAGGGCGGCAGGATTTTAGGAGGGCAGCATGCTGCCCAACCACACCCACATTGGTTCAAAAACACTGGGGATGTGCTGGAGATACAATCATTTTTACAAACAAAATTTCCCAAAGTCAAGATGATGAAAATTTGCCAAATAAAGGGAAGGGGACAGGGGCGGCGAACGGCAGTCGGCCTAGGGGCGCCCACTATGTAAATCCGGCCCGCATACCTGCTGACCCATGTCTAAATCTGCACACGGAAATTCCACCCACCCACTGCAGGTTTTTGTGGGTAACCTGCGGGTACCCGACCCGCTGCAGGACTCTAGTGCAGACTCTAAACTGTTATAATTTTGCAACATTGACTTGATACATTTCTCAGCAGCATCTCTGGAGTATTAGCAACTATTGTGTCAATTCCAACAACTGCCTGTAATGAAACCCAGAGATTCTGCTCAGCAGGGACAAAGATAAGAAATGTATCAACTAAATGTATCCATTTAGAACAGTTCACAGGGTCGGCGACCCCCCCTTCCAGGGCTGCTTCAGAAGGTGAAAAATTACACTTTACACTTCAATATTAGAAAAGCGTTGACCCACCCCTTTAAAGAAGCAACAGTCACCCTCCACCCCAGTTTAGTCACCCCATGACTAAATCCTGCCTTTAATTACTATTTTTCCCAGTGATAAAGTACTTGGTAGGTCATCCTAGAGACTATAGGAACATATGCAAGGGCTCAATGGCTGTGTATCCGGAGGCCTGCATACTGGATGTTGCGCTTCAAAAGATTTTCCATAGACACATTTTTATGGCATTAGTTTTTTAATATTATCTAAACCTTAGGGCAAGGCCAGACATGGTGTTTTTTTATGCTGTGTTTTTAAAAGAAAAATCTCAGTTGGGGGCGTAAATATGCCACTGAAACCACACACAACTGTCAACATGCGTTTTTCTGCATGTAAGTTTCTTTTCCCAACATGCACTTCTCATTGTTCTCGTTCCCCATAATTCCGCTGGCTGGAAATAGAAAAACTGCATGCAAAATGGAGCAGAAATGATCGCCGATAAGCAACGTAATTACGTCACCGGCCGTAAAAACGTATATGTGCCATTTTTCTCGTGAGGGATGACATATTTAAAATACGCTGTGTATTTACGCAAGGTGTGGTTTCAAAATTGCAGATCCTATAGAGTCTATTGATTTTTTAGTTTCTTTACGTATTGGCGTTTCTGCTAAAAAAAAATGCCAATACTGGTGTCCCCTGGCAATTTCGGCTTGCAAGCGCCCTGTGAGAATTGCCATAGGGCGTTTTCCATTAATTTCAGTGGTAGTGCAGTTTATGCTTATTTTCGCCTGTTTTTTAAAAATGCAATGTAAAAACGCCATGTCTGGCCTTGCCCTAAACGATATCTTATGTAAAAAGTTCAACAAAACAATGTTTAGAAGGTGAATGGTCTGTTTCATATGTATGCAAAATAAACGATTCCTTCTGCAAAGTTTGGGGATGATGGGGATCCAGAAACCATTTTTTGTTGTGATTTTTAGATAAACTCTCCTAGAATGATTTCTTTCTATTTACGATCTAGTATTTTGCAAGTAATTATTATAACAGCACAAATTTGTTTTTCTTTCCTCTTTTATTTAAAGTAATGACTGCATTCTTTTAACTGCCTTATCTGTTTTATATATTCAATACTGTAATGTTTAAAGGGATACTGTCATGGGGAAAAATGCTTTTTTTTTTTTTTTTTTTTTTTTTTTTTTAAAAAATACATCATTTAATAGTGCTTCTCCAGCAGAATTCTGCACTGAAATCTGTTTCTTAAAAGAGCAAACAGATTTTTTTTATATTTAATTTTAAAATCTGATGTGGGGCTATAAATATTGTCTGTTTGCCAGCTGCCCCCAGTCATGTGACTTGTGCTCTGATAAACTTCAGTCACTCTTTACTGCTGAACTGCAAGGTGGAGTGATCCCACCCCCCCCCCAGCAGCGCATCAGAATAACAATGGTAAGGTAACCAGATAGTAGATCTAAGAACAGCACTCAATAGTAAAAATCCAGGTCCCACTGAGACACATTATCCTAAAGTGCTGGCTCTTTCTGAAAGCACATGACCAGGCAAAATGACCTGAGATGGCTGCCTACACGCCAATATTACAACTAAAAAAAATATACTTGTTGGGTTAGGAATGAAATTTTAAATGGTAGAGTGACTTATTTGCAGTGTAAACTGTGTAATTTAGAAATAAATAAATCATAAAAATGCAAATTAGGGACAGGAAGGGGGGAAAAAGTGGAAGGAAAATTTTTTTACTTCCTTGTTTTGTGACAAAGTTGTGATTTCCCTTCCTGCCCTTAATTTGCATATGCAAATTAGGATTTAGATTAGTTTCAGACAGGTACAAGGATTCGGCCAAATCTGAATCCTGCTGAAAAAGGCCAAATCCTGGATTCGGTGTATCATTAGTACTAAGTAATTGTGTAATTGTGTAATTGAAAACCCCACACTGGCTAATTTTTGTTGTTTTTGTCTCCTCTCCCTTTTTTTAGGATTTCTTTTTCTATTCTTTAGTTTATGATCCACAGCAGAAGACTCTCTTGGCAGACAAGGGGGAAATTCGAGTGGGCAACAGATACCAAGCAGATATAACAGACTTATTGGAGGAGGGTAATGTGCTTTCTTGAACTATTAGAGCTAAATGCACTTTAATTGGGCAGTGTATTTGTATTGCTGTGAAAGTCCAATGCTTCATAAATGCTGCAAAAAAGTTGGTTTTGGAGCACCTTCGACCATAGAGAAACACAAAATGGTGTGCAAGGTCAAGTGAACTAATGTAAAGTGGAGTTTCTAGAAAAAAAAGGTTGACATTGAAATTGCACCACCCCATTCGAAATTCAATGATTCCCTTGAGCAAAACAATAATAAAACATAACTTTTAATAAAATGATATTTAAAATAAAGTCCAGAATACCAGTGAAATTTAAAATTACAATTAGGACAGAATTTAATATGGACTAAGTCTCGAAGTACAGCCCGGAACTGAAGGGTTAACCTAAAGAGTATTGCCAAAACTGCATAGAAAGGACCCTCACCCATAAATGCCGGTTATGCCGTGTTTGCTACCCCGTACAAGCCCAAACCACCCGCGAGTTACCCCTCATTGCATCGGTATCGGCTATTTATGCCTTTGAGTGAGCGAAACGTGTCAGGCACTTGATCTCTTTTAGTTCAATTAGGCAGGGTGTTCGCATATGAAATTAGGGCGGGGAGGGAAATCGCCTAACTTTTTGTCACAAAACAAGGAAGTTAAAAATGTTTCCCCCTTCCCACCCCTAATTTGCATTCTAGGATTCGGTTCGGTATTCGGCCAAATCTTTCAAGAAGGATTCGGGGGTTCGGCCAAATCCAAAAAAGTGGATTCGGTGCATCCCTGATTGAAAGTTATGTTTTATTTTGGTTTTGCTCGAGGGAATCGATTATCGAATGGGGTGGTGCAGTTTCAAAGGTCAACCTTTTTTTCTAGAAACTCCACTTTGCTTCATAAATCTCTTTTGAAAATCATTCTTCTGTAGGTTTTAAGATTTTTTTTTTCCATATAATAAACTACTAATTTAATGAATGGGTTAAATTGACTACTACCACAGCTTCCGCTGGCTGTGAATGAACTGCCATATGCTGTTTTTGAAATTCCCTGTCATATGGTACCTCCAGTTACCCATGTTTACCACCCCCTCTGTACGATTTCTTCCAGCACTGCAGTACATCCAGTCATCTTCTGGGATGACGAGCCTATTAAAGGGATATTTTTCAGTTATGAAAAAAATATAGTACAGGTATGGGATCCGTTATCCGGAAACCCGTTAAACCCAGAAAGCGCCGGATTAGGGAAAGCCTTTCTCCCATAGACTCCATTACAATCAAATAATACAAATTTTTTAAAATGATTTATTTTTCTCTGTAATAATAAAACAGTAGCTTGTACTTGATCCAAACGATGATATCATTAATTCTTATTGGAAGCAAAAGCAGCCTATTGGGATTATTTAATGTTTACAGATTTTCTAGTAGACTTAAGGTATGAAGATCAAAATTACGGAAAGATCCGTTATCCGGAAAACCCCAGCTCCTAAGAATTCTGGACAACAGGTCCCATACCTGTATACCCGTTTGTACTTTATTTTTATTTGTTGCACTGCTAAAACCTTTTTTTTTTACCATTTTTTGGGATCTTGCAAAAATGCCCATGGCTTAGGGGAAATGTTCTCTGCTGGCTTTAAAGGGAAGGCAGGGGCAATGGGGCTGAGATTTTAATCTATCTATAACATTTAACATATCTAACATATTTTCAGATCCTACCTGAAACCCATTTTTTTTTTTTTTATTAATGACACACCATTTATTTTTTGAGTTTTCTTCTAGTAACCCAGAAAAAAAACAGTGGGTAGAAATACTAGAAGATACCTCATGCCCTGATTAATAAGCAGTGATTGGTGATAAGGAGTTGTAGCAAAGCTTCAACATTTGTGAAGCAAAAAATATACCCAACACTTACTTGAAATGCAAAGGAGATAAATACAAGTTTTACAACATAGAGCATTATATGCATATGGATTATATTTAAATGTAAGTGAAGCTGTTAATTTGGGATATTTTTGATCATTTATCTAAACTATATGTTGACAATCTAAAAGTATCTGCCAACCTTTTGGTTTACCTTAATAGGCACAATGCTTCTAATCTGTTATAAAATGTTGTCTAATTGTTGTTCTCTTCAGGTGCAGAAGATGGAAGAGACCAAGTAAACCTTGAAACTAAAGTCTGGGAAGCAAGCAGTCCCCTGACTGATAAACAGATAGATCAGTTTTTGGTGGTAGCACGGTAAGATAAATACTTTTTTTTTTCTATACTGATTCTTGGTTTTGGGATTTATTTCAGATCACGGTTTAGTAGAATGGCCAGCTCTAACTGAGCTTTATCTGTTTCAAGTCCATGCTAAAGCAGCTTTAGTGTTAATGCATTTGTGCTGCTTAAAGGGATAGTCATGGGGAAAAAACATTTTCTTTTGAAAATGAATCAGTTAATGTGCTGCTCCAGAATTCTGCACTGAAATCCATTTCTCAAACAGATTTTTTTATATTCAATTTTTAAATCTGACATGGGGCTAGACATATTGTCAATTTCCCAGCTGCCCCGAGTCATGTGACTTGTGCTCTGATAAACTTCAATCACTCTTTACTGCTGTACTGCAAGTTGGAGTGATATCACCCCCTCCCCAGCAGCCAAACAAAAGAAGAATGGGAAGGTAACCAGATAACGGCTCCCTAACACAAGATAACAGCTGCCTTGTAGATCTAAGAACAACACTCAATAGTAAAAACCCATGTCTCACTGAGACACATTCAGTTACATTGGGAAGGAAAAACAGCAGCCTGCCAGAAAGCAGTTCTCTCCTAAAGTGCAGGCACAAGTCACATGACCAGGGGCAGCTGGGAAATTGACAAAATGTCTAGCCCCATGTCAGATTTCAAAATTGAATATAAAAAAATCTGTTTGCTCTTTTGAGAAATGGATTTTAGTGCAGAAGTCTGCTGGAGTAGCACTATTAACTGGTGCGTTTTGAAAAAAAACATGTTTTCTGATGACAGGATCCTTTTAAAGTTTGCGGTCACTCTATATGATGGCAAAAAGGTGCTCAAACCAAATCTCGGCCTAAATAACCTCCAAGTAGAATTACATTAGTATGGACTAAAGTAAATAGGCTTTCACACCGAAACTAACCCTATCTGGGCTTTATGCTAAACCACCCCCAGCCACTATCCCAGGCCCACCTAACACCAGTATGCTGAAAAAGAAATTATGCCAATACCTGTAGTTTAAAAGTGTGTTTTTCCCAGGTTTATTGGAGTGCTCTAGACACACAGGATAGGATCAAACGTTTCAGGACAACAATATGCCTTTCCTCAAAATGTATTTCTGACATCAAACAAAGCAGGACTGTGCTTTTTAATTTAATTTTTTAAATGTATTAATTTTTTTTTTTTTGGGGAGTTGGCTGAAAATCACCATTAACCAAGCATTGATTGCGATGCAAATGCAGTTGTTCCCACTCAGATGAATTGCACTGCGTTTTCAAGAGGACACCAGCAATTCTCACAAGACTATGTCACTGTGTCATTAGGTGGAGCATGGTGTCCCATCTTTGATGGTGCCCTGATGTAATTTCGCAAACTTGGTGACATAGTGCATCACGTGAAGGGAGAAGTTATAATTGCAATGCAGAATGGGAGCGTTAAAAGAAAACGCCTGGCTGAAATCTGCTTGTGGTTAAAGGGATTTTGTAATGATTTTTATGATATAGTTTTTATTTCTAAATTACACTGTTTCCACTGCAAATAACTCACTCTACAATATAAAATTTCATTCCTGAACCAGCAGGTCTAATTTTGTTTTAGTTATAATATTGGTCTGTAGGCAGCCATCTCCGGTCATTTTGTCTCGTATGATGGAACTGCTTTCTGGCAGGCTGTTTTCTCCTACTCAATGTTATTGAATGTGTCGCAGTGGGACCTGGATTTTACTATTGAGTGCTGTTCTTAGATCTACCAGGGAGCTGTTATCTTGTGTTAGGGAGCTGCTATCTGATTACCTACCCTTTGTTCTGTTGTTAGGCTGCTGTGGGAGAAGGGGAGGGAATGATATCACTCCAACTTGCAGTAAAGCGTGACTGATGTTTATCAGAGCACAAGTCACATGACTGTGGGCAGCTGGGAAACTGATTATGTCTAGCCCCATGTCAGAAATGTCAAAATTAATATAAAAAAATCTGTTTGCTCCGTTGAGAAATGGATTTCAGTGCAGAAGTCTGCTGGAGCAGCACTATTAATTGATGCCTTTTGGAAAAACAACATGTTTTTCCATGACAGTATCTCTTTAAACTTGCTTTTCTTTTTGGTGAGCAGTCTGGAGAATAGATTTTATAGCAGGTCGTAGACTTGTAACCTAAGTTGCATAGAATACAGTGTCTGCCTTGTTGATTTGGGGCCAACAATGAGATTGGGGTGCTTTTATTTGTGCCTTTACCCCAGTAGGCTACAAGTTTTCAGAGATCAATCCTTTGCAGGTCATGTTTTTAATCCATCCGATGTAGCACTGCTAATGACAAACCACAGAGGGCCAAGCAATGTGGTCCTAGTGCAGTGATTTCCAACCAGTAGCTTGTGAGCAACATGTTGCTCTCCAACCCCTTGGATGTTGCTCCCAGTGACCTCAAAGCAGGTGCTTATTTTTGAATTCCAGGCTTGGAGGCAAGTTTTGGTTGCATAGAAACAAGGTGCACTGCCAAACAGAGCCTCATAGGGGCTACCAAATGGCCAATCACAGCACTTAGTTGCCACCCCAGATAAGTTTTCATGCTTGTGTTTCTCCCCGACTCCTTTTTCTTCTGAATGTTGCTCATGGGTTCAAAAGGTTGGGGATCCCTGTCCTAGTGAGTAAGCAGTAGCAGTATTTCTGCTTAATCACGTACATCTTTTTCATGTTCATTTGCTATGCAAGGCTAATGTCCCCCCTCTCTTGTGACCCTTTTCTCAGGTCTGTAGGTACATTTGCCCGTGCGTTGGACTGCAGTAGTTCTGTCAGACAGCCGAGTCTACACATGAGCGCAGCCGCTGCCTCTAGAGACATCACGCTGGTAAGCAGAGACGAGGACAGAACCTTTACAATCATCTTCATTTGTAAAGGAAATAAAAAAGAGCAGCCTCTGCAAATGGGAGGGAGTGCTAGAGAGGGACAGTATTAAAACAGATGCAGTCTAAAATTGGATCTCCCATGGCACTAGAGCTCTGGAATCAGAAATAGCAAATTTCTCTGTTGTGTTGGCCTGTGCCTAGTACAGGTATGGTGCCTATTATCCAGAACCCTCTGGACCAAGGGCTTTCCGTATAACAGATATTTCCATGACTTGGATCTGCATATCTGCATCATGCGTGTCACAAATGTAGACACACATTTTCTCTATTGTGCTGGCCTGTGTCTAGTACAGGTATGGGACCTATTATCCAGAACCCTGGGGACCTGGGGCTTTCCATATAATGGATCTTTCCATAATTTGGATCTTCATACCTGAAGTCTACGATAAAACCATGTAAATATGAAATAAACCCAATAGGCTTGTTTTGCTTCCAATAAGTATTAATTATATCTGTTTGGATCATGTACAAGGTACTGTTATAAAATTTGGATAAAACGGAGTCTATGAGAGACGGCATTTCTGTAATTCAGAGCTTACTGGATAATGGGTTTCTGGATAATGGATCCCATACCATATCTGCATCATGCGTAAATGTAGACCACCCCACCTTCCCATTTATTTACTGCAAAATTAAGTATTCAAACATAAAATATAATTCTATATTGTTTTTTTTTTTTTTAAACTCCCAATATTGTGCCATCAACAATCATCAATATTCTTAACAGACCATTATTGCGTAGGCAAGCAGTACTGTATGTTACTATGCTATAAATTTATCGCCAGTAGGCAGATAATCTTACAGACAAACTAGTGGAAATCTTTGTCTGAAGTGATTCTGTCTGCCGTAACCTCAATTTGTTTTCTCTTGTCTTTTTCTTGCAGTTTCACGCCATGGACACATTGCACAAGAACTCATATGATATATCCAAAGCCATTTCTGCACTGGTCCCCCAAGGAGGTCCTGTCCTCTGCAGAGATGAGATGGAGGAATGGTCTGCCTCCGAGGCTAACCTTTTTGAGGAAGCCTTAGAAAAATATGGCAAGGACTTCACAGATATACAGCAGGACTTTGTACGTGATCATTTATCTCGCTCCAGAAAAAGGAACAGCAAAATTGTAGTTTTCTTAGTCTGTCTCATTTTTTCAATGACTCACAGCTGGTACAACAACATTCCTTATGTAGGATTGTACTTCAAATACTTGGCATACGTGACTTTGATTATCACGTGTTCCTGGCCCTGTAGCTGTAGCTGAACTTAATTAGTCTAAAGGTGGCCATAGACGTAACAATTACAATCTTTCTTGGAAAAGATCTTTCCAAGAAAGATTGTTCATTTCAATACACACGTGAATCGTCAGATATACAGGTAGAAATAATAAACTTCTACCTTATCTGACGATTCAGCACTAACAATGGCCGATGTTGGGGTGCCTTCAAAGGCACCCGATCAAAATTTTCTGTCCAGCCCGATTGACGAGCCGACCGATATCTGACGATTTTGGTTGGCTCTTTTCCCACCATACGCGCACTGAATATCGTACGAAAATGTATTTTGTACGATATTATCTGTGCGTCTATGGTTACCTTTAAACGTAATTCAGTGTTGCTAGCTTGCTACAGAATGGACATTTAGTATAATCAGCTGTTTTATTGAGTTATTTAAGGGTTAATAGAGACATTGATAGGTAATGGTGCCCATGCATTGGCTTGTCTTTAGGGCATTTAACTGTTGCCAAAATATACTGTACATCTGGCTGTACACGATGATGGCCATTACTACTGTGCTTTTGGGCCAAAGACTGCAACTATCAGAACTAGCCGGAAGTGAAGAGGAAGTGAGGCATCACTTTTCCTTATCTCCTGACACACCATGCATCAGGGTTGGACTGGGGGGCCCGGGGCTGCTGTCACAGGGCCCCCCTCCCGCAGTCGTCGGGTCCCCTCCTGACCTCCTGCCAGCCTCCACGAAAGCGCAGTTTGTGCGTGCGCAAAAGACGCGCCACAGCGACAGCATTAACTTTTCTGGGGGAGCGGGTCTGGGCCGGGGCCCACCAGGTTTTTTCCCACTGACCCAGTCCGACCCTGCCGTGCATCCACATACCATGGATGAAATATGATCTATGGAATCATAAAGGTGCTCTGTGTAAACTGTCCCTCAAAGTGACAGTCAGGGAGTATGATGGTGGCAGTTGGCCAAATTTCACAACATAGTCTAAGCATCCGTGGCCAGTATTAAGACTTAAGGTTTTGTTACATTTTTTTGTACTTAAATAGTTTTTAACCATACACAGGGCTGATAGTGTGGCATTTAATTTAGATTCCTTTCTTCTAGTTGCCATGGAAGTCTCTAACCAGTATAATAGAATATTACTACATGTGGAAGACAACAGACAGATATGTACAACAGGTAAGAACCTTCTCATTGAACACTCTGATTTAATTGTATGTTAACCGTAAAACATCCAGCCACAGCTGTTCTACCAGTATATTTTAAGGGTGAATAGGGGTAGAATTTTAACTAAACCATCTACTAATCTAATTAACCTACTAATTCATGTTCCCAAAGGGGAATCTACTCATGAGCTGGTGGGAAATTAACCCTATTAAAGGGATACTGTCATGGGAAAACATGCATCAGTTAATAGTGCTGTTTCAGCAGACTTCTGCACTGAAATCCGTTTTTCAAAAGAGCAAACTGATTTTTTTTTATATTTAAAGGACCAGTAACGTAAATTTTTTAAAACAAATTATTTGTATATAACGGAAAAAAAAAACACATTTTTTTTTCGTTATGGGGCTAGACGTATTGTCGGTTTCCCAGGAGCCCCCAGTCATGTGACTTGTGCTCTGATAAACTTCAGTCACTCTTTACTGCTGTACTGCAAATCTGAGTGATATCACCCCCTCCTTTCCTCCCCCCCAACAGCCTATCAGCAGAACAATGGGAAGGTAACCAGATAACCGCTCCCTAACACAAGATAACAGCTGCCTGGTAGATAAAAGAACAGCACTCAATAGTAAAATCCCATGTCCCACTGAGACACATTCAGTTGCATTGAGTAGGAGAAACAACAGCCTGCCAGAAAAGCATTTCTCTCCTAAAGTGCAGGCTCTTTCTGAAAGCACATGACCAGGCAAAATGACCTGAGATGGCTGCCTACACACCAATATTACAACTAAAGAAATATATTTATTGTGTTTGGAATTACATTTTATATAGAAAGAATTTTTTGCAGTGTAAACAGTGTAATTTATAAATAAAATCACTAAGATTATGACATAATCCCTTTAACTTTAAATACAGTGGTGTGTTTTATACACCTGAAACTGGTTAATGAATATTATTTAAGTCTTTTTGTTGCATTTCCACCAAGTATCATGGTGGGCATGAATGGTTATTAAAGACGTGGAGAGTATGCATCTGGGCTTGTTCTTGAAATCGTTTTTTTTTTTAATATGAGTAATGTCGTCTTTTTTGTTTCCCTCTCTTTTTAAAGAAACGATTGAAAGCAGCTGAAGCGGAGAGCAAACTAAAACAAGTGTATATACCTAACTAGTGAGTATTAGAGGTTCATTATGTAATCCATCTTAAGTGCAAATGGGTCATGTTGGAACATTGCAACTGCATACTGCTTTCAATTCCCTATGTGTGTATATATATGTGTATATATATATATATATATATATATATATATATATATATATATATATATATATATATATATATATATATATATATATATATATATATATATATATGTCATTCATAATACTATCTATTAAACCGCTTCTTCGAATAATATGAATGAAAATAGTTTTTAATGATTTTTTTATGAAAAAGTAGCAGGAATTAAAGCATATGTAGTTGATCAGTTTGCAGGTTCCCGCAAGTTTAGTTCATGATTCCATCACTACTAAAGTAAAGTGGACGTTTGAACCGACAGTGTTTAATATTAAACATGGAAGACCATACAGTTTGAGTAGTAATGTCGCCACCAGGAAGAGAGTGAATAACTGCCTTTGCACAGTTTTAACATCTAACTGCTAATGGATTGCTATAGGTAACTGCATTAGTGCAGTTTAGCACCTAGACTTGTTATTGAGTCTGAAGATATCTCTTTAATGCTTCTTCATAAATGCTGAATTTTGGCACAAGCCACAAATGTAGATGGTGATATTCCCCAGATCTATTGATGGAATCTATTATCTGGAATGCTTGGGTCCTGGGGTTTTCTGGATAAGGGATATTTCCATAAAGTAGACATCAAAGGAGATGGCTTTCCTGTAATTCTGAATATTCGATCCCATACCTGTACTGTGATTGGATGGCAGTCAACTTAAGTCAAGATTCTGACTCTGATGTATATTATGATTTTTTTTTTCTCTCCAGCAATAAACCAAACCCAAATCAGATCAATGTCAATAATGTCAAGCCTGCGGTAGTGAATGGCACAGCTGTACAGGGGCAGAATATTGCTGTCGGAAGGGCATGTGAAAGCTGCTACAGTAAGTTCTTTGCTCTTAACTTTTAAAAAGAACATTTTTGGCACACGTGTTATGTGGTACGACATTATTATTCATGTATGTAGTTTTAATTTCACCCTGTGAAGACCTACTCTAAATGTGTTTACGTTACTGTGAGTTACCTCATGTGAAGCAAATCTGAGTGTACAACAATGAGTATAAATTAAAATAGCAAAAGGTCACATCTTTTTTTTTGGGGGGGGTTTTTTTGTCTATTTGCCGCTGGTGCATACTCAGATTATTTCTGTTGATGCTGCACCCACTTATGCATAACTGAAGATATTCAGAGGAATGTCTTGTGCACTCCATAACTTATACTTCACTATTATTATCACAAATGTATAAAGCAGCAACATATTCCACAGATTCTATACAACCAATAACCAATAGAAGAGAGTGGGCAGGCCCTACCCAAAAGATATATAATCTGTGATGTTATCAGTAGACATTTCCGATAAAGTAATTTGAATATTTTGAGCAGATTCTATTTTTTTTCTGACTGTGGGTAGGGTATTCAAGTTCACAATTAGCTGCTTGCTTATTGAGTATATGAAATTATAACATTACAGTAACCGATTTACTGAGATTAAAATATTACATTTCACATTTTCACCTTTGAAAAATACAATAGAATTAGGATTTTAAGAACTATGCCAGTTAGTAATTGTATTTGTCTGTCTCCCCAGTGCACAATCTGTTTTTGCACACGTAGTAAAAGTGCACGAGTAAGGAAATGTATGGCCCTTTCAACTCCTAGGCCCACAATCTGACTTTGAGGGTGTGGTCTGTTGTCACAGCTCTGTAACTGGTGCTTTAAAGGACTTGTTCAGTATAAAAATAAAAACTGGATAAATAGATAGCCTGTGCAAAATAAAAAATGTTTCTAATATAGTTAGTTAGCCAAAAATTTAATGTATAAAGGCTGGAGTGACTGGATGTGTAACATAATAGCCAGAACACTACTTCCTGCTTTGCAGCTCTCTTGGCTTCCACTGATTGGTTACCAGGCAGTGACCAATCGGTAACTTGATGGGGGGGGGGCACATGGGTAATAACTGTTTGCTTTTGAATCTGAGCTGAATGCTGAGGATCAATTGCAAACTCAATGAACAGTTATGTCCCATGTGGCCCCCCTTCAAGTCACTGACTAACTCGGAGTTAGAGAGCTTCAAAGCAGGAAGTTGGGTTTTGGCCATTATGTTAGACATCCGCTCGCTCCAGACTTTATAGATTACATTTTTGGCTAACTAACTATATTAGAAACATTATTTTCTTTTTTGCACAGCCTATCTATTTAGCCAGTTTTTATTTTCACACTGAGCTGTTCCTTAATTTAAAAAATTATTTTAAATTAAATTGGTCAAATTGTGATAGTGTCCTGGCAAATGAAAGATGGTTGATTATAATTCAACAACATTGTTTAACCAGGTATATTTTTCTTTTAAGGAACTGAAGCTAGACATTACATTTGCAGTTTGTTTGCTTTTGAATCTGCTTTTGAAGCAAACTGAGCAATTATGTCCCATGTGGCCCTCCGTCAAGTTACTGGCTGGTAATAGGTTAGAGAGCTTCAAAGCAGGAAGTAGTGTTCTGGCTATTACTTTAGACATTTGTTCACTCCAGCTATTATAGACTACAATTTTGGCTAATTTAAAACATTTTTTGTTTTATTTTGCACAGCCTATCTGTTTACCCAGTCTTCTTTTTACACTGAACTGTTACCTTTTATGTAATTGAAGATGCATATTTGTTATTCGTATTGTAACCTGAAACCAGTAGAATTCGAATTGCCTCTAAATAAGTAATTTTTTTACATTTAGGTATTTTGAATATGCTGCTTATACTTCCATTTAGACTCACAACTTTTTTTTCCCCCTGTGCTAAAACTTTTGGTAGGCCCTGTGGAAGTAAGGGTTAAAAACTTGAGCACATCCCACTGAGCCAGTCTGTCTGGCATTTTCTTTTCCTTTGTGTATATGAGCTGCATTCTGATTTGTGTGCCTCTCTGCACAAATATCCCCCAGAGGGAAGAGCACAATACAGATTTGTAAATTCGAGCTAAAACAAAGGGAACAACTGATGCATTGCATGTAGACAAAAGACAGAACATATGAGTTTAAAGGAAAACTGTACCCCCAAAATGAATACTTAAAGGAGAACCAAACCCTTTATTAATATTCCCTACATTAGATAGACCCCCTTCCCTGCTCTCCCCCAGCCTGGGTGTACCCTGGGTAAATGCCCCTAACTATTTACTTACCCCTCGTTGTAGATTCAGGGGTAGGGGATTTTAATAAAAAGGGGTTTGGTTAAGCAACATATAGGGGCAGATTTACAAAATTCGAGTGAAGAATTCGAATGTAAAAAACTTCGAATTTCGAAGTATTTTTTGGGTACTTCGACCATCGAATTGGTTAAATTCGTTCGAATTCGAACGATTCGAAGTAAAAATCGTTCGACTATTCGACCATTCGATAATAGAAGTACTGTCTCTTTAAAAAATACTTCGACCACCTACTTCGGTAGATAAAACCTACCGAAGTCAATGTTAGCCTATGGGGAAGGTCCCCATAGGCTTGCCTGTGATTTTTTGATCGAAGGATTTTCCTTCGATCGTTGGATTCAAATCCTTCGAATCGTTCGATTCGAAGGATTTAATCGTTCAGGATCGCAGGATTTGCGCAAAATCGTTCGACTTCGATATTCGAAGTCGAACGATTTTAGTTCCCAGTCGAATATCAAGGGTTAATTAACCCTCGATATTCGACTATTGATGAATCGGCCCCATAGTGTATATCAAATGAAGTGACAGATTAAATAATCATACCAAACTGGTGTATATGTGTGTATGTGTATGTATATATATATATATATATATATATATATATATATATATATATATATATTGTAGGTATGGTGACAAAAAGGTCCCCAGTTTCCTGGGGAAAAGTGATTGATGGTATGTATGTTGGGCCACGGATTCTCAGATATTGTTACTGAGATGAGACCAGTAGTGCTCTTAGCAGAGAAACACTATGTCTCTCTGCAAGGTTTTTGTAATTGTTGATCCGGGACTGGTCTTACTGGGAACCCGCAAGAGTAGGGTGGGGCGGATTCCCAAATCCGTAGGCCAGGTTTTCAAGAGGCCCTAGGCCTATTTAGTATACCTGATGCTGAGCAGCAGTGCTGAATGTGTGTGAGACAAACTGCACTTCCTGATGACGGCTTAAGTGAATAGCCGAAACGTTGAAATAAACATCATTTTTGGATTTTGCACCTTTGAAAGGGCCTGTGTGTGCGGTTTTTTTGCTGTGTGTATATATATATATATATATATATATATATATATATATATATATATATATATATATATATATATATATATAGGTAAATATTCCCTTTTACATCTCTTGCCTTGAACCATCATTTCGTTATGGTCTGTGTGCTGCCTCAGAGATCACCTGACCAGAAATACTGCAGCTCAAATTGTAACAGGAAGAAGTGTGGAAGCAAAAGACAGAACTCTGTCTGTTAATTGGCTCATGTGACCTAACATGTATGGTTTGTTTGGTATGTTTGTGTGCACCGTGAATCATAGGATCCCAGGGGGCGGCCCTTATTTTTTAAAATGACAATTTTCTATTTAGGATTACCCAATGGCACATACTACTAAAAAGTATATTATTATGGTTTATTTACATGAAGCAGGGTTTTACATATGAGCTGTTTATAGCTATAGTTTTCCTTTTAATTAAGAGCTAGAGGAAGCCGCTGGAAAAATAGCATGACGGTAGTCATATAATTTTACGAATATACATATCAAAAAAGTCCATGCCATGACACTTATTAGATTTTAATATTCTCTGCCCTCTTTCCATCAGCCACACAGTCGTACCAGTGGTATTCCTGGGGACCTCCAAACATGCAGTGCCGCCTCTGTGCATCATGTTGGGCATACTGGAAGAAATATGGTGGTTTAAAGATGCCAACACGACTGGATGGGGAGAGGCCGGGGCCAAACCGTAATAACATGGTGTGTGCATATCTGGACTGGCAAAGCATGCCCCTTTTTTGTGTGCACTCCAGTATTTTGAAATCAGTAGCTGCTTGTTCGGTAATATTTCTGTATCCCCCTGTATTGCAGAGCCCACATGGTTTTCCATTGAGAAACAGTGGAAGCCCGAAATTTGCAATGAAGACGCGGCAAGCCTTTTACCTGCACACTACGAAGCTAACAAAGATTGCAAGACGTCTATGCCAAGATGTCTTTCGTCCAAAATATGCAGCGAAACACCCATATATGCCTATTAACAGCGCTGCCATCAAAGCAGAATGTAGGTATCTGTACAGTGAATTATTCCTCAGAATAAATAAATACCATTACCTTTATACTTGGCATTACTTATTATACATGGGTTGTTCACTGCCTTAATCTGGCATAGGCGAACTATGAACCATAGAGCTTACACCCTTAAATGCCTCTGGAGTAGAGAGGTTGCCAAGGAGGCTGAATGAGTCATTGGCAGAAATCAAACTACAGTGAAACCTCAATTTTAAGTACCCTAATTTTGAAGTTTTCCGGCATTCTAAATGTTTTAAATTTCTAATGCATTTCAATGGGTCCATTTCTCTGATTTTAAGTAATGTTTCTCTGGATTTTACATAAAAATTTTGTCCTGATTTACCCAAAAACAGATCTTTTTCCTCTATGAATGTTGTTATTTGTGAAATAGAGGCTAAAAATACTAACCAGATGTATATTTTGCCATGGTTATGCCTGTAAATTGTCAATTCCATTCCACTGTTTGTCAAAATCGATTGATGATAACCTTTGGTAATGCTCAATGGAAATCACAAATTAAGGGGCACATTTACTTAGCTCGAGTGAAGGATTAGAATGAAAAATACTTCGAATTTCGAAGTATTTTTTTGGCTACTTTGAATCGAACAATTCAAACTAAAAATCGTTCGACCATTCGATCATTTGATAGTCGAAGTACTCTCTCTTTAAAAAAAACTTCGACCACCTACTTCGCCACCTAAAACCTACCGAGCATCAATGTTAGCCTATGGGGAAGGTCCCCATAGGCTTTCTAGCCAATTTCTGATCGAAGGAAAATCGTTCGATCGGTGGATTAAAATCCTTGGAATTGTTCGATTTTTCCTTCGATTGTTCGATCGAACGAATTGCGGTAAACCCTTCGACTTCGATAGTCGAAGGATTTAACTTTGATGGTCAAATATCGAGGGTTAATTAACCCTCGATATTCGACCCATAGTAAATGTGCCCCTTAGTGTTACTTTTATTTAACACTTTTATGAAACAAACGTCTTCCTTTTTCACAGGCACAACGAGGCTCCCCGAAGCATCGAAGACCCCACTAGTATTAAAACAGGTTGTCCGAAAACCCTTGGAAGAAGTGCTGCGGTATATAGGTAGAAATACTGTTTCATAATCATTTGTTTGCCTGCACTTTTGTGGGTGTACAAAGGGGTTTAAAAAAATATGAAACCTGGTTTTTGTTTTTATTTCTCAGAGGCACACCCCTGCCCTCCTAAACAAGAATCAATCAAAAACATTGCTACCAGTATCAACAACAGCTTGACCCCTACCAAATCCTCTCCCGTTATTAACAATGGATCACCAACTATCCTGGGTAAACGCAGCTATGAGCAGCATAATGGCATGGATGGTAAGTATCCCTCCTCTGTTAGGATTTTATTTTAATGTCTTTTCATGTTGTTCTTCTTTTGCTTCAACTTATAAAGAGCCCTTTTTAAAGGGAACACTTTGTTTTTTTTTTGTAAAGGTCATTCTGTCTCTGTATATTAAAACTGAACTTCTTATGAACCAGATATCTTTTTTTTAGAAAGGCTCATTATTAAACATAGGTTTCCATTAAACTGTCATATCTATCAGGACTTCAGCAAGCGGAATGGCTGTGCCTATATACATTCAGTTCTAAAATCTACAAGTTCCAAAAATCTACAATAAATCCTTTGATATGATTACTCAGAGAAATCTTGGAAGATTGCCCCAATACACATCTAATTTCCCCACCCTTTTAGGTCAGCTGGATCATTTAACCCCTCCCTCACCCCCAGAAGTTATGAATTTGGGGACCTAGGAACTTCAAGAACTTAAAGGGATACTGTCATGGGAACATTTTTTTTTCAAAATGAATCAGTTAATAGTGCTGCTCCAGCAGAATTCTGCACTGAAATCCATTTCTCAAAAGAGAAAACAGTTTTTTTTATATTCAGTTTTGAAATCTGACATGGGGCTAGACATATTGTCATTTTCCCAGCTGCCCCAAGTCATGTGACTTGTGCTCTGATAAACTTCAATCACTCTTTACTGCTGTACTGCAAGTTGGAGTGATATCACCCCCTCCCTTTTTTCCCCCAGCAGCCAAACAAAAGAACAATGGGAAGTTAACCAGATAACAGCTCCCTAACACAAGATAATAGCTGCCTGGTAGATCTAAGAACAGCACTCAATAGTAAAATCCCATGTCCCACTGAGACACATTCAGTTAAACTGAGAAGGAAAAACAGCAGCCTGCCAGAAAGCATTTCTCTCCTAAAGTGCAGGCACAAGTCACATGACCAGGGGCAGCTGGGAAATTGACAAAATGTCTAGCCCAAATGCAGATTTCAAAATTGAATATAAAAAAATGTGTTTGCTGTTTTGAGAAACAGATTTCAGTGCAGAATTCTGCTGGAGTAGCACTATTAACTGATGTGTTTCAAAAAAACATGTTTTCCGATGACAGTATCCCTTTAAGGGAGCTAGCACACGGGCAGATTCGGGGAGATTTAGTCGACTGGCTAATCGCCTCTTCTGTGGGGCGACAATCTCCCCGAACTGCCTTCTCCCTGCAATAATGAGAAAGCGACAATGCACTCGCGGCGCTTCGATTTCCGAAGTTGGCCGCAGTTGCCTCCCGAGGAAACTTCAGACGACTTCGGAAATCGAAGTTCCGCGAGTGCATTGGCGCTGGCGTTTTCTCATTATAGCAGGGGGAAGGCAGTTCGAGGAGATTGTTGCTCCGCAGAAGAGATGATTAGTTGCCAAGCAACTAAATCTCCCCGAATCTGTGTGCTTGAACCCTAAGTGCTATTAAATCTGCCAGGCAGTTGTTATCTTGTGTTAAGGAGCTGCTATCTGGTTACCTTCCCATTGTTCTGATGATGGACTGCTGGGGGGGAAGGGAGGTGTGTGATATCACTCCAACTTGCAGTACAGCCGTAAAGAGTGACTGAAGTTTATCAGAGCACAAGTCACATGACAGTGGGCACCTGGGCAATGGACACTTTGTCTTTTGAGAAATGGATTTTAGTGAAATATTCTGCTAGAGCAGCACTATTAACTGATGCATTTAAAAAAAAAAAACATATTTCCCATTACAGTATCCCTTTAAGTTCTTGCTGGGCACTATATTTCCCTGGTATTATTATCTACAGTGCAAATTGTGTCAGAGAGGGGAACCCCTGCCAGCCCAGTTTCCTCTTTGTCTGTCTGTTGCTCTGATGCATACTCCGTATAGGATCACATGAAACTTTAGAGCCTTTATTCTATAATATAGAACCTTACAACTCTTGTTTGAAGTTGAACGACTTGGCACGTGCCACTCTGTTTCTCAAAAACTTAGCATTAAAATCTACTCAGTTTAAAATGATCATCGCTGGCCTTGACTGCAGACTTGCGGCTGACCATCATCCAGCCTGAGGCATTAATCCTCCCTAAGCAGATTTCACTCTGCCTTTTAATTGCTCTTCGTGACATTAGCCTGACATGACTTGACTGCTAACGTCAGGAAATAGATTAACAGGATTCAAGCGCCCTCAGGACAAATATGTACCGAATAGGAGCTGAGAAACCTTTGATATACAGCATTATACAGACCTATAGTAATGACATTGGATGTCCTAGGTGCATTGCGCTGCAAGATAAACAATAACCAGCTTTAGGCTTAAATGGACATTGTATCTTCTTAGAGTCTGGCCTCAAAGCTGAACTGAATCCTATGGTACAACAGCCTGCTGCCACTGTGCTCTCAGGGGATCTAAATGAAAAGGAGCTTTGAAATGTAAAATCCCATACTTTCTACCCCTAGTTGGCACTGCCCTATCCTAGGCACGTTACAGCAGAGAGCTGTGCCAATGTCAGCATTCGCTGCTTGGAGCATAGGCATGTGTTTAGTCTACAACGTGACTTTAAAGGGATCCTGTCACTGGAAAACATGTTTTTTTTCAAAGCGCATCAGTTAATAGTGCTACTCCAGCAGAATTCTGCACTGAAATCCATTTCTCAAAAGAGCAAACAGATTTTTTTATATTCAATTTTGAAATCTGACATGGGGTTAGATATTTTGTCAATTTCCCAGCTGCCCCCAGTCATGTGACTTGTGCCTGCACTTTAGGAGAAAAATGCTTTCTGGCAGGCTGCTGTTTTTCCTTCTCAATGTAACTGAATGTGTCTCAGTGGGACATGGATTTTTACTATTGAGTGTTGTTCTTAGATCTACTAGGCAGCTGTTATCTTGTGTTAGGGAGCTGTTATCTGGTTACCTTCCCATTGTTCTTTTGTTTGGCTGCTGGGGGGGGGGAAGGGAGGGGGTGATATCACTCTAACTTGCAGTAAAGAGTGATTGAAGTTTATCAGAGCATAAGTTACATGACTTGGGGCAGCTGGGAAATTGACAAAATGTCTAGCCCCATGTCAGATTTCAAAATTGAATATAAAAAAATCTGTTTGCTCTTTTGAGAAATGGATTTCAGTGCAGAATTCTGTTGGAGCAGCACTATTAACTGATTCATTTTGGAAAAAAAAAATGTTTTCCCATGACAGTATCCCTTTAAGATGGAACCCACTATAGGCTCCTTTTAACAGTAGTAGGCCACCAATCATGGCTTGCTGTGTGTGTGCCTGAATGACCTGTGCTACCTCTGAGGTATGTAAGGGGGGAATGATACAAATTTTGTTATGGAACAAAAATCCTAAAGTACTAGTCATAGCGGCCCTGTCTTAATATAACTGGGGGTCTAGCACAGCTTGATGTTTCCCCTTTTTTTTTTTTTACTTTTTTTCATGCTTCGTAAGGAACACAGGTCATTTGGATCACACCCCCTGTTAAAGTAAGTTAAGGGGGGACCAGTATGCTGAGATATATAGCTCTTACAGTAATACCTAGACTTGACCACCTTTAAACTTGTTAGATTAGTGCCCTTATTCTTTCAGTACTAAAAGAGCTAAACAGTAAACAGCTCTAGAAGCTGTCTGTTTCTTTAGGATAGCAGCTGCCATATTATCTTGGCGTGACACTTCCTGCCTGAGTTTCTCCCTGCTCAGATTACAGCAGGGAAATGTGCCTGCAATTATTCTTTTAGTACTAAAAGAGCTCGCCCCAACAGACCTTGGTTTATTATCGGTTATTGCTCCTCACCAGCCTTTATTAATTTTTTTAAATAACCTTACATCTATTCATTTTTGCAGCATATGTAATGTTACCATGTTAGAGCCATATTTATATTTTTGAACATCTAACTGATAACTGCCAGAGTAGAAAGGCACTGTGTCCATCTGTTTGCTTAAAGGAGAAGGAAAGCTAACAAACCAGTTGATTTCCAATAGATTAGCCACAATAGTGCAAGCGATAAGACTATATTTATTCTGCAGAATGTTTTACCAAACAGCACTTAAAGCTGCCATATCAGCTTGTTGTGACATCACTTCCGGCCTGAGTCTCTCCCTGCTCAGATTACAGCAGGAAGGGGAGACGGGAGGGAGAGAGGAGCAAACTGAGCATGCTCAAGCCCTAGCCCTGGAGGTTTAAGCTGAAAACCGAAAGTCTGATACAGAAGCCCATGTGTACACAATAGAAGGAAAGAAATGCTGTGTTTCTTTTGACAGAGCAGCATTATTTTAAGGGTTTACTTGTGTATCTATATAGATTTTTCTGATAAAGCTGACGTAGTTTTAACCTTTCCTTCTCCTTTAACACTAGGGTAAATCCTTGTTTGTAAGTACAAAGATTTATATGCACGTGTTTGGGTTTATAACATCAACCTGTATTGCAGACTGCTATAGGGACAGATCAGCAAACCGAGACGTTCGGCGTAGCACAATGGACGAAAACAGAACCTCGCCTTACCTTGCATGTAGAAAAGAGAACCTAATGAAGCAGATAAAACAGGACGGGGAGAGAAAATGGAGCACCTTCTAAGCGAGGTCGAAAGTTTTGAACTGTTGACGGTCCTAGCACAATAAGAGTTTGGACCAGTGTTATCTTTTCTCTCCCCTTCTCCGCTCCTGTTTCCCCCGGATGTGTAATGACCTTAGAAAACCTTCAAAAGCAATGTTGTCCTCTCCCAAGTGATCTCTCATCGTCTTGGTTTTGCTGCTATCCACTATGAATCTCCTATACCTCCATAGCCTGTGCCTGGGAACAAAACACAAGCTGCTTCTATGAAGACATTTTTATTTTGCAAAAGGAGTATAGTGCCTTGCTATGAAAAACATCTTTATATAAACGATTCCTTTGCACTTGCTGATCATGTTTAATTTGTACACACCCCTGATCATGTAGAACAGCATATTTTTGTTCATACCAAGACACGTTCCACCATTTTTTTTTCTTGCCTTAGGACTTCGTAACTAAAACGTTTTACTGCCAAAGGAGTTGACCGTAAATATGGCGAGAGAGAATTTGATTCCATACTATTTTACCAATAAATCAACAGGGATCAACCTCCTTTTAGCAAATAAACTGTGAACTGAGACAACACTGGTTTTGATTCTGTTTTGAAGCCTCTTATTTGGAGTTGCAAGAAACACAAGTGAAGCTTTTTAGGTAGTACAAATGTGTTTACAAGCTGCAAGGATCCAATAGAAATATTCCAATTAGACACCTATTCGTTTTGAACTGTTTGGAGCACCTAAAAACTTGGTTTCATGACTTTGGGGTCTGCAGTTGTCATTAGTTTGGTTCTCTACCCTTTAACTGGCATGTTAGGGGCAAGCGAGGAAACCATGGTCTGGATAACCAAAAAATAAGTTTCATTTCTTTTTAGGGATGCACCGAATCCAGGATTCGGTTCGGGATTGAAAGGATTCGCCCTTTTTCAGCAGGATTCGGATTTGGCCGAATCCTTCTTTCCGGCCGAACTGAATGTGAATCCTAATTTGCCTATGCAAATTAGGGGCGGCGAGGGAAATCACAAGACTTTATTTTGTCACAAAACAAGGAAGTAAAAAAACGTTTTCCCCTTCCCACCCCTAATTTGCATATGCAAATTCAGATCGGTTTTCGGCCAAATCTTTCCCGAAGGATTCGGGGGTTTGGCCGAATCCAAAATAGTGGATTCGGTGCATCCCTATTTCTTTTATTTTCAACCTTTAAAGAGCACAGTGTTTTCTGGTGTAAATAAAATTGTATTTTTCTCCCCTTTTGTTTTAAATACTCAAAATGTCATTTTTTTAAATGTCACTTCTGTGTGTGTATTTGTTTTCTATTTAATTAAACTTAACATGAAAGTTACCATTCGGATTGTTGATGTGGTATTTTTCTTTCTTTCTCTCTTTATTTATTTGCGCTTTGGACAGGCAACATGAAGAAACGCCTGTTGATGCCTAGCAGGGGTAAGGCTTGTAAGCTGTCACCAGCAACTGCTAGGAGAATGTGCCTGTGTCTTAATGTTGCTTCTGTAGGCAATGTGTTTGTGCTGTCTGCCTTTATAGTGCTGTGTGTTTGTGTTGTTTTGCTTATATGGACAATATCTTTCTGCCCACACATTCCAATAATACAGATTCTGCATGCGAATGAATTTCCCCCCTTCTATTTTTCCCTGCTCTGTTTTAACCCTTGCTGCTTCCCCACACTGCTTAGCACTTACACCGGCTCCCAGATAATTTCTCTCCAGCAGGATAGTTCTTGCTTACGGCTAATAGTAATTTTTTTATTCACTTATTGACTTTTCCCAAGAAATATTGGCCTGATGAAATGCTCTGATTTGTCAGTGTCCAACCTCGTCATTGTTTATTTTTGCAAATTCATCATTCTGAGGTCTCTAACTTGTGTAGCTAAACTACAGCAGTTTCCATGTGATTAGATCAGTGCTATTAGGTCTTTATCCAATTCAATAAAGGATAAGCCGTTTCTTAACAGGCCTTTATTAGAAAAGGGCTTTTCTTGGACAGATATACAGCTGTATATCTGTCCAAGAAAAGCCCTTTTCTAATAAAGGCCTTTTAAGAAACTTTCCAGCATGGTGCTGTCTATTTGAAAACCGTGCCTTTATCTAGTTCGAACCAAGGTACAAAATTTGGTCAGGGCACAACCTTAGCTCATAATAATTGCACTGAATCCAGAATTTGGTTCAGGATTCAGCCTTTTTCAGCAGAATTCGGAATCGGCAGAATCCTTGTGTCTGGCTGAACCAAATCTGAACCCTCATTTGAATATGCAAATTAGGGGTGGGGAGGGAAATAATGTGACTTTTCATAACAAAACAAGGAAGTAAATGTTTTTTTCACACTTTTCCCTTTCCCACCCCTAATTTGCATATGCAAATTAGGATTCGGATTGGTATTCTGCCAAATCTTTCACAAAGGATTCAGCCGATTCCAAAATAGTGAATTCGATGGATCCCTAATTATAATGTTACAAAATGTATATCACTAAGCTTTATTAGCTATTTAGCAATAGTTACAATGTCTAGGACAGGTTATATGTATCTAAATATTACCCAAATTGATCTTCTGGTTGATACTGTATCAAATAGAGCAAATAAGCACTCTTCCCCCGTCTCGACTTACTTGTGCCACTGCTCCAGGTCCCCCTTCAGGGATGCAATTCAGTGCCACAGTATGGATACGGTCGGATAGACCTCGTCTTTACTATTTCTTTGTCCAATTGAAGTCTCTGCTTTTGAAGCATCACTTGACAACACTCTATGGTGTTTGGGCAAATGTTTGCAGAAGAAGTTCTAATGACATAAGTCATTGTATGAAAGTACAGGTATGGGACCTGTTATCTAGAATGCTGGGACCTGGGGTTTTCCAGATAACAGATCTTTCCATAATTTGGATCTTCATACCTTAAGTCTACTTAAAACGTGTACAAAAATTAAATAAACCCAATAGGCTGGGTTTGCTTCCAACAAGGATTAATTATATCTTAGTTTGGATCAGGTACAAGGTAATGTTTTATTATTACAGAGAAATAGGAAATCATTTTTTTTTTTTTAAATTGGATTATTTGGATAAAATGGAGTGTACAGATCCCATACTTGTACCCTGAAAAAGTAGAATTAATGCAACAACTCTTTTTGGTCTTTTGTGGCAGAGCTTCTATGGCTTATGCCTGGGCCACCAGAACTAACGTAGTCAATCAAATAAACTCCAGGTCTAGATGTGCTGTAAACAAACTCAAAATGCTGAGTGTCTCAAAGGTGATCTAGTATCTGACTTGTTACATAGGACATAATGCCTTACACAGTGGAAGGTATCGCTGTGCATTCTCCTTTCAAGAACATTGAGGAATATTTAGGAATAAGAATATTTTGAGAACTCTAATATTTCAAAACATTGCCTTTTTTTAACTATACTAAAACACGTTTTTTTTCTGAATGTACTTTGAATCTGCACTTGTTAAGGGGCACATTTACCTAGTGTCGAATATCGAGGGTTAATTTTCCCTCGAAAATCGACCGTCGAAGTAAAATCCTTCGACTTCGAATATCTAAGTCGAAGGATTTTGCGCTATTCCTACAATCGAACGATCGAAGGAATAATCGTTCGATTGAACGATTAAATCCTTAGAATCTAACAATTCGAAGGATTTTAATTCAACGATCGAAAGATATTCCTTCGATCAGGAAATTGTTAGGAAGCCTATGAGGACCTTCCCCATAGGCTAACATTGGCTTCGGTAGGTTTTAGGTGGCGAACTAGGGGGTGGAAGAATTTTTTAAAGAGACAGTACTTCGACTATCGAATAGTCGAACGATTTTTAGTTCAATTCGAAGGTCGTAGTCTAAGGTCGAAGTAGCCCATTCGATGGTCGAAGTAGCCATATTCGACCATTCGAAATTCAAACTATTTTTCTATTCCTTCACTCGAACTAAGTAAATGGGCCCCTAAGTGTTACATTGTACATTTGTATCCATGATATTGGAATGTTTGTACCTGGAGGTGATTTTTGCAAGATCATCTTCATTCCAAATACATTTGTTTTACTACTGCCGGGCCAAGATGGTTATTAACCCAACGGTTTATTTAATATCCGCTAAGGGTCATACAATGTGGCTTTCATGCGGTAATTACTGGCCTAGGTTCATTACTCAAGTGTGGTGCATTGCTCCTTAGAGTGAAGCTGATCAGTGAGTATAATAGGGCTTTAGGCCATGATACAGATTGTTAACATGGCTGGCTGGCTGAAGCAAGATAATGGCAACACTATGGTGTCTTGAACTCACAAGCCATGAAGTCAGCCATAGCAATGCGCTCCTATTTTTTTTGTGTGTGTCTAATCTCACAAAGCCTTCTAAAATTGCACTAGTGCTGTACGTGCATAACCAATTTCCATTTGGGTGAAACAAGAAAGTTATTGTCCATATAAATACGCTTTAGCAATTTCTGTGGCTTAGTATATATTTGCATGTCTGTGCTTGCTGCTTTTATATACGTTACCTGCTCTGTTGTGTATAGTATTATTGAATGCATTCATGTAATCACAGCCTGAAAATCTTATTGTACAGAGTTCTTGCTTCTCACAAAAAAAATATATATTTAGCTCGTTTAATTGCTCATAGCAGTCCATAAATCAGATGTTGCCTTTTCCCCCCCGAGTCTGTGTCTAAATTCAGAAAACGAATCTGCATTTATTATAGCAGCTCTAACCCCCTAAACATTTTCCATTAGGTTTATGTACCATGAAGGGTCACACAATAGGAAAGATCAGGCTTATTTCTCCATCCTTTGCCACTCTCCAGCCAACCCATTTGATAACTTTAAAGACCTATAACCCCAACAATGTAAACTATTAATGTGACTTGACACTATTTATGCCCATGTATAAATGCTTTAATTTTTAGCATAAGTCCGGCATTGTGTTTGCTATTGGCTTTATTGTGTTCAGCCATCTATTATCTGTCTAAACAAAGCCCCACCTGCTCTATTGTGTTTAGTTGAGTTTTGGATAATACATATTTATGAACTGCACCCAACTGACCTAAAGAACTAAAGATATTTTCAGAGAAATACTGTGTTTTATGTAAATGCAGCAAGAAAGTGCAGACTATATTAATATTACTGAAATGAAAGTGATTTTAGGCATGTTCATTCCCAGGTATTAGTTGTCCTTTGAAACAATATCTGTATTCTCTCATGTAAGCCTGGTCTATAATGTTCCCATACTTTTAAAAAGGGAATATTTCTCATGGTTAAAGCACAAGAGGCTTTTAGTTTAAAAGGCCAAATTCAAACTCCCTGTTTCTACAGTTCTGTAGGTATCGACAGACAATGTCCAGGGGTTACCGATCCTGTATTCCCTTGGTGTTTGCATTAATACCATTCCTTGAACACTACACAGTGTATACACTGATAGAAACCATTTTTAATGTGGTCTAAATAACAATGTAAGCAGGGTGTCCATCTATTTTCTAGGAGTCTTCTAAAGGAGAGTTCCTTCTCGGCAACTAAAACAAGGTGGCCAAGCCATTCTGTATAAAAAGAAGAGACCAAGGCCTTTTCTTATATTCTTATATTGTACATCTTAAGCCATGCATACCTAGAATGGGTTGGGCAATTTGGTTGATTTTGACTATTCTGCCCAACTGGTCATGTATGGCAGCTTTGGGTCACTTTCAGTGCAGTTAACCTGTCCAATCTGAAAATGCAACATGTCAATGCACTTTGCTAGTGGATCAGTAGAGGTGGTAGTTGAGGTAGTGCTCCTCTTCAGTTATTTTCATATCTAGTTGTTAAGGCTGTCGGCCTGAACCAATGGAACAGAAGCATTTGGTAGCATCCTTTTGCGCATGACCTTGTACAGTATCTGTTCATGCAACCCCTTTAGTTGTATACCTTGGATGTTCAGCAGTGTGGAGCTTCTTTTATTCAAATATTTTCAGGTAATGGGCCATCTATTTTTTAAACATATTAAAATTAGTATGTCAAGCCCATGGGGCAGCATCAGGGACCTAAAAATGCTGCAGAGAGCTTCATCCAAATTGCAAGGCCACTAGTTGTCTGTCCTGCTTTAGCCAACACTCCTATAACCCCCCTGAAATTTACAAATGTAGTACTCCGAAAATGTTATACATTCGGGACAAATTCAGCAAGTTCAGCATTCCTATCTGCTTTTCAGAAACCCACACACAACATCCTTCATCATATGGCAGGTTTATGGTTGTATGAGTGTCATAGGTAGTCGGTGTCGGACTGGGACACCAGAGGCCCACCCAAAAACCTTAGACCAGGGGCCCACCAAGAAAATTTAGACCAGGGGCCCACTCTCAGTACTATTATTCTTCCTCTCCTCACTCAACCTCTATTCTCCTAGTCTCTTTAGTTATACATACTATACCCTATTATTCCATCTATTTAGTTTCTTTGTTCTCATAGAAATAGGGAATGACCATGAAATAGGTCAAATGTTTACAGTGCACCTGGGCCCACTGACACCTGGGTCCACCGGGAGTTTTCCTGCAATACTGGTGGGCCAGTCCAACACTGTGGGTAGTCATCTATAATGTTTGCTTCTTCAGCTGGACTCAAGCAGTGGTCTTACCCCAGATGCACAGTATGGATGTGTATGGCCTATATTTAATATACATGATGTCTGAAGCTGCTGCTACTGTGAGGAGGTGCCACTGCATTGCTCCTCATATAGGCCTGAAAACTACAGTTTCTAAATACCCTTAGTCTCACTGGGGCTTTATTTACTAAAACTGGTCACATTTGCAGTAGTGGAATAAGTCATAGGAACATATTGGCTTTGATCAGATTTATTACAGGTTGAATCAATTTAAATGGAGTCTGGGTTTTTGTTCCACCCAGTGGAGGTATCCCAGAGTGTATTTGTGCATAACATTCTTTACATCCACTCCCTTGCAGAACTTTGTAGTTGTCATGCAATGGTATTGATTGATAAGTTATGTGTGGAGTTCAAGGCTGATGGCAGATTTGGGGTTGAGGAGTATCACAGTAGATAAAACAAGATTATGAGCATGTTAAATTTTTTTGAATCTGAATCTTGGCTGCTTAACCTTGTAGGACAATCTAGGAGTACTAGCATATTAGCTCTGAGAGATCCAATTCGCAAAAAAAAGACAATATGGGAATCTTCTAAATTACTTAAAGGAATTGGATATTTTAGACCCATAGAGAAGCTGAAATGTGTGTGTACTCTACCTAATGTACATACATAAATGAATCCCTCTAATTTTTCAGTTAATTTACTACTTATGGTTACTTTTAACTAGACCTTATGACATTTTATAAATCTATTATTTATATTTTTTTACAAAATGCATCAATTAATAGCACTCCTCCAGCAGAATCCTGCATTGAAATCACTTTTTGAAAAGAGCAAAAAGATTTTTTTTTTATATTTAATTTTTAATTCTGACATGTGACTAGACATTTAGTTAGCTTTCCAGGTGCCCCCAAACACGACTCCTCCAGTTACATTGAGTAGGAGAAACAATGGCTTATCTGTTCCTTTGTGAAGGGCTGGCTCTTTCTGAAAGCTCAGGATCAGGCAGAGTGGCCTGAGATGGCTGCCTACATACCAATATAACCGCTAAAAAAATACATTTGTGGTTTAAGGATAACATTTTAGAATGTTATTTAGATGTTAGAATGAATTATTTACAATGTACACATAAAAATCATGACAGAATCCCTTTAAGGTGGAGACTTTTTAAAAAAAAAGTCAATAAAGCCATCCAATACATTGGGTTCCGAAAGCTTTAAAGAAGTCTAAACTTCTCAGAGCTCTTTTGCAATTTCTGTTTTGTTTTTTTTTTGTTTTTTACATTTTTTGAGATATTAGCAGTTTGACTTTTATACTCCTATGCAGGCTTCAGCTAAACAGCTCTCTTTGTAGGCCAAGAGTGTCAGCCAACCGCCTGCTATTAGAAGTCTAAAATAACTCAATTATCTCAGAAACAATTACGGTAAAAAAAACGTAAATTGTAAAAGTGCTCAAAGTTGAATTTCCAGTAAGTTTCCATCAATTATTTTTGTAAAACAATTTCGAATTTAGATGCTCTTTAAGATAACTCCCCTCCCCATAACAGGAAACCATATTGCTATGGAATTCTGTGAAGTGGAAACATTTGCGGAGGAAATAGCAAGATGACAGTTTAAATGCTTTTATTATATTGACTTGTGGACATATCAGCAATGCTGATTTTTAAATCCATCTTTCCCCCAAATTTGACCTATATTTTTTTTTTTTATTCTTTACTTTTATATAGATTAGCTGTTGACAAATATCACTGTACACAGTTTATTTATATCCATAAGTGCATCCGTACCCTAGAGTTTTACATCTAGGTTTTGAGTTAGGGTTGTAGGCCGATAGCGACTTCTCTAAACCATTGAAGAATCCATTTTGAACCTCACTTGATAAACAGTGACTTAATCAAGTTACTGCTTCATAATATTTAAAGCAATACCCATGAGATCTTTTTTACTAAATGTTGCTTTAGTTTTTTACCCATGAGCCACATTCAAATGTAAAAAGAGTTGGAAAGCAACACAAGCATGCAGAAAGTTCCTGGGGGTGCCAGAAATGGGCTGTGAATGTTTGTTGACTAATAGCCTACAGGAGGATCTGTTTGGCAATACAGATGGTTTTGATGCAACTTAAGCTTTTCTTCAAGCCAGAAAGTCCAAATTAAGCACCTGCCTCTGGAAGCAACATCCAATTGATTGGTGAGCAACTGTTTGGGAATCACTGCTCTAGAAAGTCTTTTTAGGGGATGACATGATGTGACGTAGCTCTCTCCAATCTCCTGCATCATGTGTTTGTTATATAGTGAATAAAGTACCCCCTCTTGTAAAATATAAGGATATTATAAGTTACCGAGGAGTTTCATGACCATATAAAAACACGAGGCCGAAGGCCGAGTGTTTTTATACAGGTCATGGAACTCCGAGGTAACTTATAATATCCTCATATTTTAAAACTGGGGGTACTTTATTAATTATAATACACAAATTTTAGTGAGTCATGTGACAGAAATGACATCACTACTCACCGTTTATAACTGATGACATCACTACTCACCGTTTATAAGGATATAATTTACAAGATATTCATGGCTTTTGTGTATTATATAGTGTTAATCAGCCTCTCCTATGCCTGCCTTCCTATTTCAGCCATTCAGCATTTGTTCAGGTGACACTTTTAACCTTCTTATTGCTTGGTATAGGACTTTTAGTAATGTCAAACAAAGTATTATCTCTTAGGGGAATATAACTGCTGGTCAAAAATGGGCTGTAGTCAAAGGAATATTACCCCAGTTCCCAGGGTTCAAATCACAACTTATAACAAAAAATATCCCGTAACTCAAATTTCATAAAAATCTATTTTTTATTCAAAAATACGTATTAAATTTTTTTTTACATACTGACCCCATGACGATCCACCTTACGCATTTCGTACCCTCCGGTTCTTAGTCATAGGTGATTGTGAACACAATGATGATTAAGTTACCGGAGGGTCTGAAATGCGTAAGGTGGATCGTCATGGGGTCAGTATGTCAATTTTTTTAATATGCATTTTTGAAAAGAAAAGGGATTTTTATGAATTTTGAGTTACGGGATATTATTTCAGTAACTTAAGCCATACACCAGTGCTAAAACAACAAGATTTTGAATATTGGGTCTGAACACACTTTTAGAATAAAGGCACCCGTTTGTGTTCATTGTTTAGGATTGTACAGTATTAGGATTGTGTTAGTACCTTTGCATTACACTAGGGCTCATGAGAATTGCTCTACTGTGCATCTGCCAAGCCCTGGTCAGTGTGCTTTTTATAAAAGGTGCACCTGGGAAGAAGAGTTTTTGGGTTTTTTTGACTAGGGTTGGCTTACAAATTTCACCTAGGGTCAAGTCCTTGGCTATCCAGTTGTAAGATTTCTTAAAATATTTATTCAGCTTTCCTGCCTGCCTTTTCTTGCTCCATCTATATCAGAGGCCAAAGCCAAAGCTGAGAATTAAATTGCTATAGAGCAATATTGTCAAGCAAATGTACCTAATAGTAAAGGGGTGGCATAAAGAGGGAGTATTGTGTTTGACTTCCATCATCTAGGGCAGGAGGTATGGCAGTTGGCATCTTGAAGCCAGTTTTCTCAATATTTGCATATTGCCAGTTTGCAATGCTGTACTGTATTGTGCCATCCATGTTTACCCAGTTTCCTTCTCTGGCTTACTATGCCCATGCATCCAGATAACCACCCTCTTAATCTTTAGCTGTTAAATATCAAAATTCTTCACATGTCAGATTTACTAATGAGATACATTTCCTTCTATCTTATCAGGTTTTCTATCAACCTCAAACAAGACTATCCCAATGTTGCATCTTCTGTCTGGAATGCCCTGGGTTGCATCTCCAAGAGGCTGCATCTCTGTAGACCCTGTATGGCCCCTGAAAACTTTATTTGGGGTCTTAGGAAGATTGTAATCGAAGCTTGGGGATACTTGATCTCCTTAAATTATATTGTTGAGCATTTTCCTTTAAAAAAATGAATTTTATTACTTTCCCAAAAGACAAGAATGCCTATGAGGGTGTTGAAAATATGGCCTTTAGAACCATATTGCACTGGCACTAAGACAATGTCTGACTGGTCATTTTTGTACCATAACAACCAGGCAGTGATTTAAATGACAGACAAGAAGATGAATTGGAGAGAGTCTGAAATATGCACCTTGACGAACCCATTAAAATGTAAATGTGTCCTAAATTTTACGTGCTCGTAGTTTAGGTTTATATTTCCCCATTAATGGTCACTGCAATTGTAAACTATCTATACCACTAGATCTCATACCCACTTAATTACAGATTCTTGCACAGAGGAAAGGCACGGGAGGTAATAGAGAGTATTTTGCCACACACAGTGTACAGCTCAGTGAGCAGGCAGCAAGATGCAATGAATGGCAATCACATAGAGCAGTGCTGTCCATTTTCTGTGGTAACGAGGGTGCGTGGTGGAGGGCCAATAATGGTTGACCATTCCCCCTTTAATCCACACCCACTTTAAACCACACCCATGGTGCTCATTGCAGGGATATGTGGAAATGTGGATAATATAGCACCCCCCCAGCACATGATTAAATACCATACGGGCCCCTAAAAATTTCCAAATGCTAACAAAATCCCAGGACAAACCCTACCAGGCTCACGTTCTACATGTAGAGTAGGGCAGGCAGGGTATGGCACACAAAGGGAGCATAGGGCAGGCAGAGTATGGCATACCCAAGGAGCACAGGGAAAACTAAGTATGGCACACACAATGAGCATAGGGCAGGTAGAGTATGGCACACACAATGAGCATAGGGCAGGCAGAAAATGGCACACAAAAAGCATAGGGCAGTCATAGTATGGCACACACAATGAGCATAGGGCCAGCAATGTATGGCACACATGGAGCATAGGGCAGGCAGAGTATGGCGCACACAATGAGCATAGGACAGGCAGAGTATGGCACACACAGGGAGCATAGGACAGGCAGAGTATGGCACACACAATGAGCATAGGGCAGAAGAGTATGGCACACAATGAGCATAGGGCAGACAGAGTATGGCACACAATGAGCATAGGGCAGGCAGAGTATGGCACACACAGGGAGCATAGGGCAGGCAGGGTATGACACACACAGGGAGCATAGGGCAGGCAGAGTATGGCACACCCAAGGAGCATAGGGCTGGCAGAGTATGGCATACCCAAGGAGCACAGGGCAAACAAAGTATGGCACACACAATGAGCATAGGGCAGGCAGAGTATGGCACACACAGAGAATTGGGCAGACAGAGTATGGCACACACAGGGAGCGTAGGGCACGCAGAGTATGGCACCCACAATGAGCATAGGGTTGGCAGAGTATGACACACACAGTGATCATAGGGGCATGCAGAATATGGCACACACAGGAAGCATAGGGCAGGCAGAGTATGGCACACACAATGAACATAGGGCAGGCAGAGTATGGCACGCACAGGGAGCATAGAGCAGGCAGAATATGACACACACAATGACAATGAGCATAGGTCAGGCAGAGTATGGCACACACAATGAGTATAGGGTGTGCAGAGTATGACATACACCGAGAATTGGGCAGGCAGAGTATGGCACACACAATGAGCATAGGGCACGCAGAGTATGACATACACCGAGAATTGGGCAGGCAGAGTATGGCACACACAATGAGCATAGGGTGGGCAGAGTATGACACACACAGTGACCATAGGGGCATGCAGAATATGGCACACACAGGAAGCATAGAGCAGGCAGAATATGACACACACAATGACAATGAGCATAGGGCAGGCAGCGTATGGCACACATAATGAGCATATGGCAGACAGAGTATGGCACACACAATGAGCATAGGGCAGACAGAGTTTGGCTCACACAATGAGCATAGGGCAGGCAGAGTATGGCACACAATGAGCATAGGGTGGGCAGAGTATGACATACACCGAGAATTGGGCAGGCAGAGTATGGCACAAACAATGAGCATAGAGCACGCAGAGTATGGCACACACAATGAGCATAGGGTGGGCAGAGTATGACACACACAGTGACCATAGGGGCATGCAGAATATGGCACACACAGGAAGCATAGAGCAGGCAGAATATGACACACACAATGACAATGAGCATAGGGCAGGCAGCGTATGGCACACATAATGAGCATAGGGCAGGCAGAGTATGGCACACACAATGAGCATAGGGTGGGCAGAGTATGACATACACCGAGAATTGGGCAGGCAGAGTATGGCACACACAATGAGCATAGGGCACGCAGAGTATGGCACACACAATGAGCATAGGGTGGGCAGAGTATGACACACACAGTGACCATAGGGGCATGCAGAATATGGCACACACAGGAAGCATAGAGCAGGCAGAATATGACACACACAATGACAATGAGCATAGGGCAGGCAGCGTATGGCACACATAATGAGCATATGGCAGGCAGAGTATGGCACACACAATGAGCATAGGGCAGACAGAGTTTGGCTCACACAATGAGCATAGGGCAGGCAGAATATGGCACACACAATGAGCATAGGGCAGGCAGAATATGGCACACACAATGAGCACAGGGCAGGCAGAGTATGGCACACCCAATGAGCATAGGGCAGGCACACACAATAAGCATATTACAGGCATAGTATGGCACACGCGGGGAGCATAGGGAATGCAGAGTATGACGCACACAATGAGCATAGGGCCGCAGAATATGGCACTCACACGATAAGCATAGTGCAGGCAGAGTATGGTACACACAGGGAGCATAGGACAAGCCGAGTATGGCACACACAGGGAGCATAGGGCAGGCAGAGTATGGCTCACACAAGGAGCATGGGGCTAGCAGAGTATGGAGCATAGGGTAGGTAGAATACAGCAGGAGACCAGGCCCGGATTTGGGGAGAGGCCCCCTGGGCCTGGGGCGGCAAGATGTTAGGGGCGGCAAGCAGGCCCCCTAACATCTTCTCTATAACATAGTAAAGCAGAACGGTCCGTCACATTTCCAAACAGAGCAACCGCCCGCCCCCCACATTGAGCCGGCGCATCACTTGGCGCGCCGCACGGGCACACACGGTGCCAGACTAATTAGAACTAGAGTCTAGAGGATTGGGAAGGGAGCTAGTTCAGGCAAGAGTTGCTGAGCACATGCATGCACAGTGCAGGTGCAAGCAGCCAAAGATTTACTTCCAGAAAATATGGGGGGGGGCACAGTAGCTGGGCCTAGGGGGCAGGAAGGGTAAATCCGGCCCTGCAGGAAACTTATCAGGACCACTCTAAGATGAACAGTTCATACTGTGCTAAATATAGTGACACAATGCTGGTGCCCCTTTATTTGAGGGGTAAATAATATGGGCACTTTCAGTCTGGGTCTGAGGCATGAGCAGTACAGGGCTTTAGGTTTTACAAGTGTGAACAATGCAGGGAGGATTACGGTCTGAATTTGAGGTGTAAATAATGCAGGAGTCAGTTAATCTCAGATAACTTTTAAATCATACACAAGGTAAGCAGTCACAACAGGCAGACTTTCATGTAGGGGGCCACACAAGGGGGGTGTTGTGGGCCGCCAGTTGGACGGCTCTGACCTAGACCCTACTAGTTCACACTCTGAACAATAATCGCCTAGCCCATTAGTGGCCAGCAGGATCCAGGCAGCAATTCTATATGCCATTGACATAGAGCAATTAAAGGTTATCGTGAGCCACCTCACTTTAATAATAAGAATGTAGCAAGTGGCTATATAACTATATAGGATATACTTTGGGATAGCTCCAGCTTCATCTGTACCATAATTCTCATAACCACGTCCAAACATTTTCTCACTGCTTATACGTATCATTGTCATAGGAACCCCTTACAGATAAATATTTGAAGACCATGAAATCTGAATCTATAGTAGATGTGGCTTCATTTTGTTCCACTTCGCCAGCCAATGGGTTGAGTGCAGCGTAATGACAATCTCTTTACATGTTCATACTTGGTACTTGACCATATCTAACTGCCAGGTTTCGTGATGTGTGGGGGAAACAGTAATAAACACTTATTTGTTGAAATGTGTTTCTCTCCCTTCTTGCAACTCTTGCTAGGAATGTATTTTGGTAAGTACTGATCTATGCACCTCTTCATTTCATTATTAGAATCCAAGGACAGTGTCATGGAGGGGTAACGCATTAGTGTTGTGCTTTTTATGTGATAGCATTCAGTCTCGGGGCTTTTCTTGGTGTATAAAAGACATAAAAGAGAATAATGGACAGTTGCAGAAGGCTTCCAAAGTCACCTCATTTATAATGTTTTTTTTGCCTTTTGATAGTATTAGTTCTTATAGGAAGGAATAAATATTGGGGGAAATAATAAAGGTTAAGAGACTATCTTTCATATTTTTTAAATATTCTCTTTGTTCTCATAGCTGATAGAGATTGAGCTGAATGCAGCATTTTTTCACCCTTGTTTAGTTTTCCATAGCTTCTTTGAAGACTTCCGTGTTTGTCAAATAGATTCCACAACCTTTCTTATCACCTGGCGTAGACTTAGGGGCAAATTCATCAAGGGTCGAATATCGAGGGTTAATTAACCCTCGATATTTGACTGGGAATGAAAATCCTTCGATTTAGAATATCGAAGTCGAAGGATTTTGCGCAAATACTGCGATCGAAGGAATAATCGTTCAATCGAACGATTAAATCCCTCGAATCGAAGGATTTTAATCCAACGATCGAAGGATTATCCCTCGACCAAAAAAACGTAGCCAAGCCTATGGGGACCTTCCCCATAGGCTAACATTGGGTTCGGTAGCTTTTAGGTGGCAAAGTAGGGTGTCGAAGTTTTTTCTTAAAGAGACAGTACTTCGACTATCGAATGGTCAAATAGTCAAACGATTTTTAGTTCGAATCCTTCGATTCAAAGTCGTAGTCGAAGGTCAAAGTAGCCCATTCGATGGTCGAAGTAGCCAAAAAAACACTTCGAAATTCGACGTTTTTTTTCTTCTATTCCTTCACTCGAAGTTAATGAATTGGCCCCTTACTGTAGTACAAGTCAAGACTCTGGGGTATATTTATCAAAGAGTGAAGTTAATAGTGAAGTTCCGCAACTAGAGTGAAATTCCACCACTTACCATTCATTTCTATGGGGTTTTTAAAGGCGTATTTATCAAAGGGTGATATTTCACTTTCACCCATCGCCTTTCAAAATCCCATAGAAATGAATAGAGAGCTGCGGAATTTCACTCTAGTGGCAGAACTTCACTCTTTGATATATTTACCCCAAGGAATCAACTTTATAACGCAAAACTTGATTTAAGACCAGTGATGTACAGCATTTCACCGCCTCTTCTACATTAGGAAGACATTTCTTATATGTGGAGACCCACCCTAAACAGCATGGTGACCTCTTTCTGGGTCCCTACATATAGGTTAAGATTTCCTGATGTTATAATCTCCATACTGGAAGCCATCAAGGAGAATGCCCAAGCAAGCATAGTTATACAGTAAATCAGTATAGATTTGGGCACAGGAAAAAATCCATTGTAATTATAATGTGCCCTTTGATGCTCACAACTGACTGTGGGACAATTGTGGAAAGCATAGCTCCACTTGCGGACAAAAATTAGCCCTTTGGAGATTTCTAGATATAGAACTATTTTATAACTTTGGGCACCAACACTTTCAAACATCAACCCCCATTTGTAACAAAAAGGCACTTAAGTTTGCCCAGGAGCAGTAACCCATAACAACAAATAAGATGTTTGCTGTTAAACGGTGACTGGTAGATTCAACCTGCTGATTGGTTGCTATGGGTTACAGCTCCTTAGTGCCTTTTATTACATATGGAGGTATATGCCTAATGGTACTGCAATAATATGAATGCATGCTAGCTTAGTTTAAGAAGATGGCTATATTAATGCTATAGTAATTGCCATGAAAACACTAAAATACAACAGAGAAATGATCGTGATTCAAGAATTGCAGCCGCCAACTTTTCCAGCTTGTGCATGACTTCCTTCCATGAGCACATGCACATTTATTTTATGTAGAAATCCAACCTAAAACAAAACTAAACCTAAATCAGAAGTGGGCTGACGTCAACCAACTCAAAGGGAACAAGGAATGCAGTAATACTGTGTCGAAAATGTAAAATTGAGCACCACATTGAGTTCAGATCATTCGTATTACTGAAATAATTCCTTTTGCTTTTACATTACGGGGGTTATTTTCTGATGTTTTAAATAAAAAAAGTCTGACCAAACTAGAATCTACGATTTACCCTTATTAACCAATAAAAAAAACGAATCGGGAAAAAACGCAACTTTTTCAAATTGTCGCATGAAAACCGCGACATACACATTTTTCGGAATTGATGTCCGGAAACTACGAATTGTTCATGAAATCAGCAGAAAAGTCCAAAATGTTCTGATTATTGTACAAAACTCAGCGGAGAGCATAATATCTTCAAATTGCAAATAGGACCTATGCTATTGACTTTTACAGGAGGCAGGTTGAAGATGAAGTATTTTTGGATTTAGACTTGCATCCTCCGTAATAAATCTCTGAAAATTTGGGGTTTTTTTCACTAAAAATTTGGATTTTTCGAATTTTTCGCCTTTATTTTGCTTCCTTGGACATTTTTAACAAGTAGCCACTTCATGCATTTGCACCAACATCACTAATAAAGACATATATATGACCTATATGTACCCGCCCTATTCAAATTGACCTAAGCGTAATTGTACTAACAAAGTATCGCTAAGCAGAAATGAATTCTTGTGCTGATGAATTTACACTAGTGAAACTTCGCCTACAGAGACGCAACTTCGCAGTTAAATGAATGAAGTGGCGCATTAATTGTGACGGAGCCTTCGCTGGCGAAATTTTGGCCTAGTGGATTTGCCCCAAGGTTTTCAAATCCTTTTTAAACTTGTAAACTCACAAATTCCAGTTTTTTGCATTTTTTTTGATTTTATTCAGTAAAGTCTTTTATATTCGTATTTTTTCTATAAATATGAAATGGATCAAGATTTTTTTTTAAATTCATTCGAACCTCTAAAATTACACAAATTCAAATTTTGATAACTAGGTCTCTAAGAATTGTAGACGTTTTTCTCAAATTATTTTTGTGATTTATCAGGCCAGTCATTATTTAGTTTTACTAAATACGGTACTTGATGGGTATTTTGTATTTGTGAATTCAAAGGATGCCATTTTCTTCAGCTAATTTACTTCCCCTTTTAGAGTTATTAACATGTTTCAAGGCCTGGGATACATGGGCCCTTTTGAGCATTCAGTGCTGTAGGAGAGAACGGCAGCAGCCATAATATTGAAAATGATCTGGCACCGCCTCCCGTAGTAGAGAACGGGAGATGTTCTGTAAATAGCAGGCACAGACAGTGACAGCCGGAAGCCAGACGACAGACGATGCTAACTTTTGCTTTGTCATCAGCCTCCTTAGGGGCAGATTTACTAAAGAGCGTAGTGGCTAACGTTAGCGACTTTTTCGCCAGAGTTGCCACCCACATGCATACCGCCAATTCACTAACAGGCACCAATTCACTAGCGAACGGGACCGTCGCTAGTGGCAATTCGCACTCTATCACCAGACGACTTTTCGTTCTGGCGAACTGACGTTACCCCGCAAATTCACTATAATGCGGATTTTACTGAACTTTACCTCTTTCACCAGAGTTGCCTTCGCCACCTCAGACCAGGTGAAGTGCTATAAAGACAGAAGATCTTCCTCAATCATCTGTCACTTACATCATGTCCTGTGTGCTGAAAATGCATCAAAGTTCCAAAAACGCTGGCGACTTTTCCTTTTTTTAAGCAGGATTGCCTTCAAAAGTCCTAACTTACTTTTTTGGGTAACCGGTTTTCTCTACACATTTTATTACAAATGGAATATTAATTTTACATTGGGCTCATGTGTAGGGCATTATATTAACTCTCTTGTCTTTAGGAAGGTTCCCAGGACATTTGTAATATCAACCGGTAACTTAAACCATTTGCAGCAACATTTATAATAAAGATGTCCATACAACTTTAAATCTCCCACCCTATGCAAATTGACCTAAGCGCAAGATCACTAGTGAAGTTTCGCTAGGCACAAATGAATACTAGTGCATCTTCGCTATGAAATGCTCGCATAGTCAAAGTACTGCTAGAAAAAAGCCGCTAGCGAATTAGCATATTCGTAGCGTATTTGCGCCTGGCGAAGTGGTCCGATGGGTGCGAAGCTGATGCTGGCGAAAATTCGCCCGTTAGTGAATCTGCTCCTTATAGTGCTAGATGAGTATGGCTGACTTATGTTGTCATTGACTATATTTTGTTAGTGGAATGTTTAGATTACCGATGTCTTTGCAGAGGTGCAAGTAAAAAACAATTACATGAGTACTTGTTATACTTCTTAGCCTATTGTCATTGAGTTGTTTTTTCTTAAAAATTTACCTGGGATGGCTGATTTATTCAAGTTTTTAAACTCGATCTTTGTGATCTCAATCTAATTATTTTAAGACTTTGGATATTTACCCAGTCTCTAGCATTCTTACAAAAAACTCAGTAGTGATAATTACATTACTCCATTCATTTGTATTAAAAAATTGAGTGTTGAAAAGACGTCTTTATAGAAGCTCGACAAGTTTTTGCTGGCAGTTTTTGTTAATCAAAGTTTCAAGATTTTTTTCTTAGACTGATCTCCGTTCGAGACGGAGTAAATGATACTGTATTAGTATAAATCATTAATTCTAAGATAGTCTCATACTGGGTAGACATACCATTTGTAGGGCTGGCATAAAGTTAGGGCTTTTATCCGTTTGTCATATACAGATATCTGCACCAGTCTTTCTGAAATTATGGGTTTGGCTGTGTCAGCTCCTACAAATAAAAAGGCTCATTTACGATTGGTGGGCAAAGTATAAAAAAATGGAAAATACCATGTTTATGCCCTTCAGCGCTCCCAGCAGACGTAAAGCTTTAACATCTGGTATGGAAGGGGCAGGGCATGGACAACCTAATGCACTCCCCTTTTTCACTCAGAGATTGTAAGCTCTTCAGGACAGGGACCTCACTCCAGTTTTGAATGTATTGTAATTTGTAAATTGTGTGTTACCAAGTTAACTCTTGGTAAAGGAGCCCTAAAATCTTTTCTTGGCAGTTACGCTTCTGCAAGGTTTTAAGACTATCCAAAATTTGTTTTTAAATGAACCTTAAATAGAAATCCTAATTGCCCAGTCCACCACTTTGAACTCCTTGAGGGCCACCAGCCCATTTTGTTTGGGAACAATTGCTGTAGAAGCATTTTGTCTTGATGAGTTTCATTTTATCCACAGTTGGTTTCCTAATTGATTAGATGGGAATAATGATAATACCCTTCTATTTTTTTTTCCATTAAATATTGGATGATATGGTTTCAGTATACAATTACAGTTCATCTAGTTGAGATCATGGGAAACAAACTATGGCTTCTCCAGCCAAGTTTGGACTGGGCCAGTAGGAAACTTCAGGCGACTTTGGAAAACTAAGCTCTCCAAGTGCCATACCGCCAGCGATTTACATTCTAGCCGACGGGAGGCAGTTCGGGGAGATTAGTTGCCCCAAAGAAGAGGATATAATATAATCTCCCCGAATCTGAGCGTGTGCCCTGACTCTTACATGTGGAGGCCTGTTTATCAAAAAATGGATTTTAGTGGTTTTGGAGGTTTTTGAAACCACAACTAAACTCACTTTCTCTAAAACTACAAATGTCATAACATTTGTTAAAAGATCTGAATAAAAAAAGTAGGAATGTAAAATAATGCTGAACAATGCGCTTAAAAATACTTTACTAATACTATATCAACTTATAACATTCCTTTATGCAGTAAAGGATCTAACTTTTTTACGCCTATTTCCCACCTCTATTTTCCCCTCAGGCTTACATTTACAAATACATCCCAGGCACCATCTGTAATAAGGTTTATGGCCAATGGCATGGAAGACACTTTTTTTCCAGCTGCCTGAAAAGTCCCCATGACCACCTTTCTAGGGTTCCATTGACTTGAATAGGTTTGAGCTCATTCTTTATTGCCCAAAAATGTATTCATGGTGATTTTCAACCATTGACCTTTGAAATAAATTTAAAAAAAACAGTGGTCATGACTGTAGTTGAGCTCATAGGAACTCCATACATAGAATCTGTTCAGACTTACTGGCCACTCTGGTGGGGAATATAAAGCTGTAGACTTCTTAGAAAAGAAAATGAGGAACAATTTAAAACATCAAACATGACAAGCGAACTAAGCAGATTGAAGCGTAAAATACAGAGAGAATAAGTTGGTGTGGGCTGTGAATTGTGTCTTTTTGGACTGATGTCATTTCATTGAGCCAGAGCAGGAAAAGACTAGTCTGTGATACCATTACACCGATCAACGCACCCCCAAGTAAAGTCTCTTGAAGCTTTTGAGATCCATGGCAAAATGCTACTGTTTCCTGAAGTTCTCACCTTGCCTCATGGCATAGGCCTGTAGGGCATATACGCTATATGGCCAAAAGTGTGAGGACACCGGCCTCTGCAACATCATTTTATAAATCAAAGGCATTAATATGAAGTTGGTCTTCTCTGCTGCTAAAACAGCCTATACCCTCTACTAGTTTGGGAATGTGTTCTACAAGATGTTAGAGCTTTGTTGGTGGGATTTGCTTATATATAGAATGTAAGAGCATGGGCACTTATGTTGGAGATCAGGCCTGACTAAGATTGGCATTAAAATTCATGCCCAGGAGATCAGTTGGGTTGAGGTCAGGACTCTGTGCTAGGCCAGTAATGTACTTATCTCAGTAATCCCATTCCGCATGGAACTCCCTTTAAATAAAGTAGAATTATCCTACTGAAACAAGAAAGAACCTTCCAGAAATAATTCCTCAAAGCAGGAAGTGCAGAATTGCCCAGAATGTCATTGTATGATATAGTGGCACCTGTGTTGCCAACGATGGTTTTGGCCAATTCCAGGAATTCTAATGAGATTTCTGAAAGTTTTGCCCATAAGCTTTATTTTACAGGAATTCAACATATATTTAGAAAATGATTCCAGTAGGTATTTATTTTAAAAAAAATTCTTTTTACAAGGGTGCTTCACCTTTAAGCTAACTTTTAGTATGTTAAAGAATGGATACTTCTAAGCAACTTTTCGGTTGGCTGTTTATTCTTTATAGTTTTTGAATTTTTTGCCACCTTCTAAATCTTTCTAGTGGGGGTCACCTAAACAAACAAATGCTTTGTAAGGCCATATATTTATTGCTACGTTTTATCACTCATCTTCCTATTCAGGCCTTCTACTATTCATATTCCAGTCTCTTATTCAAATCAATGCATGGTTGCCAGGGTAATTTGGACGCTAGCAACCAGATTGCTGATATAAAAAACTGGAGAGAAAAATGCAAAGTTAAATAAATCAAAAACCACAAATAATGAAAAATGAGAATCAGTAAATTGTCTCAGGATATCACTCTCTACATCATACTAAAAGTCACACATGATCACAGAACTCTTGAGTGAAATCCTTATTAAACAGGGGGTACATTGTTTATTATACACAATATATATGTTATACACAAGCTTTAATAGGTTATGTTATACCACTATGATGTCAGTAAGCACCATTTATAAGAATAGATTTTTCTAGCATATTTATGGCTCTTGTGTATTATATAGCGAATAATGTAAATTATAAGAATATAATAAGTCACAAAGGTGTGACGTACAAGGTCAGAGGCATATCATGGAACCCCCGAAGTGACTTCTAATGTCTTCTAGGGGGTACATCATGAGTCACATGACACAAATTACATCAGTAAGCATTCATTGTAAGTGATGACATCACTAAGCCCCATAAAGAAGGATATATTGTTACAGGAGAGTACAGAAACCAATATATATATATATATATGTATGTGTGTGTGTCTAATTCAGGCTGTTGTACATAACTTGACCTTTGTTTACATTATTATTGGATTGAATATTGCTGCCATAATCATGTGTATATCTCTAGCTGTGCATGTATATTATAAATCAGGGGTTTGAAAGCAGCCAATCAGAATTCTCTTTTCAGCATGGTCTCTTCTTCACGCAAGCCTGTAAGATTCAAAAAAGTTCAGAAACTTGTTTTTCTGATTGGCCCGGCAAGCTCTCATTAACACGCTAAATCCTACCTCCCTGCATTTCAAAAAAACCCAAAAAAAACAACCGTGCTTGGCAACATTTCATAGGTGAGCAATTTACAGGAGGAGATCCTGCTACCGTCTTTTGCTTAACAATCCAGCGGCAAATTTCTGATTTTATTTTGCTTTTCACTCAGACCCTGATTTATAATAAAAAACAAAATAAAAGGAAAAGTGACATTTTCTACTCTCATTCTAACATTATTTGTAGTTCTGTAGGCAGATTTTTAATTCTTTTAATGCTTTTTTTTTAGACCCCCCCCTTAACCCATCAGTTTCCTTAAGTAGGTTACAATAGACACCTTTTATTTCCCAGTCTGAAGGGCAAGTTAGCTGAGCTCAACAGGGAACAATCATCAAAAGTCCCTTCCAAAGTACATTTAGATCCTTGTGGACATATCCGTGTTTTTCATATAAATGCAGCAACAACTCTGGATATTTTTTTTTTCTTGTGCATTTTTTGTCCCAGTACAAGAAATGTGTCTCACCAGATCTATTCTCTTTCATGTCTGTTAGGTATTCCTAACCACGGACAAACCAGACAAATGGTAAGAGAATGTTTATTTAAACACAAAGTGACAACCACAAAGCAATATGTAGCTTTAAAGCCTACGGTGCTACTAAACTTCATTGCTTTTTTTTTATTTTTTGGGGGGGATTTTTTTTAAGGTTGCACACAAGCAACAGCACTGCAGGTGATAAAGTGTGATATATGTCATTATAAATCAGGGGCGTGAGACCAAGCAAACTAAATTGTCCATTCCGTAAAACTTGACACCTCCTCTTTCATCCCATGGGACATTCTGAAAACAAGCACTCTGGATTGGCTTCTATTGTTGCCTAGCTGCATTGCACCACCTAAATCTGCGAATGTTCCATTCAACTCTAACCTACGGGGGGGGGCAGTAGTCTGGGGCTCATCCTAATGACAAGCACAATATATTTTTGTTGTTTCAAGGAAGACCCTGATTTATAATATATTACAGTTGGTGACGTAAACAGTCATGATAACTCATTGAACTTAAATTTTGGAGTTCAGGGGACCAATGTTCATAATGAGCCATATGATTCTATCATAGTCTGTTTCCGTCAACTGTTAATGTACAGCTATATTTGCATCCAACGTATTTCCGTGCATGATGTGTATTTTATTGTAGCATTTTTTTTTACTCATTTGCAGGTCGTGTTTTTATAATAACGAAGCAAACTGTTTTCCTTATATGAAAATATTTTAAATGTATAATTAGACCACAATATGGAGAGACAGGCACAGTCACACAGAGATAGCAAACCACATGTTATCTCTGTGTGTGTGATGCCCCTCTTGGGAGTTATGGGTTCGTTTATCCGATTCTGTTGACACCTTCCCAGGCCCTGGGGAGCAAAGCACCATGTCAATTAGCTCACAAAATTCTGTTTTGAAAATTTTTTGGAGTACAGCAGGACAGTCTGCACTTGCACCGATTTTCAGGGAAGGGTATGAGCTGAGGTTGGGGCCTAAGGAATCACCTGGCCTAAATACAGCCCTGAAAAGGAGCGCTGGCTCGGTGGAAACTATTGGATTCACGGGAGGGTCGCTGCCGATTTGTTAGGACCCCCTCCAGTGCATTAAGCCTTTTACTATTTTCCCAAACTGCTGCTCCTGTTCAAAAAAATGTAACTGAGATCCAGGGATCTTTCACACCTCGCAGTATTCCAGGCTTGTGCAAGCACAGTAAAATAAAATTGTAAAAAAAAAACTATTGTATGAACGAGCAAGTCTAGGAGCCTGAAGAAACCGCCTGGAAACCTTGGGAAATAAAGATAAGATGGCGGGGTGGCGCTTGTTAAAATAAAAGATCCTTGGACCGGTGCGTGTTGTTTTAACTGAAGCACCAGTCCAGGGAAATAGTTAGCAATTTAATACACTGGGGGGGGGGGTATCTAAAATATTGGCACCCTCAAATGTATTACCCTTTCCTTGTCTTTCATAGATTCAGTTTAGCGGGTCTCTGAATCCTGGAAAAAGTGCCAGGATTTGGTCAAATAATAGCTTCAGTCCATCCCTAGTCAGCAGCAGTAGATTCCTGAATGAGCTGCTACAGTGCGACTCTAGACTAATGATGTATAAAAAACAGACATGAAAGCACAGGCCACAAATAATATCCATTGCAGGTGACACTTTCATACGCCAGCTGTGTTCTGCACAACTCAGAAGGAACAACTTTGACTTGGACGTTGGGCTTGTAGTCTGTACACAGTCACCTAGCTGTAATGTAAATGCTTAGCAGACTTCATGGGACACCATAGGGGTCATTTACAGAATATCAGGGAAAGAATTGAAAATTCGAAAGGTGGCCATACACAGGGAGATCCGCTTGTTTGGCGATGTCACCAAATGAGCGGATCTCTCCCTAATATGCCCAGATTGAGGTGGGCAATATCTGGCTGAGCCGATCGTGTGCCCTAGGGATCAGAAAGGAGGCAATACAGGCGGTCAGATCACACAGATTTTTACCCTGCCCGATCGCCATCATATCCATTGAGGAAGCCCGGTGGATGGCCCCACACACGGGCCAATAAGCTGCAGACTCGGTCTGTCGGCTTCTATCGGCCCGTGTATGGGGGGATTTAGTTCTAATTCAGCAAGCAACTCTTCCCCTGGTCTGGTTATGGTCTGCACCTTGGGCCAGATGAAAACAGGCCTTTTTTGTACTTTGCATACTGCCTAGGAGGGCATAAATGAGCCCTCTTATAAACTAAAACTGATCTCAGGGGCCGATATACAAAGGGTCAAATATCGAGGGTTAATTAACCCTCGATATTCGACTGGTATTTTAGCGCAAATAGTGCGATCGAAGGATTATTCCTTCCATCGAACGATAAAATCCTTCGAATCGAAGGATTTTAATCCAACGATCGAAGGAATATCCTTCGATCAAAAAAAGTTAGCCAAGCCTATGGGGACCTTCCCCATAGGCTAACATTGAGTTTGGTAGCTTTTAGATGGCGAACTAGGGGGTCGAAGTTTTTTCTTAAAGAGACAGTACTTCGACTATCGAATGGTAGAACGATTTTTAGTTCGAATAGTTCGATTCGAAGTCGAAGGTTGTAGTAGCCCATTCGATGGTCGAAGTAGCCCAAAAAACACTTCGAAATTCAAAGTTTTTTTACTTCGAATCCTTCACTCGAAGTTAGTGAATCGGCCCCTTAGTGTCTTTGCTTCTCATAGAATGGCGGAGATTTTGTATGTGCTCAGTGGACAGCATGTCAGTCCATATGTTCTCCAAAGTGAGCGGGTGTAAGCTGATATCCAGCCTGAGCCTATACAGGCCTGCTTTATTATGAGACGCAGTACAGTTCATACCCACAATTAGTCACCTCTGATTTAATATACAAAATACGATTTGCATAGACATTAGCATACAAAGAGCGGCACCAGGGTCTCGCACCTCCAGGCAGCTGATCATGCATGAGCCAAGCCAAATCAATGGAAAGCTGAATGTTCTGCAGTGCCTCAGTAAGGAATAAAACTGTGTGGGGTGCGGGGCAGGAATCTGATGTAAGAATTGTAATTATGGCTCCGTCTGCCAAAGGAACATCAACCTTTCTCATTTCTCAGCTATTATTTGGTATGCTTTTCCCAAAAGACAGACTGAAACATGTAACTGGTCTGAAGCAGTTCAGAACGTGACGTGAATACATTGTAAAAAAAATAAATAAATAACAGCCGGCCAAGTTGCCGTGGAAACTGTAAAATTCCGCAGTCGATTTGAATGATGCTTGTCACTACGGAGCTTATCAAAGCGTCTCGCTTCACGCCTTAATGCGGAATTAATTCTTCTCTCTGTCTGAGCCTAATAACGTCCCTCAAGATGCCGCACTATTAACAGATTACTGGGGCACCGCAGACATTTTCAGTTTTAGCAAAAGCTTTCTTCAGTTGTTTTCTGATGAGCAGGGAAAAAAAAAAGATGCAGAGAGGTTTCTTTTTTTTCTTCTTTTTTAGCCTTATAAAATGATACTGAAGGGCTACATACCCTTTCATGATCATCATCATTTTTGTGTCAAAGCTAAGGTTGCCATCTGGCCGGTATTTTCCTGGCCTGGCCAGTAAAAATGATGGTTCATCCCAATGTTATTAATAGGAAAAAATGATAAATATATAGGAAGGCCGGTATTATTTCCGAAAAATGTGGCAACCCTAGTCAAAACAGATGTTAAAATGATGTATTAATATTACTTTGTTTTCTTTATGTTTACAGTGGTAAACATATGATCTTTAATATGCTTTTTAATCTAGAATTATGTTTGGAATTCAGCTGAATTTAGAATTGTCTTTGGCTAAATTATAAGTGTCTAGCCGAAAAGATTAAGGGCCTTAAAGGAGAAGGAAAGGCATTTTTACTTGGGATGCCGAAAGTTAGGCTCCCCCAAGTGGTTGTATTTACTTACCTGACACCCAGGGCCAGTGCTTCTATCAGCAGAAAGCTTCCCCGGCCCGGGGTTATACCAGTGAGCACCACGGAGTGATCCTCTTCCAACTTCTTTCTTCACATTTCTCGGGGCAAACACATGTGCAGTTAAACGAAATAGACGACTTTTTAGTTAAAGTTCGGCTTTTCGCTCTACTGCGCATGCGCAACCATGCAAAGAAGGAGGAAGACGGAAGAGGATCGCTCCGTGGTGCTCACTGGTATAACCCCGGGCCTTTGCAGTTTTCTGCTGATAGGAGCACCAGCCTGGGGTTTCAGTTAAGTCAATACAATCACTTGGGGGTGCCTAACGTTTGGCACCCCCAAGTATAATATGCCTTTCCTTCTCCTTTAAAAGTTGAGGCATTAAACCTTTGAGCAACTGAATGGGATAATATTTGTTGGTACTTTTTTTTTCCTCTCAAATAAAAATTACAATTTTGATTCAGTTTTTTGTCATGTATTCTGCATTGTCATGTATTCTGCATTGTCATGTATTCTGCATTGAAACTTAAAATGATTGCCTGTTCCATACTGATCTCCCTCCTGCTACACTGTATAGATCATCATTCCTTATAAATAATGCTGTGTCATAAAACTGAAACTGACCACAAACAGGCAGTTTGACAGTTGAAGCGGCACAAAGCGCAATTTGGCATATTTTCTACCGACAATGCAGCATTTCCTCCCACAATTCCAGCATCATTGCATCTGATCAAAACAAACACAATTGTGGGTTAATGTCCAAAGTTTGTCAGAGTGGGAGCTGTGTCAACTCTGGTGCTCAGCCTTAAAGGAACAGTTCAGTGTAAAAATAAAAACTGGGTAAATAGATAGGCTGTGTCAAATAAATAATGTTTTCAATATAGTTAGTTAGCCAAAAATGTATATCTATAGAGGCTGTAGTAAGCAGATGTCTAACAGAACACAACTTCCTGCTTTTCAGCTCTCTAAGGAGGGCCACATGGGACATAACTGTTCAGTGAGTTTGCAATTGATCCTTAACATGCAGCTCAGATTAAAATGCAAACAGTTATGACCCATATGGTCCCCTCAAGTCACTGATTGGTTACTGCCTGGTAACCAATCAGTGGAAACCAAGAGAGCTGCAAAGCAGGAAGTAGTGTTCTGGCTATTATGTTACACATCCAGTCACTCCAGCCTTTATACATTACATTTTTGGCTAATTATATTGAAAACATTATTTATTTTTACACAGCCTATCTATTTACCCAATGTTTTTTTATACTGAACAATTCCTTTCATAATTCTCTTGTCGCAACTCTGCCGAGCCTATTGGCACAGTTTACAGATAGAACCCGGGAGCTACCACCACGTTCAAGCTGGCAGTAGCTTCAGGGTTCCCCTGAATCAATAGGTGCATTTGCACATAATTTAGAAGATTCAGAATAGGAGGTGGGTCATACGTACTGGTGCCAAGCATCACTATAGGGAAGTGTAAGGAGCTCCTTTGGACAAGAGAACCTTTAACAAATGGTGCCCATGTGTGCAACAAGTTTTGTCCATTTATGGACAGCCCTTGCAGCTGCATTTGTTAATGAGGTTTGTTGTCTAGCAGCATTTTGGGTGTCCAATCTTAGGAAACAGTGATGAGCAGAAAAAGTAGTCTAAGCCTATTTACAGCAAACTAAGTTTCCTCCAACCAAAACACTGAAGTTAGTTGAAGGTTTTTCCTCAATACTATCCCTCAGTTGGTGCATCCAGCCAGTGCACTAGCATCATGATTCTGATTGGCCACATGAGCTTCTCATTTGCTGGGTGAACAGATCCTTGACACATTAGCACTGCAAAATAAAGCCATCTTTGTTAATGGAGTTACAGAGTCAGGTTCCCACAAGAGAAGTCTTGCACTACTTATGTCATATGGTCTTACCCCAATGATTGCTCCTTTTTTGGAGGGGCACTGGTACTGCGTCTATTTTGTATCCACTTGATAGAAAATCTGACAGGGCATAGGTGATATCTTAGTTGTCTTATTACCCTTATATTCACAAGTCTCAAATGTTTTCTTTTTCAATATCCATTGCTCTTCTTTTCCCTTAGGAATGTATCACAGGCATGCAAAATAATGGTGGCCCAATTTAGCTTTCATAATGGTTTTCTTTTTCCTTCTAAAGGGACCAAATCGAAACTTACTGCTCAATGGGAAATCCTACCCAGCAAAGGTTCGGTTAATCAGAGGTGGTTGCATGCCTCCGGTGAAGAGGAGGAGGATGAACTGGATTGATGCTCCAGATGATGTTTTTTACATGGCTACCGAAGAGACTCGGTAAGGGTCCTTTACATTTATCATTAGCACTAAAGGTATTTACAGTTTTAGTAAAGCCTTGGGATTTTTTTCTTGGTCAGTTTCCTAGATCAAGAGCATTGATGTGTCAGTTTTGGGCCTACAGGATCCCGGCGTGCAAATTTAAATGGGACATAAAACTTTAAAAAATGTATACTTACTTACAAAGCAGTGTACTTACAAAACAGAGAGAGTATAGGTTGATTATGACTGATACAAAATCTGTATATCTTTGACATTTTCCTCAAGTTTTAGTGGGGTTTAAACTTTTGCTGTAGGTCCTTCATCGTAATGTCCTCCTGACCTTTTATGTAGATGGTGGGATGTTCATGGTACTTACCCCAGACCTGAAGCCAGCCACTCCTCTTCTAATTAAATAGATGCAACTGTCCTCAGCTTCTAGGAAAGGTCCATGTTAGTTGCTAAACTGAATGGATTATTTGTGTTTGCCTAACTATCCTTAAATTTAAGACCTATTGCAGATGCATATGTTTCACTGACAGTGTGTTTCAGCTGGTGGAGAAATGTACCATGCAACCCCTTAAAGGAGAAGGAAAGCTACCAAAGCAGTTTATTGCCAATAGATAGACAAGCTATAACACTATTTTTATTCTACAGAATGCTTTACCATACCTGAGTAAACTGCTCTAGAAGATCTCTTTGTTTGTTTAGGATAGCAGCTCCCATATTGGCTTGGTGTGACATCACTTCCTGCCTCAGTCTCTCCCTGATCACTCATAGCTCTGGGCTCAGATTGCAGCAGCGAGGGGGAGAGGGAGAGAGGAGCAAACTGAGCATTCTCAAGCCCTAGCCCTGGAGGTTTAGGGTCAGGGCACACAGGCAGATTCGGGGAGATTAGTCGTCCGGCAACAAATTTCCTCTTCTTTACCCCAAAGAGGAGGAGATTTTTGCCTGGCGACTAATCTCCCCGAATCTGCCTGTGTGCCCTGACCCTAAAGCTGAAAACAGGAAGTCTAATACAGAAGCCTGTGTGTACACAATAGAAGGAAAGAAATGTGGCGTTTCTTTTGACAGAGGACTCAGAGCAGCATTACTTTGAGGATTTACTGGTGTATTTATATAGACCTTTCTGTTAAAGCTTACTTACTTTTAGCCTTTCCTTCTCCTTTAAACCACCCATTGTTTTAAATAGGAACTGTGTGCCAACACCAAAAATTGTGGTTCTTGGCCAAAAAAAATATGGATTATTTTCAGGCCAAGAATGTTGCATAGTTGTGATAGCCAGCATTTCCTATAAAATCAGTGGGAGGCAGCAGTGGCAGTATGAATAGAGCCTTAAGCTCGAGTCGATATGTCCCAAATAATCGAACAGAGAACATTCAACTAGCCACACATGGCAGGGCTCCTGTTTACACCCTCATTCCAACCTGTCCGATTCCCAAACTGACAGATACGTAGGAACTTAGTTGTTCCCCTTTCATTTTCTGCACAGGAAAGTACGCAAGCTCCTCTCATCTTCTGAAACAAAGCGCGCAGCCCGACGCCCTTACAGACACATTGTCATCCAACAAGCTCAGGTGGGACAACTCATGCGGCAGCCTGTCAACGACGAACCCATTGTCATTGAGGACTGAAAGGCCAACTGCAGCGCCGAGCTTGGCTTTGACTGAACTGTTTTTCTTCGGGAGCCACTCCTTTAAAAAACGTACTTGACTTAATACAGTGTTGACCCTTTTCAAGGTGATAACCAGAACTCACGAAGATTTGTGTATCTTTTAAAAAGAATTCTGTGCTTTGAAGAAGCATTGAAAAGGAAAGACTCGTTACCCTTTTGGTTTATCTTTTGTTTACCTATTCATTCCCGCGTATACCAGTAGGACATTCATTTTCTGCCCTCTTTCCGTTGGCTCAATGTTCGTACATTGTGAGCCGACGGAAAAGTTACATTTAACTTATTTAAGGGACACGGAGCAGGTTTTGTGCAATTGCAAATTGGATTCTCTGACTTTGTATACTTGGAACAAGCGGTCACTGCTAATGCCTTTCTTTGTAAAGAGGCGTGCTGAATATTTTTCTTTTTTGGAAAGTGCCATTTTTTGGGGGGTTTGCTTCATTGTTTGGTAGGCTGAGTGAATAAGAAACTGTAATACTGTGGAATATAATGAGTGGCAAAGCGAACAGCAGGATCTGGAATCCCGTATTCCCGTTGCAAGAAATTGTTTTTCTCTTGCATGTGATGAAAGGGGCAAAGTCAATCATTTTGGCCAAGAAAGACTTTCTATAGGGGCAATGGCGTGAAAACTTAAACCCTTTCTACACAGACACCAACATCACAATGCTTTGAAGCTAAAGGTTCAATTGGGAAATTAAAATCACTCAATGGGCTCCCAGGTTCAGATCAATGGCTTCATCCCTTTGTCTTTGTATCTGATTGGAAGTATTTTTCTATGTGAGTTAATACAGTGACTTGTAAATCCCACTTATTTTCAGAGGTAACTGAACTGGCCATGAAATGCATTGGCTACCACATCTCATTTTTTACTGATGTCTTTCTGTCCTGATACCATTTTCTTTAAAGAAGATATATCCGTTATGACAGTTTCTTTTACTCCAAGCAATTGTAACCAAAGTTGATGCTACAGTGTTTGTATACACCATGGGGAAAGTTCAAACACCAATGTCATATAAGAGAGTGGAAGCTGTTTATAACATATGGAAAGTATGATTGTGATAGGTGATCCATGCCAAGGCTGAAACCCATTTCAAAAAGTGTCATTTGATACTATACAGAGCTCAGTTTTTAAAGGGAAACTCAGGCTTTCAAACCAAAATTTGATAAAGAGGCCCATATAACAAAGAAACCCCTAATATATCCATCACCGTTACCTGTTTCTTCAAAAAGTATGAATAAATTCCATTTTCTATGCTGACATCCAGCTGTTTAACAGTTCTTCTCTTTCTGCATCATTTGAAATCCTGGCAGGGAAGGAGGGACTAAAACACTGATGTTACAAATTGTAACAACTACTCTACAACTTACATACAACAATTAACAGTAGTCTGCCAGCTCAGCAAAGTAGTCAGAGAGATCAGCATGAGAGCAGGGGGCTAGGCTTAGGGAACTGTTCCAAACCATTACAAATCATGACAAGTCTGCATATTTTTTAATTGATGTATATTGCAACGTTACTTGAAATTATGTTTACTTTTCAAAAAGCTTAAGTTATGTTTTTGTGGCGTTCCCCTTTAACATTGTTCCTAAAGAGAGGTACACCAAAAACTGAAAATGCTCTAAAAGCATCTACATATGACCCTCAACTACAGTTTTGAATATCCACATTTTTCAACGCAGTAATATTTTATTTAAAAACATCTGTTTGTCTTCACCTTGCAGAGACTTTTGCAAAGACATTTAATGCAAGACTCTGAACTCGAGAACAAGTGGACCTTTGTTTAGACAACTGAGTCGCTGGATATTGAGAGATGAGACTACGTATTGCAATAAATCAGAAACAGGACTTTTACTCCAGGATCGAAACTTTTGTGTTATTGATCCTTTAACGGGCAGGTCCACCCATTGTCTAGAAGTCCCCTATACCAAAAAGAAATATTTTGACAGTAAGGACTTTTCCGGTATAGCAACACATTCTCCTAACTCATTAGCCTAGCATTAATTGTATTGACTAGTAATATAATTCATGCTATGCAAACAAGGAATAAAGGGGTGGGGCATGCATAGTACTGGCGCTGTTCCGCTCATTCCTATTACCTGCTGTGCTAAGGGGTTGCAGATGATGGCAATCCTTTCCTCCACTGGGACAGCATAGGATCCAGCAACTTCTTTAGAAAAGGAAGCTAGAATTTTTTGTAGCGTCTGACCTGGATGTCCACCCTCCCAATGTCCTCCCCGTCCCCTGCCCACTTAGTGCAGTGCACCTTTTACCACCTTCCACATGTGGCTGCAATCGGAATGAGAGGGGACGGCCCCAGATTGAGGAGCATATGCAGCATGCTAGGTGCTTTTTTCCCAGTGTTCCGCCCACCCAGTCCATCCTTGAAGGGACAACATGTTGACAAAAAGGTGGAGAGATATTTAGTGTCATAACTCTGCTCCTTGGAATTCAGGGGCATTTTTTTTGGGTAAGTTGCATCTCAAGTTCAGTTGTCATCATGTCCACCCCAACTTCCCCCTCTTTCCATATCACCCATTATCTATAATAAACCATTTGATGGTAAACAATAAAATCATTGTGATGAGAGCTTAAAATAATGGACAGCAGATATTGTGATGGAGAAGACATCATGGTACAAGCTTTAATGATCTCAACATCATGCCTGCCTGCTAATCATACCCATTTCTATAAAATAAGGGCCAGCTGAGAAATTGCTTGATCCTTCTGAGTGCCTCTACATTTTTGTGATATCTATTTCTTTTATTGGAATCAGACTGGTCTAGAAATTACTTTTCCGGCAAAGTTCCTTCCCAAGAGCAAAACCTTATAGAACATCTCTCTTGCGCCAGATGCATTAAGGTGCCAATTGCTTGCTTTATTGGAAACCTCCAATTGGTTGTGTTTATAAAGACTGATCTAAATCTTTATGTGCAGATATAGACCCAATTATTGGTTTTTTGGCAGTGTGGGAGGGAAACGTTGATGTGTAATAGGACACAGCTTACCAGTTGGAAAGAGTCGACAATGGGGTTACCAAGTTAGGTCATTCTGATCTCAACAGTTTCAAGTTGCTTCATTTCATGTATCTATGGCTTTTATTGCAGAGACTGTGTCCAGATGCTGACAACATGTGGATTAATAATGGCTGTTCCATATATTATGAAACTTTATCACCAGCATGTGGGATTTCAATATTGGATATTGTTAGCTCTGAAACATGTTGTACCCAGCATACGGAACAGTGAGTGCTCTATTGTACCCTGTGAAATTGTTTCAGCCGACATTCCCCCCTGGCAGGAATAAATAGCAATTAAAAATTTTGGATCCATTCCTGTGGAATTCAGTAGTTTCTTGGCTCAGATTAGATGCTTAAAGATCGATGAGGCTACCATATATACTGTATGTAGGATATGGGAACAGGGAACCCACATTTAACGCCCAAGCTCAGTTTAGTGTAATTTCATTATTCTTTGTTCTTTTGAAGGGCATCCAGGAAACTCTTAGGTTTTTTCTGACCAGCAATATGGTAACATTGTAGAAATCCATTATGAAGAGGCTACGAGCTCAACGAGACAACACGAAAATGTCCAAAATGCATTTACGCATTCCTAGTAGTTTTGTTTGGACAAGCTCATAATTATGCATTTTCTGAAGTTCCATAGGACACAATAGCCCGTTGGGACCCAGATAAAAGATTGTTGAATACACTATAGCAGACTAAAGCCTTTGCTTCTAGGTCAGTAAAGACATTTTTACATGTACAAGTTTCAAGGTGTTTTATATTTGGTGTTAATGGCCCATTAAAGATCATTCTCTTTTTGTTTGATTCTTTCCTACCAGAGGTTATGTTCCCGTGACATTTAAAGACAAAGGTGTTTCTGTGGAAAGATGTGGTTGGAGGTAGGATCTTTATATTACAGTGTAATAGGTATTTAACCTCAGTATTGCTTTTGGGTGTCACCAAAGACTCTTGTTGGGTCCTGTGCGATATTTGCTCTGGAAACCTTGAGTTTCTAAGGCCGATGCGGAGTATGGATCACAAAAGCACCAGCTGCGCTACATTTCTTTGCAATGTCGCCAATCACCAATAGTTTTGATGTTAATGATAGCGGTGGTGTCATGGTGGCTCCCGCTGCCAGCATTTTAAGCCAGTAGTAGAGCAAGTAACCTAGTTGTAGAGACAGGACAGAGAGTCGTTTTCTCCGGCTTATTCACACAGGATGCTACAATGAACATTTTTAAACATATACTTCTACCACTGTCTGTAGGGAACAAGAATCTTTATTTAAAGTTACAGACCTTAATCGAAATAGTTCTCGAATTCACTTTACTTGAGAACAAACGGTTCCCAGTTCTTTATTTCTAACGTTTCTGAATTTGTTGGAAGACTCCCAGCGCCAGACAATTGCTCTACCTCCCGCTAAGTGGCTGAGTTCCACAGAAGCAGTGGGGTAGACCCCCCCCCCATTGCCGTTCCTTTTTTTTTTTTTTTCCTTTTCATGCAAATGAAAGACTGAAACACGACTGTGTCTAAAGAAATTGTCTTTATTTTCCTCGTAAACCTCTTGTGTTGAGAAACCTTCGTCTTTTTACATCTCATACTTATTGCGTATTTGGAAGTAAGTACTGTTTTATTTTTCTTTTAGAAATGTGTCTGTATATATGTCTCTTTTGAAGAGGGTTCATTTCCAAAATGTCCCGACTTTTGACAGGATGTAAAGAAAGAAAAAAAAAGCTACTTGTACATGTCAATGACAAAGCATGTAATAAAGAAACCAATGAAAAACAGTGGAATGTTGATTTGAGGTGGCTTCTAATGATTTTTTTTCCTGGTTCTAACAATGGCAGGCTTGTTAAATGTGTATTATAATGTTTTGTCTTTTTTGGGGGGAAACAGGTTTCGTACGTTATTTCTTTGCTAATCCATTCGATTTTGAATTTTTTCATTTAAAATAAACACTCCCGTTGTATTTTGTAAGCTTTAACCTCATCGTGTCTTTGCTATGGTGCGACTACATACACAGGTCAGGGTTTCTAGCCACAATCTGTGGTGGTCATTTTATGCTCATGAATCCTACACAATCAATACATTTTTAAAAAGTGTTCACTTAAAGGGGTTAGGGTCCTGTGCATGTCCAGTTGGGCAGACCAGTGCCCAATCCGGACCTATTAACTCACAACTCAACCTGGACCCGCTGTCTAACTCCATATCCCGCTACCCAAAACTTTCACACAACTTGGGACCTGCAGAAATCAGAAGTGACATCACCTGTGGGCGGAACTTGTGTCTATCTGGGGTGGATCAACCAGGTCAAGGGAAAAAAGTTACTTTAAATTTTGGGAGGTGGAGGAAATGCAAGCCTGCAATCAGCCCTGGGTACCCAGGCAGGGTAACTGCGAACAACCCGCATTTTCTAGGAATCGGGGTCTTTCTACCCCGAAACCCAACCACTTTGTGGGTACCAGACCCGATGCAGGACTCTAAAAGGGGTACTATTAAAATATATTATTTTGTATGCACTTATAATTAGATCGTAGCTTGTTGTTACTAAATGTATCCAGTGTTCATAACATAACATTTTAAAACTACTGTGGAGTTTGTGGGAGTTCACTCATAATGGAGAAAGATAGTGACAACCAATGTAGTTTTCATGCAGGTAGGTGCCTGTGTTTTATTCCCTGCAGTGTTTTCCACAACATATCAGTTTTTAATTCATGCAGCAAAGGCACATAAATATGGTCTTTCTGCCAAGACCAGAACAGACTAGTCCACCAGCATTGTCACCTGTTTTTGACACTATTAATACTATTTATTTCTCAACAATATAAACATTTACTCACAAGCATCTCAACTTTTTGAGCTGCACAAACACATTTCTCTACTTCCTTAGCAGAGACCTCACTCATTGCCAGTCTGCTTTTACCTTGCCTTGCTAAGCTTTCTTCTAATTTATCCTGTTGCATGGTGGAGCAAAGGTTAGCACTTGCACTGCTAGGGTCCTGGGTTTGATACCAGCCATGAACTATTTGCAAGCAGTTTGTATGTTCTCCCTTTGACTATATGGGTTTTCTCCAGACCTCAACAGAACTAACAAAAACCTACTGATGAGGACTCATATGCATAAATACTATTCATCCTTGAAGTTGACTCTGCCCAGAATGGCAATGTGAATTCTGTCAGCTGTAAGATGCCATAGACCGGGGATCCCCAACCTTTTATATCTGTGAGTAACATTCACATGTAAAAAGAGTTGGGGAGCAACACAAGCATGAAAAATGCTCCTGAGTAGTGCAAAATAAGGGCTGTGATTGGCCATTTGGTAGCCCCCATGAACTGGCAGCCTACAGGAGGCTCTGTTTGACAGTACAAATGGTATTTACCAAGAATACAAAAATAAGCTCCTGCTTTGAGACCACCGGGAGCAACATACAAGGGCTGGTGGGGGGTGTTTGGGCCTCTGTGTACTTGGAATGCCAGGACCTTTTTTGAATTCCAGTCTAGACCTGCTCAGTGGATGGTGTCACGGGAACTGCTATATACTTCCACACCAGGAGAGAGACATCAGATGTTTATATTAGGATCCATTTATGGAATTATATGAGGGTCTCCTATATGAACTTTTCAGCAGTGGAATGACTAGGTATTGGGCCCCCTACACAAATCCAATGACAGGACAGAGCAGAGCAGTATGAAGGGGAAGGAAGGTGGGTAAGGTAAAAGTTAAGGTAAATTGCTCTGGCTCCCAATAAACTGGCTGACCTTATTAGCACAATAATTATTTTTACTATTTATATGAACTACTACTGCTGACTAGTTATTGGGTTCCGCAGCAAGAGCATAACTTGAAGATTAGACTCTCAGGTATAACGACTTTATATCGACTTTACTCATTCTGGAAACCTATAGTAGATGAGAAGGTATTTTCATACTGTGGTTATTATAATGTTCGGTTGTGTTACATGCCTTACTATAGATCATGGTACTTTGAAGAGGTGAGGTTTGAAGTTACATAAATGGAAAATAAGAACAATTATGAAAAAAAAGTAGAGGGGCTTTGAGATCGGTAGTGAGAAAATGGAGAATTCAATCAAGGGTAAACTCATGGATGGTGTTAGAAGTAATAGAAGGATCAGATATTGTGAACCGAGGATTATAAAGTGGCCCTTGGACCTGAGGATCGTTGGCTTCTTTACACAGTGCTGCCTTCACTGGGTGACCTGAACTAAAATCAGATTGCAAAGAGAACAAAAGGTCATGGCACCGGAGAAAAACAAAGTATTACAGAAAAGAACTGGAACGAGGTGGAAACTGCCTGAGATTGTCGAGTTATACAAAGTGGGCTATTATTGTTTGATAGGATCCAGAATGATTGGAAAATATGAGGTTCACTGTTTCTGCCATTAAGAGTGCAACTGTTATCTTGAACAAGTTAATTACCATAATAGCATAATGCATTTATTGGCACCCTATGGTTCAACCAAACAGTGAAGAGAGGTGTTATAAAACAAGAGTATGAACCTTTTGGTGTCTGTATATCAATATTGGCACATGAGAAGAGCTGGTGTGTTGTCCGGTTTTAATTGTCACCCGTTGCATAATTAGAGGCCCATGTGAAACCAGAGCTGGGCCTATTCCTTATGAACCCCCCAGTTCATTATCAGCACAGCTGCCAGAGCCTGGGCCTACCTGTCAACCCCCCAACCCGATATCAGCACTGCTGTTTCCTAATCCAAGACCCTCTATCAGACCATATCTTCTAATTCTAACCCCACATGCATTATTGCATTCTGGAGGACAAAGACCAACACACACACCAGCAGGGCAATGCAGGATCAGCCTGTCTTCTACCTTGTGGAGTAAATGGTGGCTCTTTCAGGGAGGAGAAATGAGATTGCTATCATAACACTCTGGGTGTGAGAAAGGCAAATGGGTATATGCTGACTCAGTGTGTTAATCTGGCTCATGGTGCCGAGATGTTCTACCTTCAATATGGGGTTCTGCTGACACCTATTGGTTTTAAACATGGAAATGTTTCCATGGATGAAAGTTTCATAATGTGAAGACATGAGGATGAAATTCACGGTTTGACTAATCGGATCCTTTTAGCAATGCTCATATATCTCACCCATTTCCCTCCTGCACCCCAAAGGCTGTCGTTTCTATGGTTCTCCCCATCTCTTTTCTCATTCTATTCTTCTCCTTTATGGATTTGTCAGGTTCTCAGAACTTCTCATATATATCATGAAAAACTGTTTAAATCAATACATGACCAGGTCCAAAGATCAATATTTTAAGGTATTGCACATCCTGACTGATCCTTTTTTTCTGATATCTGGGACTGGAGATCTTTATAGATAGATATAGAGCTGGATTTAAGAGGCATTACCTTACAAGTCACCTCTGATCATACATTGAAAGACCAAATCATTTCTGATACTTTCAGTCGGTCTTCATTGTCTTACATTTTTGTGTTTTTGAGTTAGCTTTTTTCCAAGTAGCTCACAAGTTTGGCATTTCAGCATCTATCTGGTTCCTAGATAAAAAATAATTATACAGTGCTACCCCAATGTCTATTTTTATATTGCTCTATAGGTACTTAGTGAACCAGACTTTCCTATCTTCTCCCTGCAGCTGCCAGAATGTGGGACTATTAATTCTGATGCTGGAATTCCTGGAATCTGGAGAAGTGATTGGATCTAATTAGGGCCATTTATCTGCTGCTGCTCCTTCTCAAAAAGGCTCATCACAGGCGGCGGGTGACAGGCCTTATTCTGCTCAGGGTCCATCCACCGGACCCTTCTGGTGACGTCAGTGATGGGCAGGTCGAGGGTGCGTTATGGTCAGATATGGTTTTGATGTTTCCGTACATCACTAGTAGACTGTAGTCTTCCAACTCCCATAAACCTTTATCACTTTGGCTCAGGACATGTCTTCCATTGCACTTTGCACTTTAATCTACAATCATTGCCCCAGGGGTTTCCTGTGATGCTCTAAACAAGTGCAAATTCTCTCTGCCCTTCTTTAAAACCAGCCCTGCTTAGTACTCAGAGGACTTTGATTGCATTTGGCTTAGGCACTTTACATCAAATACAGCGAGCCGCATGGGTCAACTTCCTTTAGTGGTGTAACGTTTGGGTCCCAGGCCTCCTTGCAAAATTGTTTTCTGGGACCCACACCGCAGTCGAAAAAACATGGGCAACCAGCCACACACAAAACAAAAATCACAAGTGACCCATGATTTCATGTATGTGGTGGGTCACCTGTGAACCCCCTCCACCCATGGGCCCCCTAAACAGAAGCAGCAGAGGGTTGTGCATGTATTTTAGCCCATTCAGTATAGTGTCTGCTTTATCTTAGGATAAAGCAGGAGGTAAGGGGTCATTATCCCATGGAATTCTATCTTTCTTGCTGAAATAACAAGGCCTGTTTGAACAGGTTTAATGGATAGCTAGAAGAGCTCAGTGTCCTACTGGGAGTAACGAGGTACAGTCACAGAGCAGGAGCACGATGGCCAGAAGACGTGTCCCTTTAGCTTTAGTTTGGACAGTTTGGCTGATTATTTTGCCACTAGGATCCACTAGACCAATTGAAGAAGAATCTGATAGTGTGGAATTTAGAGCTACCCCTTCCCCAGAGGTCAACGTCCCCCCAAATTTGGAACCCCGTGGCACAAAACCAGAAGGACCAGTCCAGATAGACACAGAACAATTTAAGTTGGCAGCGGTAAGTGCTCTTAACATTAAACATGTGCCACTTCTCTACTCAGACTTTTCCTTTTCTTGGGCGGATACTCATTACTCCCTCCTATTGCAGCACACAAGCTATTTGCCCCCATTGACTTGTCATATTATTTGTGTTTCTGCCAAACTCAGTGAGGAAACTGCAGGGCAGGTGACCAATTACTGCCATTGCGACTGAGCCCCCTGCTACTCCAGGTCCCCCAAAGGGAAGGTGGGGAACCACTGCATTAATAATACGAATATGGTCACTGTCTAACGTAAGCAATGTACTGGCACAGCACCCCCTGTCTTACAGAGGAAGAAAACAAAGTGAATTGCAAGTATATTAGGAAATACAGGTTTTGGTTTTCTGTTCTACACAGACCTTTAAGCAAATGACCGGCTAAAACACCCTTGGTATTAAAGCAGATGATTAAACATTCATAAATGTTTATATATATTTTGGATTTTGTACATGATATGGGATTGCCGAGAGCAAGTAGTTCCCCTCTCTTCTCTACCTGAGGCAGCTTGTACTCCATGTTATATGGAGTATATGTTATAAAACGTTTGTTTTGTTACCCTGTTCAGGCTTTAGCTCAGGCATTAATGGTGGTGTTATTTTGGGTACCATTAGGCTTAAGGACCCCATACAAGACCAATAAAAGCTGCTAACAGACTGAGTCGGCAGCTTATTGGCCCATGTGTGGGGCCATCCGACAGGCGTCCAAGATCGATATCTGGCCGAAAGTCAAACAGGGTAAAAAATCCTGTTGGATCACGGCCGCATCTGTTCGTTGATGTGTTCCCACGATCCAACCACCTGTATCGCCTCCATTGGGCCCACAATCAGATCAGCCCGATATCGCCCACCTCAATATGGCGACATCTCCAAACGAATGGATCTCCCAGTGTATGGCCACCTTTACATTTCATTGTATACGTTCATTGGGGTTGTTTGGTTTTCTCTGCCTCAGCCAAGCTTCCCTATCATTCTTATGTCTATATGCAGAGTAGGACTGGACAATTGGGGGCCCACCAGGTTCTAATCCACCGGGGCCCTCGCAGCGCATTCGATGTGAATTCGCGAACGCCAATGCGTGGTGCGCATGTATGAACGGTGGCGCGTATGTGCGCATGCGTGAACGCTACTCTGCCCCGCAATTTGTTTTTTTTTATGGGGCCAGCTGAACAGGGAGCGGTGTCCTGCCGGGCCAGTCCGACCCTGTCTATATGTAAAGATTTTATCATTTGGGCTGTTTTCCAAGTGAGTGGATCTATACCTGATCTGAGCCTTGGCCCCTTGCTAATAATATGCCAATAGTTGTGGGACCTCAGCCAATGGGATTTTCTCTCCATCTAATCAATATTGATCAATATACAATATAACAACTAATATCTCATGTGTGACGAGGATGGAATCACCAGACCTTTCCATGATTTTGACCATCTTTGTTGGTACAAAACCCCTTATCAGTTCTCAGGCATATAATTCCTGTAATTGAATGGCAAACCTTGCATTAGTGCTGAAGATGCCTAGTATGGCCATGGATCTTGTCGTGTTGTCGTTGCCAGATGTGTATTAATTATATGTACGGGTGTATTTATGTATTTTCTGGAAAGAAATACAGGCAAGAGATCCGTTATCCGGAAACCCGTTATACAGAAAGCCCTGAATTACGGAAAGGCTGTCTTCCATAGACTCAATTTTATCCAAAAAATCCAAATCAAGTGATTTCCTTTTTCTCTGTAATAATAAAACAGTAGCTTTTACTTGATCCAAACTAAGATATAATTAATCCTTATTGGAGGCAAAACCAGCCTATTGGGTTTATTTACTGTTTACATGATTTTCTAGTAGACATAAGGATTGAAGATCCAAATTACGGAAAGATCCCTTATCCAGAAACTCCCAGGACCTGAGCATTGTGGATAATGGGTCCCATACCTGTTCCAGCCTTCCCATTTATTATTATTATTATTATTAACATGTATTTATATAGCGCCAACATATTGCGTAGCACTGTAAAGTAACTGTGATTATAGAACTACATCACATGAATTACATACATAGAATATATGGAGTAACAAACATCACAATCAATACAGGTACAAAGAGGTGAGGAAGGCCCTATGCATAGGCATACAGTCTAAAGGGAAGGGAGTAATACACAAGGTGTGGGAGTGGGCAAGATCGAATTAAGTGGGTGAGAAATGTGGTATTGTATGTGGTGTTGCGTTTGGTAGTTAATCAGAGTGAGGGTAGGCTTCTCGAAAGAAGTGCGTTTTCAGAGATTTCTTGAAAGCAGAAAGGTTGGGAGAAAGTCGGACCTTCTTCCCTAGCAATTACATTTATTTTCTCTCGTCAGCACCTTTTTCCTCCAATCAATAAACTTTGCATTTATACCAGCTGCCAGTTTTTGCTGCCATAAGATGCAGCCGTCTGGGTCTGATATCATCCTGTTTGCTCTGCCAGATCCATTGTACCAGATGAACAGTAGCGTTCGTTGAGGGGGGCGGGCCCTGGTGCGTGACTTGCAGCCAGGCCCCGCCCCCCTCCGTACCGCCGCATTAGCCCGCATTTCTCAGTGGCGCACCCCCCCCCCGGTAGTTCCGCCACTGCAGATGAACCCCTGAGCTGGGAGTGTGTGCCATTACATTACAAGCATAATTATTGTTGCCACCTGGTGGGCAGCACAGGAACTACAAATTAAGATATTCAGTTCAGTGGGGGGGAGCTAAGAACTTGGATTTTGCTATTGATGTGATATTTTAAAATATTTTATTTGGTTTTTCCATGAGCAAGAGAAATCAACATGATGAAAATACCATGCAGACTCAGCGGATGTGCTGTAATTGGTACAATGGCATGTTATTTTCAAAAATGAATAACATTAATGGATAAAAACATAGAAAAGCCAACAAAAATTAACCAAGCCAGTGGATGTAAAGACAATCGAAAAGAAAGAAACAGCCCATTGTTTTCTGGAAAGTCGGATTACCCAGTAGTCATTCTAGGGATGCACTGAATCCAAAACAAGGAAGTAAAAAATGTTTTCGACTTCCCACCTCTAATTTGCATATGCAAATTAGGGTTCGGATTCGGTTGGGTATTCAGCCGAATCTTTTGCAAATGATTCAGGGGTTTGGCCGAATCCAAAAAAGTGGATTCGGTGCATCCCTAAGTCATTCATTTTACATTTGAAGGAACCGAGAAATTTGACCTTTGGTATTGGAGTCACAGATTATTGAACCACAACTCGCTGATAACTTAACCTTCCAAGAAAATAAACTTCCATAAAATGAAAGATTTAAAATTGGACTGTTGCACAGAGATGAGTATTCAAAGGATCAATTGCCCTTCCTTTTTTTATCACAAATCACCAGTTCCGTCATGATTTATAGATGAAATTCCAGTCAAAAGTGATCCTAGGGCTCATCTACTAAGGGGCAGATTTATCAAGGGTCGAAGTGAATTCGAGGGAAATTTCGAAGTAAAAAAATTTGAAATTCGAAGTCATTTTTTGGATACTTCAAACATCGAATAGAATACTACGACTTTAAATTTACTTCGAAGTAAAATATTTTGAATATTCGATAATTTAAGTACTGTCTGCCAAACTAAACCTGCCGAAGTGCAATGTTAGCCTATGGGGACCTTCTAGACCATTTTTCTAAGTCTTTACACATCGAAGTAAAATAGTTCGATCGTACGCTAAAATCGTTCGATTGGAACGATTTAATCGTTCGATTGAACGATTTTACTTCGATCGTTTGATGCCCAAATTCGGTGAAAAGTCCTTTGACTTCGATATTCGAAGTCGAAGTATTTTAATTCGATGGTCGAATTTCAAAGTATTTTTTACTTTGAAATTCGACCCTTGATAAATCTACCCCTAAGTGTTCGCTGCACATAAATTGCCAATTTATACTAACATTTTTCCAGAATTCCAATGTATTAGCAAGAGGCCTGCCCCGCCACGTACTGAGTGTCACACCTTGCGTGCAGTCGACCATTGCAAATTTGTATCTACTCTTGAAAATCACTTGCAGTTCCCAGCTCTGGTTTTCCTTGTTCCTGGAATGTGCAAATGACATCAGTTCTGGCTCACTGATTTGCTCAGTGTCGATAGCTGGATTAGTGTCCAATAGTGTAAGTAGGGTACATAAAGGGAACACACTCCTTGAGCCAAGTCTTCATTCCAGGGCTCATTTGTGCCCATTTCTTTATAGAATCCCAGGGCCTGTGTCTAGGCTGACAGTTTAAGAGGGCCAGCCCTCAGGTGCCTATATAAATGCTTCAAAACATTTTTCCTATTTCATGGTCATTCCCTATTTCTATGAGAACAAAGAAACTAAATAGATAGAATAATAGAATATAGTATGTAAAGAAAAGAGACTAGCAGAATAGAGGTTGAGTGAAGAGAGGAATTATAATAGTACTGAGAGTGGGCCCCTCATCTAAGGTCTTTTGGTGGGCCCCTGGTCTAAGATTTTTGGGTGGGCCCCTGGTGTCCCAGTCAGACACTGGTTACCCATTGATAAATGACCCCCATTAAATTCAGTGGCAGAGCTAAGGGGGTAACCCCCTCTTCCACAATTACAATTGCCACCTTGCAAGTAATTGACCAGCAAAGTCAGTAAATCACCAGCTAGGGCTGTGACCGGTGTTACAAATTTAATGTAGTTTTAATGTAGGTAAATTTGTAATACTGTAAAATTCCTTCTTTCCCTTACACTTTCCACTGCCGATCTCATATTCTAACCCCAGATATGCTCTGCCCCACCCATTTCCCTGCCCAATACCCACTCATTTTCCCAAACATTTTCCAGACCCATCCAACCTTTTCTGCCCCTATACGTCATAGCCCACTCTCACGTGCCATCACAGTTCACACACCCCAAACTCTTTGGGGGCCAGTATTTGGGGAAAATACCCTATCTGCAATTGTCATCTGTGCAGACTGTGTGCATCTATTCTAGGCCCATCCACTGCTGTCATTTTAATAACTCAGTGGAAGGCAAGGATTCCAAACTGTGGAGTCCAGGAGAAGTGGCGGGGGCTGAGCCTGAAGGTTCGTTTGGGGGAGATTTGGGGAGAATATTTTCTCTGCTAGATATTTCTGAAAGACCATTTGAAATGTCAATTAGAGTGAGATTTAGGGTGAACATGACTCCGATCCAATGTTTTTTCTGTACGTGTAGCCTTATAAAACATTTGGAGCTATTTCTAATTTCTCTTTGCTCCTTCAGGACTATCTGATAGAGTTCGGGTATCTCCCAGATGAGAACCTTACAGAATACTCTGTGCCCAACACTCCGTTTATCTCTGAAGATGAGCTGCCAGAGGAGTTTATCAGCGGCTTGGAGTGGTTCCAGAGACAGAATGGGCTGAAAGTGACTGGTAATATGTTCAAAAAATAATCTGCCTGAATAACTCCCATGCAGGGGTGTAACTGTACCTCAAGCAATTTGTATTTCTGGGTCCCACCATCACCCAAAGGGGTGGATGGCCCATGGGCGAAGTTGTGCAATGGGGAGTAGCCTTACCAGGCACCCTCTTCTCCTGCTCTTCCCCTGCAACCACAGGGTCTGCTACCAATGCTCTACTCTGAGTTTCCAAACGCTGAGGGCCTAAAAGTAGATTTTTCTGCTGTCTGTTCTCTTTAAATAAGTCCTAACTGAAAGAGGCAAATAGAGTACAGGAATGACCGTGCCTACAGACTATGTCCAGTTTTATGGATCCTGCTGCCATTCTATCACAGAAGTTGGAAGGGCATTGTGAGAATTGAGGATTGGCTGAAAAAGAACTGACTGCTGCAGCATTGTTTCATTGGTATAGGTATAGGATCTGTTATTTAGAATGCTCGGGACTTTGGGTTTCCGGATAACGGATCTTTCTGTAATTTGGATCTTCATACTTTAGGTCTAGTAGAAAATCATGTAAACATTAAATAAACCCAATAGGCTGGTTTTGCTTCCAATAAGGATTAAGTATATCGTAGTTTGGATCAACTACAAGATATGGTTTTATTATTACAGCGAACATTTTTAAAAATCTGGATTATTTGGTTAAAATGGAGTCTGTGGAAGACGGCTTTTCTGTAATTCGGAGCTTACTGGATAACGGGTTTTCAGTTAACGGGTAGTAGCTAAAAAGTCGTTAAAAAAGTTGAATGATTTTAACGTATGTTTGTTCCATCTCCAGGTAAATTAGACCCTGACACGGCTGAGGCGATGAAGCTTCCCCGCTGTGGGAAACACGAGCAACGCATGTCATACAATGTGGGCTCTAAGTGGAAGAAAGATACGCTGACCTACAAAATCCTTAATACAACAGCCCAGCTGCCTGAAAAGTTAGTCAAGGATGAGTTAAGCAAAGCCTTGAAGGTATGGTAGAAAGTTATATAAGTAATGGGAACTGTAATAAAGAATTTATCCCAAAGAAGCTACAGATGGAGCCGGTGTTATTATGATCTCTTCTATTGTAGTCTGCTTCGTCTTCATATGAGAAATGTAAATCAGATATTTTATTCTTTCTTTTATACATGTACTTCAGTTCTTCACTGTAATGCCCTAAATATAAGCTTAGGGGCAGATTTATTAAAATGTGACTTTACAGCTTAATACGTAAAAACTCACCCAAGTTCTATTCATTCCTATGAGATTTTTTAAAAGCATATTTATCTATTGGTGAGCTCCAACTTTCATCCATTGATAAATATGCTTCTAAAAATCCCATAGGAATGAATAGAACTTGGGTGAGTTTTTATGTATTTAGCGGTAAATTCACATTTTGATAAATCTGCCCATTAGTATTCATTACCACTCACTTCAAAAGTGCTAGATGCAAGCTCAGTGTCAGACTGGGGTGCTTGGGGCCCACTAGGGGCTGTCACACAATGGCTCACCACTCGCAGCCATGGCCCCCACCCCAGTCATGGATCCTTGACCCACCCCCACCTTACCATTGTGAACCCCCCATAGACACTACATACAAAGGGCAAGGTGCAAAGTACAAACAAATATGGAGCTTTGAGAGTTTTTTTTGCACTTTGAACCTGCTCCTAAGGTTGTATCTACATTTGTTTGCTAGATATTCCCATCCCATATGGGTACTAATATGGGTACTGATATCTAATCTATATGGCACTGTTTGGTTGCAGGTCTGGCAAGATGTATCTTCTCTAAAATTTGTAGAAGTTGGCATCAATGAAACAGCAGACATTGATATGTTCTTCGTCTCCGGCCTGCATAACGATGGCGCTAAAAATGCCTTTGATGGTCCTGGCCGTGTTTTGGGCCACGCGTTCATGCCTCCGTTCGGTAAAACGAAAAGGGACATTGATGGAGACCTTCATCTGGATAATGAGGAGAAATGGACAATTAATGAGAAGAAAGGTAGTTTACTAAATGTAGATTTCATAAAAGAATATTCTTCTTCATTACTACTGGGGTTAATAGTCTCCATTGACTGTAGGGGTTTACTTAGTAACATGGGCAAAGATTTAGCGGTGCCCTGAATGGTCAACAAGGGGCTTACTTTTAGAGTTACTATCCCATCGACATCTACCATCTCAACAGCACTGTCAGGATATGGCTACTGTTCTGTTTACATTGCACCCTAACTACATTTAATTAATTCTTAAAAATTGCATAGTGTGACTTTTACAAGGAGAGTACCCATTAATACCCACAATTAATCTGAATACTAAATGCAACCATTATGGTCATCTAGGAGGATTGTTTGTGAACCACATTTACTGGTCAACAGCAGATTGTTTACTAGTAGCTCATAAAGTTTAATTGCTGGCAATAGCACATTAAAGCACAGTGTGTTCATCTGGACAATATAACATTTTGAACCCATTGTTGTGGTTCCCCCACTGTCCTTCTTCCACAGTCAATTCACATATTGTCTAAGGTCTAAGGTGATCTATTAATTTTCATTCAAGAACCAATAAAACAAAGAAGGTCAAGTCATTTCAAGAAGGATTCTATGAGGGTTGACCATTGCTCCAAAAAGTAGAACTTGACTGAGATTTTATTCTATTAATTTAGATTTTGATCTCAAGGCAGATGAATGTGAGGGCTTTGTTATGGCTATCAGTAAAGCACCATACATTCAGCAATTGTGCCATGTTTATAGCAGCGACGCCAGGACAAAGTGTGGAAGCAGCGGTCTGTTGCACAAGAACGCAATGTATAGTACAGGGATTTAGAATGAAGTGGGCATTCATGATGTATTTGGACACCCTTCCAAATACATGTTGATTTTAAAATAAAATGAGGAGAAGCTTCTACCTAACAGTAACTGTTTTCTATAAGGTACTATGCTATTTTAATTAAATTTTTCCATCTCTACAATTTAGGGGTAAACCTTTTGCAGGCAGCTGCACATGAACTTGGACATGCTTTGGGGCTAGATCACTCAACTATACCAGGAGCTCTCATGGCCCCAACTTACAAAGGCTACAACCCCAAATTCCAGCTTCACCAGGATGATATTCAAGCCATCCAGGTTCTTTATGGCAAACCAAAGCTAAATCAGACCACAGCAACTAACACCACGGACATCAAGGCTGGAGATGTGAAAAAAGACCCAAAACCCACCACGAAACCCAAAGCAGAAGATAAGGATGCCAAAAAGCAATCAGTGGTGAAGATGTGTGGGGATCAACCAATTGATACATTTGTATCCACCAAGAATGGCTCCATCTATTTATTTAAAGGTAAATGACTATCATTTGTTATACTTTCACTTATCATTGGTTTGTTTTTCTCAGAAATATTCAACTTTATATTATTTATTCTAAAATATTCCCTGCTCAGTATACGCCTTCTCGAACTATTGCCAAACATATTTGCCCAGAGACCCCAGCAAAAGTAAGAACATAGCAACTTGGTGTGACAGCTAGGGTTCTTATATGGTCTTACTATCTGGGAGAAAAATCAAATCTACAAATATCAAGAATTCATGGGAAGGTCATGGGAAGTTGGGTAGTTGGTGTCAGGAGCGCCAGATGGCAGCTCCGTCTTCGGAGCCGTAGCCAAGATGACGGCGCCCATGGCTGCAACGTGGCTGGTGCGCGGACCCACAGGCATCTAAAATTCTAAATAATGGGTGCTATAATTATTACTCTTGTGATTTTTGGACTTTGAACTTGCCTGAACCTTGGACTTTGCCTGCATTCTACCTGCCTTGAACTTCTGCCTGAAAATAGACTTTGCTTACGCCTGCAGAGTAGGCAGAGTAGGGTGGGCAGAGTAGGCACATGCCTAGGACGCAAAGCTGGGGGGGTGCCAGGCACGTACCTGCTCTGTCGCCTACCCTATGTCCGGTCCCGTTTCTCCCCAGCCGCTGCTGTAATTTCTGTGCGTAAATGCGCTGCTGCGCATGTCCGCACAAGCACAGTTTCCATCTCTACCCGGTCACTGCTTGAATTCCTGTGAGTAAATCCGATTCTGCGCATGCACACACGAGCGCAGTTTTGCACATGCGCAATGGAACGTGCTGTGGCCAGCCAGGTTGCTGTGGCCAGCCAGGTTGCCTAGGGTGCCTGGCCGGATTAGCCCGGCTCTGGGTATGTGATGTCCCGTTTAAAGGGGAAATCGCTGGAATGGGCAACACCACTTTGGGAGAAGAATTCTCCGCTGACTTCGTTCCTGATTATTACCTGCCCCTCCATTCCAGTGGTGTTGGAATTACTATGGCTTCGTCTACACAATCCCTCCATTGATTGGGCCTCCAGTCAGATCTCTCGTTGGAGTCCTTATTGCCAGGAACATTGTTTACCTACTACTCTTCTCCACCATGTGACCATCTCGTTGTCTGAACTGCAATCCTTACCTGCAGTGTACAAAGATTTTGTGGACATCTTCTGAAAAGTCTGCAGAGACTCTCCCTCCTCATCGCTCTTACGACTGCCCCGTGGGACTTCTCTCCCATACCATGCCCCCTAGGGGGGGTACCTACCCCTTGTCTCCTGCCGAGACTTCTGAAATGAAGGAGTATATCCGAGGTAACCTACAGCATGGATTTATTAGTCCTCTTCTCCTGCCGGGGCGGGATTCTTCTTCGTGGAAAAGAAGGATGGCGGGTTGCGTCCCTGTATTGATAACAGGGGCCTCAATAAGATCACGGTGAAGAACCGATATCCGCTACCTCTCATCTCTAAGCTATTTGACCAACTCAGAGGGGCAAAGATTTTCACTAAATTGGACCGCTTAGGAGCTTACAACCTAATCCGCATCCGAGAGGGGGATGAATGGAAGACGGCATTCAACACCAGAGATGGGCACTATGAGAACCTGGTAATGCCCTTCGGCCTCTGCAATGCTCCCGCCATCTTCCTAGAATTTGTGAATGACATCTTCAGAGATCATCAGGAAAAATCTGTAGTCGAGTACTTGGATGACATTCTAATCTTCTCCAAAGATTTGAAAACTCACCGAACCCGGGTGAAAGAGGTTCTCTCCCATCTGAGGAAAAAATTCAATTTTTTCCAAGTTGGAGAAGTGTGTCTTTCGAAGTACCCAAAATTCCATTCCTGGGGTACATTTTCTCTTGTGAGTGGTTCGGATCCTTCCAAGGTTTCAGCAATCCAAGACTGGCCTCTCCCCATAAGTACCAAGGCCATCCAAAGATTTGTCGGTTTCTCTAACTATTACCGTCAATTTATCAAGAGATTCTCTTCCCGTATTGCTCCTGTCTTGGCTCTCATCCAGAAGGGAAGAAAACCTAATGCCTGGCCTCCTCATGCTCTGGAAGCCTTCCATTCCTTGAAAGATTTGTTTGCTTCGGCTCCTGTGCTTCCACATCCTGACCTTTTGCAACCCTTCTTTATTGAAGTAGATGCTTCTGACTTCAACATCTTGACCTTTTGCAACCCTTCTTTATTGAAGTAGGTGCTTCTGACGTCGAGCTGGTGCCATCATCTTTCAGAGACAAGTTGCTGATGGTAAACTTCACCCTTGTGCTTATTTCTCTAAAAATTTCTCTCCTGCTGAACAAAATTATGATGTGGGGAATCTTGAGCTTCTGGCAGTGAAACTTGCACTCGAGGAGTGGCGACATTTCCTGGAAGGAGCCTCTCATCCTGTGACCTTTTACACTGATCACAAAAACTTAGAGTTCATCCAGACTCTCAAGAGATTAAACCCCAGACAGGCTCGATGGGCACACTTCTTCACTCAATTTAAATTTGTCCTTACATATCGCCCAGGCTCCAGAAACCATAAGGCCTATGCCATTTGCCCTATCTCGAAGCATCCTCCCTGAGGGGCGCATCAGTGAAGATCACGAACCAATTGTTCCTCCCACAAAGATCATTGCATCCTTATTCCCACAACTGGCCAGCCAGATCCTATCTGTCCAATCGTCTGCTCCAGCTGATACCCCCATTGGTATGGTTTTGCAAACTTCCCTCTGCCATTGAACTCTCTCAGTTGTTCATTCAATACATCTTCCGACTCCAATGGGGCAGCTGAGAGAGTAAACCAAACGCTGGAACAATTCCCGAGAAGTCATGTATCCCTCTACCAGGATGATTGGGCCGATCTACTTCCCTGGGCGGAATTCGCTTACAGCAATGCTTGCCATTCCTCCACTGGAAGATCGCCCTTCTTGACCGTGTATGGACAACATCCTCAAGCTTTCCCTCAGGACTTCCTCTTGTCTGATGTTCCAGTTGCCGATAATCATGCAGCCCACATGTCGGCCATTTGGTCGGCTACCAAAACCAACTTAGAGAAAAGTTCCTTGTCCCACAAAAAGTATGCTGATCAAGGACAAAAGTCTTCTCCCTTATGTAAGGTTGAGGACAAAGTGTGGCTTTCTACGAGGAACATTCGTCTTAAGATTCCTTCCCGCAAATTGGGTCCAAAATTTGTTGGTCCATACTACATTGTGAAGATTGTTAATCCTGTGGCTGTAAGACTTCAGCTTCCCCCTGAGATGCGAATCCCTAATGTGTTCCATGTGTCTTTGGTGAAACCAGCCATCACTAATCGCTTCTCTTCTGAGCAAATGCCTCCCTCTTCTGTCACTGTGGATTGCCAACAGGGATACAAGGTAGAGAAGATTTTGGACTCAAGAATCTCCAGAGGGTCCCTTTAGTTCTTGATCCAGTGGAAAGGTTTTGGTCCTGAAAAGTGTTCCTGGATAAAGCAAAGTGACATCCATGCTCCCTGTTTGGTGCAGGAATTCTAAAGACAGTTTCCTAAGAAGCCTAGATATGGTGGTCCGGTGGCCCCCCTGGGGGAGGGGGTACAGTCAGGAGCGCCATCTTCGGCGCCAGGTCCAAGATGGTGGTGCCCATGTCTACAACGTGGATGTCAGCGCCAACGTTCTGGCGCCAGCACACAGACGCCAGCATGAAATGTCTTGATCACGCACAGGCATCACGTTTGGTGCCAAATTCTGAATAAAAGAGCGCAGAGGTCACAGGTTCAATGCCCGATTATAGGTAGCATTACCTCTGCATTCCTGGGTGCTATAATTATTGCTCTTGTGATTTTTGGACTTTGCCCTTGCCTGAACCTTGGATTTGCCTGCATTCTACCTGCCTTGAACATTTGCCTGGAAATTGACTTCGCTTACATCTGCTCCCTTTCTGGATACCGCAAACTTGGACTTGAACCCTAAAGCTTCCTCCTTGGTCCGCACTCCTCCCGCTGGGAGCTGATAGGCCCCCTGACAGTTGGTAACCATCATCCTAATGATCAAGACATTTCTTGTCTTGCATTGGCTATTCATTGAATCTATTATCCTAATTTGTCAGACTCACTTCCAAATCCGTTGATAGACCCCTTGGTTCCCATGCATGGTGGTAACCGCTATTGCTGAAGAATATAACCCTGAAATTGAGAACTTCTGCAGAGGGTTTCAAGTATCTGAACCTGTATTCTCAATATTTTCCATGTCCAGATAAGTGTATATCAGTGGCCAGGGCCGCCATCAGGGGGTCACAGGGGGTACTCCTGTACTGGGCCTAAAGGGGGCCTGGCTGTTCTGCACTTTTCGAGATAGCCAAGCCCCCTTTGAAAGCGCCAAAGCCGTGCTGCCTCTTTCTGAACTGCCAAAGTCCTGAACAGCCAAAGCCGCAAAAAGTCCCAAAGCCACAAAACAAGCTGATATTGAAGTCCCGAAGCCGCAAAAAGGCCAGAAGTCACTAAAAGAGCGAACTTGAAGTCTCGAAGCCGCGAAAAGACCCGAAGTCACGAAAAGAGCCGAAATTGAAGTCCCGAAGCCGCGAAAAGACCCGAAGTCACGAAAAGAGCCGAACTTGAAGTCCTGAAGCCATGAGTTCAATTCTACTGAACACCAATGTGTGTTTTTTTTATTTTTTTAAACTCCTAGCCACCAATGTATTATTTTAAAACTCTATAGGCCCCTACCACCAATGTTTTTTTTTAAAATATTTTCTGAGGCCCCATTTTTTTTGTAAATAAATTTTATGGGGGGCGTCAAAATGTTTTCTTACTTAAGGGGGGCCCTGGCCACCAATGATTTTTAAAAAACTTTTATGGGGGGCCTTGGCACCAATGTTTTCTTAACTTATAGGAGGACCCCTGACCATCAATGGCTTTTTATAACGTGTGTGTGGGGGGGTTTACTATTTTTTGAGCATATTTCTGTGTGGGGTGGGCGGGATCTGGGGTGGGGCTTGGGGGCTTTGGGGCCAGTGGCATCATATCACTGTCAAAAAAACTATATTGCATTAGGTACAATGTATATAGTGATGGCTGTGTCAGCATTAGAGATGCATATTATAGTGACCACTTGAGGATTGGGCTGTACACACCATTGTCTCTTCATTTCTCTGTATTGTTGGGTTCTATTACAAACAGCAGATTTTACAACTTTATCTTTTTACCTTTGTCATAGGTGAATACTTCTGGGAGATGAGTCACGGGAAGCTGCCATTAACAACCAAGAAGAAATACCCTCAGCTTATTTCAACAAAGTGGAAATCCTTGCCCTCTTCGATTGACGCAGCCATAAGAATGCAGAACCCAACTGCAGATCAGGATGGAAAGATCTTCTTCTTTAAGGTATTTTATGGAGAAGTGTTACTTATTTCACAGGATATTATTATGGCATGTCTTCAGCCATAACCTCAAGGAACAACTATTAATTCCAATAAAACTCAGGTTTTATGGTTTCCAAGGGAAGAAGTTACAAAGGTAAATTTTCTTGGAAAAGTAAAAACTGGGAAGAGAAAAATGTAAAACCAGGGTTCTGGTGTAGTTAGCAAGCAATGTACTTCACTTGATCCATTGATTTGGAATCACACACCTCAAAAACTTAACTATGTATGCAACATTTTTTGGTTAAAAAAAACATGACTTTGTTTACAGCTAAATAAGAGTGAGCAAAGATGACCAGCATTTTATTGAACTTAACAAGTCACGTGAGTGCTCTTCATTATTTCTTTTCTAGGGACGTAATTACTGGAAGTTTGACAATGGTCAAATGGAACCTGGATACCCAAAGTTGATCAGTGAAGGGTTCCCAGGTGTTCCAGACCATCTGGACGCTGCATTCACGCAACCTGCTATCATAGCAAAAGGAGGGAAAGTTATAAGAGAAGAGAGAATTTTCTTCATAAAAGGTAAGAGCTGGACATGGGGTAGTGATAAGTCGTGTTGCATTAGTATCTCAAAACCTAAACAAAACGTTACTAGTGATGTCACAAAGGTTCTTTCGCCTACCTCCCCAAAATCACCTAAACTCTTGAACTTTGCAGTACCCATGCACCTCACCACTGTAAAGAGCAACAGGTGGGGCCACATCAGGCAGCTGTGAGAGAGATGGATAAAGAAAAAGAAGAATTGTGGCATACATACTATAATTTGTAGACTGGACAACTGGTCCCCGTCCCACCCCTATTCAGGTGTCAGATTACAAATCTGTCAAAATTTAAAATATATAAAACTGGGGGGTACTTGTCTAAAAGAGAAGATGCCCATCCGAGGAAAAATACATTCAGTATGAGACCATCTATATCCTATCCAAGACAAGAAGATCTCATTGGTGGGCCCCCACAAAAATCTGTAATAGGACGACCCTTAATTTGGAGAACTTGACTATAATAACTCTGGAATTAAAGAAATAGGATGTGTTTATTGAAGTACAGTACACGAGGCCCAGTTTTTTTCCCTCAGAGGCCCCAAAACCTGTTATTTATTTCTTTGTGACCAGTTGGTCCCTTGACATCCTGAGGTTCAGGTGCATTTGCAACCCCTGTACCTCCTGCAGTTACACACCTATCTCAGTAGTAACTTCTTGATGCCACCCAAAAAGGTTCCAGACAATGCTCCCGCTCTGGTAGCATTAGCTGCACCTGTAAGGCAGATGGCAACTCAAAAAACCTGAGATGCTCATAGAATGTACCAATTACTACTGGAACATCCTATGTCTCCTTGGCTGCCATGATGGCACTTATTAGGGGAAATAAATCATTCTCCCAAGCTGTATGTGAGCATAAAACTATTTATGTGAAACACACGTCTATCCTATTTTGACGGCACTAGGCAATTCCAGTCCTTGCTCTATTTCGAGTCATTATAGGGCAATCATTAAATTCTTGGCCATCAGTTAAATACGTTGAAAGCAACATAATAATGTATAATATCAGCAGATGTTAACACAGTGTATTCTTTTTAGGGAAAAACTTTATTGTGTACAACCCTGGTACTGGGAATAGCACCAGTGCTCAGTCGTTGCAAGATGATTGGGTGGGAGTCAAGCTGCCAATCAGTGCAGCCCTCAGTCTGAAGAATGAGATGTTCCTCATCAGCAAGAAGAAGTTCCAGAAGGTCCTCATGCTGACTTATACCCAGGATCACGTGTACGGCAACATACACCAGCCCAAGAATCTAAATCAGTTGCTTCAATGCGAGTGAAGCTATGGAACTGTACAGATATTTGTAAATAATTGTAGCTTCCTAGTAGTCGTCCACTGACTGTAAGCTCTTCTCTAGTCTACTAATGACATTCAGCAGATTGTTTTAACTCCTTGATTATAACATTATATGTAAAATCTTATGAAACACTAAATACATACTGATTGTATGATTAACTCATTTATTTTATTTTGGGGGGGTTACTAAACTTAAAGGAATACTACCCCACACTCTTTTTTTTTAAGTATAAGCCCCCTTCACACAACTCACTGCCCCTCCCCAGGCGCAAATCTCCCAATATATTAAATCCATACCATAATTAGCAACTTCACATCCAGTGTCTTCTTCCCCAGAGAGTCATCGCTACACCCCACTGACCAAAAAGTTGGTTAGTGGGGTGTAGATCTCCTTTAACATAAAGTTTTTAGGATTTATATTCTTTTTTGGGATCTTTTTTGTGTGTACATTTATATAAATATTGTAAGCTTGCGGGATCCACACAGACACTTTCTTTCACTTTGAGGCAGTTTGATTACACACAGGGGTGGCCATTTCAGGATACAAAATCCAGGGGGTTGTGGAAGCACTCTTAAGGCTAAGTTAAAGTATATTAAATGGAAGTGCTACTTACAATGCACTTCCCTGGTCCCCTGTCTCATAAGCAATTCAGTATAAATGCAAGTGCATGTGTTTTACAAAACAGGGGTTTTTTGTTACAAAGGTATGAAAGTCACCATACCACGTCAAGGTAAACCCCATATGGCTGCCCCTAACTTATTTCTCTCAGCTCATAGAATAAAAAGACTTAGTTCTCTGCATAATAGCATTACAGGATACAAAACACAAATCATAAAAATAAATCCTGCCCACTGGGCACTACCTTTACCCATTTGATGATTTCCCTCAATAAAGCGGGCCACTTGTGGACTACCAGTAAAAACACATATGTCGGGGTCACCCCTGTACTCAGGATTCTTCTGGGGGATTGCTCAGCCTCCTGGCTTTCCTCAGTCAGACAGACTCTCTCTCACTCTGCTCCTTGCAGTTGCAGGTTGCACCCCCAGCCCCTCTGGCAGTTCCTCATACAGACAGGAAGCCTTCCTACTCTGTGCCCAGCTCTGAGAGACCTTCCTAACAGTCTCATTAGAATTAAATACTTTTCCACAGGACAGTCTTCATGTGGAAAGTGAGCTCCAATATGTGAACTGGATCGGAGTACCTGGCTTGCCTGTTCCTTCCAGAATACTCCAGCCTCCAGAACATGGCCACCAAAGCCTTTAAACAGAGAAACTCTCCTTGGTCACCGTACCACAATATATTAGGGATGCACCGAATCCAGGATTCTCTTCTGCCTGGCCGAACCGAATCTGAATTCTAATTTGCATATGCAAATTAAGGGCAGGAGTTTTTTCTGTCACAAAACTAAGTAAAAAATGTTTTCCCCTTCCAACCCCTAATTTGCATAATCCGAACCGGATTCGGTTCGGTTTTCGGCCGAATCTTTCACGAAGGATTCGGTTAGGTTTTCGGCCGAATCTTTCACGAAGGATTCGGGGGTTTGGCCTAATCCAATATATATATATATATATATATATATATATATATATATATATATATATATATATCTTCAGTATCCGCACTCCAACAAAGCAATTGCAGGGGTGCACGGCCAAATATCATTTAGATACTCGCAATTTGGAATAAAGCTTTCCCCAGGCCAGCGCTTCCCTTAGTAAATCAAGTGATTTTATTTTTCACACATCACAGTGCTCCAACGTTTCGGTCCCTCTTGGGACCTTTTTCAAGGATAATATACAATGTGCAATAAAACTTTATATAGTGCTCACAATACAAAATGGCGGCAAAGTGACCTTACAATACTTATAAAATTTGACCAATGGTGTCTCATCTCTTTATATACATATACTCTGTCGGTGCATCACATAAAACATTTTAAGAACATTGTTTTCTTTATATCAAAACACTTTTTAAATTATGTGCAAAATATATATTTTTTTAAAAAGGATGTGCAATATACCGTGCAACCAGTAGGTGTCCCCATCAGCTCCATAAAAACGATTCATAAAAACGGTGCCTGTTTCTTCCTGTGAAAATAGAAAGCATAACAAAATGCTAAGTTACTTCAAAATTCCTATGAATTGTAACATATGTTTCTACCTCTCAGAGCTTTAACTCCTTTTATATTTCTTTCGCAATATATGTAACTGATTTAATCTATTATCTCAACAGGATGTTTTCACTAAAAGATAAGAACTCGCAGTTTTAAGCTGCTCGCATGGGCTGAGTGTAATTCATAGGAATTTTGAAGTAACTTAGCATTTTGTTATTCTTTCTATTTTCACAGGAAGAAACATGCACCGTTTTTATGAATCGTTTTTATGGAGCTGAAAATAAAATCAATAAAATCACTTGATTTACTAAGGGAAGTGCTGGCCTGGAAATGCTTTATTCCAAATTGCGAGTATATACTGTATATCTATATATCTATATATCTATATATAATATATATATATATATATATATATATATATATATATATATATATATATATATATATATATATATATATAGTGAATAAAGTACCCCCTCTTGTAAAATATAAGGATATTATAAGTTACCGAGGAGTTTCATGACCATATAAAAGCACGAGGCCGAAGGCCGAGTGTTTTTATACAGGTCATGGAACTCCGAGGTAACTTCTAATATCCTCATATTTTGCAACTGGGGTACTTTATTTATTATAATACACAAATTTCAGTGAGTCATGTGACAGAAATGACATCAGAACTCACCGTTTATAACTGATGACATCAGAATTCACCGTTTATAAGGATATAATTTACAAGATATTCATGTCTTTTGTGTATTATATATATATATCAAAAGATGGACGGCACACCGCTACCCTATTACTCCCGGTTGCACGGTTTAAGTATTAATATATGTCCATAAAAAGAAACCAGCAACTACAGGGTATTGTTCAAAAATCAAAAAAGTGTATTAAAGAAAAGCATGTACAGCCTTTCTTTAATACACTTTGCTTTTCTTCACATGCTTTTCTTTAATACACTTTTTTGATTTTTGAACAATATCCTGTAGTTGCTGGTTTCTTTTTATGGACATATATATATATATATATATATATATATATATATATATATATATATATATATATATATATATATATATATATATAACAAACAAGGGAAAGTTGTGCTCACCACTATTTTTTAAAACCATTAGGCGGGGGTGCAATGAGGGTGTGACCACAAAATACATATAGTCAAATACAAGATTCCTCTGCACTCCCCATTACCCATTATCAATATATTAAAGACAGAGACATTTTGTGCATACTGCTACTGAAAAATGCCTTACCCTTTAAACAAAACAGGGATTGTTTGTCCATATATTGCAATATATTTAAGCTGGCCAACTACGTCAAAGTCATCCCATATCTGGCCAGTCCTACGCTCAATTTTATCTGATTCATTAAGAATTCTATTGCTTCATTATACATTTTACAAAGGGACTAGGTATTACCTGCAACTTAACTTGCTGCTTTCAAAGTAAACCTCCATACTTGGCTGCCCTTTTATTAGACACCAGTGGGATCACCTGACTATAGCTGGGAAGGGTGGGAGCTACAACATGGAGCTGGTCACTGCTCCTGTATAACTATAACAAACAAGGGAAAGTTGTGCTCACCACTATTTTTTAAAACCATTAGGCGGGGGTGCAATGAGGCTGTGACCACAAAATATATATATACAAATACAAGAGTCCTCTGCACTCAACCCATTATCAATATATTTAAGACAGAGACATTTGTGCATACTGCTACTGAAAAATGCCTTACCCTTTAAACAAAACAGGGATTGTTTGTCCATATATTGCAATATATTTAAGCTGGCCAACTACGTCAAAGTCATCCCATATCTGGCCAGTCCTATGCTCAATTTTCATCTGATTCATATATATATATAGATAGATAGATAGATAGATAGATATTGTATAATATAAGAATAAGTTACCCAGGAGTTCCATAACCACAAGCACGTGGTTGAAGGCCGAGTGCTTATATACAGGTCATGGATAGGGATGTCGCGGACTGTTCGCCCGCGAACTAATTCGCGCGAACATCGACTATTCGCGTTCGGCGAATGTTCGCGAACGTCGCGCGACGTTCGCCAATTTGGGTTCGCCTTAGCTGGCGCTTATTTTTGCCCTCTCACCCCAGACCAGCAGATACATGGCAGCCAATCAGGAAGCTCTCCCTCCTGGACCACCCCCACACCCCCGGACCACTCCCCTTCCATATATAAACTGAAGCCCTGCAGCGTTTTTTCATTCTGCCTGTGTGTGCTTGGAAGAGCTAGTGTAGGGAGAGAGCTGTTAGTGATTTGAGGGACAGTTGATAGTAACTTTGCTGGCTAGTAATCTACTTGATACTGCTCTGTATTGTAGGGACAGAACTCTGCAGGGATTTGAGGGACATTTTAGGTTAGGTAGCTTTGCTGGCTAGTAATCTACCTTCTACTGCAGTGCTCTGTATGTAGCTGCTGTGGGCAGCTGTCTGTCCTGCTGCTGATCTCTCATCTGCATCTGTTCTTCAAACAACTGCCACCTAGCTGTCTAAATATCAATAATAATACCGTCTCCAGAAACACCACCCGAGTGACGTTTTTCAAGCAGCAATAATATATTCCGTATCCAACGGCTGTAGTGTATACGTTGCCCTTGCAGGCATTATTTGCCCAGTCTTTAACCAAGTGCCACCTAGCTGTGTGAGCTTTTTCACATTCCGTGTCCAGAAACATCACCTGAGTGACGTAGTGTGATTTCTGCCCTTTACAGCACAAAACGCAGCGCTGTGTCAACAATGGATTTTTCAGATACATTTTTGCCCTTGATCCCCCTCTGGCATGCCACTGTCCAGGTCGTTGCACCCTTTAAACAACTTTAAAATCATTTTTCTGGCCAGAAATGTCTTTTCTAGCTTTTAAAATTCGCCTTCCCATTGAAGTCTATGGGGTTCGCGACGTTCGCGAACTATTCGCATGTTTTGTCGCAAGTTCGCGAATATGTTCGCGAACATTTTTTCCGCCGTTCGCTACATCCCTAGTCATGGAACTCCAAGGTGACTTTTAATATCTTTGTCACTATCGGCTCCAGTGTCGGACTGGCCCACCGGGATACCAGGAAAAGTCCCAGTGGGCCCAGGTGTCAGTGGGCCCTTGTGCTGTTAGACATTTTGCCTATTTCATGGTCATTCCCTGTTTCAATGAGAACTAAGTGGCTTAATAGATGGCATAATAGATTATGGTATTATAGTATGTAAAGAAAATGGACTAGGAGAATAGAGGTGAGTGAGGAGAAGAATATTAGTACTAAGAGTGGGCCCCTGGTCTAAGGTTACTTGGTGGGCCCCTGGTCAAAGGTTTTTGGGTGGGCCCCTGGTGTCCCAGACCGACACTGATCGGCTCCCTAAATCCAGAACAGGTGCTAGGCTCCCTGGTCTCAGCTCTGCTTCCGCCTGAAGCAGCCGCCTTTCACTTCGGGAGGAGCCCTCCGCTAATCGTATGCTGCCAGGTCTTAATAAGAGAGCTCTGGACTGGCAAAGGGGCTGTTAGGGGGCCTGACGGCACTCAGCGGAGGGGGAAGTCCGGACCAGGGAGGAAGCTACAGGGGCAATATCCAAATACGAAGTACAGACAAGGGTTCAAGAGAAAGGCACACTCAAAAGTCCAGGCAGAGGTCAAAAAGGCAGGCAGCATACAAACAGTGTCAAAAGTCCAGGCAGGGTCAAGTTCAGAGAATAAACAGTAATTATAACACCCAGGTACTCACAGAAAATAAGACCTATCATCGGGCATTGAACCGGCGTCTCTGGCGTTCCTTTATTTTGAATTTGGCGCCAGTGACGTCATCACGCCGACATCCTGACTCCGGCGTCTCTGCGCCCACGTGGGGATCCTGGGCGCCGCCATCTTGCATGCAATGCTGGAAGGGAGAGACGCGCCTGCTGTGGCTGCCGGTAACCCTGACAGGGGCGCGGTCGTTATCAAGGTTTTGGACTGAAGATCCAGTTCTAGGAATAGACAAAAGTGTAGTCAGAAAGGCCAGGTCAGTACAGGCAGCATTCAAGGATAATCAGACAAGCAGGCAAGGATCAGGATTGGAGAGCTCAGAATAGTCAAGCAGGCAGGCAAGAGTCAATACCAGGATATACAAGTAGGATTCTAAAGGAAAAAGCACCCAGGAACTAATCAAGTTATACCTACAATGGGCAATCAGTTTGTGCTTAAAGCCTTTTAAATACATTTGCAAACTCACTATGATGCGTAAATTTTTTTGGGGGTAACTGGCTTCCCCCTACATTTCCTAACATATGGCACATAAACTATACACTGGGCTCACGTGTAGGGCAATATAATAACTTTATTGTATTTTATTAAGGTTGCCTTGTGTAGTGTAATGTATTGGCTGCAACATATACGTCCATTGTACTTTACCTTCCCGCCTTATGCAAATTAGGCAACGCTAGCACAACTTCGCTTCGCTTGGCGCAGTAACAGTAGCGCAACTTCGCCAGCATTCGGCACCCTGGACGCAACTTCAGGTTTTAGTGAATAAGCATTGTCCTGGCGAATCTACGCCTGGTGAAGTTGTCCTGCCAGTTGTCCTGAATTGTCTGGGGCATGAAGTGACAAGTGACAATTTACAACAACACGTAGATCATGATTTCCATAGTTATTATCCTAAATGTCATCTGATTGTGGGATTATTTCTGCGGCTCAGAGAGAATACAGAAGCAACAGACTTTGAGGACTGAACGCACGGAACAAAAGATACTGATTCAGGACTCCATATTAATCAAATAATTCAGATTTTTAAAACTGATTTTCTTTTTCTTTGTAATAACACGTATGGTCTACTTGATCCCTAGTAAGATAAAATGAATCTGTATGAGAGGAGAATCAATCTTATTGGGTTCATTTAATGTTTAAATTCATTTTAAAGGGGTGGTTCACCTTTAAATTAACTTTGGGTATGTTATAGAATGCTGACTTCTAAGCAACTTTGCAATTTTTTTTTCGCTTTTGAGTTATTCTGATTCTTTACAGCTTTCAAATGGGGGTCGCTGACCCCATCTAAAAAGCAAAAGCCCTGTGAGGCTACAAAATATATTGATATTGTTACTTTTTATTACTCATCTTTCTATTCAGGCCTCTCCTATTTTATTCCAGTCTCTTATTCAAATCAATGCATGGTTGCTAGGGGAATTTGGACCCTAGCAACCAGATTGCTGAAATTGTAAACTGCTGAATAAAAAGCTAAATAACTCAAACGCCACATACAATAAAGTGAAAACCAATTGCAAATTGTCTCCGAATATCACTCACTACATTACGATGATCAAAATAATTCCCCTGAATTATTTGCAGCAAATGGGAAAGGAATCAAACAGATGCTATAATGGGACATATCTCCTGCCCCTGTTTTGTAATAACTTAACAACAGGCTCACACAATAATGATATGCAGATGTATTTTATACGTCACAATAAAAATAAATACATTTTCTATAGGTTAAGGCGGTTATTTACTAAACTTCGAATTTATCTCATTATTTTATTTAAAAAAAATACGGGCAAACTTCCATGCCCAATTGGACGTTATTTATTAATTTAAAATTGAATTAATCGGATCGGGAAAAAGAACAATAAAATCGAGTGACATTCTAAATCGATTTTTTTGAGTTTTTTTCCAAATTTTTTAGGGTTTTTGCCCGAAAACCCATCGCAAACGACGATAAGTTCAAATTGAGATAGATGCATCTCCCGTTGACTTATACAGGACCTTGACAGGTCTGAGATGGCGGATTTTCAAATTCTGGATTTTTTTTTAGCATTGGGGTACAATAAATCTAGATAAATTTGAGGTTTATTTCCCTATGAAAAATTCTACTTTTTGCCCCATAAAACCTGACCAGATAAATTCGAGGTTTAGTAAATAACCCCTTAAAAGGACATTGTGACTTGTAGTATGAAAGTATACACTAGATGGCAGTGCTAGTATTAGCCTAGGATTAGAAGATGAAGCAGGGCCGATCGGCACTCAAACGGATCCACAGAACCAATGAAGATTAATTAAAAAATATCTTTTATTTGTACAAATTTAAAAATGTATATTTGCATCTCCATCCGCCCTACGCGTTTTGCACCCACCCAGGGCGCTTAGCCAATGTAAAATGTTATGTATGTTCTTCAGTTGAAAACGGAATTGGAATCAGAGCTTTACTATAGAGACAGCAGAGGCCGCAGCAGTTGGAAGCCTAACAATACTGATGCCCGGAGGGGTATTGACTGATGCACAATATCAATACATTGTACACAAAAATAGATCATCTTCTCAGAGCTTTAGGTAATGTGGGTAATAAAGAGATTTTACTCTTGGGGCCAGGAACTACTATTTACAGTACTGTAAGCAATAATAATGCAGCTGATCAGCATGTTATCTGTTCAGGTGGCAGAGAGCTTTGAGTACAGAGCAGAGTGTGACACAGGATTTAAAGGGGAACTAAAGCTCAATAAAGAAGTAAGAAGGAAAGTCATATCTCACTTGGGGGTGCCAAATGTTAGGCACCCCCAAGTTATTGTATCTACTTACCTGACCGGTGTGCTCCCAGGGCCTCCATCAGGGGGGCACAGGGGTTACAAGTGTACCGGGCCCAGGCCTGAAGGTGGGCCCAGCAGTGCTGAACTATTCAAAAGAGCCAGACCCCCCTTGACAGCGCAGAATCCACGCTGCCCTTCCATAATCCCTAGCAGCAGAAGTGCCGGAAAGCCAAACAGCCGAAGTCCCAAAGCGTGAAAAGACCCGAAGCCACGAAAACAGCCAAAGTTTCCAAGTGGTGAAAAGACCCGAAGTAAGAAAAACAGCCGGAATTAAAGTCCTGAATCGGCGAAAAGACCCGAAGTCGCGAAAACAGCCGGCATTAAAGTCCCGAAGCTGCGAAAATACCATAAGGTACGATAGGAGGCAAAGATGAAATCCTGAAGCCACAAGTTCAATTCTACTGAACGCCAATGTGTGTTTTTTTATTTTTTCTAATCCCCCGGTCACCAATGTATTATTTTAATACTGCCATCAATTTTTTTTTTAAAAAAAATATTCTCTGGGGCCCCAATTTTTTTTTTACTTGTAAGGGGGGCCCTGGCACCAATGTTTTTTTAAAAAAAACTTTTTCTTGCGCCAATGTTTTTTTTTTTTTAACTTGTAGGGGGGCTCTGACTACCAATTTTTAAAAAAAAAATTTATGGGGAGCCCTGGCACCACAGTTTTTTTTAACTTATAAAGGGGCAATGACCATCAATAATTTTTATAACTTGTGTTGGGGGGGGTTACCTTTTTTAGCGCTGATGTCTGTGTGGTCTTTAAACTGTGGTGTGGAGGGGGCAGGAGCTGGGTGGGGCTTGGGGTGGGCGTGGCCCAGGGCCCCCAAAACTTTTGTTGTATGGGGTCCCGTGATTTCTAAAGGCGTCCCTGCTTGGGGGTGCCTAACATTTGGCACCTCCAAGTGGGATATGACTTTACTTCTCCTTTAAGTCCACCACAGCCCTTTAGCAGAGAAATCTGTGCCTCTGATTATTACCTCTGCACTTTCTTATTTTCTATTTTACAGCACATTTTCTGGGCTACAGTTATCAGTTATATTAGCTGAGTGGGCCAACCCACAATATACATTATATATGGAATATCAAAGTAACAATACAATGTGAATTCATAATTAATTCAGATGCACATTACATGGAAGCCCAGAAACCAGGGTGTTCTGCATAAATATGTAAGAAGCAGCCCTGTAGCATCATCTTCTGTGACAAAAGAACCTCATTTTCTGCTTGATGGCATCTGACAACCCCTAACCTTAGATTCTCAACAGCAGCCCAGATCACACTGAGCATGTACAGTGCCACTGACTCTCAAGAGATGGCCAGACAAGATCCAAGATGTCAATCTCCTGGGGCAAACATAGCCATGGATCAATACTGTCCCAGAGTAATTCAGAGGTGAATCCGTGGCTAATGAGGCGTGCAGATACCTAGCGGCAGTCCCATGGGCAGTCAGAAGTGGAAGCAGGGATGGAACTATGGGCACTGCTGTAGTTTAAATGGCTGTGAAGAGTACTGGGGGATCAATGGCCAAGTCGAAATATTTACTGGGGGATCAATGGCCAAGCCTTAAATATTTACACATGAAGAATATATATACCAAAGCATGGGTTATGTTCTGCACAGGGTATAAATCACACACACACATACAACGCTACACAAATCTAATGTAACAACGCTGCTTCTGTTTTGATGACATCTACTTAGGAACATGCTTTAGACTGTTATATAATGTTTTCCCCTCTGTTATGGGTAACACTGTCTCAGCTTCTACATAAACATTCCATGGCAAGAGAACTGGGTCCTGCAAGTGAGACGATCTCAGAGGCCGATAACACGGCGGCGATTGCTTAGAATAAAGAGCTGGGGAAATCAATAAATATCTGATTTGAAACCGTAATAGTCCGTGGATTGAATGACTCTGCTGCTTATGCGGCTCCTGACTAACTGCCATTATTTGCTTCCAGAGCATTTTTAATAACCAATCTGGTCTCCTACCTACAGGAAAAAAATCAGTTTAAAGGGCGTGTAAAGGCAAAATAATAAAATCCCATTTTTACTTTCTTTGATGAAAAAGAAACCTATCTCCAATATACTTTAATTAAAAAATATGTACCGTTTTTATAACAAACCTGACTGTATGCAGTGAAATTTTCCCTTCATTTACTGCTGTGGATAGGAATTGTCAGACGGTCCCTAACTGCTGGGCAGGGAAACAATCATACTTATGAACAGCAGGAGGAGCCCCCGCCTTACTTCCCAGCCATGCAGAACTCAAGCAGCTTTGTTTATGACGATCCCTAAGCAGCCCAAATCACACTGAGCATGTGCACAGTCTTAGTCTTGCAAAGATGTTTAACAAAGTTACAAGATGGTGACTCCTTGTGGCCAACTTTGAAAGCATAAATCATTTGTTTGATTAGGCTTGTGGTGCAGCAGGGTCGGACTGGGGGGCCCGGGGCCCACCGGGACTCCAGTCCAGGGCCCCCCTACAGGCCCCCGTCCCCCTGCTGCAACGCGCCGTGCGGCGCCCTTCAGTGTGCATGCGCACACGATGGCCCCCTCTGTGTGCGCACCGCGCTCCGTCTGCACACATGCGCGCACGGCGCTGCGTCTGCACGCATGCGCACACTGCACATCCACGAAGATCCTTTTTTTTTTTTTCAAAAAACAAGCATCGGGGGAGGGGGCCTGGCCCGGCGGGGGCCCACGAGGGTCGGGGCCCACCGGGTTTTTTCCCGGTGTCCCGCCGGGTCAGTCCGACACTGTGGTGCAGTAAGTTCATGTTTATATTTAGTATACAAAATACAGCATTTCTAGCCTTCTTCTATTTTACACTTTACATGCCCTTTAAAGAGATAGCTGCATTAGTACTGTTCTTTATTGATATAGGGCCGTCATTTTCCAGAGTGCTTTGCAAAGATTACACATCAGTCCCTGCACCAGCGGAATTTACAATCTAAGGTTCCTATTCCTTTACACACAGAAAAACTATGGCCAATTTTATCAAGAACCAATAAACCTGCCTGTGGTTTTAGACAGACCTCCCAACATTTGAAAATTAGAAAGAGGGACAAAAGGTTCTTGGCCACGCCCATTTTGTGGCCACATCCCCTTAATACCGTGTCCATTTTAGAAAATGTGGCAGGTATTGGAAAGTTTGAACACATTTCTAGTTTCGAGTTTAACGGTTATATTTTATGGCAGTTTTGCTAATGAAGGTAAATTGCCTTTAAAGGATAAGTAAACCTTAAAAATAAGCGAATGTAAAATTGATGAGAGTGCTATTCTAAACACTTTTGCAGTGTACATTCATTATTTATTTTTTTAATTCCAAGATATTAAAGAATTCATGTACTGTTAACATCAATGAATTTTGTTACAGCAGCACCACCTGCTGGTCATTTACTGACCACCAAGTAGTCAATGAAGTTGTCAGGAGAAAGAAAGAGTCTGCTCTGATGTTGTTCTGCTTAGGAAAGATTCGAGAAAGGTTTATAATTAACAGGAGAACATCAGAGCAGCCTCTTTCTCCTGACAACTTCATTGACTACTTGGTGGTCAGAATGGTCAGAAAATGACCAACAGGTGGCGGTGTTGTAACAAAATTCATTCATGTTTACAGTACATGTAACCTTTAATATGTTGGAATTAAAAAATAAATAAATAATCAATGTACATTGCAAAAGTGCGTAGAATAGCACTTACTTATTTTTAAGGTCTACTTATCCTTTAAGCTGTAAGTCTCAGTTCTGAGTTTTGTTCTATAGTTTTTGAATTATTTGCCTTTTTCTTCTGACTCTTTCCAGATTTTTAATAGGGGTCACTGACCCTATCTAAAAACAAATGCTCTGTAAAGCTTGTTATTGCTCATTTTTATTACTAATCTTCCTAATCAGGCCTCTCCTATTCACATTCCAGTCTCTTATTCAATGCATGGTTGCTAGGGTCATTTGGACCTTAGCAACCATATTGCTGAAATTGCAAACTGGACAGCCGCTGAATAAAAAGTGAAATAACTCCAAAACCACAAATAATAAAAAAAACTAAAACCAATTGCGAATTGTCTCAGGATATCACGCTTCATCATACTAAACGCTAACTCAAAAGATGAACAACCCTTTTAAATAGTTACAAATGTATCACAGTGCAGGTGCTGAGTAATCTGGGCTCTCTGCCAAAAAGTGTTTTATTTAATTATGTTTTAGAAACTTTGTATTTTTTTCTGGCTTCAGTGCAAGGAGATCAAAGAGAAACTTGGCACAGTCTGGGACTGTGGGCTGAGCTGTCAAAATCAGTGCTGTCCCACAAAAAAACAGGTACATTTTAGAGTGTGGGCTGAAACCCACATACAGACTCTTACAGCAAATAGTACTGCAATGTTCATCACTGTGCCGCAATGACTGTATGATGTAAATATACCACGTGGACTGTAACTTCTCTATTGGAAGCAATCAGTTTTGTGTGCTCTTGGGGAAGTGTCTAACCCTGTGGTTAGTTTAACCACATCAATGTTTATGTTCAGTTAAATCAGAATAACAACAATGCTGCCTCATTTTAGTATGGGTTCCTTCACAATAGATACAGTACATTTTACAATGTATCGTTAGCTGGTGATCAGTAGATCTCAAGACACTGTCAACAAACAGCTTGTCTAAATCACCCTCCTGCTTCAAGCTTTTCATTCACATATTTATTACGTTAAGGTTACATAAGAAATAGTTTATTAAATATAGCAATCTAAATTCTCTCATAAATCTATATAATATTTAAGTAATATTTTCTATGGAACATAATGCTATTTATGCTTTTATGTATGTAGATCACAATGGGACAACATCACCAAGGGGCACATTTACTAAGCTCGAGTGAAGGATTTGAATGAAAAAAACTTTGAATTTCGGTACTTCGACCATCGAATAGGCTACTACGACCTTCGGCACGAACGATTCGAAAGTAAAAATCGTTCGACTATTCGACCATTCGATAGTCGAAGTACTGTCTCTTTAAAAAAAACTTTGACTACATACTTCGGCAGTTTAAATCTACCGAGGTACACTGTTAGCCTATGGGGACCTTCCCCATCACTTTTCTAAGCTTTTTTTGATCGAAGAAAAATCCTTCGATCGATCGATTAAAATCCTTAGAATCGTTCAATTTTTCCTTCGATCGATCGTAGGATTTGCGGTAAATCCTTCGAATTCGACATTCGAATTCGTAGGATTTTACTTCGAGGGTCGAATTCGAGGGTTTATTAACCCTCGATATTCGACCCTTAGTAAATGTGCCCCCAAAAGTAGACCTCGCATAAGTAAAGCATGGGCACTCCTGCTTTAATGCCAACTATGACATTTGCATACATTTTGGCGGTTATTTATTAAAGTCCAAATGCTAAAAACTCCAAAAAAAATTTTTTACTATAAAATCTGAATTTATAGTGGGAAACAAAACGAGATTTATTATACCCAGATGCTGAAAAAAGCCAGAATCTGAAAACCCCAGCATCTCAAACCTGTCGAAGTCATGTACAATTCAATGGGAGATGTCCTTATCCCAATTTGAATATATGGCGGTCTGTGATTGTTTTATCCCGATAATAGTTTTCAGGCGATAACCCAAAAATATAAGCGATTCGAGAGTAAAGTCCAAAATAAAAAGAGTTTTTGCTAGGTTTTATCGCGTTTCGGGCGATAACCCACAAATATAGAGCGATTCGAGAGTAAAGTCTAGTTTTTGCTAGATTTTATCGCGTTTTTTCCTGAACCAATTTTTTCAAGTCATTTTATTAAGAAATAAGGTAAAATCGTGGATGGGAGTTTGGTTGAGTTTGTGAGCCAGGCCTGGCTCACACTAATGGGACTCATTTATCAATACTGGGCAAATTTGCCTGTGGCCAGTAAATAACCCCCCTAATGTTTATGGCATAAGATCATACAACAGATGTCTGCTCCCAGTTAACCAGGGTGCTTAGAGATTACACTAAGAATCCAGAGTCCTACCCAATGGAGCCCCTACAATCTGGCCAGTGTCATCTGAGGAATTACTACTAAAACTACTAAATATCGACGGTGGAGCACAAAGGCCTGGCTCACACTAATGGGACTCATTTATCAATACTGGGCAAATTTGCCTGTGGCCAGTAAGCCTTAAAGGGGTTGTTCACCTTTAAATTAACATTTAGTTGTAGACTAATTGTTGTAGAGAGTGATATTTTGAGACAATTTGCAACTGAGTTTTTGTTTTTTCTTATATACTGTTTTTTTTTACTTTTATTCGGCAGCTCTCCAATTTGCAATTTTAACAAATGTTATCCAAATTGTATCCAAATTATTCTAGCAACCCTGCATTGATTTGAATAAGCAAATAGAATATGAATAAGAGAGCGACTGAATAGAAAGATGAGTAATAAAAAGTAGCCAGGGCTGGATTTACATAGTGGGCGCCCCTAGGCCCACTGCCGTTCATTGCCCCTGTCCCCTCCCCTTTATTCATGCAAATTTTCATCATCGGGATCGGAGCAATGGCGATATGTGCACAGAAAATTTAAATATCTATTGAATCTCCTGCGCATCCCCAGTGTTTCTGAACCAATGTGGGTGTGGTTGGGCAGCATGCCGCCCCCTAAAATCCTGCCACCCTAGGCCCGGGCCAAATCTGGGCCTGAAAGTAGCAATAATAATACATTTGTAGCCTTACAGAACATTTGTTTTTTTTAGATGGGGTCAGTGACCCTCCTTTGAACACTAGAAAGAATCAGAAGAAAAAGCAAATAATTCAAAAACTCAACGAAACAAAAAAATAAAGGCTAATTGAAAAGCTTTTTAGAATTCTCAATATTTTCTGCTACAAACTCCGATCAAATCCGCTAGGATTTTTAGCTTTTATTTCTTATTCAATTATCCCGAAAATTTGTTTTGCGGGGAAAGAATCAGATTTTCAGGGTTTTTTTCGGATTCTTCATCCAATTTTCACGATTGTTTCTGATTTTTCACCAGGGTATTGCACACTATCCAGTGCACATCAAAAAACTTCTCCCATTGACTTATATTCAACCTCGACAGGTCTGAAATGACAGATTTTCTTATTTTGACTTTTCCATCCTCGTGGTTTAATAAATTCAGCGATTTTTTTAAAAGTCCAATTTTGCATTCGGAGTTTAGTAAATAACCCCTTTAAAGTTGAACCAGCCAGGGGCCCAGTAATAACTAGTTACGCCACTGGAACCAGGTCTGGACTGAGAATCAAAATAGGCCCTGGCATTTCAGTTACCCAGAGGCCCCAACAGGCCACACAAAGGCCCAAACATCACCCCGCCAGCCCACTAAATAGTGAGTGTCTATGGCACCTTACAGCAGCCCCTCTGGCATTTGCCAGAACCTACAGATAGGCAGTCTGGGCCTGACTGGAACTAGACTTTAAATCATCTTACTCGGGTCTCCTTCCTCAGTTTCTCCAGCAGCATCCACCCTCTGCACCAGGTGGCTCCCAAGGATACAGAACCACATTCTCCCTCCCTTTCATACATTAGGGAACAGCAACTACAACATACAGTATATGCTTATGGGAACACAACTCTCCCCCAGTTCACAGATTACACTTCCTCATAGTAGCTATAATTAAATCCATCACATCCTTTACACATATATATACAGTATATGAATATGTATTCTACTACTGTTACAGTCTGTGTTAACCTCATGGAAATATGTACATTCATCAGTGCATATGTCTGTATGGAAGCACTGGAATCAACTGGTTACTTCCCCAGCGGCTTGTGTCTGGTGACTGCCAATAAGAGTGACACCAGGGAAATGCCCGTGTGCATGTGCTGTCACAACACGGCCCGTCATGTGCTTGGCACCGTGAATAAACAGGCCCAGCGTGTGTGTAATTAGGCAGACTGTGCCCCTTCCTAGGGGAATAACTCCAAGCTCCTTTCCCAGTCACCCTTAGACTATTTCTGTCTGGTACAAGGCTAAAGTTATGCTTGGGGGTCTGAACGTGCTGACAGCTAGTGATATTTATTTAGCTCACAAACTGCCACAATCTGATCTCCATGTGTCACACACCCTGTGGCCATGTACAAAGGTGCTTGTGTCCTTTCCATTCACTCCCTCTATCAGTGACACATTCTGTGAATGAATAGTCCAGGGAGAGGGTCTGGAAGTCCTTTAGTTATGTGTTATCCTAATATAAAAACAGTGGGGGGGGGGGCATCCTATGTCATATTAACTGAACTTCCCCCTTTTTATTTCCTGATTAGGATCTCCACAGGCCTCCTCTATACTCCTGGGCAGCTTCTGGGTCTGCAGTCTCCCCTGTCATGCCCCTGTATAAAACAAACAGACAAATGCATTAATGGGGTGATTAACTTTTAGTATGTTATAGAGTGCATAATTCTAATCAATTTTCAATTAGCATTAATTTTCTCTTTTTTTTTTTTTATAGTTTTTGAATTATTTGTGTCCTTATTCCAACTTTATCCAGCTCTCAAATAGGGGTCACTGACCCCATCTAAAAACAAATGCTCTGTAAAGCTACACATTTAATCATTGCTACTTTTTATTACTCGTCTTTTTAATCAGACCCTCTCCTATTCATATTCCAGTATCTTATTCAAATCAGTGCATGGTTACTAGGGTAATTTGGACCCTAGAAACCAGATTGTTGAAATTGCAAACTGGAGAGCTGCTGAATAAAAAGCTAAATAACAACCACAAATAATATACAATTAAAACCAAATGCAAATTGTCCCAGAATAGCTCTCTCTACATCATACTAAAAGTTAATTTAAAGGTGAACAACCAATTTAAACGTGTGAATAAATAAGTGATCCTACATCTGATCCAAAGAAACAAGAAAAAAACCCATCAATACCTGTCTACAGTTTGTCTCACATGAGGGAATGTTGATTGTGGTTCCTAAACAGCAATTGGACGAGTTTCGGGATTAATACTTGTACTAAAAGTACTAACGTCTGTATCAGGGCTGGAGTGTACCATTCTCCATAAATCAAAATGAGCCTGATTTGATGCTACTTTTTTTTTAGTTAATTCTAACCCTATAATACATTTAATGACCAACTGCACTGATTGTAACCTACAAAAGGGGGGATCTCTTTATGTATGGCCAGCTTTAATGCAGAGCTGTGATTGGCTATCCCCCTCCTACTGTGCATTAGTACATGCCCACCCCTCATTTGAAACATGGACAGAGACTGATCTATAGGGAGCTCCAATAAAGGGTCATTTTAAATTTAATGATCATTTTTAGCCCAAAGTGAAACCCGGCACCATATATTATTTATTATTGCCTACAAAATTAGGTGGGTTTTCACTTATCCTATATGTCTCCTTTAATACACTAATGGGGTTATGTAATAAAAGCACTAAGTTGGCCCAGGTGCAGTAACCTATAGCAGCCAATCAGCAGGTAGCATATCGTGGTCATCTGTTCAAAAGCAAACATCTTATTGGCTGTTATTGGTTACTGTGCCTTATTTTACATATGGGTGTAAGGGTGGGTGCAATTATATGAAGCAGCCCCTAGTGTATTGAATGGGTACGAAATAAAGCCATACACGGGCAGGTTAAAGTTGCTGAAAATTGGGCAGATATCTTTCAGGCAGGTTTACAAATCCCTTGAGGTGAGACCTGCAGGTGGTCCTCTTCCAATGGCCTGTATTGGTGCCTATTATGATCCAATCATTGGCCCAAGGGATCAACCCGATACGACCCAGCACATAGGGCAAAAATTTCCAGTGTATAGTACGTAGAATAGGCTTGTGTCCCAGTTATTAGCTGTATACAGAGCACGGGCAGCTACAGAAGAGCAGCAGCAATAAAATGTCACTGATCCCACTGTTGAAAGAGCAATCACAGCCCGCTGAGCAAACACACTCGGGTCAACAGTGAGCAAATACAGATAAACTTAGACATACAATGTGAGACAATATGACACACATAAAATGCGCGTGCACTTGCACACTCGCACCCATGTTATCTTATAGGCTGTCAGCTTAGTTAGGTTTTAGCTGAATATTAGTTGGTTGTGAAGTACTGTACAAATAGTACAAGTTGCTCACAATTTGCTTTCCAACGCACCGCTAAGACACTGGGCTGTAGTTCAACAATTACAGGTATGGGACCTGTTATCCAGAATGCTTGGGGCCTGCGGTTTTTCAGATAAGGGGTCTTTCTGTAATAAGGATCACCGTATATTTAGGGGGTTATTTACTTAAATCCGAATTTATCTCCTGTTTTATTAAAAAAAACACGACCTAACTCCCAGGCTCGATTTGACCTTATTTATTAATAAAATAACCCAAATCAATCAGATCACACAATAAAATCGAGCGAAAACCCGAATCACTCTATTTTTTCTGTCTTTCTTTCCGAATTTTTCTGATTTTTTTTCTAGTTTTTGACTGAAAACCCTGAAAAAGACAGATTTTCGGGCTAAACCCAGCGCTAACCACAATAACTTGAAGTTGAGATAGGTGCCTCTACAATTGACTTATACAGGACCTCCAAGGTCTGAGGTGGCGGATTTCTGGATTTGAGCATTTTGCAGCATCAGGGTATAATAGATCTCGAAAAATTTCAGTTTTTTCTTCCATTCATGTTTTTGCCCCAAAAAGCCTGACCAGATAAATTCGAGGTTTAGTAAATAACCTCTTAAAACATAAATTTGGCTCATGTACAAGATACTGGGGCTCATTTATCAACACTGGGCAAATCTGCCCATGGGCATTAACCCATGGCAACCAATCAGATTGCTGCATTCATTGTTCTACTTGCAGCTGGCTTTAAAAAGCAAATCACTGATTGGTTGCTATAGGTAACTGCCCATGGGCAAATTTGCCCGGTGTTGATAAATGAGCCCCACTGTTTTAAAAATATGAATTATGGAGTCAATGGGAGATGGCCTTCCCGTAATTCTGCCGTTTCTGGATCGCTTACCTGTAGTTCCTTTTACAAGCCTTACAGCTTTGCATATATGTATTCAGAATAGAGCGCAATGTCCACTCCCTAAATATAAACAAGACAGGAGTATTTGGAAGGGCAGTATGAGGCTGCAGGCTACACAGCGAGTGACAGCAGTAACATTTGCCGACAGCTGGAAAAAGATTCCGGGCACCTGTGCGAGGACCATGTGTTCAGTGGGGGGTGAAAGTGTTGCACTAGATCTCTCCCCTTGTGTGTTGGTACATTCTCAGCTGTATGAGAATTCTCGCTTCAGACATTCACACTCTCTGCTTTTATGTTGCCTGTATCCTGTCACATGGTCCGGTCTTGATCTACAGAAATATGAAATAATGGAATACACTGTATTCTTTCTTCATATCCCGTTTCTTTTTTTTTATTGGCATTCACTTTTTTTTGCCTGTGTTTTTAAGGGGTGGTTCACCTTTAAGTTAACTTTTAGTATGTTATAGCCAACATACCAATTTTGAGCAACTTTTCAATTGGTCTTCATTGTATAGTTTTTTAATTATTTCCTTTCTTCTACTGACTCTGTAAGGTTATGTATTTATTATTTTTGCTACTTTTTTATTACTCTTCTTTCTATTCAGGCCTCTCCTATTCATATTCCAGTCCCTTATGCAAATCAATGCATGGTTGCTAGGTTAATTTTGACCCTAGCAATCAGATTGCTGAAATTGCAAACTGGATAGCTGCTGAATAAAAAACTAAAGAATTCAAAAACCACAATTAATAAAAAATGAAAGCCAGTTGCAAATTATCACTCCCTACATCATATTAAAAGTTAATTCAAAGGTGAACTACCCCTTAAATGGTATTCCTCTTTCTATCTACAGTATCTAGTTTTATGAAATTACATTACTTTTTAAAAATATAGAGTTTGGATTGTTCTGCCTTTGTTTAGCTTTCTTACCCGACTCTCAAATCTTCGATTGAAGACCTAGAAATTCAGGACTGGACCAAACCAACCATAATATTATGTACATGGTTGTCTTTTGTGCTGTTGTATTGGAATCTGCATCATTGTGTAGGGGATGTGTGCCTGTGCCAAGGTGTGAAATTGTAAATTATGATGGATTCTGCTTTTCTGCTGCTCCTCCAGCAACAAGGCCACTAGTCTATCAATGGCTTTCTCACACATATGCAAAGCCCTCAGACTTGGGTTTACCCATTACCTGTTCTTATTAATGATGTCTATTTGATAGCAAAGTTTTTGCAGAGACAAACCCCTGGGTTAAACGTTGTCCCCAACCTTCCGTAACAAACGGTTATTTTGGCTTCTAATTTAATTATCCCAAGCTGCATTATTTATTTGCCCTTGGTAAATAAATGATATGATAATATCCAAGGAACTTTAACAGATATATCACTATATATTATTTACTAGATGACACCAATTGATACAATACTCTGCAACCTGATGACTAACAAACCTTACAGATAAGGGTTCCGGCTTGATATAGGAGATGAAGAAATCCTGCCGTCTACCATTGTTGGAACGATCACAATTGTACAAACCAAACTCTTGCTGTGGGTATATTGTGAATTCATCATTATTTCCCACTTAGTAGGAGCTGAAAATGAAATGGGTTTATAGATTGTCCTGAATTAGCCCACCATGAGATCGCTTAGTGGGTCCAGGCTTCAGCAGGTAATGTAGCCAGTTGAGCTTAAAGGGGACTCGACACCCAAAAAATGATTCCAAATCCTATTTTATAATGTTAGTCAACTTTAATTACACTGTATACATTATTTGAATCTTGTTTCCTTCAGTCCGGGAATTCATAATTATAACAAGCAGGCAGGAGTCATTTTGTAGACACTGTTATTAAGACAAGTCTTGTATCATCTCAGAATCTTGTTTGTGCACCAGAATGGGGAACCTGATGTCCATCCCCATGCACTGACTACACAATTAAATGGTGAAGAGAACTGGGGGAATGTGGGGAGGTGGTTCAAGTTAGCTGTATGTAATAGAATGGCCAATTCTAACCAATTTTTCAATTTCAATTTATTTTTTATATTTTTTATTTGCCTTTTTCTTCTGAATCTTTCCAGCTTTCAAATGGGGGTCACTGACCCCATCTAAAAACAAATGCTCTGTAAGGCTACAAATGTATTGTTATTGCTACTTTTATTACTCAACTTTCTATTCAGTCCCTCTCCTATTCATATTCCATTCTGATTAAAGGGATGGTTCACCTTGAAGTTAACTTTTAGTAAGTTATAGAATGGCTAATTCTAAAAAACTTTTCAATTGGCTTTCATTTTGTTAATATTTTTTTTTAATTATTTGCCTGCTTCTTCTGACTCTTTCCAGCTTTCAAATGGGAGAGGGTGGGTAGTGTTGCCACCTTTTCTGGAAAAAAATACCGGCCTTCCTATATATTTATCTTTTTTCCCTATTAATAACATTGGGATCGACCATTATTTTTACCAGATAGGTGGCAACCCTGGGGGGGGGGGGGTTACTGACCTCATCTAAAAAACAAATGCTCTGTGATTCTACAAATGTATTACAGGGTTGCCAGGTTGGTGGTTTTCCAGCCAAATTGGGCTACTGATTTATACGCCAGGCGGATTTTGAAAGTATAAACTAGCCAAGGTACAGATTTAGGCTATTTTTGGGGCATTTGGCTGTTTTGTACTTTGACAACCAGAAGTTTTTCTTGCCCTAATGTGCCAAGCCTGTTTTCCTAATGCATGTTGGGTAATGTAGTTTTTGTTTAACAATGTTTAATGTAAGACTACAATACCCAGCATGCAATGGGACTGACTTGTGTAGAAGTCGGGAGTTACCAGATTTTGGGCTCTGTACCCCAGTCTCCTGTCACCCTTAGGCATTCTTGCATTTTCTGGTGACTTTTCTCAATTTTAGACAATTTTTGGGCAAAAATCTGCTGGCCACTAAAAATGTATAGCATTTGACGTGTTTTACCAATATTTCTATGTATTATGGGGCACCTATACCTCCCAGTGACAGGCACATCTGTCCCACTTTGCTTCATGGAAACATTTGAAAAAGGCATATTTTTATAGATATTAATTTATTTTTATTTTTTTAGACTTTTTTCTCAATGCACATATTGTGCTATTTTTGAGCTACTTTTGAATTGCCTCTTGGCTAGTTTTTGGGCTGGTTTTGTAGCTGACTTTGGCCGGTTTTGAAAATGAGACCTGGCAACCCTGATGCATTACTTTTTATTGCTCATCTTTCTATTCAGGCCTCTACTATTTATATATCAGTCTCTCATGCAAATTAGGGGACGGTTGCTAAGGTAATTTAGACCATAGCAACCAGCTTGCTGAAATTGCAAACCGGAGAGCTTCTGAATTAAAAGCTAAATAACTAAAAAAAAAACACAAATAATTAAAAATGAAAACCTATCATAAATTGTCTCAAAACAGCCCACTCAGTATAACACAAAAGGTTAATTCAAAGGGTGCATTCTTTAAAAAGTTGAATCTTTAAAAAGTTGATTGGGGCTGCATTTTCTTTCATTAGGCAAAACAGATTTTGGGTAAAGTTCACCTTAAAGCCGCCCCATATTTTTATTATAAGAGGCGCCTATTGCCGCACTGCCCAAGCCCATAATAACATTATACATCTCATCTCACTCTGATCACTGCCATAATAACCCTCACACTCCCCTCAAACACCACTTCCGCTTCTTCAGCCCCCTGTAAATAATCACAACAGGGACAAGAACCTTGAGGACACAGCGATTGGCCAAAGTGAATGGCCAATGGAAAAAACGGAGGATAGTCGGGTGCGCGCCTAAGCAAATAAGGGGCGCAGGGAAAGGGATGAGCCAATCAGAGTAAGGGGCGCAGGGAAAGGGATGAGCCAATCAGAGTAAGGGGCGCAGGGAAAGGGATGAGCCAATCAGAGCACAGTGCGCTGTATCTCTGATATTTATTGTCAATAAAGCAGCTTCTATCGAGAAAAAAAAAAAAAAAAAGAACCCCTCCTGCCTTGTCAGGGTAAAAGTGACGGACACGCGCCTAGTGCGCGCTCACTGGAATTCTAGAACGCGCAGGAGGAGGAGCGGAGACCAGTGGGAGATGTGACCGGGGGACCCGGCGTGTGTCCTCCGCCCTGAGGCAGGCGGCATCCCTCCGCTGTTCGGGAGGAGATAGCAGCAGCGAGCATGGCGGACAAGGGCAGGCTGAGCTTCCCGGGGGCACTGAACAGGCCAGTGCCTATGAACCTATTCGCTACCTGGGAAATAGACGGTTCCAGCCCGAGCTGCATCCCCAGGTATTACATAGGGGAGGGTGGGACACTGAGACACTCACTTGCCATGTGTTAACCACACTCTGACACTCAGCCCTTTGGGGGGACTACAAATCCCATCAGCCTCCACAAGACTTGCCATTTAATGATCAGACTTTGCCAAGGGGTTGTCCATAAATCTGCATCAGCCACACACACAGGATACTTTCCTTTAGCTCTCCCTCTTGTACTTGTCTCTCTCTCTTGTACTTGTCTCTCTCTCTTGTACTTGTCTCTCTCTCTTGTACTTGTCTCTCTCTCTTGTACTTGTCTCTCTCTCTTGTACTTGTCTCTCTCTCTTGTACTTGTCTCTCTCTCTTGTACTTGTCTCTCTCTCTTGTACTTGTCTCTCTCTCTTGTACTTGTCTCTCTCTCTTGTACTTGTCTCTCTCTCTTGTACTTGTCTCTCTCTTGTACTTGTCTCTCTCTTGTACTTGTCTCTCTCTCTCTCTCTCTTGTACTTGTCTCTCTCTCTTGTACTTGTCTCTCTCTCTTGTACTTGTCTCTCTCTCCTTGTACTTGTCTCTCTCTCACTTGTACTTGTCTCTCTCACTTGTACTTGTCTCTCTCTCACTTGTACTTGTCTCTCTCTCACTTGTACTTGTCTCTCTCTCACTTGTACTTGTCTCTCTCTCACTTGTACTTGTCTCTCTCTCACTTGTACTTGTCTCTCTCTCACTTGTACTTGTCTCTCTCTCACTTGTACTTGTCTCTCTCTCACTTGTACTTGTCTCTCTCTCACTTGTACTTGTCTCTCTCTCACTTGTACTTGTCTCTCTCTCACTTGTACTTGTCTCTCTCTCACTTGTACTTGTCTCTCTCTCACTTGTACTTGTCTCTCCTCTCACTTGTACTTGTCTCTCTCTCACTTGTACTTGTCTCTCTCTCACTTGTACTTGTCTCTCTCTCACTTGTACTTGTCTCTCTCTCACTTGTACTTGTCTCTCTCTCTCTCTCTCTCTTGTACTTGTCTCTCTCTCTTGTACTTGGCTCTCTCTCTCTCTCTCTCTTGTACTTGTCTCTCTCTTTTACTTGTCTCTCTCTTGTACTGAGTCTTGTACTTGTCTCTCACTCTCTTGTGCTGAGTCTTGTTTGTGTGTCTCTCTCTTGTACTTGTCTCTCTCTCTTGTACTTGTCTCTCTCTCTTGTACTTGTCTCTCTCTCTTGTACTTGTCTCTCTCTCTTGTACTTGTCTCTCTCTCTTGTACTTGTCTCTCTCTCTTGTACTTGTCTCTCTCTTTTACTTGTCTCTCTCTTGTACTGAGTCTTGTACTTGTCTCTCACTCTCTTGTACTGAGTCTTGTTTGTGTCTCTCTCTCTCTCTTGTTCTGAGTCTTGTGTGTCTCTCTCTCTCTTGTTCTGAGTCTTGTGTGTCTCTCTCTCTTGTTCTGAGTCTTGTGTGTCTCTCTCTCTTGTACTGAGTCTTGAGTCTCTCTCTTGTACTGAGTCTTGAGTCTCTCTCTTGTACTGAGTCTTGAGTCTCTCTCTTGTACTGAGTCTTGAGTCTCTCTCTTGTACTGAGTCTTGAGTCTCTCTCTTGTACTGAGTCTTGAGTCTCTCTCTTGTACTGAGTCTTGAGTCTCTCTCTTGTACTGAGTCTTGAGTCTCTCTCTTGTACTGAGTCTTGAGTCTCTCTCTCTCGCACTGAGTCTTGAGTCTCTCTCTCTCGCACTGAGTCTTGAGTCTCTCTCTCTCGCACTGAGTCTTGAGTCTCTCTCTCTCGCACTGAGTCTTGTGTCTCTCTCTCTCGCACTGAGTCTTGTGTCTCTCTCTCTCGCACTGAGTCTTGTGTCTCTCTCTCTCGCACTGAGTCTTGTGTCTCTCTCTCTCGCACTGAGTCTTGTGTCTCTCTCTCTCGCACTGAGTCTTGTGTCTCTCTCTCTCTCGCACTGAGTCTTGTGTCTCTCTCTCTCTCGCACTGAGTCTTGTGTCTCTCTCTCTCTCGCACTGAGTCTTGTGTCTCTCTCTCTCTCGCACTGAGTCTTGTGTCTCTCTCTCTCTCGCACTGAGTCTTGTGTCTCTCTCTCTCTCGCACTGAGTCTTGTGTCTCTCTCTCTCTCGCACTGAGTCTTGTGTCTCTCTCTCTCTCGCACTGAGTCTTGTGTCTCTCTCTCTCTCGCACTGAGTCTTGTGTCTCTCTCTCTCTCGCACTGAGTCTTGTGTCTCTCTCTCTCTCGCACTGAGTCTTGTGTCTCTCTCTCTCTCGCACTGAGTCTTGTGTCTCTCTCTCTCTCGCACTGAGTCTTGTGTCTCTCTCTCTCTCGCACTGAGTCTTGTGTCTCTCTCTCTCTCGCACTGAGTCTTGTGTCTCTCTCTCTCTCGCACTGAGTCTTGTGTCTCTCTCTCTCTCGCACTGAGTCTTGTGTCTCTCTCTCTCTCGCACTGAGTCTTGTGTCTCTCTCTCTCGCACTGAGTCTTGTGTCTCTCTCTCTCTCGCACTGAGTCTTGTGTCTCTCTCTCTCTCGCACTGAGTCTTGTGTCTCTCTCTCTCTCGCACTGAGTCTTGTGTCTCTCTCTCTCTCGCACTGAGTCTTGTGTCTCTCTCTCTCTCGCACTGAGTCTTGTGTCTCTCTCTCTCTCGCACTGAGTCTTGTGTCTCTCTCTCTCTCGCACTGAGTCTTGTGTCTCTCTCTCTCTCGCACTGAGTCTTGTGTCTCTCTCTCTCTCGCACTGAGTCTTGTGTCTCTCTCTCTCTCGCACTGAGTCTTGTGTCTCTCTCTCTCTCGCACTGAGTCTTGTGTCTCTCTCTCTCGCACTGAGTCTTGTGTCTCTCTCTCTCGCACTGAGTCTTGTGTCTCTCTCTCTCGCACTGAGTCTTGTGTCTCTCTCTCTCGCACTGAGTCTTGTGTCTCTCTCTCTCGCACTGAGTCTTGTGTCTCTCTCTCTCGCACTGAGTCTTGTGTCTCTCTCTCTCGCACTGAGTCTTGTGTCTCTCTCTCTCGCACTGAGTCTTGTGTCTCTCTCTCTCGCACTGAGTCTTGTGTCTCTCTCTCTCGCACTGAGTCTTGTGTCTCTCTCTCTCGCACTGAGTCTTGTGTCTCTCTCTCTCTCGCACTGAGTCTTGTGTCTCTCTCTCTCTCGCACTGAGTCTTGTGTCTCTCTCTCTCTCGCACTGAGTCTTGTGTCTCTCTCTCTCTCGCACTGAGTCTTGTGTCTCTCTCTCTCTCGCACTGAGTCTTGTGTCTCTCTCTCTCTCGCACTGAGTCTTGTGTCTCTCTCTCTCGCACTGAGTCTTGTGTCTCTCTCTCTCTCTCTCTCTCTCGCACTGAGTCTTGTGTCTCTCTCTCTCTCTCTCTCTCTCGCACTGAGTCTTGTGTCTCTCTCTCTCTCTCTCTCTCTCGCACTGAGTCTTGTGTCTCTCTCTCTCTCTCTCTCTCTCGCACTGAGTCTTGTGTCTCTCTCTCTCTCTCTCTCTCTCGCACTGAGTCTTGTGTCTCTCTCTTGTACTGAGCCTTGTGTCGCTCTCTCTTGTACTGAGCCTTGTGTCTTCTACTTATTGTCATTGTGTTGCACTGCTGTCCTGTGACATAGGGGGGACACGTTGTCTGTAGGACAGTTAAGCATTTCATTAAGCGCCTCCTGTCAATGGAATGGTTAAACTTGTTAGAATGTGCCTTTGTCAGTGGAAGGGTTAAGGAATACATTGACTGTCTAGCTGTTTACATGCACTATTGGTTCCGACTTCTGAAACAATGTGGCAGAAACAGCTGGTTGAGTAACCTGCAAGAGAACTCACTTCTGCTACGTTGTTTCAAGAGCCAAACACAGAGAATACAAAGGGACAAACGGCTTTCATGTGCAATCACACTGGATCATAACTAATATCATTGGGAATGTTTGATTCGTGTATGTGGAAAAGCTGCTTATATTTGCATTTTCTTTTGTTATAACAAAGAAAAGTTTTTACCTTCAGGTACACTTTAATGAATACCTCAGTGTTGTGTCAGTATACATCAGGGGCATTGGTTAGGGAATACATTGGGGTTTATTATGTCAGTGGAAGGGTTAAGGAATATATTGGGGTTGGATTATGTCAGTGGAAGGGTTAAGGAATATATTGGGGTGCATTATCTCAGTGGAAGGGTTAAGGATTTCATTGGGGCATTATGTCAGTGGTGAAAGTGTTAAGGAAAATATCGGGCTACACTATGTCAGTGCAAGGGTTAAGGAATACATTGGGGTTGGATTATGTCAGTGGAAGGGTTAAGGAATACTTTTGGGTGTATTATGTCAGTGGAAGGGTTAAGGATTACATTGGGGTTAGATTATGTCAGTGGAAGGGTTAAGTAATACATTGGGGTGCATTATCTATTAGGAATACATTGGGGCATTATGTCACTGGAGGGGTTAAGGAAAACTTTTTGGGTGTGAGAATATGTTAGGGTTAAAGGAACAGTAACACCAAAAAATGTAAATGTTTTAAAATAATGAAAATATAATGTAGTGTTGCCCTGCACTGGTAAAATTGATCTGTTTGCTTCAGAAACACTACTATAGTTCATATAAACAAGCTGCTGTGGAGCAATGGCGGAAATTGAAAAAGGCTATATGGCACAGGTTAACTAATGTATAACAGATAACACCATTAGACAGACAGAGCTTATCTGCTATCTGCTGTGTAACTTGAGCTTTTTCTCCTTTGAATGGCTGCCCCCATTGCTACACAGCAGCTTATTTATATAAACTATAGTAGTGTTTCTAAAGCAAATACAGCACTTTTACCAGTGCAGGGCAACACTGCATTATATTTTCATTACTTTAAAACACTTTTATTTTTTGACGTTACTGTTCCTTTAAAGTCAGGTGCTTGCTGGCAGTGGATAGGAATATACACTGGAGCAGAGGAGGGATTAAAGGGAAACAGGGAATTGACATAGATCATGTAGCATTGAAAGGGGAATATTCCCATATGCCCTGAGAAGATCACTCCCAGAATATTCCCCTATCATTCCTGCTTTATGTGATCATGCCGCAGGCTGTGCTGGCAGAAAGCCGTCACACTGTATATTTTAACATCGTTTGGTAAATCTGTGCCACTGGGATGGTCCCATGTCACAGTTTGATTGTGGGATTGGCCAGTTCATTGGGGTTACTGGTGCTGGACAATTCCCAAACTTTTGGGCTGTTTGTAGAGGGAGGCTAGAGTCTAACATTGAATTGGTGGCAAGTACCTGAGTGGGCAGGATTGGGGCAGCGGTTCCTTTATTGGTTTCTTCTTATTGTTGTCAGCTCTGCCCTGGACCTTCTCCAGTTCTCTGTTGTGAGGATGGAGGATTCCTGACGCTCATTTTATAATCTCTGTATTTGGGACAATAACCCTTGACATGAATTAAAAGTAATTAGTGCAGTGTACTTCCCCTTACTCGACTGGCTGTGTTTTCTTTTTCTCAAAAACAGAAATTCTGACATGTTATGGGGGTGCTGTGATAAAATGCACTACGTTTGCCCAGGTGCAGTAACCTATAGCGACCAATCAGACGCAAGCATTTACTGGCCACCTGTTTAAACGCAAACAACTGATTGGTTGCTATAGATTACTACTCCTGGGCAAATGTATTGCCTTTTATTACATATGGGGGTTTCTGCCTTAAACCTATCAGAGCATTCTATCCCAGTGGCTGCACAGATCCTATTTGATCCTCATTGGAAGCAGCAGTCCTGTGCTATTATATGATATTCTATTTTTGTAGCAGAACCCTCTGTTATTGAAAATATATTGTCGCCTTAATGCACATTATTTATCCTATCTTTCCTGTTGCAGAGAGAGAAAAACATGATGTTAAAAGCCCAATTAAAGGGATTCTCCGCCCAAAAACAGTTTTTGCATAATGAAAGAAAATGTATTTCTAGGCAACTCTCCAGTTTGCATTCATTACCCGGCATTTCCACTGGCTTTCAGCCTTATTTGTAAACATAATTCCTATTGACAGCAGCAGCTATATCTGTTCTCTGCATTCCTAGTTCTGACTCTTGAAACAATGTAGGAGAAGTCGGTTCTCTCTCAGGTCCGCGAATCCGCTGGCTTCCGCTGCATCACTCCAGGAGTCAGAAGCAGTCTCTTGCTTTGTCGGGGTTAATTTTAGGAGTAACTTCTCACTTCCTCATCAATGCAGTGTGGTGGGTGCCTATAATGCTGACGGTCTGTTAAAGGAACAGTAACACCAACAAATTAAAGTGTTTTAAAGTAATACAAATATAATGCAGTGTTGCCCTGCGCTGGTAAAACTGATGTGTTTGCTTCAGAAACACTTCTATAGTTCATATAAACAAGCTGCTGTGTAGCAATGGCGGAAATTGAAAAAAGTCTATATGGCACAGGTTAAATAGTGGATAACAGATAACATTATGTTCTACAGAGCTTATCTGCAGTTGAATGGCTGCCCCCATGGATAAACAGCATCTTATTTATATAAACAATAGTAGTGTTTCTGAAGCAAACACAGCAGTTTTACCAGTGCAGGGCAACACTGCATTATATTTTTATTACTTTAAAACACTTTGATTTTTTGACGTTACTGTTCCTTTAACTCTTTTTTTCTAGCGGGACCTGTTGCTTAGCGATGTGTTTGGGTCCCCGCTCCGCAGAAAGCAGCCTGTTTGGTTCACTGGAGCCTTATGATCTGTACACAAAGCTGTGTTTGCTCCGTGCCCTTCTCCGCATCTCTCCCGATTCTCCCCGCTCCGAGGCATCTTCCCTTTATAGAAGCAGAAAGACACTGATATTGGAATAGTCTATCCTTGTCTCACTATGGTGGAATTAATACCTGGCTGCTGTCACTTAGTGATCCATAAAGGCATTGTTGATATCATAGGGACACGCCAGTGATTTTTTCAGTGATTTTATAGGATCTGCCATTCTTGCTGGGGTTTTGCTACCCCTTTCTATGCAATGTGGCTTATTTCCTATTTTTATGCTTATGTGTTATGTCAAAATACTTTTTTGTTTGTAGGGAAGGCACTCAAAATACTTGCAAGGTTCATTTCAGGTACCCTAAAACAGGAAATATAACACATATAGTGTGTACAAAACATGAGGGCTGAGCCTTTGTCACGCACACAAACAAGTCCTTTCACAAGTATAAGAAACCTGTATTGTGCCATCTAAGCAGCACAAGGCAATCCCTGCCTCATCAATATTACTCATTAGGCTTAGGTCCACACCAGGCGATTCGGGGAGATTTAGCTCCCTGATGACTAATCGTCTCTTCTTTGAGGCGACTAATCTTCCCGAACCGCTTCCTCTTCTTCTGCGCCGGCTGTAATGAGTCGCCTGCGTTATGACACACGCGGCGCTACGTTTTCCGAAGTTGCCTCTCAAGCAACTTCGGAAAACGAAGCGCCGTGTGTGTCATAACGCAGGTGACTCTTATTACAGCCGGTGCAGGAGAAGAGGAAGCGCTTTGGGGAGATTAGTCGCCTCAAAGAAGAGGCGATTAGTTATCAGGGAGCTAAATCTCCCCGAATCGCCTGGTGTGGACTAAGCCTTAGGGTTAGTTCACACGAGGAGATTCGGGGAGATTTTGTCGCCTGGCGACTAATCGCCTCCTCTTCTGAGGAACTGCCTCAGCGTGTTTTCCCATAGGCGATAATGAAAGGTCGCCTGCGCTACAGCACACGCGGTGATGCGTTTTCCGAAGTCACCTAAAGTTTTCTCCTTGAGGCAACTTCGGGTGACTATGGAAAACGCATGTGAACTAACCCTTAAAGGTTCACCTTGAAGTTCACTTTTTTTTTGCCAATTCTAAGCAACTTTTTCCAGCTTTCAAATGGGGTCACTGACCCCATCTAAAAAACAATTGCTCTGTGAGGCTACAAGTGTATTGTTATTGCAACGTTGTAATACCTGTACTCCTATTTTCTTTTTTTTTTTTATTTATGTAACTTTTATTTTATTATAGGGTCGGCAATGACAATTTGACATTCAAACATTTAAAATGTTCAGAGTATCTACATTATTATGGGTAGCCTTAAATCACATAAATGTTAACTGTCCGGTTAAATGCAGGATAATAACATGTAATAAAGTACCAAGAGATACAGCTTATGTAACCCGTTTTTTCCCCCCCAAGGTTAAGAAGAGTAATTTTCAGATCCTCCCCTAATTAAAGTCCAGTCTCTTATTCAAACCAATGCATGGTTGCTAAGGTCATTTGGATCCTAGCAACCAGATTGCTGAAATTGCAGACCAGAGAGATATTGGCTCAATAAACTAAATAAATCAAATACCAAAAGTTAATTTAAAGATGAACAACCAAAAAAAAGTAGCTGGTCACATGATTGGCTAAGCTCAATTTTGCCCAAATCAAGCAGATGTTCTTGTTCAATGACCTCACAAAGCAAGTAGATTTCATGGCAATATGGTCAATCTATTAAAAGGTAGAAATTGAATACAGAGATCTGGCTGCTGTGCCCCTATATCTGTCTCTCTATAGTCACATGACCCTTATGCAAGAGGCTTTGGCTGGCTGAGGATGCTGGGACAATAGTTCACAGCACTGCAATGCTGTCAGTCTGATTATTCCTACTGTCTGATCAACTAAAAGATATTCCTATGAGCTCCGTCTGGCTTGTGCAGCTGTTTTTTCGAGGTCCTTCTAGAAGATAAGCATTTTCCTTGCCTCCTCATTCCCTTTCAAGCAATTACATTTTGCAATCCATCAACACTGGATCGGGCTGAGCTGATTTAAAACATGAATTATGGCTTTTTATTGCTGAGCCCTTTTGACGGGATCAAAGACCTCACCCTAAATCCTATAATCTCTGGGATAGCTACGTCCTTAAAGGGGACATGTTTTCCTGGAGCAGGATTCATGTTGTTTGCTATGGCCAAAGCTTTAGAGAAGGTAAAGAACAGGCTGCTCAATACAATGTTCAGTGAATGTTTGTGCGCATTGTAGTTTTCTCTGGATCCTGGTTTCTATTGTGCAGTGTCGTTTTTTTGTGCTACTGAAAAGCATAGTGAGCCATATAGAGGTATGTGAAATAAGTGTATCTCTCTCCCCATATAGATTGTTCCCATAATACATCTGTGACCCCGCACAATGTAGTGGATCAGAAATGCTTTGCTTTGGGGAAATTGGAGCCTTTCCAAGCCCACAAACAGGAAGCCGAGGAATTTGAGTGGATTTAGTTGCAGTTGTGGATCCTCCGCTAGGGAAATGGCTCAGCAGAATGTGCCCTCTGCCTGGAAAATAACAAACAAAGGCATTTTCGGTTTATGGGGATGGAAATCCTGCTTATTTCACCTTTTATTTTATTTTTTACTTTCAAGCCTAGCCTTGATGCTAAAAATGTGCATTTGTGTGTAATGCAATAAGCAGGTCATCTTCTAGGAAATGTTCTGTGCCTGCTGTATTCCGCTGCAGTCCTCATCATCATGCTGAACATTTACAGTAAGCTTCTTGATCTAATGATAGGAACGCACAAGCTGAATTATATATTAGGGGGATATTAGTCACTTTGTGTGTTTGGTTTGTAACTCCTGAAGACGGCTATTGGGCTGAAATATTCCTTTTTTTTCACAAATCACGTCCTGTGAGTGCGGTCCTTTTTTTTATATATATATATATATATATATATATATATATATATATATATATATATATATATATATATATATATATATATTTCTCAAAATGGACCAGCACACCGTTTATCTTCAATCAAAAATAGTGTTTATTCTTCATACACTGTGCATCCAACGTTTCGGCCTGCATTCAGGCCTTTATCAATCCTTGATAAAGGCCTGAATGCAGGCCGAAACGTTGGATGCACAGTGTATGAAGAATAAACACTATTTTTGATTGAAGATAAACGGTGTGCTGGTCCATTTTGAAAAATATACAATACATATTGACTAAGCACCCGGCTTGAGACTTGGAGATTGGAGTGCAAGTGTTCATATTGGGGTATATATATATATATATGTATATATATATATATATATATTTATATAGGCACTAAGTAACGATTATGAAAATGCAAGTATTAAAGGAGTTGTTCACCTTCCAAATACTTTTTTCAGATTGTTCCCCAGAAATAAAGACTTATTTGATTACTTTCAATTGTTTATTTTTTACCATTTTTTCAAATCTAAGTTTAAAGTTTAGTGTCCCTGTCTCTGGTGTTTGAGTCTGGCAGCTCAGTAATTCAGGTGCAGACTCTAAACTATTACAATTTTGCAACATTTAATTGATACATTTCTCAGCAGCATTAGTAACTATTGTATCAATTGCCTGTAATGAACTTCAGGTATTCTGCTCAGCAGGCCCCAAGATAAAAAATGTATCCACTAAAATATAAATGTATACATTTAGAACAGTTTACAGGGTCGGCGACCCCCCTCCCCTTCCCAGAGCTGCTTTAGAAGGTGAAACATGACACTTTACATTTGAGAAATGGTCACACATAGAAAATAGAGAGTAATTGAAAAAAGTCATTATTTCTGGTGAACTATCTGAAAACAACTAGGTGTTTGAAGGTGAACAAGCCCCTTTAATATTTATTATATTTTCATAATATATTTTTAAAGGGCAGCTTAGACGCACATTCTGTTGGGCTGCTGTATGAGCCATGAGGTATACAAGCTGTATAGCAAGCTGTGTACTCTATGTGCTCAGAGCTAGTGTTCAGTGGCATCTACGTGTGGGAACCTTGGGGTTTGTAAATGAGAACATACATTTTTGGCCAATAAGCTGATGCTAAAGTTCAAATACAGGTATGGGACCTGTTATCCACAATGCTCAGGACCTGGGGTACTCCTGGTAATGGATCTTTCCTTAATTTGGAGCTTCACACCTTAAGTCTGCTAAGAAATTATTTAAACATTAAATAAACCCAATAGGCTGGTTTTGCTTCCAATAAGGATTAATTATATCTTAGTTGGGATAAAGTACAATGTTCTGTTTTGTTATTAAAGAGAAAAAAATAATTTTCCAAATTTTGGATTATATTGATAAAATGGAGTCTATGGATGATGACCTTCCCATAATTCAGAGCTTCCTGGATAGCGTGTTTCCGATAACTGATCCTATACCTGCAGGATTTTTTTTTTTTTTAAACAATGAACTGGATGGGTCCCTGCTTGCAAGAGCTTACACTCTAAGTTGCTTTGGAGCTGAACAGTGGATTTGGCAAGAGCCAGTGCTGTGTGTAAGCAGCTGATTAATGGGCTGCTCAGTTGATAACCCGGGCTGGTAAGAGGATGTTGTTCCGACACCCGTGTGTGTAAATGATAGCAGTCTGGGCAGGTTGGCACAGTTCAGTTGATTTGCTGGCGGAGGCAGAAAGGAAAGGCTTTACCAACCTGCCTTTATTGCCCTGTAAAACCCTGAATCTGATCCCACCTTTGCAGGGATAATTTCACTTTACAGAACTTGCTTCTTTCACTATACAAGTGCCATGTGCAGCGCCCCTGCAGCCCAGTTACTAACTTTTCTGTGTTTCTCTAAAATAGAAACAGTGTGTTATTTTGGTTGCAGCTTCTCTTTTTTTAACGCACCTAGACAAGGGCTGCCACATTGTTTCTTCAAGGCTGCCGGCACATCGTGCCTCGTTGAAAGACGTGCAAATCCCACGCGTTGTAGTTGTCCTGCTGTAATAGAAAAGATACTTGTTTGAGGATTCTCTACTTTGACCCTTTTGTGTGAAAGAGGATGAATAAGTACTAAAGTGCATGTGTATTTTGTCCAAACAACGTGTCTCGCTTTATAATTGTCATTCTCGCTATCTTTCTCACAGGGAACGAGTCGCTTTCTGTCGCGGTTTCTTTTGTTTTCGGGATGCACCGAATCCAGGATCCATCGGTATTCAGCCAAATCTTTCACAAAGGATTCGGGGGTTCGGCCGAATCCAAAATAGTGGATTCGGTGCATCCCTATTTTGTTTACACTGCTGCAGCTGTGAACATCCACTTTAAGAGTCAGGGCACACAGGCAGATTCGGGGAGATTAGTCGATTGGTGACAAATCTCCTCTTCGGGGCGACTAATCTCCCAGAACTGCCTCCCCTGCCTTCCCATCGGCTAAAATGTAAATTGCCGGAGGGGTGGCACTTGGAGCAATTTGTTTTCTGACGTTGCCTCACGAGGAAACTTCGGGCGACCTTTGGAATGAGATGAGTGCCATCTTGTCAGAGATTTACATTTTAGCTGGTGGGAAGGCAGGGGAGGCAGTTCTGGGAGATTAGTCGCCCGAAGAAGAGGAGATTTGTCGCTGGGCGACTAATTTCCCTGAATCTGCCTGTGTGTCCTGACCCTAAAGGGGTAATTCACCTTCAAATTAACTTTTAATATGATGTAGAGAGTGATCTTCCAAGGCAATTTGCAATTAGTTTTCATTTCTTACTTTTTGTGGTTATTTAGCTTTTTGTCCAGCAGTTTTCCAGTTTGCAATTTTGGCAGCTCTCTGGTTGCTAGGGTCCAATTTACCCTAGCAACCAGATAGTGGTTTGAACAGAAGACTGGAAGTTGAATAGGAGAGGCCTGAATAGAGCAACAAGGAATAAAAAGTTACAATAATGATAAAATTGTAGCCTCGTAGAGCAATGTTTTTTTTGACCCCCCATTTGAAAGCTAGAAAGAGGCAGAAGAACAAAACAAGTTATTTCAGCACTATAAAAAATGAAGACCAATTGAAACTTTGTTTAGAATAGGTAATTTTACAATATACCCAAAGTAATCCATGATCAGCAGTGCTTTTCCCTTTGCGCTCCTGTCATTTTATAAATGAATGATCAGCTGAAGGAGTTAACGTCCTGCCTCCTTCTCTCCGTGTGACTTCATCTGTGTTTGCACAGCACGTGATCAGTGGCCATTAGAGCTCAATTCCATCTTCATATTTTCAATTACGGCAATTATCTGAGAGTGGTGCCCTGTATCTATGGAGTGCGTGACTCTGCTGACCCAGAGCATTCTGTGAGATTGGTTTCAGAGCTTTAGAACAAAGGCACGGCTTCATGGCACCCCATTCTGTTCAAAGTGCTTTTAATATTGATGCAACTAAATTCAGAAGCAGTCGTTTCGCCACAATATCTCAATTCTTAGCATTCGCTTGTACTGCCTTGAGTTTATATTCTAGGGATTTTTTTTTTTGTTAGATAAATATTAACAAGCCATTTGCTTTAAAAGCTCTTGAGACACTGGGCGGGCGCCCAAGCTGTGACTATATCCATAAGTAACCAACACAGCCACTGGACCGTATTTATCTCAATTAAACTGATATATAGTGTATGTGTGTATGTACGTATGTATGTATGTGTGTGTATATATATATATATATATATATATATATATATATATATATATATATATATATATATATATATATATATATATATATATATATATATATGTGTGTGTGTGTGTATATATATATATATATATATATATATATATATATATATATATATATATACTGTGCTAAGCAACCGCACTCTGTACACCGGACTTCTTGTTATTGTTTGCGGGTGCAGGGTCAATTGTTTTCATATGCAGAAGTAGTATACAGACCCGCACACCAATATTTCTTTCCAAAATGTTTATTTAGTGCATTAATCCTAGGATTAATGCACTAAATAAACATTTTGGAAAGAAATATTGGTGTGCGGGTCTGTATACTACTTCTGTATATATATATATATATGTGTGTGTGTATATATATATATATATATATATATATATATATATATATATATATATATATATATATATATATATATATATATATATATATATATATATATATATATATATATATATATATATATATATATGTATAGTATGTATATAGATTTTCTAACAATGTATGGTAAGCAAAGATACAATTGTAACTATTTAAGATAAGCAGGTCTCTTGGGAGAACGGAGGGTTCACAAAGGGTTGCCTCCTCACCCCTTTTAAAAATCATTTAGATGCATGCTGCAGATTGAACTGATATATGTGCAGCCATGTATCATGCATCTAAATTAAGGTGGCAACCCTAGACTCGCCTTCATTGGCAAAACTGTTATAACAAATAAAACATTGCCCTAAAACTCCCAGAAATATGTTCAAACTTTCATTAACTTGCCAAATTTTGTAAAATGGACATGGTATTTAGGGGGTGTGATCCCTATACTATATGGGCATCATTTCTGAGGGTCCTGGATAAACCTGCTTGTTATCATCTGCTGCTCTTCCACCTGTGCTGGCCATGTGCTGTAAGGAAGTAGCTATTAATGCATCTCTCTCTCTAAATTTAGTGGCAATTGCATCCACAGCTGCCTGAAGACCAAGACTTCTTTGGCAACATTACTTTAGATCAGTTATTTCCAAGTGGCTCGTGAGTAACATGTTACTCACCAACCCCATGGCTGTTCCCAGTGGCCTCAAAGCAGATACTTGTTTTTTTAATTGGAGCCATAAAAACCAGATGTACTGTCAAACAGAGCCTCCTGTAGGCTGCCAGTCCACATAGGGGCTACCAAATAGGCAATCTCATTACTTACATACACCCTAGGAACGTTTTGCATGCTTGGGTTGCTCCCAAACTCTTTTTTTACATTTCATTGTGGCTCATTCGTAAAAAAAAAAAAAAGGTTTGGGTCCCCTGCTGTAGATGGTCAATGCTGTAGTGATCTTGACTAATGGTAAGACCCATGGCGCATCTGGTCATGGTGGTCTCATTTGTTTATTTGGATGAAAGAGAATGCAACTGAAGGAAAAGTAAATATCTGGGTAGCAGACATTTATTCAGATTTATATCTATTGCCATGCATTTGTATCTTCATTAAAAAAAAATGGGTGAAGGTCTCCAGACCATCTATATTTCTGAAGCCTGTGAGATCTCACTGCTTAGCTTGCACTCCCTTAGACTCCGGGCTTAGGGAATGTTTATATAAGTATATGCAAGTTCAGTGGAACGAGTTCTTTAATAAATGTATAATAAATGTAGGTTAGTGAGTCACACGGATAAAATTCTGGAGCAGACTTGTCTGATTGTTCTGTTTCAGTGGCCAATTAAACACAGGCCTTGAAGGAGCTTGTAAAGAAGCAGGAACTGCTCCAACGGGAGGCAAAGGTACCACAAATGTAGCTTTTTAATAGTGCGGAAGAATTCTATATATTTGGAAGACTTAATAGCATATTTTGTCTCTAAAAAACCCAAGTGTACATAATTTATCCCTTTTTCCCCTCATGTATCAAAGAAAAAATGGTGCATGGTCTAACCCATCCTTGTTGCCCGTAGACTAAATGATTTGAATTGTAGGTGTCTAATAGTATTGATAGTAGTCAGTGTGGTGCTCGCATGCTGTAGCATACCTGCCAAGTGCATTATGTGTAGAGCCATTCAGGAATGATCTGATCCATATGATCAGTGGTTCAGCACTAATGAGCAAATGTGAGAAGACACTGGAGCAGATACAATGGCAGATATCAAACCCACGAACCGCTGCGGAGCGCAGATCAAGAACACCAGGAATCCAGCACAGTTAACATCAGCGTTCGGCTTTATTCACGAATGGGAAGGATAAAAGCTGGGCCCTTCATCACTCTGATGAAGTGACCAGCTATGGGGCATGAAACGCGTTAGAATTGTACATCCTCCACTAATAAAGCCGAACTTGATGTTAACTGTGCCGAATTCCTGGTGTTCTTGATCTGCGCTCCGCAGTGGTTTGTGGGTTTGATGTAGTAGCCGGCGAGGAGTGACCGGCATATCGCGAGAGCAGCGACCGAGCAGGACGACATATTCGTGAGCTCCGCCATTATCGCATTGTGAGTAGAAATAATGGCAGATATAATGGTAAATATACCCCGTGTGCACCAGTCTGCCCAGAACATGCCCTCTCTTGTTCTGATGACATCTGTGGAAAGTCATGCCCATCTCTGATTATGAATGCCCTTCTCAAAGGTATTCATTGTCCAACGAAAAGGCCGATAAAAGCTGCCGAAAGACCGAGTCAGCAGCTTATTAGCCTGTGTGTGGGGCCATCTGACAGCGTTCCTGATCGATATCTGGCCAAAAGTCGGGCAGATTTCAATCGGGCAGGTTAAAAAATCCCGTTGGATCACTGCCGCATCTTTTCGTTGATGCAGTCCCGCGATCCAAAAGCCTGTATGCCCAACATTTTGATCAGCCTGATATCGCCCACCTCAACATCGCCAAACGAGCCGATCGCCCTGTGTATGGCCACTTTTAAGTTGATACATTTATTATCTTTGTCCCTACTGAGCAGAATCCCTAAGTTTCATTACAGGCAGCTGTTAGAATTGATACAATAGTTGCTAATACTCCACAGATGCTGCTGATAAATCTATCAACTAATTGTATCAACTAAATATAGCAAATTGTAACAGTTGGGAATCTGCGCCTGAATTATGGAGCTGCCAGACAGGGACATTAAACTTAGATTTTGAAAAAAAAAACGGTTAAAAAATAAATAATGTAAAGTAATTGAAAAATCTGAAAACAAATGAACTGAAAAAAGTGTTTGGAAGGTGAACAACCCCTTTTAAGACTAAAATATGGTCAGGGCTCATCTTGCCCTCTAACAAGGCTACAGATATCCATTCAGAATATCAAGGATAGGCATTTAGCCCAAATTTCACTCAATTTTCACTTCTAGAAGAGCAAATTCTCCCAGCCTCCAGGTTGAGCTTCCCTCGGGAGCCAGTGCCACAGTTTGGGAAGCACCATTGTAGGGTGTCATGTTATTAATTCATTCTGTGACTGTGACTCCCCAGTTAGGGGCCGCCAGAGTCTTTCCCTTTAAAGCAGCTTTTTTTTTTCTTTGGCTGAGCCTGCTTATCCTTCAAGACAAGTGAGAGTGCTCACTAATCCCCTGCCAGGAAAGGAACAGCACAGGGGGATTTTCCCAGAATCACAAAAAAATCACAATCAAAAGACCAAGAAGATTTTAAACAAAGGGAAACCTTCCCGGAAATCGAACCTGATCCATGAGGTGCCCACGTGAACCCGAGGCACAGATAATCTGCATTTTAGTAAAATCTGGAGCTCAGGTGAAACTCCTAACTCTTGCACAACATTTGAAGATCACATTATTTGAAAAGACTATTGGTTTGTAATAAAATAAATAGTGCAGTACAGGTATCCCTTATCCAGAAACCCATTACCCAGAAAGTTCAGAATTATGGAATTGTCATATCCCATTATCCAAATAATCCAAATTTTTAATAATGATTTCCTTTTCTCTGTAATAATAAAACAGTAGCTTGTACTTGATCCCAAATAAGATATAATTAATCCTTATTGGAACAAAACCAGCCGATTGGGTTTATCTAATGTTTACATGATTTTATAGTAGACTTAATGGAGAACTAAACCCTAAAAGTGAATATGGCTCAAAATGCCATATTTCATGTATGCTTGTCAATAGCAGCAATGATCCAGGACTTCAAATTTGTCACAGGGGGTCACCATCTTGGAAAGTGTCTGTGACACTCACATGCTCAGTGGGCTCTGAGCAGCTGTTGAGAAGCTAAGCTTAGGGCTCGTCACTAATTATCCACCAGAAAATGAGGTTGGTCTGTAATATAAACTGATGCTACAAGGCTATTTATTAAGTTCTGCTGCTAATAGCAATGGTTTCTGTTCTGCCATGTAGTAATTATCTGTATTAATTGCTAATCAGCCTTATATTGTGACATTTCTATTCTATGTGTACTGTATATTGTGAGTGGGTCCCTAAGCTCAGTTAGTGACAGCAGCACAGAGCATGTGCAGTGCATGAGCAGAAAAGAAGACGGAGAGCTACTGGGGCATCTTTGCTGCTAAAGGGCTGTGGCATGTACAGAAGCACAAAGCATAATGTAAAACATTTGTAGCCTAATTCTTTAGTTAGGCGTTAGTTCTCCTTTAAGGTAGGATGATCCAAATTACAGAAAGACTGTTATCCGGAAAACCCTCGAGCATTGTGGATAACCGGTCCTATACCTGTATCTAGACTGTCAAGTTATAGAAACCTTCAAGAACAACTAAATATCATGTCTAAAATGTTACATCTTATATACTGAACTTGCTTACCAGTTCAGAAACCCTATAACCGTAATGAGTTATGTGTTCAAAGCTGTAGACAGCCGCTCTTCATCTCTATCTGTTTAGGCCATTAGTGTTCGTGACTCTTCACATGCTCAGTGCGCTCTGGGCTACTGTTTGGAGGTGTCACAAATTGTCAGAACTATAGCAGAAAGTGATGATGCTTGTGTTTGATGATTTCCAATGACCCCTACGCTTACCTTCTCAGCGGCAGCCAAGAGCACACTGAGCATGTGCAGTGTCATGGACCCTCAAAACATGACCTAACTAGATCAGATGATGGGGGGGCTGCAGTGGACAACTTTGAAAGCCTAGATCAGGGGTCCCCAACCTTTTTTTACCCGGGAGCCACATTCAAATGTAAAAAGAGTTGGGGAGCAGCACAAGCATAAAATAGTCCCTTGGGGTGCCATTTGGTTGCCCCTATGTGGACTGGCAGCCTACAAGAGGCTCTACTTGGCACTATACTTAGTTTTTATGCAATTAAAACTTGCTTCCAAGCCTGGAATGCAAATATAAGCATCTGCTCTGAGGACACAGAGAGCAACATCCAAGGGGTTGAAGAGCAACATGTTACTCACGAGCTACTGGTTGAGGATCACTGGCCTAGATCATTACTGTTACAGGGTGCAGAACCGATCTTTCTCTCTCTCTTTCTGCTGAAATAATAAATTTAGTACATAAAATACAGCGTTAGGTTATAAATTCGAATTCTCCGGTCTGCACTGGAACAAGACCGTAGCAGTCTGCTTCATCCACATTCCCTTGTCTGTGACTTGCTTGGCGATAGGAATGGTTGTTTTTCTCTTTTGCTCTGCTGTAAGTGGCGAGGGATACATTTCACCTTCTATTTATACATTCTAATGTAGAGCTTATTAAGCCGAAGTTGAATGCAGATGATTGTGGCAAGTGTACAATTACTGTGGTTGAATTAAATCTTTTTTTTCCTTAGAGGAGCGCTTGTCTGAAAATGGGATTCTCAGTAAAAACGGTTCCTGTTATCCCAAAAAGATATTTCATTAGATTATTTGGGGTACATGAAACTTATGTATTGAGTATTAATGTACTCTGTTATTGGATTATTTTCCCCTCTGTCCTTGTAAATTAATAGAAGTAATGAAATGTGATATTGCTGACCAGGCATGAGATCCTTCATGTGGTTCAAGCGGCAGGTTGAGTTTCTTTTGTTGTGTCCTTGCAGACTGACATTTATTAAAAGGAGGGGGGCTTCACCCTTCCTTTGTACCCCCCAATTACTAGCCATACGTTTTTTTTAATGTAATTAAAGATATGGTTGTGTCTTAAGTATCTAAAACTTTCTTGGCTTGACTGGAGAACTTTGCAAAGAGAACTTTATGATGCTGCCATGTGGTTTGGTCTTTACTGGCACAGCGGAGGACCCCCTATCTGTATCCCTATACTTGTAACTCCTTTAACTGTACAGATGCTCCTTATTCAGGCTTTTAAAGAGGTTGTTTGCCTTTAAATTAACTTTTAATATGATCTAGAGTGTTCTATTCTGAAACAATTGCAATTGGGTTTTCATTGATTTTTGAGTTATCTAGCTTTTTATACGGCAGCTCTCTGTTTTGCATTTCAGAAATCTGGTTGATGGGGTCCAAATTACCACAGCAACCGGGCATTTATATGGATTAGAGACTGAAAGATGAGTAGGAGAGGCCTGACTAGAAAGAAGAGTAATACAAAGTAGCAATAAGAATTCATTTGTAGCTGTATAGAACTGCCTTCCCCCTGCTAAAATGAAAAAAAGCCTGCGGCAATGCACTCTTGGCGCTTCGATTTCCGAAGTTGCTTCACGAGGAAACATCGGGCGACTTCGGAAATCGAATCGCCGCGAGTGCATTGCCGCATTTTTTCATTTTAGCAGGTGGAAGGCAGTTTGGGGAGATTGTCGCCTGGAAGAAGAGGCGTTTAGTCGCCAGGAGACTACATCTCCCCGAATCTGCCCGTGTGCTAAAGCCCTTAAAAATACAAAATGAAGGCCAATTGAAAAGTTGCTTAGAATTAGCCGTTCTATAACATACTAAAGGTGAACCATCCTTTTAAGCCTTGCATAACCGAGATGTCTGCATGGATATGAAAAGAAGACTGTCCCTGCATAGGGGACAGAGAAGTGACAGATTTATGACTAAAAGTTAAGTCGTTTGCCTTGTGGTTGTAGTAAGAAGTAAACAAATGTATCCTTGTAGGCAGATCCATAATTGCCGGTAAAATGTATTTAGAAATATTACGAAACAGGCTTGGTGCCAGGAAGTGGCTGCGAATTCTAACATCATGGTAACCTATACTAAAGGGGTTGTTGAGATAACTTTTAGTATGATGTAGAGAGGGATATTCTGAGATAATTTGCAATTTGTTTTCATTTTTTATTATTGAAGGTTTTTGAGTTGTTTAGCTTTTTATTCAGCAGCTCTTCAATTTGCATTTTAAGCAATCTGGAAACTATGGCCCAAATTACCCTAGCAACCATGAATAAGAGACTGGACTATGAATAGGAGAGGGTCTAAATAGAAGGCTCAGAAATAAAAAGTAGCAATAACAATACATTTGTAGCCTTACAGAGGATTTTTTTTTTAGAAGGGGTCAGCGACACCCATTTGAAAGAATAAGAAGAAAAAGACAAATAACTATAAAACTATAAAAAATAAATAATGAAAACCTTAGAATTAGAATTGCTTAGAATTGTTTGTTCTACAACATAATAAAAGTGACTTTAAAGGTAAACCACCCCTTTACGCATACTTAGGTCATATCTAATAAACTTATTTTATAATATATCACATTTTATAATATATCCTTAGAATATGTTCTTTAAATGAGATGTGATCAATATGTACATATACAATTGTTGTGAAAAATTGTAAATATATCAACTTCTTATAGGTAGGATTGCACCTTTTCTAGAAAAAAATACCGGCCTTCCTATATATTTTCACTTTTTTCCCTGTTAATAACATTGGGATCAACCATTATATTTACCTGCCAGGCTGGTAAAATACTGGGCAGATGGCAACCAAACCTATAGGACAGGGTCACGGTGACTATGATTAAAAAAAAAAGCAGCATAGGAAGGGTTTCTTTACTGTAAGGTGCAGTCTGAACCCCTCCCTGCAAGAATTTAGTGATTCATTGGGGAGATTTCCTAAATGGTTTGGAGTCCTTTTCCGGTAATAAAGGGTGTATACGTAGGCACATTGGGTGGCCTTAATCCGGGGAGCAATCCAATCACTATTTTGGGCTCAGGAAAGAATTTTAACACACCTCTGAATTAGTTTGTGGATTGTGCAACTGATGTACAGAGTTATTTACCTTTCAATCTAATGCATGATTAAGGCATTTTACAAGAGGCATCTTCTTACCTGTTCTTGTCCATGTCAGTAAATCAATACAGGGGGGATTTACTGCCTTCGTTCTGCTTACTGAGTGCAATAATAGTCCCAGCAGAGCTTTCATTGCTTGGTAACCAGACCGAAATATTCTTTTTCTGTAAATGTCTATATGCACACATAAATGTTTATGTATATATTATATATCTGCATCCTTGAATAAATCATTTGTTTTTCATCATACAATCACAAGACATTCACAAATATAGAAGTAATACTGTAAACTATCGCCCAGTTTTATGGGGTGCTGTTAGAAGTACAGGTATGGGATCTGTTATCCAGAATGTTTGGGGCCTGGGATTTTCCAGATAACAGACCTTTCTGTAATTTGGATCTTCGTACCTTAAGTTTGCAAAAAAAAAAATCATTTAAAAATCAAATAAACAAAATCAGCTTGTTTTGCCTGCAGTAAGGTTAATATTCTGTTGATGTACAGTGCTGTGAAATATGTTGGCACTATATAAATACATGTTAATGATAATAATGTATCTTTGTAGATCACATTAAATGAATATAAGATTTGGCTGCATTTTGTCCCTGGAACATTATACCAACTAACACCTGAAAATTTAAATAATATAAATATATTAACTTTTAAATTGGACAAGCTCTTCAATGTGATGCTCACCTCTGTGTATTCCTGTGACCTATTTATGCAGGTATCACAGTGACTCCTCTTATCCTCAGTAGAAGGTATCCGTGGCATTTACAATCATTGTGTGGCTGACAACTTTCAGATTAAAAGCCTTGGGGGGGGGGACATGTTCTTATCTCCTGTTTGGGTCCTTTAATCTTGTCAGGAAGCAGATTCTATGTACTTGAACCCCTTTCTGTACATCAGACCTGGTCTCTCTTCCCATTTATCAGCAGTGCTTTGTGGCTTTATCATACAGCTTTCACTTTATCCCTGTTAAAGACAAATCGCCTCCTTTTCGGGCGACTAATCTCCCCGAAAAGCCTTCCGCTGGCTAAAATCTAAATCACTGGTGGAATGGTACTTGGAGCACTTCGTTTTCCATAGTCGCGGTTCGTGTCTCTCAAGGAAACTTCGGGCGACTTTGGAAAACAATTGCCATCCCGTCTCTGATTTAGATTCTGGCCGGCGGGAAGGCTTTTTGGAGAGATTAGTCGCCCGAAGTAGATGGGATTTGTCGCCGATGTCACTAGCATTAGGGTATGGACTGAAGGAATACAACTGATATATCTGGGATCACTACAGATATGGGATCCATTATCTGGAAACCAGTTATCCAGAAAGCTTTGAATTATGGGAAGGCCATCTCCCATAGACTCCATTTTATCTAATTCATCCAAAATTAATTCCCTGTAATAATAAAACAGTACCCTGTACATGATCCCGACAAAGATTTCATTAATGCTTATTGGAAGCAAAACAAGCCTATTGGGTTCATATAATGTTTACATGATTTTCTAGTCGACGTAAAGTAGAACTAACCCTTGAAAATGAATATGCTTAAAAATGCCATATTTTATATACTGACCTTATTGCACAAGCCTAAAGTTTCAGCTTGTCAATAGCAGCAATGATCCAGGACTTCAAACTTGTCACAGGGGGTCACCATCTTGGAAAGTGTCTGTGACACTCACATGCTCAGTGGGATCTGAGCAGCTGCTGAGAAGCTAAGTTTAGGGGTCGTCACTAATTATCCACCAGAAAATGAGGTTGGCCTGTAATATAAGATGATGCTACAGGGCTGATTATTAAATTATGATGCTAGATGCACTGGAAAGCTTTGAATTACGAGAAGGCCGTCTCCCATAGACTCCACTTTATCCAATGAATCCAAAATTGATTCTCTGTAATAATAAAACAGTACCCTGTACATGATCCCAACAAAGATATCATTAATCCTTATTGGAAGCAAAACCAGCTCATTGGGTTCATATAATGTTTAAATGATTTTCTAGTAGACTTACGGTATGAAGATCCAAATTACAGAAAGATCCGTTATCCAGAAAAAAACCCAGGTCCCGAGCTTTCTGGATAACCGGTCCGATACCTGGGACAGGAGCTGCTGTTGCTTTTCATCAACAGAACATAGTTTGGTATAACAGAACTATTTTTAAAGAATGTGAGGGAGAGAACAAAGAGAACAGTGGCCTGTGTATATCGAGGGGTTAAACTGGCCTTGGTTTGGGGGGGGGATAGTGTAAGCCGCCAGTCATCCCTCGCGTGCTTCTTGGCACAAAACTTATTATTACTGATATAATACTTGGCAGAAATCCTTAATTACTCAGCATTCAATGGCTTGTCCTAGTTTTACCCCTTTCTCAAGGGCTTGAGCATATAACAAATATGTGTAGAGTTTGCTGTGTCAGGATCTCTGGCGCTGCTCACTCTGTAACGTATAGAAGAATTAGCCATAGCTTTGGCCTCTATTGCCATAGACCTCATGGGGAGAAGAGAGAGACTGGTACAGGTATGGGATTCGTTACCCAGAAAGCTCTGTATTACGGAAAGACTGTCTCTCATAGACTCCACTGTATCTTAATAATCCAAATGTTTAAAAATGATTTCCTTTTTCTCTGTAATAATAAAACAGTAGCTTGTACTTGATCCCAACTAAGAAATAATTAATCCTTGTGGTTTAGGATTGCCACCATTCCTCCCGACTAAAGCTTGCCATAGACGCAAAGATCCGATTGTACGAATCGATGATTATCGAACCGTGTGTGGAGAGTCCCGACATTTTTCGTCCGGCAGAGATCGGTCGTTTGGTCGATCGGACAGGTTAAAAAATTTCTGGCGGCTGCCGATAATATCTCTGCGTGTATTGCCGATCGTACGATTTTCAGAGGGAGACTGTCACCAGCTTTTGTCGGACATAACTATCGTACGATTGCTGTCAGGGGCAGAACATCGGCTCATCTGTTCTTTTACTACTTTATTTGATCTGAATGGTTAGTGGCAGGTCGGGAGATGGGGAAGTCCGATCGTTCGATGATTCAAACGATTGGATAATTTACCCAAATAATCCAATTTTTTTTTAAATGATTTCCTTTTACTTAGAGATAAAATAAATCAGTAGCTTGTACTTGATCCCAGCTAAGATATAATGAAATCCTTATTGGAAGCAAAAACAGCCTATTTATTGTTTACATAATTTTCTAGTAGACTTAAGGTAGGAAGATCCACATTTATGGAAAGATCCGTTGACTGGAAAACCCCAGGGCCCGAGCAGAGAGCAGAACAGGGCTGCTAAATATGGGAATCAGTAAAGCAGCTTAGTGCATTCATGCAAACTAGTTTGTGTTGGTGCTTTAGTTGCCCTTTAATTGCAAATATTGGGTAGCCTGTGTGCTCATTTTGCATCCTGCTTGTGCTTTGCATTGTGTACAGTCAGTGTATATGCATTAGCACTTTATTTTTTAATCATCCCCAGATGCAGCTGGCAAGCACCTCTGTGCCCAAAGCAATTCTTTACTAAACCGATGCCAGTTTACATGTTAACCAAGTCATATGTTTTTATATGTCTTCTTTTGACACGTCAAATAGCGGAAAGTGCCAGATTGGACCCTTCTCCTACCTGTCATCTGGTTCTGTTTTTAATGTTTACCTGCCTGATCCTACAGCTTTAACTCTCAAAGCTCTAGCCTTTCAGGGAAAGGGCTAATAATAAAAAACTGTGATTTGAATGCAAATTTTGCTCTGTGCACTGCATAGATATGTGAGCATTTAAATGTAAAACTAGTTCTGTCGTGGCACTAACCTCGGTACTGGTTAGTAGAAGTCCCTAATATACTATAATATATATCTATATCTAGAGTATTACTTAGGATAGAACAGGGGTAGGAAGGGGCAGATCTCTAAGTTAGGGCACTCTGGTTGGCTGCTTCATTTGGAACCCCCGTCAGCCAATCATCATGTATCATTAGCTTTTTAATGTCTCCGTCGTACATGCCTGTGCTTATTTAACCCAGATACTTCATATAGAATCGCCAAACCACTGCCAACATTTATTTTATTAAAGCAGTATTTACTGTATAGTGATTCATTATATATTCACTGTACCTGCAAAAGGATAAAAAAAAAAAAACTGCAGTGATGCCATTTTGTACTGCACTGGCAATTCATATGGTGTTGGTACCTTTCTGTACTGCACTGTAGGGGCACTTCTATGTCCAATCAATACAGTGTTTGCGCCAATGTCTACTGCATTGCAGGGGCAATTCTATATCCAATCAGTACGGTGTTGGTGCCAATTTGTACTGCACTGCAGGGGCAATTCTATATCCAATCAATACGGTGTTGGTGCCAATTTGTACTGCACTGCAGGGGCAATTCTATATCAGATCAGTACGGTGTTGGTGCCAATTTGTACTGCACTGCAGGGGCAATTCTATATGCAATCATTATGGCGTTGGTGCCAATTTGTACTGCACTGCAGGGGCAATTCTATATCCAATCTGTATGGTGTTGGTGCCAATTTGTACTGCACTGCAGGGGCAATTCTATATGCAATAAGTATGGTGTTAGTGCCAAATTGTACTGCATTGCAAGGGCGCTTCTATATCCAATCATATACAGTGTTTGTGCCAATATCTACAGCACTGCAGGGGAAATTCTATATCCAAACAATATGATGTTGCTGTCAATTTGTACTGCACTGCAGGGATAATTCTATTTCCAATCAGTACAGTTTTTGTGCCAGTTTGTTCTGCACTGCAGGGGCAGATGCCCGCTCATTCAGAATACTGGCAGTGACACTCGCAGAGCTTTGTGATATTTGATCTCATGATAGAGTGTATATTGTTCTACACTTCCGCTCACCTACAAGCAGACACATAAGTCATGTAGTAATGTTTGTGTATATGCCATGATTGTGCACTTGTGTGGCAATGTGTGAATCACCTGTAAAAGTACAAATAACCCTTTGGCTGGTGATAATGTCAATGCAGTCATGTTGCACTTAGCCAGCCCCAGATATAGAGAGAGTGGCCGGACACAATAATATCATCACCCACGTCACTGAAATGATCTTTAAATGATGGCTTTCCTGAAATATCCTTTCCTGTTCTGCAGGTAATTGCACGGCAGAGCCAAAAACCTCCAGCTTACTTTAACTGATCGACGTTTGTGCGGCATTCTGTCATATTGAGAACACAATGTCTGTTTGACTGATATATTGAGACTTCTGTTTCCCTGCGGTTATTTTTGTTTTCACTTCCTGTCAAAATGCCAAATGCTGGTAAAATGACAGTTATCCACAGTGGGTGACAGTTAGCAGCGTATTGGCATTGGGGAACTGAGGGGTATGTGTATACGTCAGACTGGGCCACAGGGGCGAATTGAATATTAAACATTGCCTGTAATGAGATGTGCAGTCTCACAGCACTATATATAAGTGAATGATAATAAAATATGTATATTTTTATACATAGTGTTAGAATTTGTGCAGTGCTTTACTCTTTTACAGTACATTAATAGCACAAACAGGGGACAAACATTGCGAAAAACAGGAATCTACATAGTGGCAAAGATTAAGTGGCACATGCTAAGAGGAAGGAGCTCCCTTAGAGCTTACAATCTAACTGGGTCTTACAAGCTTCAGGTATGAGGCTGACTTTAGTTGAAGCTGAGGGACAATTCTGTGCAAAGGAATTGAAAGGGCAGCATGAGAAGAAGGGCTTATGAAGTGGAAGTGGGTGGAGTGAAACGACAATTGCTAGAAGAGGAATGACCTGAAAATGAAGAGAAGAGTTCTTCAGCAGTGCTTAAAATGATTCTACAACCGAAAAACATGTTTGTTGGGTTTTTTTTTCTGCAGCAGAATTCTGCACTGAAATCCATTTTTCCAAACAGCAAACATTTTTTTAAATGTAATCTTGAAATCTGACATTGGTCTAGACATGTTAGTTTCTCAGGTGCCCTCAGTCGTATGACTTCAGTCACTCTTAACTGCTGCACTGCAAGTTCGAGTCATATCTCTCTTGCCCTCCTCCCTAGCAGTATAACTGAACAAGGGGAAGGTAACCAGATAACGGCTCCCTGACGCTTGCATTGCTAGGTTCAGATATGAGAATAGCACTCAGTAGTAAAAAACCAAGTCCCACTGCGACTCTTTCAGTTACATTGAGTAGGAGAAATAAAAGCTTATCAGAAAGCAGTTCAATCATGACGTGCTGGCTCTTTCTGAAAGCACAGGATCAGGCACGATGACCTGAGATGGCTGCCTACACACCAATATTACAGCTACAAAATATATTTGTTGGTTCAGGAAGAAAAAATTCTATGGAAGTGTGAATGTTTGTAATGTAAATTATCATTTAGAAATAAAAACTACACCATAAAATTCATGACAGAATCCCTTTAACGTGGATTGAAGGGGCTTGGTGGGAGCCTTTAATAGGTTGCAGTAGTACGGCAGGTCTCTTGATCGGGAAAAGGTCATGGTCTACTAAATGTAGTGGGTTGGTGAGATACTGTATATTAATCTTTCTAATCAGGCACAAGTTAAAGCGTGAGGGTTCCTATGGTGCTTGCAGTTTAGTTTATCCTGCAGCAAAGAAGAATCCTAAATAAAGCAACTTCTCTCATTGATGGTCCCAGTCACTTTCACTGCAGTGGAAAGCTCTGCCAACACCACTTTTAAAGGGCAACTTTCACTGCTTCCCATGCAGTCCATGGCGAGTACAGGTGGCCATACACGGAGAGATCCGCTTGTTTGGCAATGCCGCCAAACAAGCGGATCTCTTCCCAATATGCCCTAGGGCCCAACGATCGGATCCTAACGATTGCTAATGGGCGGTCGGATCGTGGGACCATATCAACGCGGCCGTGATCCAACGGGATTTTTAGTCCCATCCGATCGACATCTGGCCAACTTTTGGCCAGATATCGATCGGGGAAGCCCGTCGGGGGCCCCCATACACGGGCCAATAAGCTGCCAACTCGGTCTGTCTGCAGCTTTTATCGGCCCGTGTATGGCCACCTTAACACCCCAGCAATTTGCTCACTGTGAACAGCAGTAAAAGTGATAGAAGGAGCTTAAGGTGTGGGCAGATGTTTCTAAACCGTTGAGGGCCATGTTATTGTTGAAAACCAGATGGCTGGGTCTAGATTATTCTACATAGCATCTAAGAAACACCAAGAACAATGGACTTTATGGAATGAAATCAGATTGGTGGAACAGCAGAAACGGTACGCAGAAACCCAAAAGCAGGAACCAGGTAGAATGGAAGGTAACACCATGGCTCTGAATGTGATGTTGGTTGGGGGATGGAAAGAATGGAGATTAGTGGAATTAATGGACCTTTTCCTATCTCTGGGATTTAGATCTATAACAGAACAGATGGCGGTATCTTGGGTACTGCTGTAGCCTCAGAATGTGACTAGATGGGATAATGAAGATGAAGCCCCTGGTGACTTTTTTTCAGGCCCAAGACTCCAGTCTACAGCAATGGGAGAGCAAGCTGGAAGCAGCTAAAAAATCTTTTTCGGATCATTTATATAGCAACATTGTGTATAATACTGTAGAAATACACATTCTCTTAAAAGCTTCAGATGGGTACATAGGCACCCCAAGAGCGGGAAGACCGCTTCTAAGAACTGCTGTTCTGCTCATTTGCCCACCCAAACTACAGAAGGGAACACCAGGGTGCATGTTCCCACCCAATCTACAGAAGGGGTGCATGTGCCCACCCAATCTACAGAAGGGAACACCAGGGTGCATGTTCCCACCCAATCTACAGAAGGGGTGCATGTGCCCACCCAATCTACAGAAGGGAACACCAGGGTGCATGTGCCCACCCAATCTACAGAAGGGAACTCCAGGGTGCATGTGCCCAACCAAGCTACGGCAAGGAACTCATGGGAGCATCATGCTCTGCCGTAAAGTACCCAGAGCCAGTGTTTTTATTTTTTTTTTGTAGAAGAGGTGCCCAAACCTGGGGTAAAAGGCTAGTGATTTTGTTCTCTCCCCAGGAATTTTCGACATAATTGCCCTTTAAATAGAACTGCCAGAACTGCCTTTATTAGGGCTGCTATTGTATTGCTTTTTGTTTTATGTCAATCTGTACTTTGTGCACATGGTAGTGCGAGCTGAATGCCTGGAATCTTTCCTTCCCTCCCTCGCATGGCAGAGTGGGAGCATATTTTGCATTGTGGGGGCCGGCTGGCAGCTGAGATTATATCCTCTGTGCCTCTTCTTTACAAACCAGTTCCCCCCTTGACTCACACTGCCTAGTAGTCCAGATACTCACAAATGAGCCCAGGTGGGAGCTTCTGGCCCATTCGCCAGACTTTCCCTAGATAAGGTCGACCATCTGCAGGACGTTCAGCTGAAAGTAGCAACATATGCTCTTGCATTGTCCCAAACAGGACTAAATCTGCTCTGAATTAGCTAGCGACCTTGCCCTGCCCGTATGAAAGTGCCAAGCAAAAACAACTGAAAGAAGAAAGCCAACTTAAAGGGGATCTCCACTCAAAAACATTTTTTTTTTGCATAATAATAAAAGTATATTTCTAATTTACTGTACGCTGATGTTAAATGTTGATGTTAAGTGGTTTTAAAGTTATTTGTAAAAGTGCAGTTCAGGTTAATTTTTAAGGTGGCCATACACAGGCAGATAAAGCTGCTGATATCGGTCATTTAGACCAATTTGACATCTTATCTGCCCGTGTATGGGGGCTTCCGACGGGTCTTCCCGATCGATATCTGGCCACAATATCGATCGGGAAGGTTTGATTTTTACCCAACCGACCCGTCGGAGCCCCTTGGTGTATCGTAATTCGATCGTTCGACCATATGGCCGAACGTTCGAATTACCCCCGATATAGCCATGCCGTTAGTGGCGTATCGGGGAAAGATCCGCTCGTTTGGCGATGTTGCCAAATGAGCGGATCTTTGAGTCTATGGCCAGCTTAAGTATGTTATAGAATGGCCAATTCTAAGCAAATTTTCAATTGGTCTTCATTATTTATTTTTTTTATGAATTATTTGCCTTCTCCTCCTGACACTTTCTAGATTTCAAAAAGGGGTCACTGCCCCCCTCTAAAAACAAATTCTCTCTAAAGCTACATATTTATTGTTATTGCTACTTTTTATTATTCATCTTTCTGTTCTGACCCTCCCCTATTAATAATCCATATTCTCATTCAAATCAATGCATGGTTGCTAGGGTAATTTGGACCCTAGTAACCATATTGCTGACATTGCAAACTGGAGAGCTGCTGAATAAAAAGCTAAAAAACTCAAAAACCACTAGTAATAAAATATGAAAACCAATTGCAAATTATCTTAGAATATCACTCTCTACATCATACTAAACCTTAACTCAAAGGTAAACAACCCCTTTAAAAACATTTTTTTTAAAAATCTTTCTGTTTTTGAAACATTGAAACAGAAGTGGTTCTTCCGCCTGGCCTTTTAATCAGCTGGCTTTGCTACATTGTTTCAGGAGTCAGAGCCAGGGGTGACAACAGTATAAAGAGCCAGTCAGATGGTAGCAATTACATTTACAAATAAAATCAGTGAACATATTAAATCATTGTGTATCAGAGCTTAGATCGTTTGTAAGCAAATGTAAGCCCTGTATTTACTTTTTGTCCAGGGCAGTATGACTTTCTTTTGCTCATATTCTGCAGAGTGGGTACAAATGATACGTGGCCTCAGGTATAGAGGACGACATACAGGCAAATTAAAGGGGTGGTTCACCTTTAAGTTAACTTTTAGTATGTTATAGAATGCCTCGTTCTAAGCAACTTTTCAATTGGTCTTCATTTTTGTATATGGTTTTTGAATTATCATCTTCTGACTCTTTCCAGCTTTCAAACGGGGGTCACTGACCCCCTCCAAAAAAAAAAAACAAATGCTTTGTAAGACTACACATTTTATTATTATTGCTACTTTTTATTACTCCTCTTTCTATTCAGATCTCTCCTATTCATATTCTAGTCTCTCATTCCAATCAGTGCCTGGTTGTTAAGGTAATGTGAAACCTAGCAACCAGATGGCTGACATTGCAAACTGCAGAGCTGCTGAATAAAGCTAAATAACCACAAATAATAAAAAAAATAAAAATAAGACCAGTGGCAAATGGTCTCAGAATATCACTCTCTGTATCATAATAAAAGTTAATTTACATGTGAATGACCCCTTTAAGGGACACTCTTCATCAACCATTTATTCTGCTGATGCCTTGGGATCATAAGCCTTAAAGGAACAGTAACACCAACATTTTAAAGTGTTTTAAATTAATGAAAATATCATGTAGTGTTGCCCTGCACTGGTTAAACGGATGTGTTTGCTACAGAAACACAATTATTATTCATATAAACAAGCTGCTGTGTAGCAATGGCGGTAATTGAAAAAATGCTACATGGTACAGGATAAATAGTGGATAACAGATAACATTATGTTCTACAGAGCTTATCTGCTGTGTAACCTGAGTCTTTTCTTATTTGAATGGCTGCTCCCATTGCTACACAGCAGCTTATTCATATAAATAATAGTAGTGTTTCTGAAGCAAACACATCAGCTTTAACAGTGCAGGGCAACACTGCATTATATTTTTATTACTTTAAAACACTTTAATTTTTTTGATGTTACTTTAAAATCTGCTGCCAGACGATATTTTGCTATTGGAGCTGCTGCTGCACAGTCCTATTTCTTTCCACCTTGGAAGCCGATAATACGCAGAATTTGTCCTGTGTGCAGGTAACATTCACATTAGCCTGATCGGCATCTTGTCGTCGGATTACTTCCAGGTTCTGCTCACTGCAATGAATCCAGATTTGTTTGCCGAGCTGCTCACGGCACAAACCAATTTATTTTAAATTCTGTAAAACGTTTAAAGGCAACAGCAACACGTGTTTGAGTATATGTTCAATGTCACCTGTAAATGTTTGACTTCAGGATAAAAGAGGTGGTTAAAATGTTTCTATAGAGCTGAGCGGGTGCAGAAATTTATTGACGGACTAGCATGAAGCCCAACCTGACCTAATTTTATTACTTCCTCTTTAAAAACACACTTAGAGACATTCCATTAATAATTAAAGTGGCTTAGAGAGTCGGGCCTGCATTGGAAGCTCGTGCATTATTAATGGCTGGGAACATGGAGCAGCACTTTCTAGTTTAAACAGCCTCTCACCGATCCTGTCAATTAGCAGCCCCTTCATTTGGTTAAAAAGGGGCAGCACCGTCTGCCAAAAATATCTAGGAGATAAAGCTCACATGACTTGGCACAATTGTTTGTTAGAGACATAGGTATAGCGATGGAGAAATGTAATATTTAACAGTTTTTCAGTTTGGCTTTGCAGTAGATATCTAGTTGCTAGCGTCCACTTTACCCTAGCAACCAGGCAATGGTTTTAATGAGAGACTGGAAGGAGCCGAGTAGAAAGTGGAGTACAGGTATGGGATCTGTTATCTGGAAACCCGTTATCCAGAAAGCTCACAATTACGGAATGGCCGTCTTCCATAGACTCCATTTTATCCGAATAATCCAAATTATAAAAAATTATTTCCTTTTTCTCTGTTATAATAAAACAGTATCTTGCGCTTTATCCAAACGTAGATATAATTAATCCTTATTGGAAGCAAAATCAGCCTATTGGGTTTATTTAGGGGCATATTTATCAGGGGTTGAATTTTGAATTGAAAAAACTTCGAAATGTCGAATTCAAAAAGGCCAACCAAAATTAAGTCAGTTTTTTTTGGTCGAATAGGTCCGTATTCAGCCGTACAAATCGAATTATCAGAGTCCACCAATTGACTTCAAATTGGTTCTAGGAGGTCCCCCCATAGGCTAAAACAGCAATTCGGCAGGTTTTAGATGTCAAATTCAAATTTTTGAATCTGCAAATTCGAATAGAATTTGGACTATTCCCTAGTCAAGGTACACAAAAATAACTAGAAATTCAGATTTTTTTCATTCGAAAATTCATCTTGACCTTTAATAAATCTGCCCCTTAATGTTTAAAGGATTTTCTAGTAGCCTTATATGTATGTATGGTATGAAGATACACCTCCTTCATCCAGAAAACCCCAGGTCCAAGCATTCTGAATAACAGGTCCGGAGCATTCTGGATAACAGGTCCCATACCTGTAGTGAAAAAATAACCGTAATATTTTAGCCTCGCACGGCAATAGGAAGGAGGAGGCACAAGAAGAAGAAGGCAAGTTATTTTAAAACATTATAAAAAATGAAGAACAGAACAGGACATCCTATAACATACTAAAAGTTAATTTAAAGGTCAGCTGTGATATTATGTTTTTTTAAAACGAATACGTTTTGGTTTGCCTGTGGATTCCGATTTCTAAACATATGCCTTTGCAGACTCGTATGGGTTATACGTATCGCCTATGTGCCCCCTCAATGGAATTATATTATTTCTGCACGGCTACTTTAGAAATCCCGAGTGATCTTTCCTTCTGTGGAAGCTGCCTTTGGAAAGTAAAGTGTTTGATCGCAGACATCAAGTATTTCCACTTCAGTGAAATCTCCGATCACTAATAATGTTCTACCGTCGCTTTGGTGATACGTTTTTTTCATTTATTTTTTGCTACCATGCAGTTGGCTTTGAATTGAATGCGGGTGTTCTTTGTGCCTTTTAGATCTTAATTATTCCTCCTTCTTATTTTCTATAAGAAGGGCTGCTTGGCTCTTTCAACTGAGTTCTAGCCCCAGTGGTATTGGATTCACTAGCCTTCCTGTTCCAGCCTGTCTGAAGTCCCAGTCTCTCACCATCTATCTTCCTCTCGTCAGGCCCCTGTTGTCTCCTTAAATTAACCTTATTATCCCGTAGAGACTTTCTAATTGCAGGGTTAGCACCTGATCCTCCAGGCCTTGCCTTCCTGTGCAATCCCATGGTGATTTCAGGCTGCAAAGCTTGTCTCCGTTGATGACCAGAACTGGGGTGCATACTGGCTATAGACACCCCAAAATGTATTTGGTGCGATTCGTGGAGCTGCTGTAAAGCAGTTAACTGGGAGCTGCTTCACAGCGTCTGCATTCAAATGAGTCCGCTCCAAATCACTTGGAATCAGTGTATGGAACAGTGAATAAACTGAAGGAGCTTAAGTGCAATAAGATCACATTCACTTGTACCGGTGCTCTTTATTTGTACCATAGCCAGTGCTTTTTATATGTTGAATATTCCTTCTCCCATAGAGGATGTCGGGGGGGGGGGGAGTGATTTGCATTATTTTATTTAACAAATGAGCTTTTAAAAAAAAGAAAAAGAAAAAAAGGCAATCTGCTCCACTCATTTCTAAGAGTTTGCTTGCACAATGTCATATACTTCTAATAAAGGGAATGTAGGCCCTTTTAATATGTTTTACAGTAAAGGGGTACATATTTATTTTATTCAAAAATAAAGAACCATTGTGAAGTCCTATGCGAAAGCTGCATAAGAAAAGAAGCAGCTACAGCCGTGGTGCCTAAAAGGGTAGATCGGGTTCTACCAGTAGATCTTGAGCCGGTGAGTCGCATATCACAGCTGCCCAACACGGGCCACAATTCATTAGATCTGGATTCTTATTCTTTTGAGACAGCAATAATATAATTGCTGTTGTTCGTATTTTTGGCCCCTGATGCAATAATCTAAGGTAAAATACGCCTCGTGTTGACAGGGCCACCATCAGGGGGAACTGCAGCGGGAGGCACTATTGCAGAGGGGGCCCCAAGAGATGTAAACGAGCAATATAAGGGGCACAAAGGGGTAATTCTTGTAGAAGAATGGGCAGAGTTTGGTTACATTGCAGTCGGGGTTACAACAAATGGTGCATGACTGGGTGGATCAGAGGTGTGATTGTGCATTCAGAGGAGATGGGGGGCTGTTAACTTAGTAGAATGAGGACCCCATGACTCCTGATGGCAGCCTTGCTGGTAGGTAAAGTGTGGGCACTCCTGTGCTACAGATTCTAAAGTTTTAGTTTTTTCTGAAAGTAACCGATGATAGGAGTAGCTGGTAGGGGAAATAAGCTTATTGATCTAACATGTAAATGTTCTTCAATCACTCTATAGCTCACAACCTATTTTTCACCAGGGGGACAAAAATAGCTAAATATTGGCATATCTAGCCAAACAACAACCCCCCCACTTCTGTACCGAGAATTAAGACAGATGAAGGAGCCATGATGTGTGAACCCCAACTCATTGCTACTGATTTGCCATTTACTATGAAAAATTGTGCAGCTCCTCTTACACCATGCTCCAACTTATTCAATTTCTTGATACAATACCTATACCTAGGCTACTCCCACTGTCTCTGCCCATAACTGCAGAAGAGGTAAGGACGGCCATACATTCCCTGCCCTCTAACAAAAACCCTTAGTTAAATGACTTCAACCCCTCCAGGGCAGTGGCCTGTCTTGACTCGGAGAAGGCATTTGACTCCATGCAGTGGAGCTACCTCTTGGAAGTGTTGGACAGATTTGGCCTGGGCACCAGATTTAATCAATTGGTCAATTGGGTTAAAAATCAACTGGGAGAAATCCCAGCAGTTTGGCATGGATACCGACCCCCTTGCACCACTTCCACCCGACAAGCAACTGAAATCTTTCAAATATTTGGAAGTCTGGGTTCATCTAAACCTGTCCCTTTAGGGTAGGACTACACGGGCGTTTTTGGCTTGAGCCGACGTGCTGCGCAAAAAAAGCAGGCATCAAGTCGGATGCGACGGAAATAAGGTAAGCTATACAAATGCAGCGGGCAGCGTCTTCATCCCACAGTCGCGTCGGATCAGCGCTGCAACACCATCCGACAATTCTATTGCTTACCTTATTTCCGTCACATCCGACTTGAAGCCTGTGTTTTTGCGCAGCACGTCGGATCGATCCGAAAACGCCCGTGTAGTTCTACCCTTATACAGTTTAATTTAGACCCCATAATGGACTCTCTAGTTCTAACACTCAAAAGTGGGTTCAATTGCCACTAACCTTATGGGGACGAATTAACATTATAAAAGATTGTGTATCTGCCTAAACTTTTATACATTTTCCACATCCCTCGCTCCTTCTTTAAGAAACTAAACAGCATCATAATGGCTTTCGTTTGGGCTTACAAAACAGCCCGGGGTGACCGATAAAATTGAAAAAGTTTGGGGGTCCTGTTGCGACCAAAACTCCACTGATCTTTGACCCCAGGATGTAACTGGACAGAGTCTAACCAATACTACCTTAATCACTACAAGCCCCAACAACGGTGAACTTGGTTAAGGTTACAGTACACCCTTTGTTATACTCATGTGCGCTATGAAGAACGCCAAATACTGATGCTGTATTTGTTTAAGTTGTTTATTGTTAAAAGAAAAAAAAATACACCTTTAAAAAAAAACAAAAAAACTTGAAGCAGGTCCAGACTAAGATTCAAAAGAGGCCCTTTAATTTCAGGTACCCAGAGGCCACAGGCTGAAAGATCATAACTGTCTATTGCATGTTACAAAGCAGATGGCATTTAGATGATGAAAGACTGATTTGGCAAGGTTACTAAGCGAGGTTATCTTTGCTTCCTGAATATCTGACCATGCTCTGATGAGTTATCCATTAGGAAGGCCTTTGTCTTGGCCACATACGCCCGGCATAACCTGTTGACTTGAACACTTGCGTTAGCTTAGCTTTAAATTCTTTGTTCTCCAACCTATTTGGCTGCCTCAGATAGTAGGGTTTGATGGGAAACTTAAAAAAAAATAGTATTGCTAATGTACTAATCTTTAACACGATTATTAAATCGATTGTCGTAATGCGCACTGTACTTCTTTATCTGCTTGGCCAGCTGCTTAGTTCTAATAGCTTTTTTCCCTTTGATATATTCCATTTTAGATCTGACGTTGTTGGCAACATTGATATTCATTTAGGGGTATCCTTGAACTGTTCTACTTCTACATCTTGTCTCTATTGCGTCTAGGCCTACAAGCTAAATAGATGAGCTGCTCCTTCTCCTCCTGTTAGAAAGCTTTGTTTGGAGCACTCACAAATCCTCCTGTTGATCACTTATCACTTCTCCGCAAGGGAACAACCATTTATATTCACGCTTTTATAGGCAAAAGAAAAAGTAGGTCATTGCAATAAAGGCTTCTCGGATACTGGTGGACCATTTGTCGTGCCCAGCGTGCCTACATTATGCATGGCTTTGCAACTACATCAGATATGAAAGGGAATCCTGCTATTATCTAAAGATGTGGTTGTTAGCTACAGGGAAATTGCATTTCTGATATATAACAAGTGCCGGCTCTGAACCAAGGTCTAAAATTAGGTTCTAGAGAATTGCTGTAGGGAATGTGTTTGTACTTTCTGAGATGGAAGTGACTCTCATTTAGGTAACATTTGTATGCCCAGGAATGGCTAGCAATAGCAAGGCGTATGTCATTAAAGCTCTCTTGTGTTCTGCTATTCCAGCCTCATTAAAGTTCTCCAGTGTTCCAGCATTTAGTAGAGTGACCTTTCCATGGAAATGCAGGCTGCAACAAACATTCATTAAAATCACCCTAGAAATATTTGCTGTCAGACCCAAATGATGAATGGCAGTGCTTGCAAAAACTGGCAGTTTCTACTGACTTATGTGCAACACACTGATTAGATCCACATTACGGATTTCCTATGGGAGTGGGGTATGATGCTCATGATCTTACTCACCTTTTACAGCCCTTTTCTACTCTCAGATGTAAATTTATTCCCTAGAGCACTGATTCCAACTAGTGGTTTGCGATCAACGTGATGCTCATCACCCTCTGGGATGTTGCTCCCAGTGGCCTCAAAGCAGGTGATTATTTTTGAATTCCAGGCTTGGAGGCAAGTTTTAGTGGCATAAAAAGCAGGTGGACTGCCAAAGAGAGTCTCCTGTATTCTGTCAGTCCATATAGGGGCTACCAAATAGACAATCACAGCCCATGTTTGGCTGTGCTTCTGTTGCTCCCCAACTCTTTTTACTTTTGAATTTGGCTTATGAGTAAAAAAAAAGGGTGAGGACCTCTGTCCTAGAGCAATGATTCCCAACTAGAGACTTGTGATCAACATGTTGCTCACCACTTTCTTGGATGTGACTTCATAGCAGGTGTTCATTTTTAAATTCCGGGCTTGAAGGCAAGTTTTGGAGGCACAATAACACGAGTTTACTCCAAACAAAGCTTCCTACTGGCTAGTAGTGCTTATAGGGCTGCCAAATAACCAACAGACCAACAACACTGCTTATTTGGCAACCTCCAAGGACATGGCTCTCCCTTCACCTATTACGTTTGAGTGTGGCTCATGGGTAAAGAAAAGCTTGGGGCCCCTGCTCTAGAGAGTCCATTCATCTGCCGCACCTCGCTTAAGCAGGTCGTACACTGTAACATAGAGGCGGTTGTTCTGTTTCTTTACTTGATTTGGGATGATGAAATTGTTCAAAAGATGGAATCATAATCTGGGAGTCCTGTAAGGAGAGTGCGGGATGTGCCAACCCCATCTTAACCCAACGGTATAGATAGGCTGATTTAGGGTTGGGCCAGACCAACTGTATATACAAGAAACAACAGTAGGGTTTCAGGTTTCTATGCGACACATAAAATTGTATTTGTCCCCCAGTACATTTGATGGTCATTGTCTGGATCATCTTTCTTTACATGACTCTCTTTTTCATGTCACAATAATAATACTTAAATTCAAGCGAGGTTTTAAGTCCCGAATTAAAGGACAACTATACCCCCAAAATGAATACTTAAGCAACAGATAGTTTATATCAAATTGAATGACATATTAAAGAATCTTACCAAACTGGAATATATATTTACATAAATATTGCCCTTTTACATCTCTTGCCTTGAACCACCATTTCGTGACTCTATCTGTGCTGCCTCAGAGATCACCTGACCAGAAATACTACAACACTAACTGTAACAGGAAGAAGTGAGGAAGCAAAAGGCAGAACTCTGTCTGTTAATTGGCTCATGTGACCTTACATGTGGTTTGTATGTGTGCACAGTGAATCGTACGATCTCAGGGAGCGGCCCTTATTTTTTAAAATGGCAATTTTCTATTTATGATTACCCAATGGCACATGCTACTAAAAAAGTATATTATTATGATAATGGTTCATTTACATGAAGCAGGGTTTTACACATGAGCTGTTTTACTCAGTATCTTTTAATAGAGACCTACATTGTTTGGGGGGTATAGTTTTCCTTTAACTCCCTCACAGTAACTTAAATTAGGTCTTGGCAACAACTTGAAGGTTCTGTCTGCACATTCTTTCTATAGTGCCCACAATGCCGCATAGAAATGATGACAATCTGCTGATGGGTTGAGGATTGTGATATTTTTTTTTTTTTCCTTGAGGAATTCATTGTCTATATAAAGAGCCTGCGGCCTCCTCCACACACTCACACACACTCGGGAATGTGACATGATATTCTGGAATGCAGGCCAGCCAAAAGCACGCCAGGACGGGGAACAAAGGATCGAGGGGCTGAACGGGACGTTTTCCATTGTGCCGCCTATCCTCTGCATTTAAATAAGGGGGCTTCTTTGTTAAAAGTAAAACCTTGTTCATTACATTTAGTAGGAAACAAGTCAATATCCAAACTATATTGGCACTTTTAGTATGATGTAGAGCGTGATATTCTAAAACAATTAGCATTTTCGTTATCTGTGGTTTTTGAGTTGTTTCGCTTTTTTTTCCCCCAACAGCTCTCCACTTTGCAATTTCAGCAATCCGGTTGCAATCCCAAATTCCCCTAGCAACCATGCATTGATTTGAATAAGAGACTGGAATATGAATAGGAGAGGCCTGAATAGAAAGATGTGTAATAAAAAATAGCAATGTGTAGCCTTACAAAGCATTTGTTTTTAGCAGGGACCATTTGAAAGCTGGAAATAATTAAAAAAACTAAATAAGGCCCAATAGAAAAGTTGCTTAGAAATAGCCATTCTATAACACATTTATCAAAGTCTGAATTTTTTCTCAATATTTTCTGAAAACTACTCCTTATTGATCAATTTAGAATTTTGTTTTCGTGAAAAAACTAATATGACGTTTTCGGATTTTCCACCTGAAAATGTAAATATTTTTTCAAAGATATCTTGATCTGTGCTGGGTTTTGCGCAATAATCTGAAAACCACAAAATCTTCGGATTATTGCATGAAACCGAGCACAGATCAAGATATCTTTGAAAAAAATTTATTAATATTTTTCAGAAAAATATTGAGGTTGCCCGAAAACCACGAAATCTACGGATTATTGCACAAAACCCACCACAGATCAAGATAACTTCAGAACTACTCCCATTGACTTATATACAACCCCGCAAGGTGTGAGATGCCGGAATTTTCGGATACAGACTTTTTCCATCCACGCAGTATAATAAATCAAATGTTTGGGGTTTTCAGAGTTTAATAAATAACCCGCTAAAAGTTTACTTTAAGGTGAGCTGCCCCTTAATAACCATGAATAGTTTGGGACTGAAATCTCAAATCGTGAATCTCCAAAGTTGGTATTAATTCTCCCCTCCTATTTGGCACATTTATGAAGTTTAGGAGGGTGACGAGGGCAGTAAGGTTTCTAATGAATTTTGCACTTGCCAATCTATCCCCCATATCAGTTGTGCCGGAAATGTTGTACTATTTTTAGCCTCCGTTTTCTCCAGCACTTGAATGTTAAATGTGTTTTTTTTTTCTACATTTATCCGGAACACCGTTACTAATGGCCGGGTTAATGGGTAACGCTACACGGCAATGCATGTTTGCTAGTAACAGGTGGAATAATGTAAATTAGAAGGAATTTGTAAGACTTTGTCCTTAAGGACTGCACCAGATGTATCATAGGCAACAAGGGGAAGAATCTGGTATTAGCTCATGTGATGGATAGGTTGGCCAAATTGGTTGGTGATTCAGCTTTTAGTATGTTATAGAATGGCCAACTCTAAGCAGTTGGTCTTCATTTTTTTTTATAATTTTTTTTTTTTTAATTATTTGCCTTCCCCTTTCCAGCTTTCAAATGACCCCATCTAAAAACAAATTCTCTGTAAGGCTACAAATATATTGTTATTGCTGCTTTTTATTACTCCTCGTTCTATATCGCAGTCTCTTATTCATATCAATGCATGTTTGCTAGGGTAATTTGGACCCTAACAACCAGATTGCTGGAGAACTGCTGAAAAAAAAGCTCAAAAGCCACAAATAATAATAATAAAAAAAAAAATTAAAACCAATTGCAAAATGTCTCATGAATATCACTCTCTGCGTCATACTAAAAGTTCATTTAAAGGTGAACAATCCCTTTAAGCTAATTTTCAGTATGTTGTAGAATGACCAATCTTTAGACATGTTTCACTTGGTCCTCAAATTTATAGCTTGAGTCATTCCTCTTCCATATTTTTCCTGCTTGTAGTTTTAAAATACTGTTTGCTTGTTGGGGTGGGGGGAGGGGGTCGCTGACTCCGGTAACAACAACAAGAACTGTTACATTACATTACATACATTTTTTTCATTGTTCCTTTTTATCACTTTTATCAGGCTCACTCCTATTCCACTTCCAGTTTTTAGGTCAAACCAGCGCTAGGTTGCTAGGGTAAATTAGATCCTAGCAACCAGATAGTTTATGAAGTTCCATACTGAAGAGCTGCTTAACAAAAAGCTAAATCATTAAAGGGCAAGTAAAGTCTAAAATAGAATAAGTTTAGAAATGCTGTATTTTGTATACTATACTAAACATAAACATGAACTTACTGCACCACAAGCCTTATCAAACAAATGATTTATGCTTTCAAAATTAGCCACCATCTTGTAACTTTGTTAAACATCTTTGCAGACCAAGACTGTGCACATGCTCAGTGTGGTCTGGGCTGCTTAGGGATCGTCATAAATTATCAAAACAGTCAAATAATATCTGCCAGAAGCCGATACAGCAAGACTGATTAATAATCAGAATATACAGACTGCACTGGGTCCTGTGTTGTCATGTAATCTAATGTGGATTTTATCGTTTTTGTATTGTTAATACAAACTTTCTCCAACTCTGCAGAACCAATGGCTGCAGCAAAATAAACCTCTAAATAGAATCCCAGTTTATCTGTTTAAATCTGACTCCATGATCTTTGTCCCTGCAGCTGGAGTTGGAAACAGTAAAGGGGATGTAAAGGCAAAAATAAAATACAATACAAATCTCTACATGGTCGCCGACTGCTCTGCAGGGAAACAAACAAAGCTGCTTGAGTTCTGCATGGCTGGGAAGTAAGGCGGGGGCTCCCCCTGCTGTTCATACGTATGATTGTTTCCCTGCAGTTAGGGACCATCTGACAATTCCTATCCACAGCAGTAAATGAAGGGAGAATTTCACTGCATACAGTCAGGTTTCTTATAAAAACTGAACACATTTTTTAATTAAAGTATATTGGAGATAGGTTTCTTTTTCATTAAAGAAAGTAAAAATGGGGTTTTATTTTTTTGCCTTTACATGCCCTTTAAGAAAAAAATTAAACTAATTCCAAACTATCTTATAGTTTATCTGTCTACATCATACTGCCGTTTAATTTAAAGTTGCACTGCCCTGTTAGTGCTAGAGAAAGGAGTGTCTAATTGGCATCTAAGGTGGCAGAATTCATTAATAAAGAATTTCCAGAATGTGTGTGTTGTTAACCCTGGGGGTGAAAGAGATTTGGCAGGTGCAAAGTGTTGGAAACCTTTCCTCTTAGTAACACCCAGTTGTGAATATTAATAGAAATTTACCCCAGCACTCCAACATATAGCCCCCTGGGAAACCTATTTTTGCACAACTGAACTGTAACTAACACAAAAAGAGACACTTTTAGTTACAAAGTTTGTACAAAGCATGCATAAGCTGACGCGCCCCGTCAAGGCAGTGTCCGTGCGTCAGTCCTATCCTAAGTGAAAAAAGTATTATCTTTGGGGGGAGAAAGATCATACCTGCTTTTCTCTTTGTCTAGCATGATCTCTTCCAAAGACACCATTAAGCGGGGGTTGGGAGAGCAAGCATCAAGGAGAGCGCCACCTCCCCATATATAATATAATTAAATCAAAAAAATGCAGCTCAATCCCTTTTTATTGGGTGCACGTGGGTACGGCTTGATATACAAATTAATAGAAATTTACCCCAGCACTCCAACATATAGCCCCCTGGGAAACCTATTTTTGCACAACTGAACTGTAACTAACACAAAAAGAGACACTTTTAGTTACAAAGTTTGTACAAAGCATGCATAAGCTGACGCGCCCCGTCAAGGCAGTGTCCGTGCGTCAGTCCTATCCTAAGTGAAAAAAGTATTATCTTTGGGGGGAGAAAGATCATACCTGCTTTTCTCTTTGTCTAGCATGATCTCTTCCAAAGACACCATTAAGCGGGGGTTGGGAGAGCAAGCATCAAGGAGAGCGCCACCTCCCCATATATAATATAATTAAATCAAAAAAATGCAGCTCAATCCCTTTTTATTGGGTGCACGTGGGTACGGTATTCCAGTTGTGAATATCTGACTGAAGAAAACGCCTTCCACTTTAAGTGCAGCTTGAGCTTTGGGGAGAAGAGACATTATTTAGAATCGCTTTGGGTGAAAGACTGGAGCGAGTGCAGCGTCAGAGACTTCATTCATTTCCCTAAATGCCCTGCTGGCCCCTCTGACTCCCGTGGGCCGTTAGATTTCTGTCTGGTGACGGGGAAAATCTGCTGAGCTGCTCATATTGTGCTGGAGCAGAGGAATGAAATGATGTAGGTTCAATCAACTGTTCTCTACTTCTAATGATATTGATCCTTCTCTCTCTCTTGCTGTTTTCCTTTATACCAGGGATAAACCAGTAATATATTGACTACCGCCGTTTAAGAAATTCCAGTAGAAACGTTGCACTTTTACAGCCTCTCCATCATTAAACCATGGGGCAATTCAGTCTATAATAAACCCTAATAAATTCCTGTCCCCCTGATAGGGCCGCCTGCTGTATTCTCAGTACATACAAGAGTGCTAAAGGATTTGGCTGACCTTAAAGTGATCTTTTAGTATGTTATAAAGCGGCCAATTCTAAGCAACTTTTCAATTGGTCTTTCTTTCTTTCTTTCTTTCTTTATTTGTTTGTTTGTTTCCTTCTTCTGACTCATTCCAGCTTTCCAATGGGGCAATTCTAAGAAATGTTTCAATTGGTCGTCATTATTTATTTATTATAGTTGTTTCTAATTTGTTTTTTGTTTTTTTTTAAGATTTGCCTTCTTCTTCTGACTCTTTCCAGTTTTCCAATGGGGGCCAATTGTAAGCAACTTTTCAGTTGGTCTTCATTATTTATTTTTTATATATATATTTTTTTTTAACTTGCCTCCTTCTGACTTTTTCCAGTTTTCCAATGGGGACAATTCTAAGCAACTTTTCAGTTGGTCTTCATTATTTTTTTTTTTTTATAGTTTTTGTTTTTTATTATTTGCCTCCTTCTTCTGACTCTTTCCAGACTTCCAATGGGGGGCCAAGTCTAAGCAACTTTTCAGTTGGTCTTCATTATTTGTTAATTTGTTTATAGTTTTTTTTTTAAATTATTTGTCTCCTTCTTCTGACTCCTTCCAGCTTTCCAAAGAAACAAATGCTCTGTCAGGCTACAAATGTATTTTAATTGCTACTTATTATTAATCTTTCTATTCAGACCCTCTCCTATTCATATTCCAGTCTCTTATTAAAATCAGTGCATGGTTGCTTGGGTAGTTTGCACCCTAGCAACCAGATTGCTGAAATTGCAAACTGGAGAGCTGTTCGGGAAAAAAAAAGAGCTAAATAAATCTAACCACAAATGACAAAAATGCACATTGTCTTGCATTGCAGATAACTGATGAGCTCTGTAGAATACAATGGTTTTAGTTCTTACACAAGCCCATAAACAGTATGGGGGGGGTCTCATGCCTTTGTGAGCAGGAGCCTGGGACGGAGACACTTATCCGTTGCCCTCTTTCATATTAAAGGGATACTGTCATGGGAAAACATGAGCTAAGCTGCCCTTAGTCATGTGGCTTGTGCCTGCACTTTAGGATGGAACTACTTTCTGGTAGGCTGTTATTTCTCCTACTTAATGTAACTGAATCAGGCTCGGAGGAACTTGGATTTTACTATTGAGTGGTGTTCTACCAGGCCGCTGTTATCTTGTGTTAGGGAGCTGTTATCTGGTTATTTTTTTGTTAGGCTGCTGGGGGGAAAGGGAAGTCACATGAGTGGGGGGCAGAAGGGAAACTGACAATATGTCTAGCCCCATGTCAGATTTCAAAATTGAATATAACAAAATCTGTTTGCTCTTTTGAGAAATGGATTTCAGTGCTGAATTCTGCTGGAGCAGCACTATTAACTGATGTATCCCTTTAACAAAGGCAGATGCCTGGTAGGAATTTGACAAGTACATCTGCTCATTCGCTTAATCCAAGGTTTCCTTAGCTCAGAATCTTTTATTTTTTTTTCAAGTAGGCCACGGGAAATCTGCTCTTCTCTGAGGTGTGTGTTTAATCACACTTCCCCTCTTGTTTATATAAGGTAGGAGGCACTTGGAAACAAATTAAGAGCTGGCTCTTCTGCTCGGCGGCTCAGTTCCTTCATTAACCTGTTGGCAGCTTTAATAAATTCATATTCCTATAGAAAGAGAGAACTCTGAGAGCTGTGAGCACGAATTATACGGAGAGAGCCTCCTGTGATGGACTGGTTCTCATTAGCAAACCCTCAAATCCCTGTGTCATTCTTCATTTGCGCAATATGATCTCACAGCGCTGGAAGCCAGTTAAAGGGGAAGTAAATAAAAAAAATAAAATACAATGCCGCTTAATGAATTTAAGCAACTTGCAAATTTATGTTTGTTTGTGTATGATGGTTTTAACTTTATTTGTAAATAAATATCGCAGCTGACTAAGCACTTTCCTGTCTCTTTCTGCACTGCTGGTTCTGTCTTATGAAAAAAATGTATTGTACTTCTCCATAGCTCTGTTAAAAGTCAGCACCACCAATGTAGAAAATAGCAGGGAACAGACAAACGGCTTTTAAAAGCAATTACAGTACAGGTATGGGATCCGTTATCTGGAAACCAGTTATCCAGAATGTTCCGAATTACGGAAAGGCCATCTCCCATAGACTCCGTTATAATCAAATAATCCAAATTTTTTAAAATGATTTTCTTTTTCTCTGTAATAATAAAACAGTACCTTGTATTTGATCCCAACTAAGATATAATTAATACTTATTGGAAGGAAAACCAGCCTATTTGGTTTATTTAATGTTTATATGATTTTCTAGTAGACTTAAGGTGTGAAGATCCAGATTTCATAAATACCATTGAACATATGTAACAGACAGGTGCTTATCGACATGCATTTTAGAGCAATAAGCGCCCATCACTTAGCAGCAACCCCAAGTATATGAACTCCTCCTTATCTGTATGCCTGAGACTCTGACAACAACATAAGGGGGAAAGATGGGCTCCTTTAATCAGATTCCATTATCTCTATTTAAACAAGGGGCCATAGTAAAAGGAAAAACACAATTATGTGTTATATGATGCAAATCTGGACTCTACAACTGAAGCCCTATTTATATGGCTCATGCTGAACCAGGCGCATCTTTCCCCCTAATATTATTAAGAGGTGCTCATTATCCATCATTGTAGATTAGATTGGAAGATCTCAAATGGGACTTTTAGGGAGGGTGTGGAGGGAAGATGAGGGTCTGATGGCTAATGCAGCCACAGAACAGGCTCTTCAGAGACCTCGTGCAGCTGAGAATATGATGAGCTTTTTGCGGGGGTCAGAGGGGGTGACTCAGGCAGAAGGTATGGAGCACAAAGTCGTTTTTCAGAGATGAGAGCTGAGCGGTTTTACAAACCGAGAAATTGAAGCTACTCCATGTTTGACCCTTGCGAGACACATAATTAGATTACAGCACCTCTCCATTCACCCTTTGTTAATTATCTGCACTGCAAGCACCAAACATGGAGTCTCTTCAGTTTCCATGTTTAGCTCAATATTAAAACAATTGGCAAAAATATGTCCAACCCGAGCTCTAGTCATTGCACTCCTGTTCAACAAGGAGGCAAGAGAAATAACACTGTTTTTAGGTGAGATTAGTCGCCAGGCGACAAATCCCCTCTTCTGCACAGCAACTAATCTCCCCGATCTGCCTTCCGCCGGCTAAAACGTAAATCGCCTGGGGCAGGCACACGGAACTCTTTGTTTTCCGAAGTCGCCAGTAATTGCCTCATGAGAAAACTTTGGAAAATGAGGCTTTCCGTGTGCCTGCCCCCAGTTGATTTACATTTTAGCCAGCGGAAGGCAGATTGGGGAGATTAGTCTCCTGGCAACGAATCTAACCGTGTGGCCAGACCCTAAGATGTGACGCTGCTGTGGACCGAATTTAAGGTTTGGAAAATCATCATTATTGTTGTAGGGATACTGAACCTCTGGGTTTGTACAGTCATTTAGTATATAAGATACCTTATTTCTAACCATATTCTTTTTAAGGGTGTAGTTGTAGATTGTTAAATTCCATCTTGAAATTGGTAAAATAATAAATGCCTGCAGAGAGTTGCTTTGTCTTATTTTGGATCAACAGGAAGACGGGTTGATATTTGGCATACGTTTAACCCTATAGTAAAACCAAGGTGCGGTTTGCTTCTCAAGGGTAATGGTTCTGGTCTCTATCGATCACGTCTCTGGCACAGAAATGTCCCCTTAGTTGTGACTAAGCGCTGACTTGTTTTATTAAACCCCTAGGACATCCTTGAAAGCTGATCCCAGGGCTTCCTGCTGAAATATGTTTAAATAAATAAACACTTAGTAAAGAAGAGCTTTCTTTCTCCCCCCGTGAACAGTTCTGCAGGATCTGGCTGAGACCTGAACTGTTTGCCATGTTATTCAGCTAAAATCATTCACTGGTAGTGGCATGTGTGAGACTGGGTGCTGTGCAGGTCAGTAACTGACGCACGCAGGCAATAATACATATCACACGTTTCTTCTTGTTCATTTACCCCCAGTTCCCCCCTATTTAACATTTTCTGGGCAAGCTGATAACAGGGGCCCCATAAAATGTCTCTAGAGCAGTGGTTGGAGGATCTGTTTTTGTTCATGCCCTTAGTTTGAAGCAAGGTTATAATTACAGCATGGTACCTGTTATCCAAAATGCTCAGGACCCGATGGTTTCCGGATAAGGGGTCTTTCCGTAATTTGCTTCTTCATGTCTTAAGTCTACTAGTAAATCCTGTAAACATGAAAGGGATACTGTCATGGGGAACAAAAATTTTATTTCTTGTATTTGCCCATATGAAAGCTGGACAGAGTCCGAAGAAGAAGGTAAATAATTCAAAAGCTATAAATAAATAATGAAGACCAATTTCAATGTTGCTTAGAATAGGTCGTTCTATAACTACTAAAAGTTAACTTAAAGGGATACTGTCATGGGAAAACATGTGTTTTTCAAAATGCATCAGTTAATAGTGCTGCTCCAGCAGAATTCTGCACTGAAATCCATTTTTCAAAAGAGTAAACAGATTTTTTTATATTCAATTTTAAAATCTGACATGGGGCTAGACTTAAGGTGGCCATACACGGGCCGATAAAAGCTGCCAACAGACCGAGTCGGCAATTTATTGGCCCCGACGGGCTTCCCCGATCGAGATCTGGTCGAAAGTCGGCCAGATCTCGATCGGATGGGATTAAAAATCCCGTCGGATTGCGGCCGCATCTTGAGGCGGTCCCGCGATCCGACCGCCGTTTGCGTTCGCTAGGATCCGATCCACCTCAAGGTGGGCATATCGGAGGGAGATCCGCTCGTTTGGCGACATCGCCAAATGAGCGGATCTCTCCATGTATGGGCACCTATAGACATATTGTCAGTTTCCCAGCTGCCCCCAGTCATGTGACTTGTGCTCTGATAAACTTCAGTCACTCTTTACTGCTGTACCCCAGCAGCCTAACAACAGAACAATGGGAAGGTAACCAGATAGCAGCTCCCTAACACAAGATAACAACTGCCTGGTAGATCTAAAAACAACACTAAAAGCTAGGTCCCACTGAGACTGATCTGCAGCTGATTCTCTGCTCTACTGGAGTATGATCTGCAGTCCATTCTCTGCTCTACTGGAGTATGATCTGCAGCTGATTCTCTGCTCTACTGGAGTATGATCTGCAGCTGATTCTCTGCTCTACTGGAGTATGATCTGCAGTTAATTCTCTGCTCTACAGGAGTATGATCTGCATCTGCAGCTCCCTAACACAAGATAACAACTGCCTGGTAGATCTAAAAACAACACTAAAAGCTAGGTCCCACTGAGACTGATTCAGTTACATTAATTAGGAGAAATAACAGCCTGCCAGAAAGTAGTCCCCATGTCAGATTTCAAAATTGAATATAAAAAAATCTGTTTGCTCTTTTGAGAATTGGATTTCAGTGCAGAATTCTGCTGGAGCAGCACTATTAACTGGTGCATTTGAAAAAAAAAAATGTTTTCCCATGACAGTGTCCCTTTAAGGTGAACCAACCGCTTTAAGAAAGCAACCAAGAAACATTTTTGAAGCTTCAGTTGAATTGTACTTATTTTTTATTGCCGGTCTTTGCAGCTATACGGTTTCCTATTCTTCTTCGCTCTGCTTTGCCAACGGCTGCCTGGGTAATGGACTACATTTCTGAACAAAGGCTGGTGGAGATGTATAATATTTACCAGAGGTGTGAGCCGATATAGATCCCTTAAGGCAACATTTGCCTGCCTCAGGGGTTTAATTACACATATTGTATCCCTCTCCCGAAATCCTGTCTCTCCAGCCGCTTTCTGTAGTTCCGCTTGCCATGCTATTAACCCTTTCAGTTATTTGGGTCAATTATACAGTGCAAGGACATCATTTATGTTGCTCTCCTAGTCCATGACTTTGCATGGCACTTTCTTGTATCCATGGCACCCAGTGATGGAGTCTGTGGCAAACACCCCCAGGCCCCCCTTAACTTTGTGACATCCACAGATCAACTATTTTGTGTGTTACAAGTCAAACGTAGGGACATCTCCCAAAATGATCTGGTTTAAACATCCCAACTATTATCTGCACGAGAGATTTGCCATCCAATGCCACATACGTGAGAAAGAAGAGCTTTACAGCGTTTTATCTGCCAAGATAACTGAATTAATGTTCTGTATCCTTGTGTTTCTCCTTGAGTGTTAAACATACAGGCACAGCAATGACAGATCCAGGTTTATTATCATTTTTGGGTCGCTAGCTATTGGCCAAGCTGTCGGCAAGGCCCCATACACAGCCAATAAACTGCCAGCTTAGAGACACAACCTGTATGGACCGAAGTATTGGCAGCTTTTTCTGCTGCATACATAGAACCTACATGTATAAAATACCCACTGTGCATTATCTCTATACCAAAGCCCAGCACATCGACGTTCACAAGGTATTGCCTAAAGCCATTCTCTGCTCTACTGGAGTATGATCTGCAGCTGATTCTCTGCTCTACTGGAGTATGATCTGCAGCTGATTCTCTGCTCTACTGGAGTATGATCTGCAGTTAATTCTCTGCTCTACAGGAGTATGATCTGCAGTTAATGATCTACTGGAGTATGATCTGCAGTCCATTCTCTGCTCTACTGGAGTATGATCTGCAGCTAATTCTCTGCTCTACTGGAGTATGATCTGCAGTTAATTCTCTGCTCTACAGGAGTATGATCTGGATCTGATTCTCTGCTCTACAGGAGTATGATCTGCAGCTGATTCTCTGCTCTACAGGAGTATGATCTGGATCTGATTCTCTGCTCTACAGGAGTATGATCTGCAGCCAATTCTCTGCTCTACAGGAGTATGATCTGCATCTGATTCTCTGCTCTACAGGAGTATGATCTGCAGCTGATTCTCTGCTCTACAGGAGTATGATCTGCAGTTAATTCTCTGCTCTACAGGAGTATGATCTGGATCTGATTCTCTGCTCTACAGGAGTATGATCTGCAGCTGATTCTCTGCTCTACAGGAGTATGATCTGGATCTGATTCTCTGCTCTACAGGAGTATGATCTGCAGCCAATTCTCTGCTCTACAGGAGTATGATCTGCATCTGATTCTCTGCTCTACAGGAGTATGATCTGCAGCTGATTCTCTGCTCTACAGGAGTATGATCTGCAGCTGATTCTCTGTTTTACAGGAGTATGATCTGCAGCTGATTCTCTGCTCTACTGGAGTATGATCTGCAGTCCATTCTCTGCTCTACTGGAGTATGATCTGCAGCTGATTCTCTGCTCTACTGGAGTATGATCTGCAGCTGATTCTCTGCTCTACTGGAGTATGATCTGCAGTTAATTCTCTGCTCTACAGGAGTATGATCTGCAGTTAATGATCTACTGGAGTATGATCTGCAGTCCATTCTCTGCTCTACTGGAGTATGATCTGCAGCTGATTCTCTGCTCTACTGGAGTATGATCTGGATCTGATTCTCTGCTCTACAGGAGTATGATCTGCAGCTGATTCTCTGCTCTACAGGAGTATGATCTGGATCTGATTCTCTGCTCTACAGGAGTATGATCTGCAGCCAATTCTCTGCTCTACAGGAGTATGATCTGCATCTGATTCTCTGCTCTACAGGAGTATGATCTGCAGCTGATTCTCTGCTCTACAGGAGTATGATCTGCAGTTAATTCTCTGCTCTACAGGAGTATGATCTGGATCTGATTCTCTGCTCTACAGGAGTATGATCTGCAGCTGATTCTCTGCTCTACAGGAGTATGATCTGGATCTGATTCTCTGCTCTACAGGAGTATGATCTGCAGCCAATTCTCTGCTCTACAGGAGTATGATCTGCATCTGATTCTCTGCTCTACAGGAGTATGATCTGCAGCTGATTCTCTGCTCTACAGGAGTATGATCTGCAGCTGATTCTCTGTTTTACAGGAGTATGATCTGCAGCTGATTCTCTGCTCTACAGGAGTATGATCTGCAGCTGATTCTCTGCTCTACTGGAGTATGATCTGCAGCTGATTCTCTGCTCTACAGGAGTATGATCTGCATCTGATTCTCTGCTCTACAGGAGTATGATCTGATTCTCTGCTCTACAGGAGTATGATCTGCATCTGATTCTCTGCTCTACAGGAGTATGATCTGCAGCTGATTCTCTGCTCTACAGGAGTATGATCTGCAGCTGATTCTCTGTTTTACAGGAGTATGATCTGCAGCTGATTCTCTGCTCTACAGGAGTATGATCTGCAGCTGATTCTCTGCTCTACAGGAGTATGATCTGCAGCTGATTCTCTGCTCTACTGGAGTATGATCTGCAGCTGATTCTCTGCTCTACAGGAGTATGATCTGCATCTGATTCTCTGCTCTACAGGAGTATGATCTGATTCTCTGCTCTACAGGAGTATGATCTGCATCTGATTCTCTGCTCTACGGGAGTATAATCTGCAGCTGATTCTCTGCTCTACGGGAGTATGATCTGATTCTCTGCTCTACAGGAGTATGATCTGCATCTGATTCTCTGCTCTACAGGAGTATGATCTGATTCTCTGCTCTACGGGAGTATGATCTGCAGCTGATTCTCTGCTCTACGGGAGTATGATCTGCAGCTGATTCTCTGCTCTACTGGAGTATGATCTGCAGCCGATTCTCTGCTCTACTGGAGTATCATCTGCAGCCGATTCTCTGCTCTACTGGAGTATCATCTGCAGCCGATTCTCTGCTATACTGGAGTATCATCTGCAGCCGATTCTCTGCTCTACTGGAGTATCATCTGCAGCCGATTCTCTGCTCTACTGGAGTATCATCTGCAGCCGATTCTCTGCTCTACTGGAGTATCATCTGCAGCCAATTCTCTGCTCTACTGGAGTATCATCTGCAGCCAATTCTCTGCTCTACTGGAGTATCATCTTCAGCCGATTCTCTGCTCTACTGGAGTATCACATGCAGCAGATTCTCTGCTCTACTGCAGCCAATTCTCTGGTCTACAGGAGTATGATCTGCATCAGATTCTCTGCTCTACAGGAGAATGATCTGCAGCCGATTCTCTGCTCTACCGGAGTATGATCTGCAGCTGATTCTCTGTTTTACAGGAGTATGATCTGATTCTCTGCTCTACAGGAGTATGATCTGCATTCGATTCTCTGCTCTACAGAAGTATAATCTGCAGCTGTGTGCCGCTAGCCTTGGCCCAGGGACAGTAGTTGTAAAGCAGCTAATGATGGGACAGATGTGCTTTTTGTTCCTACTTCCCACCTGTTGAGATATAACGTTATAAAACAGAAGTCAGAAGCTTCTATATCTTCTCTCTCATAGGCTTCCCTCCTCATTTATTAATCCTGCACCGACTGACAGACGCTCCTGTCCCCAGGCCAGAACATTCTGGGGGCTCCTTGTGCCAATTTCACGTCTCGTTGGAAAGACCTGACAAACGGGTCGGATTCATTTCCACTGTACGGAACACTGAATTCTGCCCGTGGGGCTTCAGCATTTGAAACAACAGGGAAATGTCATATATTTCCTCAGTTTTGTACCCTTAAACTCCTGGGCTCCAAATGTCACAGGTCCAGTTGCATCATACGGAGTAATTCTAGCTGCTCTGTGTGACCTAATCCTCCGCAAGAGACCCTGTAACACTCGCTTATGTGCCAACCTACGTACAAGATTTAGCCAACCGCAATAGAGAAACCTATAAATATATATATTTTATATATAGACAAACTGCACTGCCCGGAACTGCTGAAATGCATTGAGTATAGGTGAGAGCAAGTAAACAATGGAGACTTAGACATGACTGAAACTGCTTGCAAAGTCTGTTACTAAACTATGGGGATACAGAGAAAATATACAGGGAACATACATGAAACTGTTTTAGTTTTTTAAACATGGGCCCCCCTATATGTAATTCCAGGCACTAAGTTTACCTAAGCGCAGAAACACATAGCAAACAATAGGATGTTTGTTATTAAACAGGTGACCAGTAAATGCTGCCTGCTGATTGGTTGCTATGGGTTACTGCTCCTGGGCAATCTTAGTGCCTTTTATTACATATCTCCAGAAGAGTGGGTTGACACTAGCATCCAGACTAGAATATGCTTAGTGGGATTATGGGAGATTTTTAGCTTTTCCCATTCCTCCGGTTTCTAGGACTTTATTGGTGCCCACCTCAGGGGCAATGTGGCAGTTGGTCCTTGGCGATCGTTAAAGGCCAATTGGCCGACAATACAAAGTTCCCAATGATACTTTTAATTCCTCGCTCCATGCCAGATCTTTTTCCTATGTCTGTAGTGCCAAAAGAATACAATTGTCTTTGAAACGGAATACCATTGTCACGGGAAAGGTACAGGAAAGCTAGAATCACATGTAAATATTGAATTCCAGATGGGCAGAGGCATGAATAATATACATACAATAGGCATTGGGAAAATTGCCTTGGAGTAAGAATGGAAGGAGTATCAAGTTTAATGCAGATGGATTTCAAAGGCGCGGGACATTAAATTATACGTCTCTTTTTATTTAGGGAGTTGGAACTAATTCCGGATTCATTATTTATTTGGCAATGCTTTTAGCGCTGATGTCAGAGGCCATTTTGTTCTGTTGTTCTACAACGGATGTGTAATGCTCATCATCCTCTGCCATCTTCCGGGCCTGGCCCTTTAAAGCACTGAATGGAATTCTATCCCGGCGGTATTGTGACTTAATTATTAGTCGGACACCACTTTTATTTATTAATGATAAAATTATATGCATCATAGGGGAAACGATGCCCTATTTATAAGTAACGTTTAGCTTGGGAGGAGGGTTCAAGCCTCAGAAGCAAATGTGACCATGTGTATTAATGCATATACTTGCTATATATACGCTATCTTCAATGTTGCAGATGTCCTGAATTCTGTTATTTCTTCTGTCCGATATATTTCCTTTCTACACTCAAGGAGATGCATGAAGCCTGGGTGAAATGTTGCTCTTCATTTAAATATTATTTAGCATCTTGGGTGGGACATCAAGGGCCTACTCCATGCAGCATTAGATATAAATGTGATTTAATGGTATCTTTATCAGTCGGCTTTATGGTAGGAATTATAGAGCTGATTAAGTCCTCCGGGCCATTCCCTGGGATTCCAGCAGACCAGGCCACCCTTGACTGTTGCTCTGCATTTGTTCTTCTGATATAGACAGGTAGGACCAAGTATTAAGGAACTAAATGACCATTCCACCAATATCCTATAGGGATCACTAAGTGCCAAGTAACAGGCATGGCACTTCTGTTGACACAATTCTGCAGCATTGGGGGCAATATTCACTGTAAATGAGGCACAAATTTTAATTTCATGTGCACCCAACCAAAAAGAAATGAGCGAACCCTGATTTTTGAGGACAGCTGTACACCAGAACATCATTTTTAGTATCTGGTAACTATTTTTCCCATAAGCTTCTCCAGTCTTTAACATTTCTAATTTCAAAATAAGATGCTTATGCTAGCTTTGTTTGTGAGAAGGTATTATATTTCACCTGGGTATCTGCTGCAGATTGGGTGGTGGGTATTGTATTAAGTCTATAAACGGCTCTTAATCGTCTCCTCTGCTCCACCTGGAACATTCCCAAGCTTGGCTCCCTCTTGTCTTGGAGAACAAGGGCTTCTTCTCACCGTGCTCGTATCACATCATTACATCCCTTTGCTAGCTCCGTGCAGCTCACTAAGAGGATTACATTCGATATGGAAGAGATCAAATTTAGATTAAATTACAGTGCTGAGCTCCTGACTAGGGAGCCCAACATCCAGATGACAGTTGCAGCTTTGTGCATTTCCTGCAGTCGTTTTGCTGCTGCCTCGCCTCCAAGAAGAAGAAGATTGATACTGTCAAAAAGATCATTTTGTTGCTTGTTTTAACCTATTTTATTTTGGTTCAAGTACATGCGGGGGCATTGGCAACTACTTTGTCAGGTCACTGGGATGGCAAGTGATTTAGTTGGATTCTCCTTCCCAGTTCATTTTAGTTTCCATGCATGTCTTCTCTATAAAGATGCTGCCGGACTCCAAAGCAATATTCCACATAACGTACCAAGGGCATGTTCTGCACTGACAGAAGGATCAATGTCCCCTGCCTCCCTGCCCCTCTTTTTTAATTGTATCCTATTTCCTAAGCATTGATGTGGATAGGAATACAAGATGGCGCCGGTGTTGGTGTCCTGTGCCCTGCACCTTTGCTTGGCCCTATATCTATCATATTTGTAAAATCATAGCATCAAAAGGACAGGTTGGACTTTACAAGGGGGATGGACCGGGTGCCTCTCGCTGGAAGCATTTTCTCTGCTGCTTGAAACTTTCCCTTAAACTTGGAATAGTTTCCAGTTAGCTGGGAAAAGCCATCCCTCTCTTGCCAAGAGATAAATCACAGCTTGGATGCTGGCAAGCTGCTACTCGGGGGCGGCACGTGAGCTAGTGTTTTGAAATCTGTGTCAGGGGGGAGGATTAAGGCAGCTTGATCGTGCCTTGTAGTCATACAAGCAGCCGCAACAGAATATTGCCCCCTAGGGGGGTTGTTAAACTGCTTTGTTCCCTCCAGCCCAAAAGAATGCAAAATCGAAGGCAAATTAACATCAGTCACTCAACAAGCTGCTTACAAAAGTAAAACGGTTAATCATATATAATAATTACAGCCAGCGCATTTCATGCCTATGCCCAGTGTAGGCACAAAACGCGTCACCCTTGAACTGTCTGCCTTTACTTTGAGACCTGTTTGCCAAGTGCCTGCTTTGATTCTCTTGTGTTACAGGCTTGAGCTCCTGTTATAAAAATGACCTTGGAGCATTTTAGGAGAAACCAAACACACTTATACCATTTAATACAGAACAATGTGATTTGGTCTTGAAGCGCCATTTTATTTGTCTCTTGTTCCAATACCCAGCAGAGTTTTCCTTGGCCAACTGGAAGTCCCTTCCTTCGGCAAAAGTGTTTCTTCTAGTTCATCTGGGTTGACCGCTCCTTCCAGTGACAGTTCATTCTGATAGAAGCCCAGAAATGATGGGCCTGTTGAAAGCAAAATATAATACTAAGCAATAGTGATGTGCGAGCCGACCCGATACCTGCGGGTAGGTCGGGTTCGGGCTGACCACGCAGCCCCGTTTCCGGGTGGCGGGTGGGTCCGGGTCGAGTTCTTCTTCTTATAGCTTTTTGTAGCCTTCCCCTAAATCATGATACTGAACAATCTTTGTTTTGAGAGTTGCTGTGAAAATCCCAGGCTGTCACTCTTCAGAGAGAGTAAAACAGAAGCACAACTTGCAATTGGCCGCCTTAAATACCTTTTCTCATGATTGGACACACCTGCCTATGAAGCTTAAGGCTTAACAAGCCAATCCAACCGATTTGGTGTTTCCAGTAATCAGTATTGAGCAGTTACTTGCATTCAAATTAGCAAAATTACAAGGGTACCCACATTTTTGCACAGCCAGTTTTTCACATGTGATTTAATTTCTCTAATACTGCGTCACTAAAAATCTTTGTTCAGAAAACACCCCAGTTCTCAGATGTTCCTGGGAAATGAAAGACATACCACTGCTATCTTTTTTTTTTTTTTTTTTTGAAAGTGGAGTCAATTATTATGCAGGCTGAGAGGGGTTCCCAAACTTTTTCATATCATATATTGCAGTGTGATGGTGCTTTTATACTTGCAGGAATATGGTATCGCAAATGAGCAAGCTCTCCTCATTGAAAATTCTTAGCACGCAGCTCAAATGTTAATCTATTTACATATTTATATTGGCTTAATCCAGCCGTGGGTAAATATAATATATAATATAGTGTCCTAGTTTTTCCATTCTGCCAGTGTCTGTCTCAGTCTTAAAGGGACACTACCGAGGAGGATTCACCCATTGGTCAGGCCAGTTTTTGGGGTGCTGGGTAGTGAGTGGCTGTTCCCAGGGGGAGGTGTGTTACAATATGAGAGAGGCGCACTGCTGCTTCTGGCTCCTGCTCGCTGTGTTCTGCACCACATATCTGCTTTCATACAACTTGCAGCCAAGCTATTGTTTGTGTGTTTGAGCCTGACCTTGCACATGGTTCTACATTATCTGCACAAATCTCTGCAGCTGTATCAGCTCTTCCCCCAGTGTCGTGTTTGTGTTCATAGCCAAATCCCACATTCCTTTGCTTCTAGAACCTTTTATTATTCTCTAGAACATTTCATGTACTGTGTCTTTTGCAGATTAGTTTTTTGGCTTGTGCTCCCATATCCAGCCTACATTAAATACTGCGTTCCCATTCCCTTCTACAGTTTCACCGGTGGAATAAATAACCGGGTGCCTATGGGCTCAACCCACAGCTCCCAACATTTTGGAAATATAACGAGGGACAAAAAAGGTGTGTAGCGTGGCAATTTTGACCACACCCCCTTTTATGGCCACACCCCTAATTACCATGTTCATTTTAAAAAATTTGGCAGGTTATGAAAGTTTGAACATATTTTCTGTGAATTGCCCTTTAAGCTGTCAGTCTAACTTTTCCCAAGGGACTTGTTATTAAATTGTAACAAAAGTATCTTATCTTCTGCTGTGGCTGTTCTGGGCTCTCTGCCAAAAGCCATTTAAGTTAGAAACGTTTCTTTTTCTGCCTGTTCACTGCAGAGAAAAAAACGGGAATTTCCAGTATCCAATGAGGGACTACGGGTTGAGCTGTCAAAAGAGGGACTATCCCTCTAAAAACGGGTCAGTTGGGAGTTATGGCTCAACCTACCATGTGCTTTGCTAGGGGCAAGATGCTGCCCTTACCTGGCGTGGGGGGGGTATACAAATTGTGGGTTAGGAAAACAAACGGAACCTATTTAGACACAGGACTGTAGGAATGTTCTCTGTGGCCAAGAGTTATTGTAGCACCAAAGCCCCATATATCTTTGATGGCCTCGGATTAAACTGTCATCTATAAACTGCCGCATAGGAATATGTGATAAACCCCATCTCCCGACTGGCCAGACAGCTCCAGTAGCTAACCTTAGATCACTAAAGATAGGATAAATGCGCTATATTTATATATAGGGATCTACTTCCAATTATCTGCCTCTAAATAAAGCGTAATGTAAGAGGGGCCGAGTGCACAGGACATTCCTGCTCTGCTGTGTGTGACATTCACTCATATCTCTGTAATGTCATCATAACCAAAATATAGTATTGCCTGGGGCATTCCGTCAGCTCCTGCCTAAACGTTATCTCCCATATGCTTTATCTCTATGGACTCTATACACAAACCTCTACATATTTACCCTTCACACGTCATCAATGCACGTCCATGAACACACAAAATACACACACATTAGTCCATAGACCGGTGATTATTACATGCACATACACCTTTCATTCGTTTGGCACCACAAAAATGGACTGGGGATTGCTAATTAAAGGGGATTTAAACAAAACATCTGTTATAAACATATTCAGAGGGCTTACAAACACTTTGATATTTACATTCATTTTCTGTTTTTAGTGTTTTCTCGCATATTGGCAGTTTTAGACTGCTACTTTCAGCCTTTCAGCTCAGCAGCTGTGACATGAGCGTGTCCAAGCCTAATTGTTCTGTCCTGTACATTCATTTTAGTGTTGCTGACTCTCTTGGGTTCATTCAATTTGCACCACGGCAATAACCCATAACCAGCTGCAGGTAATACCCATGAAAACAAATGTCTGGTTGCCATTGGTTACTGCCCTGGTGCAAATTTGCCCAGTGTTTATGAATGAACCCAAGAGACTCAATATTTTCTGAAAAAAATTTATACACTTTCCCGAAAATTTTGTTTGCAGGAAGAAATCCGGAAAAAAACTTTAAAAATCTGATTTTCACGTTTTTTCTGGGGTTTTTTTCATCAAATTTTCACGATTTTTTAGATATTTTGCCCGAAAACTTTGTGGTATTGCCAAAAACCCAGCGCACATCAAAAAAATCATTGGGAGTTCTCCCATTGACTTATATGCAACCTCAACAGGCAGGATTTTCAGATTCTGACGTTTCCGTCTTCGGGGGTTCCGAAAAAAAAATCTGAAAATTTTGTGATTTTTTTTTAAAATTCTGATTTAATAAAAAAAAAATCCAATTTTTCGTGATTTCTGCATTTGGAGTTTAGAAAATAACCCCCTATGGGTAAGGGCACACGGACCAATTCGGGGAGATTCACCTCATGAGGAAACTAATCTCCCCGAATCTGCCCATGTGCCCTTACCCTAAAACTGTCAAAATCTCAGAAACCACTAAAAAATCGCTTTCCATCAATTAATTTTTGGGCCTTAGATCCACTTTCATTTGAGATGCGTGTATGAATATGAATATTTTTTTTCCCAGATGATGTAGAGAATGATTGTCTGGGACAATGTGCAATTGGTCCTAATTTTTTTATTTATTTATTTCTTTTTTTAAATTATTTAGCAAATCAGCAGCTGATTGGTTAATAGGGTTCAGTTTACCAAAGGCATTGGTTTGAATAGGTGACTGAAAGATGAATAGGGGAGGGTGTAAATAGTGAGAGACGGTCATGAAAAAGTAACTGTAGCCATAACACGGAAGCCTCAGAGAATATGTTTTTGGCTGCCGGGGTCAGTGACCCCCATTTGAAAGTTATTAGGAGGCAGAAGAGGAAGGGAAGCTTACTGGCAGTGGTTGACATGTATGGGTGTCTGTTATACATGGGAAATGTAGGTACAGGTATAGGATCCCTTGTCTGGAAACCCATGATCCAGAAAGCTCCAAATTATGTAAAGCCGTCTCCCATAGACTCCAATTTATCCAAATAATCCACATTTTTAAAAAGTGATTTACTTTTTCCTTTGTAAAAATAAAAGTGTACACTGGTCTCAATACAAACTAAGATACAGGTAATGGGACCTGTTATTCAGAATGCTCTGGACCTGGAGTTTTCCAGATAACAGATCTTTCCACAATTTGCATCTTCAACCCTTAAGTCTACTAAAAAATCATATAAATATTAAATAAACCCAATAGGTTGGTTTTGCCTGCAATAAGGATTAATTATATCTTAGTTGGGATCAAGTAAAAGGTAAAGGTATGGGACCTGTTATCCAGAATACTTGGGGTCTTCTGGATAATGGATCTTTCCATACTTTGAACCTTAAGTCTACTAGAAAATCATGTAAACATTAAATAAACCCAATAGGCTGGTTTTGCTTCCAATAAGGATTAATTATATCTTCGTTGGGATCAAGTACAAGCTACTGTTTTATTATTGCAGAGAAAAAGGAAATCATTTTGGATGATTTGGATAAAATGGAGTCTATGGGAGACAGCCTTCCCGTTATTCAGAGGTTTCTGGATAACGGCTGGGGACAAAAAGCTACTGTTACCCCCAACCGGAGGCTCTATTAGCCTGCGCCTTTGGTTGGGGATAATTTTTTTGGCCGACAGGTGCCCTTTAAGGTATGAACAGGGACTGTTCTGTGGAAAACCCCATGTCCCGAGTATTGTGGATAAGAGGTCCCTGTACTGTGCAGTACATAATGAGTATGGCCACAGTGAGAGCAGCTCAGGACAACATGCCAAACTCACTATTCTTTCCTATTTAGTGTGGCCTTTGTGCTGTGGGTGTGAGGCAGTTTTACTACTTGTCAGGAGCTTGTTGTGCAGCTGTTTATAATCCACTTGTCAGCACTTTGTGAAGTTGCGAGAATGTTCCTATTTTCCCGTGTGCCGGACAATGAATCCCTTATAGTTGCAGAAGGTCCTTCCCGCATTCCATCCCCTGATACGACCTCATTGTACCAGTTGCCCTACAGCTTCCATCCCGGCCTCCGGCCTGTGTTACCGGCTGCCTCCGAACAATCAATGGATCAGCCCCACATCCAACTGATCTCATAGCCGAGAGCCTTCTCCTTGTTCTTTGTTTGCTGGAAAAACAACATGGCGTTATGTTTTTTGTTACCTGCGTCTCCTCTTCTGTGTCTCTCGGCCTCACACAAAAGGAGCCTTGTGCCATTGTCCGTCCCATCAATGGGCCGTTGTCTGTGGATCTGCCGTTACAATGCCTTGTCTTTTTAACAAAGTTATAGGAGTAAAGTTTAACAGGCAACTAAAGTCTAAAATAGAATAAGGCTAGAAATGCTGTATTTTGTATACTAAACATAAACATGAACTTACTGTACCACAAGCCTAATCAAACAAATGATTTATGCTTTCAAAGTTGGCCACAGGGGGTTACCATCTTGTAGCTTTGTTAAACATCTTTGCAAGACCAAGACTGGCACATGCTCAGTGTGGTCTGGGCTGCTTAGGGATTGTCAAAAATGATCAAAACAGCACAAGTCAAATAATATCTGCCATAGAAGCAGATACAGCAAGACTGATTAATAATCAGAATATACAGACTGCACTGGGTCCTGTGTTGTCATGTAATCTAATGTGGATTTTATAGTTTTTGTATTGTTAATACAAACTTTCTCCAACTCTCCAGAACCAGTGGCTGCAGCAAAATAATCCTCCAAATAGAATCCCAGTTTATAGTAACGTGGGGGTGGGCCCTGGTGCAAGCCGTGCAGCTGGGTCCCCTCCAAGCAGATTTTCTTTGTGGCTGCAGTCGGCTACAGCGGGGCACGATCTGCCGGTGGGCCCTGCGGGGGTTCTGCCCCTGGTCCAATTGCACTCCATGCTCCCCCGCTAGTTATGCCACTGCCAGTTTATCTGTTTAAATCATGATGTTTGTCCCTGCAGTTGGAGTTGAAAACAGTAAAGGGGATGTAAAGGCAAAAATAAAATCCAATACAAATCTCTACACGGTCCACGACTGCTCTACAGGGAAACAAACAAAGCTGCTTGAGTTCTGCATGGCTGGGAAGTAAGGTGGGGACTCCCCCCTGCTGTTCATAAGTATGATTGTTTCCCTGCAGAGCAGTTAGGGACCGTCTGACAATTCCTATCCACAGCAGTAAATGAAGGGAGAATTTCACTGCATACAGTCAGGTTTCTTATAAAAAATGGTGCACATTTTTTAATCAAAGTATATTGGAGATCGGTTTCTTTTTCATTAAAGAAAGTAAAAATGGGATTTTACAGAAGTGCTGTACATTGTTATTCCTTTTTTGAATTCCTTTTTATGCACACATAAGTCCATGTATATGGCTGCTAACCCCCAATAGATGAGTTTCCTCTTGTCGTACAGCAGGTCCTGTCATGCAGATGCCCCGTATGCCATTGCCCTTAGCAGTTTATGATCCATTTATTTGTTGCCTCTGCCCTTTGAAACATACGCATGAATGCAGTTAACTGTATGTCGTACTGAGACTTTCACTGTGCCTTTATTGGCTCACTAGAGACTCAACTGCCGTTCCACCCGTGCTGCCCCAAGTGCCATGCGGGTGCTATAATGAAACACTGGCACCTACATAAAATAGGAGCAAGTTCCAAGCAGTTTGTGATTGCAGTTGTACAGGCCGGCTTGTCATAAGGCCTCATAGGCTTTAATCATCCTGTCAGAGATGCTAAAATAATAGTATTTATACAGGTATGGGATCCGTTATCCGGAAACCGGTTGTCCATAAAGCTCAGAATTACGGAAAGGCTGACTCCATTTTAGCTAAATAATCAGAATTTTTTAAAATGATTTCCTTTTTCTCTGTAATAATAAAACAGTAGCTTGTACTTGATAAAAACTAAGATATAATTAATCCTTATTGGAAGCAAAACCAGCCTATTGGGTTTATTTAATATTTACATGATTTTCTAGTAGACTTAAGGGATGAAGATCCAAATTACGGAAAGATCTATTATCCAGGAAAACCCCTGGTCCCAAGTATTCTGGATAAAGGATCCCATACCTCTACTTAGAATATTGCATCACTCATTGCCAGAAAGTGACTGCTCTATTTTCATTTCTAGTCTGTATTTTGCCATTTAGTGAAACACTGAGTCTATTAAAAAAACATTCTTCTCTCTCTCTGATATTGACTTTTATTTCTGAGAGCCATGATATTATTATTGTGTGTCCCCTTGAATGTGTGCTTGTGGGTGACTGTGGCTCGCTGTATTGGGAATTTATGGATAAAACTTCTTGTTAGGGGCAGCGGGGGGAGATTGCTGTTTCCATCCCTGTGTGGCTAATTCTTATCCAAGGCGGCTTTATGATCTGAGAGTCTAATCGGATACTAATAGGATAATTGCTGGCTGCCAGTGATGTATTGAAGCCAAAAGAGTAGGTGGCTCGGCATGATGTAATTTGCACGGTGTCATTGTCGCGCCCAGCTGTCTCTCGCTATTTACAGCTTAAAGGAGAAGGAAAGGCTAAAATTAAATAAGCTTTATCAGAAAGGTCTATATAAATACACCAGTAAACCCTCAAAGTAATTCTGCTCTGAGTCCTCTGTCAAAAGAAACGCCACATTTCTTTCCTTCTATTGTGTACACATGGGCTTCTGTATCAGACTTCCTGTTTTTAGCTGAAACCTCCAGGGCAGGGCTTGAGCATGCTCAGTTTGCTCCTCTCCCCCTCCCTCCTCCCATCCCTGCTGTAATCTGAGCTCAGAGCTATGAGTGAGCAGGGAGAGACTCAGGCAGGAAGTGATGTCACACCAAGGTTAAATGGCAGCTTCTATCCTAAACAAACAGAGACAGTGTCTAGAGCTGTTTACTCAGGTATGGGAAAGCATTCTGCAGAATAAATATAGCATTCTAGCTTGCACTAGTGTGGCTAATCTGTTGGCAATAAACTGTCTTGGAGCTTTCCTTCTCCTTTAAAGGTGAACCACTCCTTTAAGCTAAGGAGCTATGTGTATGTACATTGTCATCCCTATCCGTTGTGTTCCATTTCAGCACCCCAAAGATTCTATTAAAGGACAGAGACAGTGTCTAGAGCAGAATTACTTTGAGGGTTTACTGGTGTATTTATATAGACCTTTCTGATAAAGCTTACTTACTTTTAGCCTTTCCTTCTCCTTTAAGTTAACTTTTAGTATGTTATAGAATTCTAAGCAACTTTTTCAATTGGTCTTCATTTTTTTTTTTATAGTTGTTTTAATTATTTGACTTCTTCTTCTGGCACTTTCTAGTTTTGTATTGGGAAATCACTGATCCCCCCATCTAAAAAAAGAACCTCTATAAGTCTATAATTGTATTATTATTGCTACTTTTTATTACTCATCTCTCCTATTCATATTCCTGTCTCTTATTCTGGTAAAGAAACATTCTAGCCCCTTCCTGTTAATATAAAACCAGTTCACCAAGAAGCCTCTGTATAATGACTTGCTTCTTATCTCAAAGACTGCAGCTGGAGGAAAGGAGGAGGTTGTTTATACAGAGGCTAATTCGATGTGTGTTACTGCAAATGTTCAGTGAGAATAAAATACATGGAGAGCACAAGGTGTTGCCTCCAGTATCCATGCTGCAGTGCTTCTGACCTCTGACGAGGTTCTGCGTGATACACATGTATGCGGGTGCTAATACGCTCTCTCCTGTTTCCACAGGCTCTGCAGTCTGACTCTGAAGAAGATTCTGGTGGTAAAGGAGCTGGATAAGGAGCATATTTCAGTTGTCATAGCAGTGAAAATGCAGGTGAGTATTTATTATGTAATAATGTGCTAGTGACAAGAACCTCCTGACAGTTACTGGTGTTAGCTGACAGTTATAAGGGGCAGCATGTTGGCTGCTCAATGTTGGGCAGAAGTCCTGAAATTGCCCCTTATTCCATTGTCCTGAGTGTACTGGGGATTTATTTAGACTGTAGGGGCTGGAATGAGATGAGATTTGGACCTCGCCTTGTTTCACTATTACCTCTATGAGCATTGCCAAAAAGTGCCATGAAAATGACATTTTGTCCTTCCCTGGCAGCCATATTTGTGCTCATTGAGCTGTGTGTGATCCAAAACGTTCCCCCAGGGCCCACTGGTATTTCATTTAAGTGTAGGGATGCACCAAATCCACTATTTTGGTTTCGGCCGAATCCCTGAATCCTTCTCGAAAGATTTGGCTGAATACCGAACCGTATCCTGCATATGCAAATTAGGGATGGGAAGGGGAAAACATTTTTAACTTCCTTGTTTTGTGATGCGATTTACCTCCCCGTCCCTAATTTACATATGCAAATTAGGATTCGGTTCAGCCTGGCAGCAGGATCTGGCCGAATTTCAAACTGAATCCTGTATTCGGTGCATCCCTAGTAAAGTGAATATGATGATGAACAATGAGCTGCGTGACCTGCCTGTCATTTAGCTTTAGGAGCCGTTCAATGTATACTGTGATTAAAGGAAAACTATACCCCCCAAAATGAATACTTGAGCAACAGGGTTTTACATATGAGCTGTTTCATGCAATGTATTTTTATAGAGACCTACATTGTTTGAGGGGTATAGTTTTCCTTTAACTGTTTCACAGGCAGCTTTTGCTTTGTACATAAAATAACTCCAGCACACGTAGCATGCTCAAGGGATTGCTCCCGTGTTTAATGTCAATCCAACAATACAACGTTTCGGGGGCGTGCCCCTTCGTCAGGTGCTCAAAACCACCACCCACCTTCCTTAAATTAGGTAATTGAAGTTAACCACTCCTCCAAACATGTAAAAAAGTTAAATAGTAATACATGTAGAAACAATACAAAAAGTTCGTTTTTACAGTCCAGACGTAAGGTTCGTTCGGTATGACACCTGAGTGCTGCAAAAAAAAACTACAATTGATCAAATTACCAAGCAGAGAGTTATAGTTCAGCCATTGTATTAAACAATCAAAATGATCAAATTACCAAGCAGAGAGTTGTAGTTCAGCCATTATATTAAATTACACAATCAAGGCCTATTTGAATGAGATCTTAGCGGAAAGGAAGTAAAATTAGCCATACCTTCCCCTGCTACTAAATTCTAATCGATACAATTAGGAGAATCTGTAAAGAATAAGGAAACAAATTAGAAACATTGAAATTAGAAACTGTTACAAATAGCTAGTCAGACTGAATTCCTCATTTAACCCTCTTGGAGTCTGTGTTTGTAACAACCAAATCCAGTAACTTTCCCGCTGGTTTAATTTTAATTTCAAATTATAATCCGTCGTTATTACCTTTTCAAGTATCTGCCACCTTAACTGGGAAGTTCTATGCCCTTTATCAAAAAAATGTTTGTATAAAAAAGTTTCCTGTTTATTCTTTTTCTTGTCAGTTTCTTTTTTTGTTTCTTTAGGGGGTGGTTTGTAGTTTCGAATGGCCGCTTTATGCTCATTTAGGCGTATTTTTACAGGTCTACTAGTTTGCCCAATATAGGCTAAACCACACGGACATTTTAGGCAATAAATTACGCCCTTAGAATCACATGTATGAAAACCCTTTGTAAAATGCTTTGTGCCTTTTTGTGGATGAATCACATAATCCCCTTTGGTGATGCCCGTACAGTGGCCGCAGTTGAGACAAGGGAAAGTGCCAATCCTGTTAATATATTTTTTATTAGTGTTCCTAACGGAATCAGCTCTCTTTTTAACCATGTCTCCCACGTTCCTTCCTCTTCTGTATGAAAAAATTGGTGGCAGAGTAAAAAGATTTCCATATTTACTATCAGATTTTAAAACTTTCTAATGTTTAAGAATAGTTCTCCTTATGTATTTAGCATTTGTGTCATAAGTTGAAACAAAAGGGACTCTTTTTTGTTTGGCTGTAACATTCTTTTTTGTGAGTAGATTGGCTCGCGGAATCTTTCCCACCTCTTCACGAATTTTTAAAAAGAGTGTTTTTATCGTAACCTTTTACAACAAATTTATTAACCATTTTTTCTGATTCTTGGGCGTATAGGGTATCATCCGAAGTGATTCTCCTAACTCTCATTAGTTGGCTTTTTGGTAAACCACTGAACAGGCCAGGGGCATGGAACGATGTGGGCCTTAAAAGATTATTACGGTCTGTAGGCTTTGTAAAAACAGATGTACTGAATCCTGTGTCTGAGCGATGAATGTCGACATCAAGAAAATGTATATTGGTGGAGTGGCATTCCAAAGTAAATTTAATAGTGCTATGCACCCTATTCAAATAATTAAGGAAATCCAAAAGTTTCTCCTTGCCACCCTGCCATAAGAAAAATGTGTCATCCACGTAGCGCATATATGTAATGATATGTGCTGAGTATTCAGGGTTAGCAAAGATAAATGTGTTCTCAAAAAAATCCATGAAAATGTTTGCATACACAGGTGACATGTTAGCTCCCATGGCGCAGCCTTGTGTTTGTAAATAGAAATCTGTGTTGAAAGAAAAAAAGTTTTTCGTAAGTACTATCTCCAATAATGTGCATAAAAAAGAAATCTGGTGTGCTGGTGTTTTTGTATTACCGAGGTATGAACGGGCACATTCTATACCCTCATCGTGTGGAATAGAAGTAAACAGGTCACAGACATCAATCGAGCACAAGAGAAAATCCTCCGTGGGTAAAGAGAGTTTTCCTAATCTCTGTAAAAATTCACCTGTATCCTGTACACAATGTTTTAAATTAGGGGTAATTTCCTGTAAAGCAATATCAACATAAATAGCTAATGGCTGTAGTAAAGAGCCCACATTACTAACTATGGGTTTTTCCAATGATTTGTGTATTTTTGGTAAAAAATAAATGTTAGGTATCTTGGCTTCCTCACGAAATAATAGGTTGTAAGTATCATCAGTAATTATACCTTCCATGACGGCAGAATATAAAAAGATTTTAATTTCATCCCTTAGTCTCATTGAGGGATCACTATCAAGCTTTTTATAATGTGCATTGTTATTTAACTGTCGAATGGCCTCATTCTCATAGTCACATTTATTCATTACAACGATTCCTCCCCCTTTATCAGCTTTACAAATTACAATACTTTCATTATCCTGGAGACTCTGCAAAGCTAATTTTTCAGCCATTGACACATTATGTTTCATTTTACCACTGCTCTTTCCTAAGTGTTTTTCCACCTCCATTTTAACAAGAAATTCAAACGCATCAAGCGAAGGGTAGTTACCAGGGGGTACAAACGTGCTCTTTTGTTGTACTCCTCAGCTTTTGCTTTGTACCAGGCGATGCTCATCTCTCTCTCTTTCATCTTCTAGGGATCCAAGCGCATCCTGCGTTCTCATGAGATTGTTCTGCCCCCTGGTGGACATGTGGAGACAGACCTGGCGCTGACCTTTTCCTTGCAGGTATATTGATTTACATTCCCACAAGCAGAAGCTTTCAGTGTTAGCACTCAGTCCTGCCCCCCGTAATGTCACCCTTGCACCCAGTCTATGATGTATGTGCTGCTCCCTGACCCAAAGCTAAATGAAATGAGTTCAACTTCCAGGAAGGATTGTTTTTTCTTTGGTGTATTTTTCACTTCTGGAAATGCATTTCCCTGGCCAAAGGACTTGCAGTGTAGTCAGTATATTCTTTATAGAAAGCACAGCTTCCCAGCCAGGTGAGCAACATTAATATGTCACCCTTAGTGGTGTAACTAAATGTTACTGGGCCCCACAGCAAGTTCAATTTAGGGCCCAAAAACATTGGTAAGTTGACTATTCTACCAAGATCTTGAATTTGCTTATAATGAACAAAAGCCACAAATATCTTGTAAATGATATCCTTATAAACGGTGAGTTCTGATGTCATCAGTTATAAACGGTGAGTTCTGATGTAATTTCTGTCACATGACTCATTGAAATTTGTGTATTATAATAAATAAAGTACCCCCAGTTGTAAAATATGAGGATATTAGAAGTTACCTCAGAGTTCCATGACCTGTATAAAAACACTCGGCCTTCGGCCTCGTGTTTTTATATGGTCATGAAACTCCTCGGTAACTTATAATATCCCTATATTTTACAAAAGGGGGTACTTTATTCACTATATAATGAACAAAAGCCACAAATATCTTGTAAATTATATCCTTATAAACGGTGAGTAGTGATGTCATTTCTGTCACATGACTCACTGAAACCTGTGTATTATAATAAATAAAGTACCCCTTGTTGCAAAATATGAGGATATTAGAAGTCATAGAGGAGTTCCATGACCTGTATAAAAACAGGTCTTGTGTTTTATGGTCATGAAACTCCTCGGTAACTTATAATATCCTTATAATTTACTAGAGGGGGTACTCAATTCACTATATTAGGACCTTACTGTACCCCTACACTCCTGCCCCCTGCAAATTGCTTATTAAATAGGACCTTACTGTACCCCTACACTCCTGCCCCCTGCAAATTGCTTATTAAATAGGACCTTACTGTACCCCTACACTCCTGCCCCCCTGCAACTACTGGGTCTGCTTCTGCCTCTGGTTTCCCCCGTGGCACCTCTCCACTCACTGCTGGTGATTATACAGACTGTCGGCCTGAACAAACAGAACAATATGGCGGCCATGCCATGTGTAAATAAGAAATAAACCCCCCTGTGCTCTCTTCTCTGCAGTATCCTCACTTTCTGAAAAGGGAAGGAAATAAACTACAGATCATGCTTCAGAGGCGGAAAAGATACAAAAACCGAACAATCCTTGGTTACAAGACTCTAGCTGTCGGCAGCATTAACATGGCTGAGGTGCGTACATCAGGACATACACTTATACTGTGGTACTATCTGATCTATACTATCTAATACACCAGCTGCAGATTTGGGCTTTTCTTCCATTATTCTATCATAATACACAATACACGTGAACTTATAAACTGTGTTTAGTGATGTCATAAGTTATAATCGGAGCTTAGTGATGTCATTTGTCTCACGGGACTCACTGAAACTTGTGTATTATAATAAATAATGTACCCCCTGTAGTAAAATATGAGGATATTAGAAGTTACCTTGGAGTTCTATGACCTGGATACAAGCATGAGGCCGTTGATACAGGAACTGATACTCCTCAGTGACTCATAATATCCTTATGTTTTACAGTAGGGGGTGGATTATTCACTATTTACTTAGTGCCAGTTTCATATATGAATCAACACTCTTAAAAAAGTTCTCTGTTGACAACATAATATTGCCCTGAGCAGGTACCAGCAGGGATACGAGACTTCCTTGCCTCTCTGGGCAGACTTATGCAAAGGGAATGAGAAACTTTCCAAATATAATCAGTACAGGTATGGGACCTGTTATCCAGAATGCTCGGGACCTGGGGTTTTCCTGATAATGTATCTTTCGGTAATTTGGGTCTCCATGCCTTAAGTCTACTAGAAATTCATTTAAACATTAAATAAACCCAATTGGTTGGGATCAAGTACAAGCTACTGTTTTATTACTACAGAAAAAAAGGAAACCATTTTTAAAAATTTGGATTATTTGGATAAAATGGAGTCTATGGGAGATAGCCATAGCGTAATTCGGAGCTTTCTGGATATCTGGTTTCCGAAAAAGGGATCTTACACCTGTACCAAGTCTGAAACAATAAAGTTATTCCTCCATATTCCCCTCTGAGCAATCTCTCTCTCTCTCTCTCTCTCTCAATCTCGCTGTCAGTCTGTCTCTCTCTGTCGGTCTGTCTGTGTCTCTCTTTCTCTCTGTCAGTCTCTCTCTCTCTCTCTGTCAATATGTCTGTGTCTCTCTCTCTTTGTCAATCTCTCGCTCTCTGTGTCAGTCGCTCTCTGTGTCACTCTCCCTCTTTCAATCTGTCTCTCTCTGTCAATCTGTCTCTCTCTGTCAATCTGTCTCTCTCTCTGTCAATTTCTCTCTGTCAATCTCTCTCTGTCAATCTCTCGCTCTCTGTGTCAGTCGCTCTCTGTGTCACTCTCCCTCTTTCAATCTGTCTCTCTCTGTCAATCTGTCTCTCTCTCTGTCAATTTCTCTCTGTCAATCTCTCTCTGTCAATCTCTCGCTCTCTGTGTCAGTCTCTCTCGCTCTCTTTGTCAACCTCTCGCTGTCAATCTCTCTCTCTGCCAATCTGTCTCTCTTCATGCAGGAGTTCAGGGTGGAAAGTTATGTCAGATATATTGGTTTAGGCTTCATGTGCCTCAACAATGTATTAGAACTAACTGGCTTTCAAAATATCCAACAGATACTCAAATCTTTGGAAGACATCGTGCTGAGAGGGTGGATAGTGAAAAGTAACTTGAGTATTTCAGAAAGGACACAGAGTTTTTGATTAACTATACAGTTATCCAAAAACCCTTCCATAGATTTCTATTTTAATCAAATGTTTAAAAATGATTTCCTCTATTTCTGTAATAATAAAACAGTACCCTGGACTTGCTGGTAACTAAGCTGCAGGAATCCATACTGGTGGCAAAACGATCGTATTGAGTTTATTGATTTTTAAGTAAATTTTAGGTTCGGAAATCCAAATCTACATGGAAAACTCCTGTTCCCAAGCATTCCCGATAAACCTATATTTAAAAAGTTTCTTGTTTTTATTAGAGGACAATTATAAAGGTATGGGATCTATTATCCAGAAACCCGTTAGCCAGAAAGCTCTGAATTATGGCAAGCCCATCTCCCATAGACTTAATTTTAATTCAAAATTTTGAAAATGATTTATTTTTTTAAACGCATCAGTTAATAGTGCTGCTCCAGCAGAATCCAGCACTGAAATCCATTTCTCAAAAGAGCAAACAGATTTTTTTTTTTTTAATATATATATATTTAATTTTGAAATCTGACATATTGTCCGTTTCCCAAGTGCCCCCAGGCATGTGACTTGTGCTTTGATAAACTTCAGTCACTCTTTACTGCTGTACTGCAAGTTGGAGTGATATCACCCCCAGCAGCCCATCAGTAGAACAATGGGAAGGTAACCAGATAGCAGCTCCCTAACACAAGATAACAGCTGCCTGGTAGATCTAAAACAGCTCAATAGTAAAATCCAGGTCCCACTGTGACATATTCAGTCACATTGAGTAGGAGAAACAACAGCCTGTCAGAAAGCAGTTCCATCCTAAAGTGCTGGCTTTTTAGATCCCTTTAACAGTGATTCCAAGGTATGTCTCATGTACAAGAGTCTTTGTGTTTTGATGGCAGGTCATGCAGCATCCTACTGAAGGAAGCCAAGTTTTGAGCCTGTTCAGTAACATGAAGGAAGCTTCTGCCAAAGTTGCTGAGATCTGGATCTTTTCACTCTCCAGCCAACCCATTGACCATGAAGACGGCTCCATGCACACCAGCCAAAAGATAAAATCCACAGGTCAGACTTATACGTTCTCAGCCGTACAGCTCTTATGTTTCCATTTATTGGGCTGATTATCCAATTACATGCTCAGGGGGCCACAATATAACAATATTCTGACATGACACCAAGTGGGACATTCACTAAAAATCGTAGTTGCGCTGGTGTCCGCTTTGTCGCGCTTCGCCGCACTTCGCCAGGCATATTTTGCCAGTGCTCCACAAATTCACTAAAATCCGAAGTTGCGCTCAGGGGTAGCATAAGGTTTCGAAGTTGCACTAGCGTTAATTCACCAAGCAAATTGAAGTTAGTCGATGATTAATTTGCATACGGCGCCAAATTCAAATTTCAATGGAAGTATTTGTAGCAGCCCTACACAAGCCTGGGAAACCTTCAAAACAGGAAATGTAGGGGGGAAGGAGGGGAGCTTCAAAAAAATTTTGATCTTTTTCAGCCTATCACCCATAATATAGAAAAGACGCCAGCATTTTATGGGACTTAGAAAAATGTTTAACTTTTTTTGAAGCAATCCCTATCTACTCTATTGCGCTTCGCCTGGTCTGAGGTGGCGAAGGAAGTCTGGCGTAAAAGGTAGCGTTCAGAACAATGCGCGCGTTAGTGAATTTGCGTAGTTACGTCCGTTGTGCAAATTCGCCAGGCGTAAGGGTGCAAAGCAACACTAGCGAAGTTACGCCAGCGTCCGTTAGTGAATTCGCGAAGTAACGAAAATGCCCAACGCTAGCGAATTCGGCGTTTAGTGAATTTGCCCCATAGATGGCAGGAGGAATAGTCGCCATAAAAATATGGTGTATGATATCCCCTTCTTCCACCAACAGACTGTTTTCTGCCTGACACACTCTGCTAGGTCTCCTTGAATAAATATTAAATGATTGTCCTGCCCACTAGTTGTGCATCCATACATAGAGACTAGGAGAACACTCTGTGTGGTTTAAAACAAAAATCATCCTCTTCATTTAATTGGTGCGTCCTACATTGGATTTCTATTGTCCTGCATTTGTGATCCATACAGAACAGTATGACTCATAGACAATAATATGGTTCATAGACAATAGTGTGGCTCATTCAATCCTAATATTCTCCAATCACGAAGCACAAGTATGGGTTTTAGAGCAGCAAGTGAAATGCACAGAGAGGCTTTGCTCCCCTTATTAGATTATTCACCTATTTGATATTGAAATGTCTAAGAGTCTAAGGGCTGTGAATGTGTTTGTCCTTGTCATTTCAGATAATTATTCTGAGGAAGAGTATGAAAGTTTCTCCTCAGAGCAAGAAGCCAGTGATGATGCTGTACAAGGACAGGTAGGGACAGATTTATTGGGAGTATTACAAACCGTAAAACAGAACATTTACTAGACTTAACATTCATCCCTGTCAGTGGTGGGTAGATCAGTTGAGCGGTGGGCAGATCAGTTGAGCGGTGGGCAGATCAGTTGAGCGGTGGGTAGATCAGTTGAGCGGTGGGCAGATCAGTTGAGCGGTGGGTAGATCAGTTGAGTGGAGGGTAGATTAGTTCAGAAGATGCACGTCCATCAAGTTCATCTGAAGCCTCTCCAATTTGCCTCAGGGGGAAAAATTCCTTCCTGACTCCAAAATGGCAATCGGACTAGTCCCTAAATCAACTTGTACTATGAGCTATCTTCCATAACCCTGTATTCCCTCACTTGCGAAAAAGCTATCTAACCCCTTCTTAAAGCTATCTAATGTATCAGCCTGTACCACTGGCTCAGTAAGAGAATTCCACATTTTCACAGCTCTCACTGTAAAAAACCTCTTCCGCATATTTAGACTAAACTGATGTTCTGTGTTGTAGGATGAGTTTCTGCGTTGTAGGATGAGTTTCTGCGTTGTAGGATGAGTTTCTGCGTTGTAGGATGAGTTTCCGCGTTGTAGGATGAGTTTCCGCGTTGTTGGATGAGTTTCCGCGTTGTAGGATGAGTTTCCGCGTTGTAGGATGAGTTTCCGCGTTGTAGGATGAGTTTCCCCGTTGTAGGATGAGTTTCCCCGTTGTAGGATGAGTTTCCCCGTTGTAGTATGAGTTTCCCCGTTGTAGGATGAGTTTCCCCGTTGTAGGATGAGTTTCCCCGTTGTAGGATGAGTTTCCCCGTTGTAGGATGAGTTTCCCCGTTGTAGGATGAGTTTCCCCGTTGTAGGATGAGTTTCCCCGTTGTAGGATGAGTTTCCCCGTTGTAGGATGAGTTTCCCCGTTGTAGGATGAGTTTCCCCGTTGTAGGATGAGTTTCCGCGTTGTAGGATGAGTTTCCGCGTTGTAGGATGAGTTTCCGCGTTGTAGGATGAGTTTCCGCGTTGTAGGATGAGTTTCCGCGTTGTAGGATGAGTCTCCCTGGTGAAGGATGAGCTCCCCGGTGTAGGATGAGTTCGGCCATCAAGGTCAGTTCAGCTATGCATTTCAAAGACAAAAAAAGCAAAAATAAATGCATGGTAAACCTTTATATTTTCGTCATCATAGCCAGATAGTAAGTATAGGGCAGAACACTAAATCTACTGGGTATTCTACTCCCAACAGACCCTGGAAGCTGGAACATCTCCAAATATTTAGATCTGATATATATCTAATTTCCAAGCATATCTGTGTGTTTGTATCATATGTGATTGGTTGAGTATGTGCACAGCCTATTTTGATGAACTGATGCATAAAAGCTACCAACCGGCCTCTCCTCCTGCAGGATTTAGATGACGATGAATTCGATGTTGGGAAACCAAAGAAGCAGCGAAGAACGATAGTAAGAACGACGTCAATAACCAGGGTCGGTGGAAATTCGTTTTACTAACGGGGGGGGAGGGTCCGGGATGGGGCTGTTCAGTAAATGAGGGCGGGACAAAGGTATTACTTTAAATTTTTCTGGAATAATACTTTTAACTGACTACGTTGACTGCTTTTTATGGCTCAAATCAAATTCAAAATACTGATATTAATGTGGGAATAACCTTTAATAACTTTCTGTGAATTTAAAGAAGCAAATGCGGATTTTTTTTTCCCTGTGGTTGAATTTAATGCATTTTCACGACTTAAAATGATTTTCCATTATACATATAACATACACATATAGCAACCCTTCTCTATAGCCTTCCATTTAGTCATACGAGTGGGGGGGGCTCGGAAATGCCATTCTACGTGGTCAGATTTTCTGTATATTCATCTATTTATCACAATTGTATAGCGCTGTTCCCTTACATTCTTGGAGTTCCAGAGCAGGTCCCAGTATGGCTGCTCCCACTCCATAAATGCCAGAATTCAGAGAAGGAATATTCTGATTAACTGCAGTTTAGTGGTTATTGAAGGGATTGTAAAGGGAAAATAAACCCTAACAATAATCTGGTCATTCAGATAAATATATTAACAATACAGTATCTTTCTGCATTGATTATATAGTAAGTATATGTACCTTGCTCAGAGGTTAAAGACAATTTATTTAAGTGCCTGTAATAAGTTTATTTTCAGTTCTAGTATGATCCTTATGACCTTGATAGAATTTAGAGGCAATTCCGTATGCACTTAATGCTGACAGTGCTGCTGAGACCTCATCATTGATGAATGTGAAAGTGATATATGTACATGCAACTCACTATCCATTCAGAATCTTACCTGCTATAATATTATTTTACTCCAAAATTGTGTCTCCTGTCAACCGCGGAAGAAAAATGGAACCATCAAAACCCGTGTTGCTTCTTTAATGGTTGAATGTCTTAATCTGGAGCTTTGCCGCAAACTGTTCCTCTAATAACTTACCTCCTGGGCATCAGCAGTGCAAAAGCACAAAGTATCCTCATGCAGTTATTCCCTGTCTGTGTTAATAGGATTTAAATCATTGTTCAGTGGGAAATCTCTTTTTTCTTTTTCTTTAGTCATTTGCCTTGGGGCGACATTTGCTCCCTCCTCGAGACATAACTGGAGGCACACGTGGTGTGGGGTGGGAGTTTTCAGAGTAGCCATGGTTACTGTATTACCTACTGATATCTGTAAGCAGACATTCACAGTGGTTCCCAAGCTGTTGGTGTTGAGAATTGGCAGTCGGGATAAGGGGCACAGGCTGGTAAAGGTGACCCTACACACTACATTGGGCAACATGGTGCACCAGCAGATAACATTCTCAAGCCCATAAGCCAATATTGCACTGCATTTAATGTTTCTTAGGATTTTCAGCCTCTTGCAGGAGGGCAGGTGAAGGGAGGTTTATATGGTTTCCAGGGTCACTGACCCCCCACAGCAAAAAAAGATAAACCGCAAGGCTTCTGTTTTAGGGTCTGGCCACACGGCAGATTCGGGAAGATTAGTCGCCTCACGAGGAAACTTCAGGCAACTTTGGAAAATGAAGCGTTCCGTGTGCCTGCCCCCAGGCGATTTACATTTTAGCTGGCGGAAGGCAGATCGGAGAGATTAGTCACCGCGAAGAAGAGGAGATTTGTCGCCTGGCGACTAATGTCCCTGAATCTGCTCGTGTGCCAGACCCTTACTGTCATTGTTGTATTTGATTTTGAGTCAATGGAGAGAGTCTCTTATTGAACCTATTCCCTGGTTGGACCTGTGCCACCATTCAGAACCGTTGCAGAAGAGAAAAGCGTTCTTGGGGTGTGCATTTAAAGTTTGTAAGCATGAGCACCTCTAATTTCAAGCCACCCCCTAGAGCATGGAATCTAAACATAGTTACATAGTTAAATTGGGTTGAAAAAAGACAAAGTCCATCAAGTTCAACCCCTCCAAATGAAAACCCAGCATCCATACACACACCCCTCCCTACTAAATTCTATATACCCATACCTTTACTAACTATAGAGTTTAGTATCTCAATAGCCTTTGATATTATGTCTGTCCAAAAAATCATCCAAGCCATTCTTAAAGGCACCCAACCGACTGGATTTTCCAGAAGAAGGCGTAGCAGATTCCAATATCTCAGAACTAGTTCCAACAGTGCTACAGCGCTGACTAACTCTTGTTTATAGCCGTCTCCGTGAAATCTGAATAATAAATCCCTGCTGGGTTTTCTTTCCCTTTTATGTTTCTGTGATATGTTCTGCCAATGTAACCGCAACGTCTTCCTCTTCGTGTCGTATCTGAGTATCCGAGAGCTTTCATGTCATGTTTTCTGCTCGTTCACAGCAACAGAACTTCAAGCAGAAGGTGGTGGCCTTGTTACGGAGGTTTAAAGTTTCTGACGAGGTAAGTGCCAAGACCTCCCCCCCAGTAAGCAAAACCCTCAGGGGAAACCGCTTTAATAATGTCGCTCTAATACTGCAGAATTGGGATAGACATTGGGTGACCGTTGGCTTCTGAAGTCAAGTGAGGCTATAGCAGCCAAAACACTTTTGCTCCATGAGGCTACACCTTCATCTTGGCTTTATACCGAACCGAATCCTGGATTCATTGCATCCCTACTGCTATTTTTAAAGAGTGAGCACCTAGGTTAAGGGTGCAACCCCCCAAAGGATGTATTAGACCTAACTGTCAATCAAAAACGGACTCCACCTACTGCATGAAGACAGAATGAAGAGAGACAGGTTGCTCAGAGGGGTAGAGTGGAGTAAATTGATTATTTTATAAATGGTACAGAATATTTAATTGATTATATTTAGAAAGTTTCTTATTTCAGCAAGATGAACCTTGTATTCAATTTTCATTTTCGCAGTAGATCCCCTTTAAGAGCAAATCTGATGACTAGTAATCCATCAATTTGTTTTGTAGGTGCTCGACTCTGAGCAGGACCCAGGTGAACATGTGCCGGAGGTTGAAGAGGACCTGGACTTACTGTACGACACTCTTGACATTGAGAACCCCAGTGATAGTGGCCCAGAGATGGAAGACGACGACAGTGTCCTTAGCACACCCAAGCCAAAGCTAAAGTGAGAAGCACCAAATCACTCTTCATATACGCACGCCCCACACTCTTGTGTACAGGGCAGTGATTACAACCCGGCAACTATCTCCTTATATTGAGCAACCTTTCATTTCATTGAATGTCTCTTATTGCAGCGTGCAGTTGAAACGGCCAATAAATAGCAAAATCATGCTTTCAGGAAAGTTCTGAAGTCAGATGAATTTTTGAAACCATCAGAAATACACACAGCCAGTGTGTTTGTGTAGTGTTTAGGGATATATTGTGGAGGGGATTGTCTTATTGTTGTTTTTTTTTGTGTTTATTATGTGGCTGTTTGTATTGCCATAGATTTATGTTATTGTGCCTTTGTCTCTTCCAGACCTTACTTTGAGGGCCTGTCACACTCCAGTTCTCAGACAGAGATTGGAAGCTTACACAGTGCAAGAAGCCAGAGGGAATTACCAAGCCCGGTAAGTGTATTTCCCCGGCCAATCAGCAGTCCCATTCACACCTCTGCTTGTGGCAGTTGGTGGATCAGTGAAACCACACATGTCCTGCCCTGTTAAATGTTTTCATCTGCATGAAACCATGTGATAGGAACACAAATGCTTTTGGCATGAAGAGCTACAGCGAAAGTACTGATGGTAGATCCTGCCAAGACTATTTCAGAGGTAGCTAAAATAACCGCCACAAAGTGAGACCAGACTACTTTTTGAGGACAGGCAGGTGTTGTCTAATGTTGTCACCCTTGGTGCTTATTCTCGAACTGTGTCTCTGTTCAATGTCATGCTTGTCTGCTGCAGCTCCTCCTTTAAACATAATAGTGATATTTGTAATGACAATTTGTAGTTAAAACACAAAATAGGGCAGACCCAGGTACATGAAGGATTTGGCCGAATCCCAAAATGGTGGATTTGGTACGTCCCTACTTTGCTTGGCCTTAAAATCAAGAAGATTGTTATAGGCATTAAAACCTATTGCAGCACAATGGAAGCTAAACATGCTCTGTGCCACTGACACCAGGGAAAGGGGCAACCAAAATCGGAAAGAGAGAGACCTTTTTGGACAACGTAGTTGATACAGATTTCCACTGTCCTAGGGCTGCTATGCCTCCAGAAGCCATACGTCTTTTGTTTATTATTTCTTGCCAAATCCTTTATTGGGCGGTAGACACACAGATAGGGTCAGGTGCTTAGCCAACTATTTGCAATTATGGGTGCTTTGTTAGGAAGTCTAAGCGCTTCATTCTCCGTTCCATTGAATCTCAGTTGCAATTGAAAGCATGTGGATGTCCAAATGAGAGAATATCTGACCATTTGGCACATGGATGGATTGTTAGATGACCACAAGTTGGGCCTGTACATGACTGGGTTACTTTGCCCTTTAGTAAGCCTCCAGCCTTGGCTCTAGTATAGGGGTCCCCAACCTTTTTATACCCATGAGCCACATTCCAATGTAAAAAGAGTTGGGGAGCATGAAAACAATTAATGGGCTGTGATTGGCTATTTCATAGTCCTATGTGGACTGGCAGCCTACAGGAGACTCTGTTTGGCAGTGCATCTGGTTTTATACAACTAAAACTTGCCTGCAAGCCTGGAATTCAACAATAATCACCTGCTTTGAGGCCACTGAGAGCAACATCCAAGGGGGTTAGTAAGTAACATGAGCCACTGGTTGGGGACCACTGATCTAGTGGAACCCAATGGACACAAGTAGTTTCTGCTGTCTCTTGTTCCTCATCAGCCCTATAGCACATATTGGTTTCAGCGGCTCCACACCCTCATGCTTTCACTGTTGGTGTACGTGAGACTGCTGCCATAAGCACATACCGTATGATTCATTCGACTCCCAATTACAAAAGACTTTGCATTGTCTTACGAAGGAACAAAGGAATGTGAAATGTTTTGTCACTAAAATTAGTGATGAAGGTGTGACCATAAACCCGAGAGCTTATCTCAGTCTAATTTTTTTGGCTTTTTACCAAAATATGACAAGTGTAACTTGTGAAACAACCAACTGGCACAGCCTGGGGTCAGGATGAATTGGTAACCAGCAGCCTGAATGTTTCCAGTGCCTTCTTCATGATCAGGCTTGATACCTTGTCCAACCAGACGTATTATAACACTCTTGGCTTGTCTGGTTGGACTTGTGTGACACGTGTATTGTTAGAAAGTGACACCTTGTCTTTATTCTTTTGCCTTGTTACCACAGGTGGAGGTGCCTGAGAGACGGACATCGGGACCCAAGCCTCCGTCTGACTGTGTCTCGGATACAGTGTCTCTGGTACGTTTGCTTTAAGCCAACACTTGTTAATAATGGAAAGCTTGGGTTTAGCGTTACATGTAGATATAGGAAACCTATAGATCAAGCCTGTGTTATCCTTACTGCTGCTTGTAAATAAGCACAGCCTTAACAAAGAAAGCTAAGAACACTGCCAAGGGAAGCTTATAGCAATAGCAGTGTGAAAGGAGAACTAAAGCCTAAAAATGAATATGGCTAAAAAGGCCATATTTTATATACTGAACTTATTGCACCAGCCTAAAGTTTCAGCTTGTCAATAGCAGCAATGATCCAGGACTTCACTCTTGTCGCAGGGAGTCACCATCTTGGAAAGAGTCTGTGACACTCACATGCTCAGTGGGCTCTGAGCAGCTGTTGAGAAGCTAAGCTTAGGGGTTGTCACTAATTATCCAGCAGAAAATGAGGTTGGTCTGTAATATAAGCTGATGCTACAGGGCTGATTATTAAATTCTGATGTTAGTTGCACTTGTTTCTGTGCTGCCATGTAGTAATTATCTGTATTAATTACTAATCAGCCTTATATTGTGACATTGATATTCTATGTGTACTGTATATTGTGAGTGGGTCCCTAAGCTCAGTAAGTGACAGCAGCACAGAGCATGTGCAGTGAATCAGCAGAAAAGAAGATGGGGAGCTACTGGGGCATCTTTGGAGACACAGATCTTTCCTGCTAAAGGACTGTGTGTGCCTTGGGCTGGTTTAGAAGCACAAAACATAATATACAGCATTTCCAGCCTACTTCTTTAGTTAGGCATGAGTTCTTTTTTAACATTAATGCTGCTGTAAGATGCCATAGACAGTCACTATTTAGTCGGTTGGTGGGGTCTTTTTCAACTTCTGTGTATTTGAATTGCCAGGGCCTATTTTAACTCCCAGTCCAGGCCCGGTGTGGTGTCATTACCAGCAGGGAAGGGGGTTGTTGTCGGTGCATCTGCAGTGGCATCTTTCATATTCTACCACTAATCCAAACCCTTGCCTGACCCCTATCTGCTCATAAGTATTATCCATATAGACATTATCTGTGTCCATAGCTGGATGAATAAGGCTATAGGATACTAACAGTGCCTGCCCAATATGGTGGCAGAGACTGAGACAGAGCTGTCGTATGAAAAAGTACAAGAGATGTTGTAGAAAAGTACAAGAGCTCTATGCATGGGTGGGGATGCTTTATTTTTCATAATGGTTAAATAAAGGCTTGTCTCTCAGCATAAAATCCTTGACTGAGTGTGCTATTTGGCACTTACCCTCGCCACAGAGTGAGTGTTCCAGTTTCTTTTCATTGCTCCAACAGGAGGCCTCTCAGCAAGAAGCCCAGGATGCAGAGCTGTCCACCATGGACGTCTTCATTGAGAGGTTACCACCAAGCGGCAAGATCACCAAGACTGAATCCTTGATAATCCCTTCAACCAGGTGAGACGCAGCTCTTCCATTCCTTTCCCCTATTTCTTATTTCTGATCTCTTAGCAGAAAGGTAGTTATCTGTCAGAACCTTGACTGAAATATCCCATTACACAGAAGCCGGCCAGTGTAACGTTCCTTCGAGAAATTTAGGGACAGTTCCAGGGCACACACTAGAGTCCTGCGCGGAACCAATTTCTAAGAACCGAGCCCGCAACCTGAACCGCGACCCGCATATTTACCCACTTTGAACCCCTACCTGACTCAGACCCGCTACTGCCTTATCCACAACCCGCCGACCACCATCAAACCGGAAGTGGTGTTATTGCAAAGCGGAAGTGACATCATCGAACATGGGCGATAGTCTAGAGGGACAGAAGCTCGCCGTGTGCTGTAAGAGAGCTGTGCCACAAGTCACATGGGAGGGGGAGATGAGTGGAGGGAAAGCTGCTGGGAGAGAGCTGCAGCATGAAGAGACCCATAACCCAACCCACAACCCAGCAGATCTGCATCTATACCCACACCTGAAAAGTCTACTCTTCTTCCGCAGGGTACACGATTTTTCCGCGGGTACCAGACCCGCTTCAGGACTCTAGCACACAGCTGTGGAGATTCCATGTGTATTTATAGTTCAGTCTCTGGCTTGGTTATTTCCTCAACCCTTCTTCTTACGGTTTTCAACTATATCGCAGGTTGGAAGGGAAACAGGCCGGACGCCGGGGAAGAAGTACATCTCTAAAGGAAAGGCAACCAGCGAGGCCTCAGAACGAGAGAGCCAACAGTCTCGATAATGAGCGCTCCCCTGAAACAAGGAACCATCTGCAGGTGAGTGCAACCAAGGTGACCTCATGTGATATGGCTTTTTTTCCCAAAAAAGACAATATTGTATTAGCTGTGGGCTTTCAGATGTATTAGCTCTGGGGCTGCCCACCTTGTGCATGGAGGGGCTCCACATGAAGGCTGATTAGGGAGAGATTTGTTTTTTCCCCTGGATAGACCTAAAATCCCTGCTTGATCATTTAGGGGCAGATTTGTCATGGGTCGAAGTGAAAATAAGAATTTTTGAGTTTTTTTATGGACAAAACTGTCAAATTCGACTAGGGAATTGTTAAAGTTTGATTCATGGTTTTTTTTTTTTGTTTTTTTTTTGTAAAACTCAAATTCGATTTTCTAAATTTATCATACACTGGCCCTTGAAAGACACAAATTAGACTACTCGCCACCTTAAACCTGCCGAATTGCTGTTTTATCCTATGGACGACATTCTGGGATCAATCTGGAGTTGTTTGCTGCCTTCCTGAAAATCAAGTTTTTTTCGCAGAAAATAAATCTCATCGAATTCGATTTGAGTTTGCGGGTCGATCCTATTCACTCGAGTGCAAAAAATTTGATTTTTTTTTTTTTAGTTAATATCAGCTGGTTGAATTTTGAGTTCATGGGAGTTTGAAATAACTCCCCTGAACTCGAACTTCGACCCTTGATATATAAATATATATATATATATATATATATATATATAGAAAAAACAAAGAAAGTCTTTCGCACACCTTCCAATATTAACAATAACCAGGTGCTGCTGTCTTGTCAATTATGTAAAATTCCGGTTGTAGTTAACAGCGCACACTGGGATTCTTTAAAAGATTAATTTATTTATCAAATATTAAAATTCACACGTATACGTATATAGATACGTGTGAATTTTAATATTTGATAAATAAATTAATCTTTTAAAGAATCCCAGTGTGCGCTGTTAACTACAACCGGAATTTTATATATATATATATATATATATATATATATATATATATATATATATATATATATATATATATATATATATATATATATATATATATATAAATAAAATAAAACCATGTTATAGCTAAGGGGGGACGCAGACCAAAGGCTGAACCTCCAAATCAGGCTAGAACTGAAAAAGTCCGACATCCAAATCCTTAGAATAATGATTTCATGATCCCTATCATGATTTTCCTAAATCTTCTATAATCTGTGGCTGAATAAAGTTATATTGAAGGGAAAACATGAAGATTTGGAATAGACCAGAAATGGTACAAATAGAATAAATCAACTTCTTGGGAAGAGAATAATTAATAAAGGTAAAGGTTTTTCACTGCTTGATAAAGCCTTATAGAGGCGAAACGCGTCGCAGTATCCAGGTGGTGTGTGGTTTTACTATAATTCTGGTGTTTTCCCCCGAAATCGTGCAAATCTGCAAGCTGCTAGGACTTCGTGAAATCGTGAAAATCTGTAAATGGTTGCGTTTGGTGTGAGCAACTTCGGAGTTTTGCGCTCCACAGTGGTATGCAGGTGCTGAGACATCAGGCGCTATCTTGGATTTGGATAAAAAAAGTATCTGAGTTTGAGCTTTCACAAAAAGATCTGCTGCTAAGGGATCCTGTCCAGTTGTACTCTCCAGGAAAAAAAACGGAGCGCAGGATCTGGTGAGATCAATCCAATACTAGGGGGCACGTGTAGCTGGAAAAAGAGGGGGGTGTAGGGGACTCCCCAGTTAACCCCCATAAACCCTTTTTTGCCATATACCTCAACACAATTAGCCTGACAAACTGGGCAAATTATTCTACAATTGACTACTGAATTGGAGAACTATAACTCACACCATAATATACCCAAGTTTGAGAACTATAACTCACACCCATTTTGTTCTACATTGTACATATAAATAGAAAAGTGAGGAGAGCAATCCAGGGCAGAAGATCTGCAACAATGTAGTTTATTAGCAGCTACAAAACATACATGTTTCGGGCCTCAAACGCCCTTTATCAAGTGTGAGGCCCGAAACATGTTGTGTGTTTTGTAGCTGCTAATAAACTACATTGTTGCAGATCTTCTGCCCTGGATTGCTCTCCTCACTTTTCTATTTATATGTATGCTGAAGACTTGCGGTGAAGTCTATGAGGAAAGAAGCACCACTGCATAAAAAACTGGGCTTGCGCTGAAGTAATTCTGTTGAGTGATTTGTTCTACATTGTTGTTGTTAAAAGATTAGTGGAATTATCTAAACATAACCGAATTTGGCAAATTATTCTGCAATTGACTACTGAATTTGAGAACTATAACTCACACCATAATATACCCAAGTTGGAGAACTGTAACTCTACATTGTAGCTGTTACAAGATTGGGGGAATCCTCTAAATATAACCTAGAAGACTTTTGGTTAATAATCAATATCACTGTGATTTATAATAAGTAACCACCTACCTTAAATGTTTTAAATACAATTTTTCTCTTTTTTAAATCTTATACTTATATATTGATATATTGATATATTTAAATTGTTGTATGTTTAGTACCTGGCTGGCCAGGTTTTAAAGTGGATAATTTTATTGAACAATAAAGGTGTGTATCTTCAGATTAACTTGGTCTCCAAACACACCTTTAATTAATCTTTTTGGGAATAGAGTTGGCCACAGAGGGCTGAAATGGAGACCGCTATCCTTTTTCTCTACGTGTCTGGCAGCAGCGGGTGCAGTACAAAGTGTCTGGGAGTGGAGTTACATGTAATGAGGCTGCAGTAAGTCACCCCCGGGGGTACATTGCTACAGGAGCACAAATATAAACGTCTTGTAGCCCAGTGACCCCTTATATAGGTTATCTTTTTCCTCTGTCGCAGTTATTGTATATCCATAGTCACCCACCTACACCCTGACACCCTAAGAAGCACCTGGTACTGATGTATGTATGGAACAGCTGTCTGTGCCCACCATTGTTAGAAGAACAGCGCCCTCTGGCTGCCAAGCATGCTGAATATTCAGCAGAATAGAGTCCTGAGTCAATTTTTTGGAACCTGAACCCGACCCGTACCCACAACCTGCATTCTTACCCGCTTGGACCCACTACCCAACCCGCAAGTACCTTATCCGCAACCCAGACCCGTGACCCGCTGACCATCAAGAATCCGGAAGTGACATCATTGGAAGTAGGCGTGATCTGAAAAAAGCAGTAAAAATCTCTATTGAGAAGACCCACGGCCCGACCTGTAACCCGCAGAACCGCTGGCCCGTGTCTATACCGGCACCTGGAACTTCTACCCGCAACCCGCAGGGTTTTTGCGGGTAACCCGCGGGTACCCGATCCGCTGCAGGACTCTACAGCAGAACACCCCAATACTAAATATCTACAGTTTTATGGAACGTCCTGACTTTAAAAGATTAAAAACCCAGAGAGTACAGAAGAAGATTTTAAAGCAACGCACCCTAAATCCATCTCCATAGCCTGTATTTTGTAAAAAATAATCTATAAAGCAGACATCTTTCTGAATTTTTATTTTTTTATTTTTTTTTTTTAAATAAGTGATAACTGCATTACTGAAAGAAAACTGTTCTGTAGGAAAGTACTTAGGGGTGAAGGGCATATTTGTCAGTGTCATGATTTGGGACCATTAAATGATGAGATCAGGTGTCTTGTCCTTGGGAAGGCTGGTCAGAAACTTCTTTCCTATGTGTTTTAGATTCCCAGGAAAACCGTCTACGACCAGTTAAACCACATCCTGATTTCAGATGACCACCTCCCTGAGAATATCATTCTGGTGAACACTTCTGATTGGCAGGGCCAGGTACATAGATGTGGCTGTTATAGACTTTTTACTGTCTCCTTTTCCCATGCCCTTTTGTTCTATGAGAAGCTAAACCTGTGCCTCTTCTCTTCCAGCTCCTTTCAGACATGTTAGAAAAGCAAGACCTTCCCTTAGTGTGCACGTGTTCCTCCGCTGACATCCATGCTGCCTTCAATACCATAGTGTCCCGGATACAGCGCTAGTAAGTGACCTGTTATCCTGCTGTCTGCCATCAATAAAGCTCATGCCAACTCTTACTTACCCCAGTGAGACTCGAACCCAGGAATCCATGGGAACAGCCATGCCTGCAGGCTACAGGTCTCTGCTGGGTGATACAGGATACTTGCACAGGATCAATATGGTTCTACACGTATTCTGCTAGTTACTGCCCCCCCTCCCCCTTGAAGGAATCCTTCCTTTCACATTTTAATGTACTGTATTATATCTCTGTAAGTAATATTTCTGTTTTATTTGCAGTTTCCCTTTAAAAGGAGAACTAAAGCCTAACTAAAGAAGTAGCTAGAAATGTTGTACATTATGTTTTGAGCTTCTGTATCAGCCCAAGGCAACCACAGCCCTTTAGCAGTAAAGATCTGTGTATCTAAAGATGCCCCAGTAGCTCCCCATCTTCTTTTCTGCTGATTCACTGCACATGCTCTGTGCTGCTGTCACTTACTGAGCTTAGGGACCCACTCACAATATACAGTACACATAGAATAGAAATGTCACAATATAAGGCTGATTAGTAATTAATACAGATAATTACTACATGGCAGCACAGAAACCAGTGCAATTAGCATCAGAATTTAATAATCAGCCCTGTAGCATCAGCTTATATTACAGACCAACCTCATTTTCTGCTGGATAATTAGTGACGACCCCTAAGTTTAGCTTCTCAACAGCTGCTCAGAGCCCACTGAGCATGTGAGTGTCACAGACACTTTCCAAGATGGTGACCCCCTGTGACAAATTTGAAGTCCTGAATCATTGCTGCTATTGACAAGCTGAAACTTTAGGCTGGTGCAATAAGTTAATTATATAAAATATGGCATTTTTACCCAAATTCATTCTTAGGGTTTAGTTCGCCTTTAAAAGCTATCTCTCCAACTTTTGGTTAGTTTGCTAAGACGGCAGCCCCGTTAATCAGTTAACATAAGCAAGTGTGTAGCATGAGAACAGTGTGCAGAATTGCTGCTAGTGCCCAGATGCTTCACAGGGAGGAGCCTGCGCTGGCCTAGAGACCTCTCTCTCTTTCTCTCTCTCTTTCTCTCTTTCATGTTTATTTCTCTCATTTCTTCAGTTGCAACTGCAATTCCCAGCCTCCAAACCCTGTGAAAGTGGCGGTGGCTGGAGCTCAGAATTATCTCAGTGCCGTGCTGAGACTGTTTGTAGAGCAGCTGTCACACAAGACTCCCGACTGGCTCGGCTACCTGAGGTTTCTCATCATCCCTCTAGGTAGGTAGGAGTAATAACCTGGATTAATGCTACAGTACATATTAGCCCGTATACTAGAACAGTCGATACATAATGCAGAAACAGGTTCTCTTTTCCATATTGGACCCATGATACGTAAACCATGCTTTCCTATGGGACACCCTAGTGGGAGATCACTGTGTAGGTGACACTGCTGTGTGTTTGCTATTAGCCTTATTACCAAAGTACACAATTATTATACCCCACCACCCTCTCCTATTCCCCCTGTCCTGTTTGGCTGATCTTCCCAACTCTTACAGGATCTCACCCGGTCGCAAAGTATCTGGGATCTGTAGATTACAAATACAACAACCTCTTTCAGGATCCGGCATGGAGGGATCTCTTCTCTAAACTGGACGCACAAACAACGGGTGAGTAACATAGTAAATTAGGTACAAAAAAGACACGCGTTTATCAAGTTCAACCTTTTAAGTCTATTATGGGGGGATTCACAAAAGTGGAGAGAGACCATTTTTGGAGTAAAAGTGGTGGTAAACTGGTGTAAAATACTTTCACCATATTCACAGAAACAGAAATCCGCTTAAATTCCGACTCAACCGTCACTTTTTATACTTTAGTGAAAGACAGTTTACAGACACTTTTATGACTTTGTCTTTCAAATGACCTAAAAATGGAGCAAAAACGACATTTCAAACGACATTTTCTCCCGACATTTTAAAAACGGAGTAAAGCTCAGTATAAGGGCAAGGCCAGACGTGGCGTTTTTAAAAAAAGCTCAGTCAGGCGTAAATATGTCACAGAAACCACACGCGACTGTCAACATACGTTTTTCATCACGTAGGTTTTTTCCCAACATGCACTTCTCGTTGTTCTCGTTCCCCATAATTCCACTGGCTGGAAATAGAAAACAGAAAAACTATTTACATACAAATCGGAGCAGGAATGATCGGCAATACGCAACGTAATTACGTCACCGGCCATAAATACGTCATTTATCTTGCGAGAATTTTGACGCCATATTTAAAATACGCTGCGTATTTACGTAAAGTTTGGTTTCAAACTTGCAGATCCCATAGAGTCTATTGATTTGGTAGTTTCTTGACGTATTGGCGTTTCTGCTAAAAAATAACGCCAATACTGGCGTCCTGTGGCGGATTTCAGTTTGCAAGCGCCCTGTGTGAATTGCCATAGTGCGTTTTCCATTCGCTTCAGTGGTAGTCCAGTTTATGCGTATTTACGCTCGACTGAGCTTTTTTAAAAACGCCACGTCTGGCCTTGCCCTAACTCTTCCCCATGTGTCAGATCAATTCTAATCTTCTCTGCTTTGGTTCTCCCAATCGTCATTTCACACCTCCTGCATATTAATAGGGATTAGCATTTTATAGTCAGGGCACAAGTTTCCAGTGTCGGACTGGCCCGGAAAAAGCCAGATGGGCCCCGACTCTTAAGGGCCAAGTCTCCTCTCCAGATTGGATTCGGGGAAAAAAAGTTTTTTACGGTGCCGCGTAGCGACATCTGTGCATGCGCGCGGCATTTAATGACTTAGCGGGCGCCTTCATCCATGCGCGCTCGGCACGTCATAGTAGGGGGGGAGGAGGGTCGGAGGGGACCCTGGACATTAGTAACCCAGTCCGACTCTGCAAGTTTCTGTCTAGCCCTAAAGGTGTAAAAGCCTCATTAACAAAACAAAAAAAAGTGTATTTTATGCAATTTGATATGTAAAAAGTCTTTGACTCACACTTGCATTATTTTACTTGTTTTAGCATAATGAATGAGCTAGGGATGCACCGAATCCAGGATTTTGGATTGGGCCTTTCTCAGCAGGATTCGGATTTGGTCGAATCCTTCTGCCCGGCCGATCTGAATCCTAATTTACATATGCAAATGAGGGGAGGGAAATTGTGTGACTTTTTGTCACAAAACAAGGAAGTAAAAAATGATTTCCTCTTCCCACCCCTAATTTACATATGCAAATTAGGATTTGGTTTGGTATCCGGCTGAATCTTTAAAGGCTTAAAGGGTTAACAGCTATACGCCTTGATTATTATGGAGCACGTGTTTCTTTTTTTATTGTCCACAAGATGGCAGCGAACATCCAACACAGGATTTAATTTGTTCTTGGGCACGTATAATCCTAAAATCCTGTGTGCTTAATTAAATGACTGCATTTATTCCCCCCCTACAGTGGAAGACCCTCCTGACGTGGTGTCCCGTGTGACTCAGTATATCTCCGGAGCAAACTGTGCGCACCAGCTGCCCATTGCAGAGGCCATGCTCACTTATAAGCAAAAAAGGTAAAGCGGCTCCTGGAAAAGAATGTGAATATAGTGAAGACCCTCATTTAATTCTTTATCAGCCTTTAAAGGACCAGTAACATCAATTAAAAAAAAAAAAAAAAAAATTTGTTAGTATAGAAGAAAAAAAAATAAATAAAAAGACTTCTTAAACTTCTTTTGAATTGGAAAGCCATTATTAAGAAATAACTTACCGAAACTCTACTTGTTCTCCACTGCAATGATCCATCGTGCGGCGCTCGATTTCTCCTCCCTGGCTATCTCCTATAAGGAATTCAGGGAGGAGAAATCAAGCGCCGCTTAATGGGATCGCCCGATCGCTTTCTGAAGAGAAGCACAAGCAGAGTTTCGGTGAGTTATTTCTTAATAAAGACTTAAAAGTTTAATATGTCTTAGTGGGTTTTTTTTCGTTCTATACTAGAATTTTTTTTATTTTTTTATTTTTAAAAATTGATGTTACTGATTCTTTAACCCTTGTACTCTGGTTCCTATGCTTTACCTGCTTTCAGTTACCAAATGTATTTAACCCAAATCCACATACTTAGGGTAAAACTCCCATTGTCCTCAGCAGCATGTGAACATTAAGCAGCGAGGATCTGCCAGGTACAGAGAAGCACAAATAAGAAGAGATCGGTGTCATTTCCTGGTGCATCATTTTATTATTTTATTCATTATTTAATTCATGTTCTTGGGCTTCAATAAAACACAATGTACCCGGGAAATGACACTTGTCTCTCATTTGTACTTCTCTCCTACTGCTGCAAGGTCTGTCCCCCCATTTTGTTACCCCAGTGCTGATGCTGTTGAGTGAGTTGAGACAGTGAGACCTACTTACTTATTTTTCTCTGTAATAATAAAACAGTCGCTTGTACTCGATCCCAACTAAGAAATAATTAATCCTTATTGGAAGCAAAACCAGCCTATTGGGTTTATTTAAAGGAAAACTATACCCCCAAAATGAACACTTGAGCAACTGATAATTTATATCATATTAAGTGACATATTAAAGAATCTTACCAAACTGGAATATATATTTACGTAAATACTGTCTTTTTACATCTCGTGATGGTCTGTGTGTTGCCTCAGAGATCACCTGACCAGAAATACTGCAGCTCTAACTGTAACAGGAAGAAGTGAGGAAGCAAAAGACAGAACTTTTAGGGGAATGTAATAAATGTCGCAAAACCATTGGCACAAATAAGAATAAAAAAAGTCTAATTTCACAATGTAATACTCTTCCTTAAACTGTTATTACATTGCGATTTTTAATTGTGCATCGCCCACTTTTAAGAAGTGCTTGAAGGTGTCGTAATCGATTAGAGCAAACATAACTTTTTCAGTAAGAAGTTTTATTACATTCACTGCGCACTGGCGCTAACTATAACATTCACAAACCTTCCACTGTCGGAAGTGGTCGTTGAACAGTTTCCGGGTTAGCATAGCTATATTAAATTCGCACGAAGGCAAATTTGTTCGCACAGAGGCATAACTTTTCGCATTGCAAATATTTTTTCCCGTTACCGACTTTTATTACATTCCCCCATTTGTCTGTTAATTGGCTCATGTGACTTAACAAGGATAATTTGTTTGGTATGTTTGTGTGCACTGTGAATCGTACGATCCCAGGGGGCGGCCCTTATTTTTTAAAATACTTCGGATTACCCAATGGCACACACTACTAGAAAAGTATATTATTAAGAAAACGGTTTATATACGTGAAGCAGGGTTTTACATATGAGCTGTTTGATGCAATATCTTTTTATAGAGACCTACATTGTTTGAGGGGTATAGTTTTCCTTTAATGTTTTTTCTAGTAGTCTCAAGGCAATGAGATCCAAATTACAGAAAGATCCTTTATCCGGCAACCCCCAGGTCCCGAGCATTGTAGATAACAGGTCCCATACGTGTACCTTGTAGGGAGAAGACTGCAAAGGCACAATATTGTGGTTTCTTCTCTCTGTCTCATTACAACATTGTCCTTCTATAAGGATTCAGCCTGCACATTGCGCTTCCCAGTCACCATGTCTTTGTCCCTTTTCCAAGCCTTGCTCATGTAATGGAAGGGTGTTTAGCGTCACTAACTCTTTTGGGGAGCTTTCCAGCAATAATATGAAATAACATTTTTCCTACTTTTGTTTCTCTTTTGTGGTTGCTTCCTGTAAAGGAAAAAGAGCTTTCATTTTGATTTTACCTTAAGGTATCATGTCCTCTCTGGGTAACCCTTCTCTCTTATTACCAACTCTATTGGCTGACTTCTTTGTTTTTATTTGCCTGACAAACAAATGCAAATTCCGGATGTTCATCTACTCTCACAAAGCCTTTGCCCTAATATGGCCGCCTCATACCTAAATATTAGACTGCCGGGACCCTGCCATGTTACCTCCTTGTACTTGGTAGGTGTTGGCTTCATTTATAGAAGATCCATTTGCTCTTCGTATTTGTACAGAACGGGCACACACTGCTAACATCACCGTTTTGGAAGTCGGAACTTCCGTGAAAGTAATAAGACGGGGGGAGGGAATAAATATATTCGGGGGGAGGCAGGTAGATTCTTGGCATCCTGCAATTTGCTTTGTTAAAGGTCTGTTTCCTGGGAAGGGGGGAGTTGATCAAGGAACCAGCTTTGTTTTTCTGGATGCAACTATTTTTTTTTTTTTTTATGTAATCTGGTTTTGCCTCAATAATCCAAGTTTGTGTTGATTATTTTTAATCTATTTTTTAAAGGATAAGCAAACCTTAAAAATAAGCGAATGTAAAATTGACAAGGGGGCTATTCTAAGCACTTTTGCAATGTATATTCATTATTTTTTTTGATTCCAAGATATTAGAAGAATTCATCTCTGTCAATGTATCTAATTTTGAAAAATAAAAGAGATTATAAAAAAAAAAAGAATAATTCATGTACCGGTATAGGATCCCTTATCCGGAAACCCGATATCCAGAAAGCTCCGAATTACGGAATGAATATCTCCCATTTTATCCAAATAATCCAAATGTTTAAAAATGATTTCCCTTTTCTCTGTAATAATAAAACAGTAGCTTGTACTTGATCCCAACTAAGATATAATTAATCCTTATTGGAAGCCAAACCAGCCTATTGGGTTTAATTAATGTTTACATGAATTTCTAGTAGATTTAAGGCATGAAGACCCAAATTACGGAAAGATCCGTTATCTGGAAAACCCCAGGTCCCGAGCAATCTGGATAACAGGTCCCATACCTGTACTGTTAACATTAATGAATTTTGTTATAGTAGTGCCACCTGCTGGTCATTTTCTGACCATTCTGACCACCAAGTAGTCAAGGAAGTTGTCAGGAGAAAGAAAGAGGCTGCTCTGATGTTCTTCTGCTTAGGAAAACAATTAGAAACCCTTCTCGAATCTAACCAAAAGAAGATCAGAGCAGCCTCTTTCTTTCTCCTGACAACTTCCTTGACTACTTGGTGGTCAGAATGGTCAGAAAATGACCAGCAGGTAGCGCTGTTGTAACAAAATTCATTGATCTTAACAGTACATGAAATCTTTAATATCTTGGAATTAAAAAAAATTTAAAAAATGAATGAACATTGCAAAAGTGCTTAGAATATCACTCTCATTAATTTTACATTCACTTATTTTTAAGGTTTACATATCCTTTAATCTTGGGTGAAAGAAACCTGTAACACGTGACTGCCATGTGATACCTCGTTGGCTGATTAATAATTTTGGAAATCCTAATATGCTAATGCCGCACGTTGCTTTCTTCCTCCTGCATTTGCTGTGGCAAAAACAAAACAAAAAATTCCCAGCATGCCTCATCTGTGGATAATGGCCGCATTCCGATTTAATGCCTTGTCTGTCCTGTCTGGATTGATGTTCCGTTTCCTATGTATAATCCTGTATCACAGAAGCGACATAGAACAGTTTGTATATCCAATATCAGCCTCTATTCTGCCTGGTCTAATGAAAACAGGATTTATAAAGCTTTTAAGGGGAAGTTCACCTTGACATTAACTTTCCTTCGTTACACTTTATCCGAATGGCTCATTTACTACATTACTGCTTGGAAGGCCCGTGGCTGATTTAGCTGTAAGGCCAATGGCACGCCACATATTTGCTCCTCCCTCTTATTTCTACCAGGCGAAAACTGGCCTGTCGCTCCATGTGTTGCCCCCATTATGGGGTGTAAGGTTCATTTTAAAAATCTCTAAAAAGACTGTAGAGTCCAGTGTCCTTTCTAAGATAGAAGCTGCACAAATCAGTCACTTCCTTATCAGTCCCTTCAGTATACGGCCCTTCTTCCTTCTTTGAATTAGGAAGCCAATCACAGAACTGTCTGATGCAAATGCATGAGTGATTTCCATTGGAGCAGGAGGCAGCTCATTTGAAGGTTATCTTCCCCTTCAAGCTTTATTAAATCTCTGTAGCCTTATGGAACAGTCTGCTCTGCTCATAATCATGTTTTAGATTTTTGTCATTCTTACATTGGTGCAGTTTGATTGGACAGAAATACAGCGTTGTGTGATATAGGATGTGTGATATAGGTTTAGACCTCAGTTCCTTCCTCAGAATGCTCTAGCGAGGACACCTAGTTGGTGGAACTTACACAGAATTTTCTAGCTACGACCCTTTGTTGGCATACTTCCTCAGAAATTTCAAGCTACAACCCCTAATTTGTGGTACTTCCTCAGAATTCTCTAGCTACTACCCCTAATTTGTGGTAGTTTTGCATAATTCTCTAGCTACGACCCCTAGTTGGTGGTATTTCCTCAGAATTCTCTAGCTACGACCCTCAGCTGGAGATACTTACTCAAAAATCTCTAGCTACAATACTTTGTTGGAATAATTCCTCAGAATTCTCTAGCTACGACCCCTAATTTGTGGTACTTCTCCAGAATTCTCTAGCTATGGCGATACTACCTCCAAATTATCTCGCTATGACCCTTAGTTGGCAGTACTGTATCTATAGGTGCAAACACTAGTTTATTTTCTTTATTGGCAACACTAGATTCTGCTTTTCTATTTCTTTACCTCTTTGAAGGATATGTAGGTGCTACCAAAGGACTGGGTTACCTCTGCTGGAACCTGAAGGTGCTGCCTGATTCTTCTGGAATGTGTAGGTTGTAGCCTTAGTTCACAGCTTCACAGATACAAGAAGTCACTTAAAATGGAAAATTCACTGTAAAACCATTGAGTCCATTAAGTTGCAGCTGAACCACAGACAGTTATCAAATTATTAGAACCCAAGAGTATGCATCAGCGTTTTATCTGGTGATCATCTTGGGGTTTCTGTTGACAACGACGGGAGGTAATGCATAATTAACAGTAGTCAGATTAGCAGGTTTTTTAATGGCTTAAGAGTCCTAGAGGTAAAATGATACACATCTACTGCTCAGATATCTCCCTCTCATATGGCCTCTACCACCCAGTGGTACCCATGTATGGGGGGCAATGATATAGCAGGAAAGACCATATAGTGATTCCTTACATTTTATTATTTATATATACTTATCTCCTCCATTAAAGCTGTATGAACTTTGCAGAAAGAAAATATTGCTCCATGTGATCAGCACAGCTATGGCAGAACCCTATCATGGTTGGTGGGTCAGTAAAGGATAAGATAGTTCCTTCTCCAGAGTTAGAACTTATAACTAATATATCATCCTTCCAACGACTGCTAAACAAGTCCTTGCCAGGAACTAAATGAATGATGTGCTTGCTGACTGCTGCATGCTGGATTTTGTGGTGACACAAATGGTGTGGAATCAGGTCTAATCTGGCTGTATACTGTAGCTGTTTGCCATTCTGAGCCTCTTTTTCTCATGTTTGCCTTTAGCCCCGATGAAGACACCTCACAGAAGTTCATACCTTTTGTTGGGGTACGTATGAATTAAGGACGTGGTGGAGACATTGCTAAATAACATTATCACTGAAGCATGAGCAGAGTGACCGCGTTGAGTGTTTGGTTCGAGGTCAAGGTGGATCCACCAGCTGGTATTTTGAAAAGGCAACTTGTCAGTGGCATGGATTGAATTCTTCTTGTGTTGGGATTGGGCACCAGTTTGTATATCCATGAGCCCATGTATCACTTTCATTTCTCATTATACGTCTCCTACTCTCTTTGGTGTCCCCAGCTCTAACACTTTGTTTCTCAATAGGTGGTGAAAGTTGGCATCGTTGAGCAGTCCTCAGCGACCTCAGGTAAGTTCCTGCCAAAAATATCAACTTCTAATAATCATGATTAGCCCTCACACTAATTGCTACCTCTGAGGGTGAGGGGTTGATTTTACAAGGGGGTGTAACCTAATGAAAATACTCCTCTCTTTCCCTGAAGAACCAAAAAGGTGGGTCATGTCTAAACTGAAAGTGACTTACAAATGCTTTATCGTCGTCCATTATTTACATAGTATTGGGGCAACTACCTGGATGATAATGTGAAAGATTCAATTTACCCAAGGCTGTTCTGTAATAAATAGAAAAGATGCATCAGAGCTCACCCGACTGGTTACTGGCTACTTCACGTCAGTACAATCATTATGAACATATTTCCTCCCGCATATAGGGTGCTAATCCAGAGATAGACTATAAAAATACAAGGATTGTGTCCGTATATTGATCTCTAGACTAGCGCCCTATATGCGGGAGGAAATATGTGTATAATGTTCTGTAATACCTCCTTGGCAGTCATTATGAGACCAATAATTTCATATATACCCCAGAAGAAATGCATCTTATTAATAACGTCCTTTTGTATATAATCAGGTTATGTCTCCAAAGCTCTGCTGAGCCTAAAGCCATCAGATGGCCCCAGAAACACAAGCAACACAACACCAAGACCTGATGTACCTGTATTCTCAGACACATATTATGCCACATTCAATTTATGAAGGACCCCCTCCCCATCTTTACTTATCTGTATAAGAACGTCAGGTGTCGTACTCGACAGCCAATAGTTCTGAAAAATGATCATGTAGAGACTACTTTTAAATAATGGCTAATGGATGTCCATTTACATTGCTTGCAGGGGATTCAGATGATGCTGCTCCATCAGGCTCCACTGTACTTTCATCCACTCCACCCTCCGTGTCTCCTGCTCTGAAAGAAGCGTCTCCCACTCCCCCTTCATCTCCATCTGTTACGTCTGGCTTCTCCTCTTCGCCCAGGTAACGCAGTTTTATTCCAGTATCATGCCATGTGCCTCTGACTAGACTAAACCACTGGAGCTCACAATCCGTTGCCAACTAATGTAGATATATTGAGTACGCAGCACCGTACATCAGAACAATAAACTAATAGAACTAACAGGGGGTCATTACAATAATAAATACAAATAAGTACAATGATAAATACAAAGTACAGTTATAATAAAGATTAAGAGCTTAGTGTCATAGAAACAAGAGAATGGAGGTCCCAGCACTGTAGAGTGAATCTAAACGGGAGTGAAACAATAGCAAAAGCCCATTTATGAGATTGCCCAAGATGGAAGTCTGTCTGTGGAAGCCTACCACTAGGCCTTGCACCCCACAAACCCCATACACTCCATTGTGCTAAGAACGTGGTGTGACATTTTCAGTGCATCTCTTTATTCTGTCTGGCAGCCAAAGCCCAGGAGGGGAACTCATGGGGCTCCAACTGGATTACTGGATTGCAGCACCTTTCGCCGAAAAGAAGAAAGACTTGGAGAAAAAGGACTCCATCTCCACCAAGAACACTTTGAAATGCACTTTTCGCTCGCTGCAGGTCAGCCGGCTTCCCAGCAACACTGACGTCCCCACTGCTCCCATTATGTCCATGACCGTTGTCATGAAGGAAAAAAACAAAAAAGGTAAATGAAGAACATTATCCCCATCACCCTTTCCCCCTTTGTATGTATTACTCTGCGCTGTTACCGCTGTGATTCTCCAGAATTGCCACAACAGACTTGCACGGATACGTTGGTAAAATGGCTTACTGTAATAGGTCACCTTGGTACTTGCCCCATCTACATTTAGATGTATGAAATATGATCATATCCTTCTCTGCTTTTGTCAGTTTCTCCTCGTAGTCACTTGGTTTACTACTTCCTTCCCATTTAATACATAGACACCTTACCATATCTATGAATGCCCAGGAGATGAGACGCCATTTTTCAACATCTTCTTGCATTAAAGAGGCCAACCAACCTGACCTTGAGCCCCAGGTCATTGAGCAGATCATATAAAGGGGCATGTGGAGACCTGCTGGATGTCAGGACATCTGGTGCTCCCCATTCCTGATCAGTATCTGAATGAGCCCTAACCAGATACCAGTTAGGTCACCATCATTTTGGCCTCATATGTTGTCTATTTGGCAAGCATCGCCAAAATCCGATAGTTTGAGCTCCTCAAATAAGCCGTCCCACTGATTCAACCAGGAGCAGCCATCGCTTATTTTCCTTCTTGCACAATCATTAAAAGTGTGATTTTGTTTTTCCCCAGTCATGTTTTTGCCGAAGAAGACAAAGGATAAAGAAGTGGAATCTAAGAGCCAATGTTTCGAAGGCATCAGTAGACTCATTTGCACTGCAAAACACCAACAGAACATGCTCAGAGGTAGCTGAACCTAAACTGCCATTTGCTTTGCTGAATGATATTCTAATCCCACCCTGGTATTCTAATCCCACCATTCTGCCCATGTTTCCCTTTCCAGTGCTGATCGATGGAGTGGAATGGAACGATGTCAAATTTTTCCAGTTGGCGGCACAGTGGTCCTCTCATGTCAAGCACTTTCCCATCTGTATATTCGGACACTCTAAAGCCAACTTCTAGCCTTTTTACCGGGACGGATCCCTCCGACCCAACACTCCCCCCCCGCAGGCTGGATGTATGGATAACATACACTAACGAGTGCCAACTACTCCAAATTAAAACCATCCAGCTACGACTTCCTTTCACCTTTTTTTTTTTTTTACTATTGTTTTTATTATTGTGCAGATTATTTAAAGCTATGCTTGAAGTTACCTTTTTATATTAATTTTTAATTTTACTACCAAGGGAGGATAAAAGTTTAAAAAAAGGAAAAAAAAAAACCAAAACAATAAAAATGAAAACAATAAGTCTTAAGTACAACTGTTAACAAACGACAGTAAGTTTGGTACTCTAATGATTGGGTGAATAACTGCACTGCTTAATAATGTGTTACATGTTGTGGGGTGAATACCCATTTGGATTGGTGTTTTGCTCTATTGGACGGGCCTGATGGAGGCAGAGAGAACTAACTGCCACTTACAGTGAATGGTGTTTGCACTTTGCTCGGACTTTCTTGCCATCGCCGTTATTCTTGGTTTGTCTGTTACGTTGATTGTCAAGGGATGTAGCCTCATTTCATAGAACACTAGCGGCTTCCTATAGAACTACTAGTGGCTTGGTAAGTTTCTTTGGCTTTGTAGATAGGTTTCTGCCCTACTCACTGATCATAAAATGACCGGCAAATCCATAAAAGCTGTTTATATTACTCCCCTCTGTTTATAGGGGACTTTTAGGGGAGGAGCTTCATGCTCGTTACAGTAAAAGGGAACTTGTCTGTGTAAATGGATACTATCATTATTAATGGCTACCCCTGGAATTAAAGACTACTTTTACTAGGACTGTTGTAATCTGGCAGTTTTAGAAGGTGTCATGGTCAGTTTGGGGGCTTGAAGTTTACAGCCTCCTTCCTGCATCTTCTTCCTGATTTGCTGCTGCCTCCAGTGAGATAATTTAAATCTATCCCTGCAGTTGGTCTGCAGAACCCAGCCATAGGTCTACAGAACTCCAGTGGTGTGGTGGACCAACTTAGGGAAGATGCAGTACTTGGTTATCCGCTCCGGGGTGGATGTTCTGTGCAGGAGCTTTTTTATCACATTGGCAGAGATTTTGGCCAGTTCTTTCACAGAGTGATGCAAAATTGACAATGACCCCACCCCCTATATTTTGCCTGGTTGTAAAGTGTCACGCTTTGCATAATTTCTTGCCCTGGTGGTTATATCTTAATATGCAGTTTTGTTTGCATCCTATGGTACAGACAGGGTAAAACTCATGGTCTAGAAACAGGGTAAGGCTCCATCTGTGTTGACGTTTACCAAATCAAATAAAGCCTCCAGCTTGGCTTGTTGATGCCTTGGCCGAGGTGACTCGTCTCTGTACTTTGCGAGATGTATCTAAATACATAGCTCTATTGTGCTTAAACTTGGTTTTCCTGACAGTCCAATGACTAGCACCAGCACATACTTGGGTCACAGAGTGATCCTGAAGTTTTTCCACTGGCACAATGGGGCACGGCCATGTTTGAAGAGCAAAACAGGAACTCTATAGTTTACAGGCTGTAAATCAAACTGTCATCTGTAGTTTCCCTACGCAAAACTTGCTTTGGTTTCTTGCATCACTTGACCTAACTCTAAATATAGCACAATATTCAGCTAGCGATACTCTGCCCTAGAGTGCAATGCCGATGCTTCAGCGTTTATTGGGAATATGGAAGGTTCACGGTTTCAACATTGGATGGTACATTGGATGGTACTTTGGTGCGTTGCAGTGCAATGTTTGGAGTAACCTTCAACGGCTCAAGGCATGTTTAAGGCTTCGCCAGCAGTTCTGTATCCACAGTTTCAATAGACAGATTGGCCAGCAGGGCAGGAACGAGTGACCTATTAGCTGTGATGTGGCTGCAGTGCAAGCCTATCTGACTGTGAAGGGGTTAAATACTTTGTTGTTCTGATTTTCCTTTCATAAATGCGACACTTTCATTAAAAAACTACAAACAATAGTTGCCTGTGGCTTTACATTTTTATTCTCCAGATTCTGCAGTGCATTCTGGGATTCCATGGGACATAAATGTTGGGGATTTGCGTTTCAATGTTTGGGAAGCCATAGAGCAGGGATGGACAACTTTCTGCTCCGAGTTTTACCAAGTGAATTCTCCGAGCCTAGAGTCCGATGGAAACGGAACACCTTGTTTGCAACAAAAGCTTAAAAAATAGTCATTCTAATGGCACCGGAGAGGAAACACATTACACACATGTGGGTTCTTGCTCCAAAACTCCCAGAACTTCTCTTCCACGTCCACTTTGTCTGGATTCCCGTTCAGTGGTTTCAAAAAAGCCAATTAGAAATCGATTAAGTCTTTAGTTTCTCTCCCCTGTTAAAACCCAGAGGGCACTTTATTCTCTCACCCCTGATTGGGGGAAGGATGTATGTAACCCCTTCACTCTCAGAGAGACCTGAGATCATTTCACATGAACGACCCTTCATGAAAGATTTGAAAAGCAAATGTATCGGCTTGAAGATCATTGTAATATGTAATAAATGCAAACTGTTTAGCGCATCAACATCTCAAAGGAACGGACATTATTACCTTATGCTTTCTGTAAGTGTTTAAAAAATAAACAATTATAAGGGAGAATTCTGGCACCCACAAGGGGAAATGGTACCTTATAGCGGCCATACATGGGGCAGATTGTGTTGTGTTAAACATCCGATTTAAGGACAATCAAAAAAAAATAAGTCTATTTATCATTACATCGACGGGGTGCAAGCGACTGGAAAATATACACTGGTTCTGACCACATTGTTCCAAGAGTCTGTCAGGTCGTGGATGGGGCGATCAGATGATCAATGTTGAACCAATGTTTACAGCGTGTGCCTCGATTTTGAAGAATTAGAAATGCAAAACAGCGACAGATGGTTAATGTATTTGATATTGCAGCCAACTAGGGATGCACCGAATCTTCTATTGGATTCGGCCGAATACTGAACCAAATCCTAATTTGCATATGCAGTTTCCCTCTCCGGGCGGCTGGTTCGGGCAGAAGGATTCGGGGAAATCCCAATCCTGCTGAAAAAGACTGAATCCTGCATTCGGTGCATCCCTACAACCAACACAACAAAGATCCAACAACAGTCTCCCGTATCATTAACCATTGATAGAGGAATTGTTCATTAAGACGATCAGACACACAAAATCTGCCCATGGATGGCTAGTTTTACTTAAGGGTTTACCAGCTCCCATTTTCCTGGCAAATTTGTAGCTGTCCAAGAAAGCAGGAATAGTTTGAGTAGCTCAACTACATCTTCACATGTTAAAGACCCCTCTGTGTTGGTTCTTGATGGTGCAATTTAGAGATACGACGATAGAGCTTGGTGCATTTCAGTGCAAAGTGTAGAATTCCTTTACATGGAGAAGGATGAAGCCAGATCCCTCGATTTAAGTTTCCTGATTCAAATGGCTACAAGTGGTTGTATATCATATCTATTATACTGTTGTGTATTCCATATGATATACATGATTATAATACCGGCAACCTGATCACTCTTCCCCTTACAGGACAACCACTTGCAGCCATTAGAATCAGGAAACCTAAAATAGATACAAGATGCATCTGGCTTCATCCTACAGTTTTAAAGTATAACAGTGGGGTGTTGTTTGAACTGAATGGAGGCCGTCTTTCTGAGCAGAGTCTTGAGAAGACTAACCCAAGAGTCAGAGATAATGACATGTAATGTAGCAGGTCTCACCCCAGCGACTGACCCCATTAAACATGTTCCGTTTGCGTGAAGAAACCTTTCTTTAGTGAATAAAAAAAAGTGGCACTTTGTTTAGTGACGGCTTGTGACTCTACTTTTTTATTTTTAAACTTGCTTTAAAGGGGACAGACTTAGTCTCTGCTTCGTGGTTTAGAGAACTGATAATGGCCTCCAGTTGTAACGAGTGGGTCACTCTAAGGCCAAGCCTGACAAATACATCTCATTTAAAACAATATTTTATTGTACCTCCCCTCCTGCATTCTTACTGTAACAATACTCATTATTCCTGCTTTGTGTTTGACAAGGTGACACAATTGATGGAGTAATCTTTAGATCTGTTCTCTATTAATGGATATATAACTGGGACACATGTAAGGTTTGCGCTTTAATTTAATTTCTACATTACCATCGATGATGGCACAAGAACCACCTCAGAAGAAGACTCGTGCCAAAAACTTTGTCTTCATCCAGTGACTTTTCCTTACCATCTATTCTGGCAGCCAGTCATGATGCCCCACTAGAATTGGACGGTATATTTAAGAAAGGAAAACCACACAAAGTAATAGTTCCATCCGGCCTTTTCCAAGCCATCCATCAATAATACGGTGTACATCAGTAACCAAAATAAGAAAGCAAACCACCAGGGGAGGTGGAACTATTAAAGATACATAGTCTTACATTTGCCATGATGTCCAATCTGCTCACTTTATTTTGCATAAGAAAAAATAAAATCCTTCATCCTGCCCATGTAAATCTTAGGGCAGAGACATGCTGCTATTTTTGGGAGATTAGTCACCCAGCGCCAAATCGCTTCGGGCGACTAATCTCTCCAAACTGTTTTCCCGCCTGCTAGAATGTAAATTCGCCAGCGGGATGGTTCTTGGAGCGATTCGTTTTCCGACATTGCCTCATGAGGAAACTTTGGAAAACGAAGAACTCGGAGTGCCATCCCACTGGTGATTTTGATTCTATCCGGCAGGAAGGCTTTTCGGGGAGATTAGTCACCGGTCGACTAAATCTTCGCGTGTGTCTCTGCCCTTAAGGAGACAAAGCATGAAGCTCTATTTCCACTAACTGAAGATTAGGAAATAGACATGGCAGCCATGTACAAACATGAAAGAATTTACCGTTTCTAGTAGAATTAAGTCAAGGCCACTGGAAATGTAGAGATTTTTTCCTTGAAACCGTTCCACCACTCATCTGAGTTGCTTCTTCAGTTCAACTGGTGATAGGGAATTCCCCGGCATTTTAAAGAAACAAAAAACTCTTAAGGGGGTTATTTACTAAAATCTGAATTTATCTCATATTAATAAAACAAGCTTTACCAAACTCCCATGTCTGATTTTAGCTTATTTATTTAAAAAACAAACAAACAAAAAAAACACTAATTGGATTGTGAAAAAAACTTGATAAAATCGAGTGAAAAGCTGAATCGCTCAAATTTTTCAGGCTTTTTTCCACGAATCACTTGAAAATTCAAGTTTTGCCCCAAAAAACCTGACCAGAAAAATGAGAGGTTTAATAAATAACCCTCTAAATGTCCAGTTAGTTGCATTTGACTTAATTCTACTATATACTGTATATCATGACCTGGATAAATGAGAATCTTCATAGACATATAAGAATTCTAAAATACACGTGACATAAGTACTCTGGGCTCAAGAGGCTGCAGGGCCTCAAAGTCACCATTCAAGTTCTACAAATGAATATGGGTTTGGCAACTCCTTTCTCAATAGCCTGATTTAGGGCTAAATATGCCACAATAAATTGGCTCGAGTACCTTGAAAGCTCAGCTTTTAGCTCTGTCAGGCTGGAGCAAGGCAAGGAATCTTAAACTGACCCTGACATTTGTGCATAAACCACGGGAATTCGGTCTTTCAAGTCAGACACCAGTCTTTGGCCAGTTCTAATACAGACACTAAGCATAGTGGGGAGGACTGTCCCTCTGGAGGTTCTGATTTGAAATATTTTATTTGGTTTTCACAAACCTCTGGAGGTTCTGAGGAAAAAAAAGTCAAAACAGAATGTTGGAACAGCAGTCTCTTTGGATGTACTCCTGCAGGCCCTCACAAAGCTGTTTGAGTCTTCAAGACTCAGGTTGAATCAAAGGCTAAACAAAGGGGGGGGGAACTATTGCCTAAAGCAGGGCTGTCCAACTGGTGGCCCACGACCCCCCCTCATGTGGCCCTCCCAATCAAAGTCTGCCTGCTGTGTCTGTTTACCATATGTAAAATTTAAAAGGTATCACTACAGAGATTAACTGGCCCCTGCATTGTTTAAACCACAAATTCACACTAATACCCTGTATTGTTCACGCTTGTGACACCTCTATTGTTCACTCCCCTAAAGTCCTGTACTGTTCTACCTGAGACCCAGACTGAAACTGCCCACATTGTTCACCTGTTCACACTTTATACAAAATGCTAATGGCGCACCAGCACTGTGTTACTGTATGTAGTACATATTAGAGTGGTCCTGATTCCTGTCTCCTGCTCTGTTCTGCCTTCCCTATGCTCCCTGTGTGTGTCATACTTTGGTATTTGTTCTGGGGGTTTGTTAGCATTTGAAAATTATTGTTAGTGGCCCCTAAGGTGTTTAATCATATACTGGGGTACTGTATTATACACAGGGGAAGAGGAGGCATTTGGATTTATGGGTATGTCTAAATATGACAACTTTCACATATGAGTGGCATACTTGCCAGGGCAGGCACAAGGTAGTTCAGCACCACAGGCAAGAGCTTCAATCAGTGCCCCCCTGTCCTGCATTACCATTTCCCTCCTTACCATGATGGTTTTTAAATAAAGAAAGCAAGAAAGTGTACAACATTTTTTTCATTTATATTACTGCCCCCTGTACCTGTACCAGTAGCCATCCATCATACAGCCCTCCAGCAGCCATCATATTGCCCCCAATCTTTACTTGTGCCGGCAGCAGCCAAAAATAAATCTGATCACATCATATTGCCCCCAAGTATTTATGTACCTGTGCCAGCGCCCAGCAGCAACAGCAAACATATGGCCCCTAAATCTGTACCTGGCTGCGCCAGCAGGAAGCTTCACACTTATACAGTAATAGAAAGAAAGTCTTCAGTTCAGTGCAACTGTGCAAGTCTGAGAGCAGTGAGAGCCACACCAATCAGGCCGCCAGCTCTCTGCCTCTCTCTGACACCCAACACATCAGTGACGTCATTGACGTGTGTATGCATGTCGCACCGCACAGAAGGAGCTATTACTTGCCGGTAAGAGGAAGAACGTGAAGGCGATGGATTCCACCCAACTGGGTGACCATGATTACTGAAACAAATTATTAAATAATATGGGTGTGGTCTAAACACAGGGAGTGGCTAACATCGGCTTCCATTATCGGCCCTCCACCATGTTGATTAGAGAAATTCCGGCCCACAGTACCATAGAAGTTGGACAGCACTGGCCTAAAGGATTGTCCTTCAATAAAGGAATTCAGCTCACTGCAAACCACAGGATTGGCTAGGGACACTGGGTCCAAGAGAGGATGGGGACATAGCTAGGAAATACAGGGGCCCAACCAAGGCAATTTGGGAGTCTCAACAGAAAAACAAGGTGGCATCTTAGTTGTTTGGTCTCCTCTCTGCCCCTGGAAGGTTGGGCATGGTGTAGATATTTGCTAGGTAGCGAACTGTTTATCACATAGAGAAGGTAAATGTGAACTAAAACTAGCAGAAGCAATTTAAGATGGGCAGTTACAGGCACTTCTTTACACGTGGTACAGAGTATGTTGGGCTAGAAGGGTCAGAGGTGCATATGAGTAAGTACAGCCCTCAATGAGGAACCAATCAGTCCTTTCATGGAATAGTTGGATTGTGAGGCGGCATAACCAAATGAATCTGCCTTTCAAGCTAGAGAATGCTAGACCCAGCAATAGAATGATGGCATCGGATAGTTCAGCTGAGCTCTTGAATGAGAACTATTGACCGGGTGTGCAGTTTCATTCTGGCTTTCAGAAGTTGTCCAGGTATGGTGTTACTAGAACTCAATCAGCCTCACATTTGCACATAGTAATCCCGATTTTGAGGCCAAACCAGAACATGCACAACATAGATTATGGTTTTTTTTTTATCATAAAATAACTTGAAAAAGTCGGGTCGGGTAAAGACTCGTTAAAATCAAGTGAAAAACCTGAATTGTACAATTTTTTTTCGGATTCAACACCCGAATCTAACAATTTTTTTGTTTTATCAAAAACCCCGTATTTTTCCGATTATCGAAAACCCACCACAGATCCAGATATCTTCAAATTGTAAACAGATATCTCACATTGACTTATATATGACCGCGACAGGTGTGAGATTGTGGATTTTCAGATTTGGACTTTTTGCAGTGTCAAGGTATAATAAATCTATAAAAAATTGTTTCCCCCCCCCTCTAAAAATTCGATTTTTGCTCAAAAAAAACCTAGACCAGAAAAAAAAAAAAATCAAGTTTAGTAAATAAACCCATAAATTTCAAATGTCAATGGTATACACTTGGGAACATCTAGATTGCCACCGGTTGCACGTGTCTGTACTATACAATTTAGTGCAACTGGTTTAGTGCAAATTGTAATCACAGAAACAAAAACAAATCAGTTGTCCTTTAGCCCTAGGCCATATTTGGGGATTTGATGCTGGTCAAAATATCCTTCCCAGCTCATCAAAGCGTCCACTAAAAAGAATGGGAAGCAATCGGAAATGATATTTAAAAAATGTTTCGTTTTTTTATTTTTTTAAAAAAATATAACTATGAGAATGAGATCCATGGACTTATTTGGGACGTTTAATAAATTATGGAAAGGACGTTCTATTACCATAATCGGACTATATACTACAGTTTGTGGACTTTTTGGAAACCAATACTTGGTTAAAAGTTGCATTTGATGTGTTAGAATTATGGGTGAAGAAGGTGGGGCTTTGGGTATAAAGGTGATTGTGAGTCTGTATCCTGATGAAGGTGTACCCACCGAAACGTTGATACTGTTGCTAATATAATAAAAGGGGTTAAGCTGCCCGACTGCAGATAATGTGTGTGTACGGATTCGTAACCATTTTTTGCTGTTGCTAAGGGAACTAGCCGGGTCAACGGAGGGCCAGCACCACCAGTGCAGTAGAAGTGAATTGCAGGAGTGCGGTGGATTCATCACTTTGATCTGAAGTTTCGGCTTACAGCAAACACTGGAGCACTGCCTGCATGTCACCACTGGCTATTCCCAGAATGGTAGAGGAATATATTCCTCACATACACTGCAGTGACTTAAATACCATGTTTGCTACAAGCTGAATGAATGGAAACGTGATAAAAAGATAGAATAGCAGCAGCATGGAGGACAGAAGGACTAAGATGGAGTAACACTCTTTATTACCTGTATGCTTTCAAGCTCTACACTGTGCATTATTAAAGCACGAGCCACTGTTCATTCATTTGCATATACTGTTTAGCAATCATTCCACAGCAGACAATAAGATATTTAAGTTATGACCACAAATGTTATCTCATTCTCTCTCATTTTAACACTTTGATTTACCTCCTTTGTCAACTTGTGGCTCATATTTCTGTTGTGGAGTAAATGCTCATTAACTCCCGTTTTCATAAGAAGAACCATATTTAATTTGTTTCTTCTTTACAGTTTCATGTTCTCATTTACAGCTTTAAAAAGTATTCCAAACAGCCAGGACAGACAAACTGTACGGCAGCTAAAAAGAATCATTAAAATATTCCTGAAACCTGCCCACCATAAACATACCGTGAAGAGGACGTCGCATCCTTGTAAAAACCAGAAGGAAAATGGAGGCAGTCTCTTCAACGTCATATGATTCAGCTGAGCTGGAGGGGCCTTTAATCCTTACTGAACGTCAGGGTAAAGAGAAGAAACCAGAGTGCTTATGCAGTGCTTGCTGTGTTTACTGTAGAGCTCCAATCTCCATGGTAATACTGAGCAACAGAACAGCAGGCTTGCCGGAAAACAAAAAAAAAATGGCATAAAGGTTCGGGAATATAGACAACCAAAGAGAAACCCTAAAACAAAAAAAAATCACAGATCCACAAAAGGATGTGATAGAGTGGCCAAGTGAACAGTCCCATAAAGTCCATAAGTTTATGATACAAGTCTGAGTCTATTACCAGATCTGCTGCTGCTGCTCCAGAAACACAGCAAAGAACATAAAAAAAAAAAAGTCATCAAAAGCACATCAGGACAGAAACTATGGCTGCCAATAGTAAAAAAAAAAATAAAAAATAAATATCTGATGTCTGCCCACCACAAAAACTTGTTGCATATTCCTCGAGTGCCCTTTCTTGGAAAAGGAGAACTGCCAGGTAGTTGCTTCAAAGTCAGGAACCTGGAGGTGATGAGAGGAAACCAGAGGATATGTAGTGCTTGTTTACTGCAGGGATCACATTTACTTTTGAAGGCTAAGCCATGGAAAACCTTGCTCGTGGAAACGCAATACATACGGAGATAAATGGGCAACGGTAAGGATACTGAATGATCCAAGATCCGCAATAAGTGGGAGCCACAGAGCAGCGGGCAAAGTAAGGGGTCATATGAAGTCAGTCAATATCGACTGGTTGTGTAGAGTCAGTTCCCAGCGGTGCTACTGCTCCAGACAAATGATGGTAAAAACAATAGGGAAGGGTTACAAAATGGGGCATGCAAGGTCAGCAGCGTGCTGGCTGGACTCAGATAAGTCCTCTCCTTTTTTTATAGTCCTCCAGGTTCAGAGATCGCCGGGGTGCTCCGTCCTTTGCTGGTGGTGCTTTTGAGGAGATGGCAAGAGATTTTGATTCTGCAAGGAAATTAAAACATTGTTCAAAGATGGTTCCATTCATTTTGGAAATTGCTATCATTTGATTTCTATACATAAACAAAGTGGCGAAATTCTGTGGTTACATCAGAAAGTCCACAACTTGACTTAAACTGCTGGCTTGAGTACAACACCATTGCTCTGGCTAGTTCAACAGCATTCATTTACTGACAAAATGCAATAGCTCTCAATAGCACACACAAGAGGTCCTCTGCTCTCAACCCATTATACATATATTTAGGACATTGAGACATGTTGTGCCTTAAGCTACTAAAAATGCCTTACCCTTTAAACAAGAGATTTTTGTACTTACCGTTAAATCTTTTTCTCTTGACCTGCATTGGGGGACACAGGCACCATGGGGATGAAGATCCTGCAGCTGGAGAGCGGACACCAACATGTTAAACTTGACTCCTCCTCCTGCTGTGGGCTTCATCCCCTGCTCTCCTCCTATCGGATCCAGTTCCACCGAAGAAGGAACATAACATGGAAGCCAAAACAGAGAAGGAGTCTCTCAACCCCTAGAAAGTTCCAACAAGGAATAACAACTTTGTGGGCAACAACCTTTGGCCCTTAAGATTAAACAGGGAGGGAATGCCTGTGTCCCCTAATGTAGGTAAAGAGAAAAAGATTTAACGGTAAGTACAAAAATCTCTCTCTTGCCTATATTGGGGGACACAGGCACCATGGGGATGTCCCAAAGCAACCTCTGAGGGCGGGACACGCCCCTAGGTGTTCACTTAAGAACAGTTTGCAACACCTTCCTCCCTAAGCTAGCTTCGGCAGACACCTGGAAACAGTGGAGCGTATCCATCTTGCTATGGTAGCCTTAGAAACCTTACTTCCTCTCTTTGTTCCACTTTGCAGAATGAATAGAGAATCAGTCTTCTGTATTTTGTTGGTAGCCCTTAGGTAAGTCTTGATTGCTCGAACTATGTCTAGCTTATTTAGCTTATCTTCCTTTGTACCCTTAGGTTCAGGGCAAAGTGAGGGCACCACTATATCTTGATAGAGGTGGAATTCTGATACCACCTTTGGCAGAAAATTTGGTGTTGGTCTTAGAACCACCTTGTCTTGATGAATGATGGTGAAAGGAAATTTGCACGAAAGTGCTGCCAACTCTGACACTCAGCGGGCAGATGTGATAGCTAAGAGGAATGCCACCTTTCCTGTGAGCATAGGCAATGGAATCTGTGGTCTAACGGCTCAAATGGTTCCTCTTGTAGACAGTACTAGGTTTAAGTCCCAAGGAGAGACCGGGTATCTGTATGGGGGAATTATTCTGGTTGCCCCTTGCAGGAAGGTTTTAATATTACTGCGTAGTGCTAGTCTCTTCTGGTATAGAATAGAGAGTGCCGACAGCTGCACCTTTAGTGAACTTAGTGCCAAGCCTTTGACTAGACCCTCTTGTAGAAAGGATAGTATCTCATTTTCTCTTGCCTCCTGTGGGTCTTTGTGTCGTGCTTCACACCATGTGATAACTGTCTTCCATACTCTGTTAGATTCTCACCAAAACTGGCTTTCGGGCACATAGTGGGAATAGCCTCCGTTGGCACTCCTGTCTTCCTCATTATTAGGGGCCACGCTGTTAAACCCCACCGATGTGAACTCGAATGGACGATCGGTCCCTTAGTTAGCTGGTCTACTCTCTGGGGAAGATGGAGTGGTTTGTCCACCGCCATTGTCTGCTACTTCTGCGAACCATGACCTACTGGGCCAATATGGTGCGACAAGAATTGTCTTTGTTCTTTCTCTCTTTATCCTTTTGATTACCTTTGGTAGCAACGCTAGCGGAGGGAAGACGTAAGCCATGGTAAATACCCATGGAATCACCAACGCATCTACTGCGTAAGCTAGTGGGTCTAGACTTCTAGCCAAGAATTTCAGGACCTTGTGGTTGTAGCATGATGCCATCAAATCCACCTCTGGAACTCCCCACTTTGCTACTATCAGTTGGAACAGTTCGTAGTGCAGGCTCCACTCACCCTGGTCTACAGTTTCCCTGCTTAGGTAGTCTGCAATCGAGTAGTCTACTCCTGCAATGTATACTGCAGATATCGCTGAAACATTGCTCTCTGCCCATTCTAGTATACGGCCTGCTTACTTTAGAGCTGCTAGACTGCGGGCCCACCTTGGTGGTTTATATAAGCCACCGCAGTCACGTTGTCCTATTGTATTCTCACTGCTTGTCCGCGGAGGAGTGGTGTCCATTCTACTACCGAGTATCACATTGCTCTGAGTTCTAATAGGTTGATTGGAAGTAATTTCTCCTCTTGGTTCCAACAGCCCTAAACTTTCCTTTGTCCCAGAACCTCTCCCCATCCCCTCAGACTGGCATCTGTTGTGATCACCGTCCATTGGTGACAGAGGAAGGCCTTCCCTGCCTTGAGCCTCTGTGGGTGGAGCCACCAGTCTAGCGATAGTTTGACCAGTTCCGGTATCACTATATATGTCGATTCAAGTTGATGCGATCCCTTTTCTGGTGTTGTAATATCAGGTGTTGGAGGGTTCTGGTGTGCAGTTGTGCATAGGGAATGGCTGGAAAGGAGGCTACCATTGTCCCCAGGGTTTGCATTGCAGTACGGAGAGGGACGCATTGGTTACCCCGAGTGTGCTGACCCGAGATAGTAGGGTGTTAATGTTTTCCTGCTGCTGTAGAGTTTGGAGTACTAGGGAAGTGTGGTCGTTTGCGACCGCCACTGAAGGTGCCTTTACTAACAGATCGTCTAACTATGGTATGACTGTTATGCCCCTTGAGTCCTGCTAATGCTGCCGCCATTATTTTGGTGTATGTGCGAAGGGCCGATGAGAGCCTGAATGGAAGAGCTACTAATTGCCAGTGCCTCCCGTTCATGTAAAATCTCAGAAACCTGTGGTGATGGGGGTGTATTGGGACATGCAGGTAGGCATACTTTATGTCTATCACAGTCATATATTAATTTCGTTCCATGGATCCCAATACTGACTGTATTGATTCCATCTTGAAATGGTGTCTCTTTACAAATTCGTTTACAGTCTTTAGATCCAGTACTGGTCTGTAGGAGCAGTTTCTTTTGGGAACCATGAAGAGATTAGAATAGTATCCCTTTCCCCTCTCTGTCCTTGGAACTGGTTGGATTACCACGGAGGACTCGAGTTCTTCTATTATACTTTGGTACGCTTTTCTTTTGGTGCTGTGTCTGGGGAGATGGGATATGAAAAATCTGTGAGGAGGATGAGGTGCCAAGTCATCCATCAAACATCCATGACATATCACTTGTAGTACCCAATTGTCCTGTACTTGACTTTTCCACACCCGAAAGGCTCTGAGACGGCCGCCTAGGGGGATCCCTTCGTGGATGGGCACGCCTTCATGCCTAAGTGGTCTTGTCATGGGAGGTCTTAGGAGCTCCCTTGGATGAGAACCAACTCATTCCCTGTTTGTTAGTATATCTGGTACGAGCTTGTGCGTTAGTTTTGTCAGGTTGTGTTTTCGTCCTCTGACCTTGACGAAAAAAGGGCCTCCTCTTGAATGGGGGTCTCTTGCTCTTGGCCTGTGGGAGCAGGGTACTTTTGCCACCAGTAGCCTGAGAGGTTATCTTATCCAGTTCTGCGCCAAAAAGTGGTTTTCCCTGGAAAGGTAGGCTAACAAGCGATCTTTTTGAAGTTAGGTCTGCTGACCATGTTTTGAGCCATAAGAATCTTCTGGCTGCTATGGATTGAGCAGACACTTTGGAGACTAGTTTGGCAGCGTCCAGAGATGCGTCGCAAATGTAGGCTGTAGCATCCGTTATCTGGGAAAGAAAAAGGTCGGTAGATGGGTCCCCGGACCCCAAAAGCTGCGCTACCTGTTTAACCCAAACCTCCATCACCTTCACCACCCAGGATATGGCGAATATAGGCCTAAGGGCTGTACCTGATGCAGTGAAAGTTGCCTTGCAAAATCTCTCAAGTCTCTTATCTATTAGGTCTTTAAATGCAGCCGCATCCCCTACTGGTATGGTAGTAGTTTTAGACAATCTAGAGACTGGTGGATCCACTGCCGGAGATGAAGACCATAAGTCTATGCACTGTTGTGGAAAAGGGTATGCCTGAGAGAAGCGCTTGGATACCCGTACCCTCTGGTCCGGGGTTTTCCACTGTGACTTAATTTCCGTATATACTCGAGTATAAGCCGAGTTTTTCAGCATCCAAAATGTGCTGAAAAAGTCTACCTCGGCTTATACTCGGGTCAGCGGGCAGTAGCTGAGATTGCAGTCACTTTTAATCATTCCTATACCAACAGTTCACTTGGGGAGAGACTGCATATCCCACAATGCCCTCTGTTGGTTATATGAAAGACTAACAGTGCACCCTCTGTTGGTTATATGAAAGAATAACAGTGACTGCAATATCACACAGCGCCCTCTGTTGGTTATATTAAAGAATAACAGTGACTGCAATACCACACAGCACCCTCTGTTGGTTGTATGAAAGAATAACAGTGCGCCCTCTGTTGGTTATATGAAAGAATAACAGTGACTGCAATATCACACAGCACCCTCTGTTGGTTATATGAAAGAATAACAGTGCACCCTCTGTTGGTTATATGAAAGAATAACAGTGACTGCAATATCACACAGCACCCTCTGTTGGTTATATGAAAGAATTACATTGACTGCAATATCACACAGCGCCCTCTGTTGGTTATATTAAAGAATAACCGTGACTGCAATATCACACAGTGCCCTCTGTTGGTTATATGAAAGAATAACAGTGCGCCCTCTGTTGGTTATATGAAAGAATTACAGTGACTGCAATATCACACAGCGCCATCTGTTGGTTATATGAAAGAATAACAGTGCGCCCTCTGTTGGTTATATGAAAGATTAACAGTGACTGCAATATCACACAGCGCCCTCTGTTGGTTATATGAAGGATTAACCGTGATGGCAATATCACAGCACCCTCTGCACATGGTAGTGGGACAATGCACACAGTAATCCGTTTGGCAATTCTCTGTCACCATCAACTTTGCAAAGAAGTCCGGTTGATCGCTGGGGGGGTCGCTTTGGCAGAATGTGCACTGCTGGGAGGCAGGGCTGTAGTTGTGTCTAGGCTTATACTAGAGTCATTAAGTTTTCCCAATTTTCGTAGGTACCTCTGTTTATACTCGGGTCGGCTTATACTCGAGTATATACGGTATATACGGTATCTCATCTAACTGCTCATACACAAGAAACATGCAAGAACTCTTCTTCTGTCTCTTGAAAATGTTTTTTCCTGGCTCTATAACAGTAGCCTTGTCATTGATAGAGTTTTGAGGACTGCTTGTATGAGTCCCTCAACTTCCCCTTGGGTTCTAGGGGTGTCTGGGTCAGGGTCTGGCTCTTGATCAGAGTCTTAGTCTGTAACAATTTGTCCCTCCTCATCTGAGGGGGTAAGATGGCCCCCCGGGGAGCCCAGAGGTGAGTTGGTGGGGCGCTTGTTAGCAGTCTGAAGAGTCATGTGCTTTAGCAGGGGTAGATAGACGCTCTAAGACTATCTAGTGTCTCCGGTATGCGTGCTACATTTTGTAAGCCTGCCAGTGAGAGGAAGAGAGCCCTCACCAATTCAGAGTCTGAGGTGTGGGGTGGTGGGGGAGTTTGCGACTGGGGGAGTACTAGACAAGGGAAGCGCAAGTCACATGGCACCCAGGGGAGAAGGGAGGTGGAGAGGGAACTGCGTGGTTGAGTGCTTAGTGAGAAAAACTCACCATTCCAGCCTGACAACCTCAATAGCCCGTAGTATGTTGTTCCCTGTATATTCTTAGACTGGTGCAGACCTCCATAGAGCGGGAACACAGTCACAGGGAATGGTGGAGCGTGCCTGTGGCCTCCGGAGAGCGGGAAGGCATTAGGGCATTGATATTTTAGGTGTTTTACCTAGCAGGCTGGTGAGGCCCTGGAACGTATTCACTGTCCCCAATAAGTGGCATGACTTTAAACCGTAGTTTTTTTATTCACTTGCTCCAGCCACTTGTACATGTCTTTCCTTCTGAGGACACAAAGAAACTAGATCCGATAGGAGGAGATGAAGCCCACAGCAGGAGAAGGAGTCAAGTTTAACTTGTTAGTGACCGCTCTCCTGCTGCAGGATTTTCATCCCCATGGTGCCTGTGTCCCCCAATATAGGCAAGAGAAACAGGGATTGTTTGTCCATATATTGCAATATATTTAAACTGGCCAACTACGTCAAAGTCATCCCATATCTGGCCAGTCCTACACTCAAATTGCATCTGATTCATTAAGAATTCTATTGCTTCATTATACATTTTGCACAGGGGGAAAGTTTTACCCTCAACTTACTTGCTGCTTTCAAGGTTAAAACTCCCAAACATGGTTGCCCTTTTATTGGCCACCACTGGGATCACCTGACTATAGCTGGGAAGGGTGGGAGCTACAACATAGAGCTGGTCACTGCTCCTGTATGAACTATAGCAAAGAAGGGAAAGTTGTGCTTACCGTCTTACTGACCCTGTTTTGTTTGAAGGGTTAAGGTATTTTTAGTAGTTTAAGGCACAAAAGGTCTCAATGTCATTAATATATTGAGGGTTGAGTGTAGAGGACCTCGTGTTTTGTCACAAACTCATTGCACCGGTTTTAAAAATTAGTGGTGAGCACAACTTTCCCTTGTCTGTTAATAGGTTTCCATAGTACAAACACAATAATTTTACTGTATAGAGGCCCATACATATACCTTATATGGAGTTAATAGTAAAAGTTACAAACACAAGGAAATCAAAAGCATAGCGGCCTGCACACCTGAACTGGGGACTTGTAGGTCGATCTTTACATCAAAATCATGCACTTTAAACAGGTCTTCCGAGAGGTCGCTGGCTGACTTGGTGTTTCCATCTGCATCCTTACTTTGAGCCTAGCATAATAAACACATGCAGAACCGGTTACATTAAACCACAAATCATTAAAGAAAATGGAATACAATCACTCACAGTGAGTACAGTGAACAACTGGAGACATACAAAATTTCCAATGCAGTCTTACCAAGCCTTTATCTTTGGATGCATCATTGCTAGCTCCGGAGCCATATTTTGCATTCAGCTGAGCAATAATGGCTGCCTGGACGGCAGGATCCCTGGACTGAAGGACAAGCAGATTCAATGATATACTGCCACATGAATACATTTCTCATTGGCATGATAATTAAAGCTTTGCAGAAGCTATGCCCCAAGCTTTACATATACACAATACTATAAGCAATTCACTTCACACTACTTATTACTTATCCAACCAAGTATATCATCAAAAACAACTGAAACTTTCCAATATTTGCTTCCCCACAGCTCATGTGTCTGCTATCTTTACATGATTCGCCCAGTATACGTACATTAGACACCATGGTTGGCTTGCACTGCCTTCTAGTGAAGGGATCCATCTGTTGCTGCTTCATGCTCTGACTCTCTGCCTAAGGAAAAGGGAAAAAAACAAAAAACTTGTTCACAAATATAATTTTGTATTTTTAAGAGAGACTGCACAAGGTAATCTCAGCTATATACAGGCAGCAAGTCCCAGTTTGGAAAGTTCTTTGGAGATGAAAATAATTTAAATCTATAATGTAATTACTTTCCCAGCAGAACTAGAGAAATGTTTATAGCTATTTCACCCTGAAAAATGCTTACTGTGATTTTGGACAGAAAAGAACCAATTCCATTTAAACCCAAGGTATAACAATGTAAAATTCTTCTCAGCTTAGTTTCATCGCCCCTGATACACTGAAGGTCTAGAACTGAGCAGGAGACAATTCTTGCATCAGTAAAGAAAGCTCACCCCCACCCCCCATATCTGAATTCACTTACCACTAAGGCCTTTTCAGACTCCACAATGTTCCATTCTCTGTTTCGCTGGTTTATATAACTAAACATAAAAAAAGTTAATAAAGTTAATCATAGACCAATAAAAGAGGGAAAGTAAACATTTGTAAGTTATTACTTTGGTATGTGATGCTCCTCCACACTTGCCCATTTCAATATATGACAACACTAAGAATTATTTACTATACTCAAATTTATCTGGTTTGGTTTTTTGGGGCAAAAGCTCGAATTTGTGTGTTAGAAAAAAATAAATACTGAATCCGAAAATCCACCATCTCAGACTTGTCGAGGTCATGTAGAAGTCAATGGGAGATGTCCCTATACCAATTTGAAGTTCTCGTGATTTGCACTCAGTTTAGCCCGATAATCCGATAAATTTGGGGTTTTTTTCAGGCAAAAATCCGGAGGGAAAAATTGAGCGATTCCATGGAAAAAAAAAGTCTGAAAAATGTAATACAATTCAGGTTTTCGCTCAATTTTATCTAGTTTTTTTCCCCGATCTGATTTGAGTTATATTAGTAATAAATAAGGCAAAATCGGTCTGGGTAGTTTGGTCAAGCTTTTTTTAATTTGAATTATGAGATAAATTTGGATTTTAGTAAATAACCCACTAAGACTTTTTTATGCAAAGCATTTTCATTAAAACTACCAGAATTTCCCACATCTTTAACCATATCTTCAAATAATGAAAACATTAAAGGGATACTGTCATGGGGAAAAAACATTTTTTTAAATGAAACAGTTAATAGTGCTGCTCCAGCAGACTTCTGCCCTGAAATCCATTTCTCAAAAGAGCAAAGAGATTTTTTTTATATTCAATTTTGAAATCTGACATGGGGCAATACATATTGTCAATTTCCCAGCTGCCCCAAGTCATGTGACTTGAAAAAAAAAAAAAAAACACGTTTTCTGATGACAGGATCCCTTTAAAGGGGAAGCAAACCTCGTCGGCGCTAACCCCCCTCCCTCCTCCCCCCTGGCCTACCCCTCCCGCTGGGCAAATGCCCCTAACTTGTTACTTACCCTTCTGCGCAGGTCCAGTCCAGGGAGTTCACAGGCGACATCTTCTTCCACGCGATCTTCTTCCTCCTTTGACCGGCGTTTTGGCGCATGCGCAGTAGGAGCATTTCGCCAGTACGGATCTACTGCGCATGCGCCAAAAGTCACGCGCATGCGCCAAAAGTCACGCGCATGCGCAGTAGATCGTACCGGCGAAACGATCCTACTGCGCATGCGCCGGTCAAAGGAGGAAGAAGATCGCGTGGAAGAAGATATCGCCTGTGAACTCCCTGGACTGGACCTGCGCAGAAGGGTAAGTAACAAGTTAGGGGCATTTGCCCAGCGGGAGGGGTAGGCCAGGGGGGAGGAGGGAGGGGGGGCAATACACGGGAGGGGGGTTAACGCCGACGAGGTTTCCTTCCCCTTTAAGCAACCACAAAACACACAATGCTGGCGGAAAGTCAGTGATTTTAATTGAAAGCTCCCAGTGCTCTACTACATTGCAAACAGGGCTTTCAGTTATACATGAGCTGCTTAAACTGCCGGTCTTTCCAGTTCACAATTAGTGGAGTGTCCCACCTTATGGCAGAGATGTTCTTTGTCCTCTGCCGATCCAAAGCTTCGGCCCGCTCCTCTAGTTCATTCATCTGATCTTGAATCTGCTTAGCTTTGTCTTGATCTCCAGCTTCCTCCGCCATTGCCTAAAGGAAGACACAGGTACCAGTCCTTAGCATCTTACCAATTCCTGCACTTCCAAAGCGCACAAGCCAAATAAAAACATTGAATTCTGAAGCAACAAAATAAATGTAAAACCCGGTATGTTTACCTTATCTTTTAAAAGCTGTGTTTTCTTCATGGCATAATTCGAAGGTGCTTTTCTAAACCGGTCCTTTTCCTTTACAATCTTTAACAGAGAAGTTTAGAGGAAAGCTCAAATTAAAAATACATTAAAGCTGTCATATTGCTCACTCTATTCCAATGAAAATGACTCGTGTAAGAATTATATTCCATGGATAAACACCTACTTCTTGAGAAGAACAAAAATAATTAAATTTATTTGGCAAATGATGTATATGAAGTATGTTGTTAAAAATCATCCATAAGTGAAAATAGTTGAATATTGCAGTTCAATTTCTCCCAAACAGCAGGAAACAAAAGAAACCCTCTTCTCTGTAACTACTCCCATAGAAGTCAGCATTACGTGGTACGACTCTTTGATCTCTAAAGTGATAAAACTGTGTGCCATTTAATGCTGTACAAGCTAACCGATTTATTTTCATATATGAAAAATGTGTGTCCCATATACTCACGTCTTCAATGTCCTGGTCATTAAATTTATAGTTCATAGCTTCTTTAATTGATAACTCCTTCTTATTAATTTCATCGAGGGTGGGAAGCTGCATGCAAGCAGAAAACATCTAGAAGAGCAAAGGCCACTAATTATCTCTTTTTAAAGGGACAGTGTACTCACCTCCACATTCAACAAGTGTTCAATAAAAAGAGAATTCCCATTCATGGTCTTAAAGAAAAAGGACCCACTTACCGCCTCTTTCCATTTCATGAACTCGCTTTCTGTAAACTCTTGGTTAGAGACGAACTCCAATCGGAAGACCCTCTGGTCGTTGCCATGCCTAAAAGGACAGAAGTTGACATCCATGCTAAAACTGTGCAGTTTTGTGGATTTGTCTCTCAGTACAATAGTGCAATGGGGTAATGCTGGGGATAAAAATGTAAATCATTTTAAGACTAAAATATATCTGTGCCAACAACCTTACTTTTCTATATCACAGCTACCTTACCGTAACTGCAGGCCTTTATTTGTCCTTGTCCCACCCAACTGGTATATTTTTCCAGTCTCCACCACTCCGGTAATTTCTGCAACCTTAATTATCACAGAAAGTTTAAGTGTTAAAATTCGGCTCATAAAGAGCCAAGACTTCCAGAGTTTAGAAAAAAGTTATTTGCAGTTCAAACAATAAATCAAAGACCAACTGGAAAGCACCCTTAAAGGGGGACGATCACCAAAATGAAAATGTAATATTAGCTTCAGCATACTGAAATAAGAAACTTTCTAAATACAATCAATTCAAAATTGTGTACCGTTTCAAGTTCATCTTCACTATACGTTTCTCCTCATTCTGTCTTCATGCAGCAGTTGATTATCAGATGAATGATCCGATATATATCTTATAGGGGGAATACTTTTGCCTAGAAGATGTATTAGAGCTCACTATTAAAATCACAAGAAATCCTGTCTCTCTACATGCAGGATTTGTGCAAAAGGCAGTTATTTCTTTTAGATTTTGTTTGTACTGGAATCAGTTTTTTGAGTGAGCTCGAATACATCTGATAGGAAAGGAATGGTCAATGAATATCTGACACCCAACTGCTGCAACAAGACAGAATGAAGAGAAACAGATGCTGAGAGAGGAATAGTGAAGATAAACTTGATTTCAGAAACAATGCACAATTTTTAATTGATTGTATTTGAAAGTTTTACTTCAGTATGAGGAAGCTTGTATTAAATTTTCATTTTCGTGATAGTTCCCGCTTTAATGAAAGAAACAAACACAGAAAACATAAATTCGCCACATACATATTTGCCCCCACAATAAGGTGAAATGCAGCACTGAGAGAGCATACCATAAGCGAACATATATAAAAGAAACAAAAATGGGGTATCTAGGTAGTATTTAGGTAGTAAGAAGTATCGGTTGCGCTGAACTTACTCTGTATACAGGTTTGCTGTTATGGTTTCCAATGCCTATCCGCACAAAACAGCCTGAGACAGTCTTGGCAAAAAAGGGCATATGACACCAACGTTCCAATTTTTGCCGAGACAACCGAACCTTGTTGAGCTCTTCTGGCAAAGATACAGGTAGAGATTTTGGTGGAATTTCTACAGACCTGAAAACAACCAATGTGGAGTGCAGGTAAGGTACAAGTAAATAATTTCTTGGATAGGGAGACAAGTTACAGAAAACGGCAGATGTATGGGGCGCATTGCCCAAAGAGTTTGTTAACCAATAACCCAAATGCCAGACTATCCTAGTACACTTACTCTTCATCTTCATCAGATGACGAAGAAGATCTGGAAGATCTGTTGCTTTTTTCACTAGACTTATCATCCTCTTCTTCCTCTTCATCATCGGAATACACCTCGCTGGTCTTCAGAGGCTGTTTTCTGGCAATCAATTCTGCTGCAGGTTAAAACAAAGACTCAGTACAGACTAGAATATAAAACTTCCATGAGAGAACAATGAAACACTTCATGGTCTTATAGGAGGGCATCTGTTGGAGAAGCCAAGACATTTGTTTAACCAATAAGTAAATACTCACACACGAAGATTTGTGGGTTTCTTATGCACTGGAACATATTATGGCTGAATGCAACAAAACTTTTCAGCCATCCTCTCACCCAAGCGGAGATCTAGTACTTTTGGTTCAAAAAAACATGGAGCCCCCTTTATATCTCTGGGCCCCATCTCATTTTTGCAAACAAAGACTTTTTTGTAGGAGAGAAGCATCCCTAAAAATGTTGTTGCATTCTGTGTACAAATGCAAGAACATTTTCAGGGATGCTGCTCTCATACAAGAAAGTCTGTAAAAATTTAGTCCCTCCATCCACAACTGCCAGCCATTCTCTCTGTGACAGATCAGATTTCAGCATTCCACAGGGTTAAGACCAAATACAACAAAATTTGTACCCCTAAGGGTTTTCAAAGCTTCACTCTCTCCATTTACTACAAAAAGGACATGTGTCTCTAGTGACCAATGATATTGTACCACTCCATGGTATTGGAAAACAGCTCAGCAGCACACTTTTTCTGCAGTTCTTAAAAACTTACCAGTCTTATTCTTCCTTTTCTCTCTCTCTGCTCGCAATTCTTCCATTGCTTGAGATTTCTTGTCAGACTTTTCATCCCGCTTTGACCGCCTTTCTTTATTATGTGAAGTTACCTGATTAAAGGAGGAGTTGGGAGAAATATGAAATACTGGAATCTAGAAATATTTCACGAAGGATTCAGCCGAATCCCAAAATGTGGATTTGGTGCATCCCTAGTATTTACACCAGTGAAGAATACTCCATGTGTGACATTAATCTAAGTAATTTCCCAGGTCTGGCGGACCCTCTAGAGCAGGGATCCCCAACCTTTTGAACCTGTGAGCAACATTCAGAAGTAAAAGGAGTTGGGGAGCAACACTAGCATGAAAAATTTTCCTGGAGTGCCAAATAAGGGCTGTAATTGGCCATTTAGTAGCCCCTATGTGGATTATCAACCTACATTGAGGCTCTGTTTGGCAGTACAACTGGTTTTTATGCAACCAAAACTTGCTCCCAAGCCAGAAATTCAAAAATAAACTCCTGCTTTGAGGCCACTGGGAGCAACATCCAAGGGGTTGGGGAGCAACATGTTGCTCACGAGCTACTGGTTGGGGATCACTGCTCTAGAGTGATTACACACAGTGTGGCTCATTTATAAACACTTGGCAAATTTGCACCTGGGCAGTTACCTACAGCAACCAATCAAATGTTTGCTTTCATTTTTGTCCTGGCAGCTGGCTGGAAAAATCTAATCAATGATTGGTTGCTATGGGTTACTGCCCAGGTGCAAATTAGCCAGGTGTTTATAAATGAGCCTATAACAAAATGGAGGAATCCAACCCAACATTAAAAGTACAGGACTGTCCATAAAACAGACAACTACAGAAGTAAAGTAAGAATTAGTTACACTACTTAGTTAACAAATGGTTTAACCTAGTTAAATCCCTAACTCCCCTGATGCAGCTCACATACACCACAAGGAGATGTCCACAGAAATACAACAAGACATTGAGAAACTGAGGCTACTGACTAATGTGTGCTTTCTAGGATTGCCAGAGTTCCAGATTCTGAGAGCCACAGTCACACAGGGAAACCATCCCTATTAATTCTTGTTAAAGGAACAGCAACACCAAAAAATGAAAGTGATTTAAAGTAATGAAAATATCATGTACTGCAGGCCTGCACCGGTAAAACTGATCTGTTTGCTTCAGAAACACTACTATAGTTCATATAAACAAGCTGCTGTGTGGCAATGGTGGAAATTGAAAAAAGGCAATATGGAACCGGATAAATAGTGGATAACAGATAACATTATGTTCTACAGAACTTATCTACTATCTGCTGTGTAACCTGAGCATTTTCTCCTTTGAATGGCTGCCCCCATGGCTACACAGCAGCTTATTTATATAAACAATAGTAGTGTTTCTGAAGCAAACAGCAGTTTTACCAGTGCAGGGGAACACCATTATATTTGTATTGCTATTAAAACAATTGCATTTTTTGACATTACTGGTCCTTTAAAGGGGTAGTTCACATTTAACAACTTTTATTATGTTGTAGGATGACTATTTCTAAGCAACCTTTTAATTGGTCTTCATTATTTATTTTTTATAGTTTTTTTAATTATGTGCCTTCTCCTGACTTTCCAGTTTTCAAATGGGGGTCGCTGACCCCATCTAAAAACAAATACTCTGTAAGGTTACAAATGTATTGTTATTGCTACTTTTTATTACTCCTCTTTCTATTCAGTCCCTCGCCTATTCATATTCCAGTCTCTTATTCAAATCAATGCATTGTTTCTATGGCAATTTAACAACAAGATTGCTGAAAATGCAAACTGGAGAGCTGCTAAATAACTAAAAAAAACAGACAAATAATAAAAAATTAAAACCAATTGGAAATTGTCTAAGAATCTCACTCTATACTATACTTTAATTTAAAGGTGAACAACCCATTTAAACCAGGCCTATAAGCACAACCACATTTGTGTTCAACAAGCATCAGCCAGTAGCATAACGTTTTTATTTTCCATTTTAGAAAAAGAGTTTTACCAGAAAACAAGGGAACGACCATACGAGGCTGAATCAAGCCACACAGGAAAGCACACCAGGGTTTGTTTACCTGTAACTGTGCCTCCAAGACCTGTGCTTGTTTCTTTTTCTCCTGTTCTTCATCATGCTTCTTCTTTTTATCTTTTTCTTTCTTTTCCTTCTTTTTTGCATTTTTTAGCTTTTTCTTGATTTCAAATCTGCAATGTACGCAAAACAATATTGGTAATAATAATAAAAGGATGTGCACATCATTACATTATCATCAGCCTTTAAAGATAATTTGTCTTCTGGGATATTTAGGATGTGCACCACAAATTCAATCACTGCTCACATATGTGGCCAAGAACCCATCATTCATTGTACTGGCTACTAATGAAATGTGCACATAAACCTTTGCTATTCTAATAACACCAGTATTTGCCAATACACGTCCCTTTATCTTTTACCTTCGCTTGAGCACTTCACGCTTTTCTATCCGATTAAACAGTTCTTGTTCCCTCTCTTTCTCAGTCATCTGCTCAAGCCGGGCCCGATCTTCTTCATCCCCCATAAAGTCCTCCCCATAGCCATCACAAAACTCTTCATCTTCAGATGAGGAATCTGAATCAGAACTGGAGGAGGAACTGTTGCTATCAGAATCAGACACCTCTCCTAAAAAAAATCCAATATGTTCAAGTTGGCAAACTATACATTAGTGCTTAACAATCACTATATTTTACCACAAGAGTTAGCAGTGCAGATAGTCCATAGGTACATTGTGTTAGCAAATCAAAGACCAGAATGATGAGCTTCAGTCAAGAGTTGCTTGACATTCCCTATTTACCACAGCCCTGCATTAGCCTCATTACACACAGTATGAACCAAGAGTGCTTGTGTCAACTCACCTCTGTGATCCTTTATCAAGTTTAATTAAAAACAAAAAAAAAAAAAGGCATATCCTTGACATACATTACAGCTCCTCCTCTGAATAAACACAGGCGATATTCTCCTTTGTGAGCAGTTCCATATTGCTTATAATTAGCAGGGACACCCCCCCCCCAGGTTGAACAAGCACCAGAGACTACCCCTTAAGAGGAATAGGGCGTGACTAACCAACATGACACCTACATGTAGAGAGACCAATTCCCTTACCTTCTTCTGGAGCAGAGCTCTCTTCAGAACTCTCCTTTCCAGAGCTGGCAGAAGATGCTGCCCGATTAGCCGGTTTCTTCATCGCTCCCTTCTTCTCCCCTCCTTTCCCAGGTTTCCCTTTTTTCTTGTTTTTTGACTGCCCTGTGACTGTCCACTGAAAATAAAAGGAGAGCAATCAATTTATTCTTTAAAATAAGTGGGTCTAGAAGCAAACAGACATATCAAAAAGGAACAAAAAATGTGCTGCCAAATTAGTAAAACATTTTAGTGCAGTTTATGGTTTAGTTCCTTGTAAGGGCAGAGACACACGTGAAGATTCGGGTAGATTTAGTTGCCAAGCGACAAATCACATCTTCTTTGGGCGACTAATCTCCCCAAAAAAGCTTTCCCGCTGGATAGAATCGAAATCACTGGCAGGATAGCACTCGGATCGAGTTTTCCGAAGTCACCCGAAGTTGACTTACGAGAAAACTTCGGGCAACTTTGGAAAACTAATTGCTCAAGAGGCTTTTTCGGGGAGATTAGTCACCCGAAGAAGAGGTGATTTGTTGCTGGGTGACTAAATCTCCCCGAATCTTAGCATGTGTCTCTGCCCCAAGGCTGGTTTACTTAGGTCAACATTTGCATGGTCAGAATTTCTCATATGGCAAGTTTGGACAGGTTAGGAAAGAGGCAGAGGTAAAAACCCTGTAAACATCAAAAAACAAAAGTGTTTTAAAGGAATGACAAAATATATATATATATATATATATATATATATATATATATATATATATATATATATATATATATATATATATATATATATATATATATATATATATATATATATATATATATATATATATATATAGTAGGCCTAGATAGTGCTGGAAGCAGTTTGTCACACATGCTGCTGCTCAGTAGCGTGTCTGTCTGTGCCACCCAAAATGGGCACCAACGCACGTCAAGTTCTGACTTCCTGCCCGCTCTTCCTCTTTTCTCCCTGCGGCTGGAAAACGGCTGCTGGAACACACACACCTACACCCTGCCGCTCCTCTCTGTCTTAGTTGCAGAGGAAGGAGTGGAGAAGGACCCGACTGGTGCTCCTTCAGCGCGCCCAAGTAGGAGACTGGTGTCAGCCTGGTAATCTAACTGTTGGTGGGAGGAATAAGGTAGCACTACAGTATGTTTTAACTCCCTGTGATGGGGGGGGGGAATGAGGTACCAATTAACAGCAGACCTCCGTACTACATACCAGCTGAAGAAATGTTCACCGGCCAGACCTTCTGCCTCAAGCAGGTACATCTGGGTGGTCTATAAAGCCTTTTAGCTAGGAAATGACCACAGTAATTTCTTCCTTGTTGGGAGCTAACCACATAGGAGACAGGTAGCCCTGCTCCTGGTCTAAACCCGAGGGTCCGTACACTGCCCAAAGAAACAATACACTGTGGAAGAGCACGTTCTCTAATGACCGTCCTCCAGGACACAAAAACTGAGTGGTATTGTACGGGGTTAAGCCCAGTGTGGCACAAACCTTAATTAATATTAAGTGTGTCCTACCTCCTGGAGAGGTGAAGCTAAACTCCATAGGTCCCAGTGTTCCCTTAACATGACAGACAAATTGGATTGAATGGTCAATGAATATCTTGATACCCAACTTCTGACAGAATGAAGGGAAACAGATGCAGAGAGAGGGATAGTGAATATAAACTTGATTATTTCAGAAACGATGCAGAATATTTAATTGGTTGTATTGAGAAAGTTTATTATTTCAGTATAATGAAGCTTATATTAAATTTTCATTTTCACAATAGTTCCCCTTTAATTTAATATGTATGGCAAATACCTTAAAAGGAAACCCATACAATATCCTCAAATATCTCCTTATTGTAGAATTCATTATTAAACCCCAGAATCCTCTAGTGAATACATACCTCATCATCACTATCGGAGGTCTCAGAGTCGGAGGTTGTTGCCGGTTTGCTTACTGGCTGTTCCTTCTCTTCTGAATCACTCCTCTTGCGCTTGGCTAAGGACAGCAGCTCCTACAAAACAAGCACATGTGGTTATTGGATTGCAGTAATGAAGGATCCTGGAGCCTTTCCAAGATTTGAAAAAAAAAAAATCCTATTTCCAGGTTTCTGCTTTATTACATTGTTTTTGTGAGACCCGAGGCCGGAGTTAGTGCAATATGAAGCACCACTAATCAGAGAGCAGGACTGCCAGGCATCATCAGCTTGTTTATTGCAATCGCACCAATAAGTTAGGTATGCTAACTGTTTATTATTGGAGTCTTACAGTTCAATTATGTGGCATTATGAGCTGGTAATGAGCTGCTTGTTTCAAAAACAAAACTCTCAAAAAGAGGGTTGTTTTATGTAATAAGAACATGATAAATATTTGCTGCCTAATGAGCATATCTATGTGCTCCATATAATATTTCTCTGACAATAAGAAGAGTACAGTGCCCTCTGCTGGGAGGTAGGGCACTGAAGCAGATATTACGTTTCACATTTAATGTTTGTGTACCATTACTATGTAACTATATACAACTATGCCTGCAATTAAACATAGGCATGTGGCCAAATCTGAAGAGAAAAAAAACAAAAAAAAAAAAAAAACAGAAGAAGATTAGCCAATATATTTAATGTGATTGATACTTTCTCAGAGAAAGAATGTTCTGGGCATGATGGTTGTAGCCCTACTTTATGGTCCTATTTAAAGAGTAAATGGCCCCCCATTTATAAGGCAAGCAAGAGCCTGTACACACAAGCCAGCATGGCCCGATTTGATGAAACATGTCCTGGTATGAAGCAGAATTAAGAACTCAAGCAGCCATCAATGATTATGACCCACAAAAAACTTGCCAGCTTTAAGTATTACCCAATCGGCACAAAACCACCCACAGACAAACATTAATAGGCATGGGAAGTAACCTACTGCTTGTAACCAAACTGCACCAGGGAAACAAATCAAGCAGCATTCACCTGCAACAAAGGAGGCCACACAGCTAAGTAAAAGTTTATTTATATAGCACTTTTCAAAGCATCAAATATAGTTCGATTCCGAGGAAGCTAGGATCACTCCCAAAAGTCCAGCGTCAACTCAGGTTCTCCTCCACCTGTTAGAAAATTCTTCCAAATGTAAAGTCGCTGTATTCCTCCAAATAAATTTAGGGAGGGAGAATAACAGAAATAAATTTCATATAGTGTAGTATTTTTAAACGTTTTTTGCTGACCCCCTTGGTGTCTATTTAAAACCACCATGCTTTACAATTCACACTATAATTGTGTCATCCAATGTTTCGTGCCAAACTTAAATTCAAAGCAATTTTAAAGAGAGAAAAAAAAAATATTAAAAAATAAAAAATGGAGGAGAAAGGATTGTTTTGTGAATTATTACATTAAAGAGTAGCCAATACGTGCAGCCCTTGCTGTTATTTTTTCACCGTGTGCACACAATAATTACGTAACTTTCACACTCAGCACTTAAAAGTTACGTAATTATTGCATTTACATTTGGAAGACTTTTCAAAGCATACCTACAAAGTGCTTTACAGACAAAAAGATCAATAAAATAAACATCCAATACACTAACTCATCATTTCATCACCATAATTGGCAACAGCAACACTATATTGCATCAAATTAATATAAACGACTCTTCAGTCCTCTTTTAAAAATATCTACTGAACTGGCACGTCTAATATCCAATGCCAAATTATTCCACAGTCTTGGAACATATACGGCAAAAGCACAATCGCCTTGTCCCTTCAGCCTTGTTCTAGGAATCTTTAACAATCCTTGACTAGAGAACCGTAGCAACCTATTGCAGTTATGCAGAGTTGCTACTGCAAGATGGAGTGATATCATTCCATTTCTTCCCCCCAGAAGCCTAACAGAACAATGAATGGGACGGCAACCAGGTAACAGCTGTCTGGTAGATATAAGAACAACACTCAATAGTAAAATCCAGGTCCCACTGAGACACGTTCAGTTACATTGAGTTGGAGAAACAACAGCCTGCCAGAGAGCAGTTCCATCCTAAAGTGCTGGCTCTTTCTGAAAGCACATGATGAAGCAAAATGACCCGAGATGGTTCCTACACACCAATATTTCAACTAAAAAAAAATACACTTGCTGGTTCAGAAATTAAATTTTATATTGCAGAGTGGTTTTTTTGCAGTGTAAACTGTATTTAGAAATAAAAAAACTACATCATAAAAATCATGACAGAATCTCTGTTTCTTTCAAAATTTTTCCAATTTATGACCCCATCTAACCCATACCAGAGTCTTCTAGCTCTCTATGGTACTTCTGCATGTGTCTCTGGTTACAAGACAGGGAATCTGTGGGAGCAGGGAGGAGTGCACTTACCCACTCTGACCCACATCTAACCCTAACTCGCAATGGTTGGCCAAATTAACACCCAAACCCTCGGTACAACATTTTCCTCAACTTTCAGTGTTTAATGTCAGGGCTGCACAGACTTATCTGCTGCCTCGCATGGAACTATGTGATGTATTAGCTGCAGTTAATAGCTACTCGCTGTGCAGTTGGTCAATATTGCAGACTCATGAAGAAAAAATTGCATTGGTGTCCACCAAGCAATTCACAGAAATACTCACCCGAGTGCCTGATAACCATCACTACTGGGCATTTCCTAGGCAACTACTAAGTCACGTTAGGAAACTTTACCTGCAGCATATTCTCCAATAACCAACTCCATGGCTATACATGCCTAAAATTATGTGCCTGGTTTGGACCACACTGCTCGCCCATCTGGACACATTAATCAGCTCAGGGGTCAGTTTTTGAAAAACTATCTTGCCATTATGTTGCATTGCATATGATCTGTCCTAACCGTATATTTCATCCATCAGTGCACCGTGTTGGTGAAAGCACCAATTAACAGAACATAGAATTCAGCCACCCTCATATATACAGTATTGACACCATACAGGAACAGCAGCCACCTTTATAGGAAGATAAAGAAACTGAATGCTAAAGTGGACTAATAAACAGGGTGTATTATTCTACAGTGGAGACTTTATACAGCGTTTAACAGCCATATAATTAGGCATAAATTTGCAGATCAAGCTCTGTGTCGAAAGAGCCGTGCTTTAATAAATAATCAGCCCAGTGGAGCAATGTTATCCAATTAGGGGGTAATCATTGGCGTCTAATGTAGCCCGCCCCCCCGAGACCCTCCCTCAACTGCAGCTCTAGAGATAATTTTCAGATGCAGATCACCGATTGTACATTTTAGCACAGTGCTGTGGCCTGACTGTTGTTAATCCCGAGCTTTTTAAAAGGAACTTGGCTTATGGTTGGGGGATGCCGGCTTTCCCCACATAGTAAGTAATCCCACTGCACTGCCAGGAAACAAGGAATGAACAATTATCTTCCCTGCCAATACGCAAGAAGTATCTGTAAGCACATTGGGGGATTCACGCAGCTCTTCTCTTTATCCGCTCACAGGTACCGTTTATACATCCACTATGTGAGTGTGCACAGACATGAAGCTAAGCAAGCAACACATGTAACAGGCCATAATCTGCACTTAACATCATCCATAGGAGAAAAACACTTTGATAGCCCTATGCTACCACCACCAAGCTTCTCCTGGCTCTACAAACATTACAGCAAAAGTCAACTGTTTTGCATAGCAACATAGCAAGTTAGGTTGAAAAAGAGAGACATCCATCAAGTTCAACCTTCCTAACTGCTAGCTGATCCAGAGGAAAGCAAAAAAAAAAACTGAAGACTCAGTGGGGGAAAAAAGTATTTCCCACAATGCCTTGTATGCTTCTACAGTCTTTTAATATGGGGCATTCAATTGTCTTGGCTGGAAGAGCAGTGGGTTAAAAGAATCAGTCTGAGAGATAGAGAGATAGAGAGATAGAGAGGGGCAAATTCACTAAAGGACAAAGCGCCTAACACTAGCGTTAATTCGCTAGCGTATCGCATTTTCGTTAATTCGACGGTTCACTAACGGACACTGGCGTAAATTCGCTAGTGTTACTTCGCACCCTTACGCCTGGTGAATTTGCTCAACAGACATAACTACGTTTTTCTGAACGCTACCTTTTACGCCAAACTTCCTTTGCCACCCTTTTTGATAGGCTGAAAAAGATCTAAAAAAAATTTTGGGGCTACCCTCCTGCCCCCCTACATTTCCTAACTCATGGCACCTTAACTATACAGTGGGCACATGTGTAGGGCAAAATAAAAATTTTATTTGCCGTTTTGAAGGTTTCCCAGGCTTGTGTAGTGATGCTACATATACCTCCATTGTAACTTCAATTTGGCGCCGTATGCAAATTAAGCATCGCTAGCGTAACTTCGCTTTGCTTGGCGAATTAACGCTAGTGCAACTTCGCAACCTTACGCTTCCCCTGAGCGCAACTTCGGATTTTAGTGAATTTGTGTAGCTCTGGCGAAAATACGCCTGGCGAAGTGCGGCAAAGCGGACGCTGGCGCAACTACGAATCTTAATGATTTGCCCCATAGAGAGAGAGTCCAATTCCCACAACTCCTTGAAGTCCCCTTATTAAGACTATATATATTCCTCAATACATTGGCACCAACTAACGTACTACCCATAAATTACAGATCACTCCAGTAGAAAGCACTCCCGGCAAACCATTTCGTGGTAAACAGGTCACGGATAACATATAAAGATCTGTGACCTGTTTGCCACAAAATGGTTTGTCATGAGTGCTTTCTACTGGAAATATATAATATATATATATTCCATACATATATACGCTTACACTTTATCGTGCACCCCAGCTTTATAAGGAAAAACCGCCTTATTCGAGAGCCGGCACTCTCGTATAAAGTGTTCATTTGCCTGGGTGCACAAGCAATAAATCATCTCCATCCAGAAAAGATCAGCACTCACAGGGCTTAGAATTATGAAAAATGTTTTATTGAAAAAACAGCTTAGGACCAACGTTTTGACCTACTCCAAGGCCTTTCTCAAAGTACTAAAACTGACTATGGACAGGCCTTATAACTACTTACTGGCGGGAAAACAGTTGCAATGATGGCACATAATTAGCCTCGTTGCCAAACATCAATTAAGGTATATTACTAAACTACTTATATTCAAATCTCATTCCAGTGTTAAAAAACTTTTTACATATTACATATTGTGCAAGCACAGGTTAAAAACAAGTACAGGTTTAAAAACAAGACACTTAGTAGCGGTGTTATATTCATGCCAAAATAGATAATAGAAACAAACCACATTGTTGATATAGCAAGTATACTTAGTATCCAATTGTACTCAAATTAGTAAAAAAGAGACACTTGGTTCCGGTTATTACTATTGTGTAATTCTTTAAATAGTGTTAACTAAAAAGTAGAGTCTAACACAATGGCATGCCTCCTCTGCATTAAACGTATAAATCTTTAATACTATTCACTATCCAAACTTCGGGTCAATTGATAGATCTTATATACTGCTGTTGTGGCAGTCTCTTTTACTAATCTTACTAATCTCTCTTTCACATGACTTTATTCAAGTTTTCACAAAATCCCCCTCATCGGCTTGAATAAAGTCACTTGAAAAATTTACCTGGGAGTGCTCCTTAATACTTTCCGATATATATATCGGAAAGTATTAAGTATATGTGTGTATGTATAGATATATATACTATTAAGTCTCCTGCATTCAATCATTTAGATGATTACTCTATTTAAGTTTAGTGAAACCAGATAATTTATATACATAGCCCACCTGCAGCAATAATAAGAAACTAGAGGTATGACAGCATACAATATTATAGATAGATAGGATAGACACACACACAGATTTCTTGTTTTTTTTGCTGCACATCATTACAACTTTATATGGTCTCTGTACTGTTTCCCGAAGTTTCCTCGTGAGGCAACTTCGGAAATTGAAGCGCGGCGAGAGCGCAAGCGATTTTTTATTCAAGCAGACGGAAGGCAGATGAAGGCAGTTCGGAGAGATTGTCGCCCTGCAGAAGAGGCTACTAAATCTCCCCGAATCTGCCCCAACCCTAAAGCAAGAGCATATGTGCAGTTACAAATTCAAATTACAATAAATACAAAACATGAAAAAAAACCGCAACATCTGGTTAAGATACACTTTCAAAAACTTAGTAGAAAAAGAGAACGCAGTCTGCAAACACTGTTTTGCACAATAAATTATCATGTAGCCTCATCTGGAGTATGCAGTGCAGTTTTGGACTCCAGAGGGATATAAATGAACTGGAGAAAGTGCAGAGACTAAGTGCAACTAAACTGGTTAGCGGGATGGAAGACTATGAAGGTTGGGGGTTTTTTCTCGGGGAAAAAAGGGGACATGATTACACTTTACAAGTACATTAGAGGACATTATAGACAAATAGCAGGGGACCTTTTTACCCATAAAGTGGATCACCGTACCAGAGGCCACCCCTTGAGACTAGAAGAAAAGAACTTTCATTTGAAGCAACGTAGGTGGTTCTTCACAGTCAGGACAGTGAGGTTGTGAAATGCACTGCCGGGTGATGTTGTGATGCTGATTCTGTTAATGCCTTTAAGAGTGGCTTGGATGATTTCTTGGACAGACATAATATCAAAGGCTAATGTGATACTAAACTCTATAGTTAGTATAGATATGTGTATATAGAATTTATGTGAGAGTAGGGAGGGGTGTGTGTATGGATGTTGGGTTTTCATTTGGAGGGGTTGAACTTAATGGAGTTTCTTTTTTTCAACCGGATTTAACTATGTAAGTGTAATTCTAGGTACTTTTCCAATTTAAGATATCCAACAGGTTTTAAAGGGGTTGTTCACCTTCCAACACTTTTTTTAAGGTCAGTTGGTTTCAGATAGTTCACCAGAAATAAAAACTTTCTCCAATTACTTTCGATTTTCTGTCAGTGAGTTTTTCTAATATTGAAGTGTAAAGTTACATTTTTCACCTGCTAAAGCAGCTCTGGGAGGGGGGGTTGCAACTAAATGGATACATTTAGTCAATACATTTTGTATCTTTCTCCCTCCTGAGCAGAATCCCTTAGTTTCATTAAAGGGGTGGTTCACCTTTAAGTTAACTTTTAGTATGTTATACAATGACTAATTCTAAGCAACTTTTCAATTGGCACTTTTTTCTTTTTTACAGTTTCTGAATTATTAGCCTCCTTCTGACTCTTTCCAGCTATCAAATTTCATTGACTCCATCTAAAAAACAACTGCTGTGGAAGCATCTTTCTATTCAGGCCTCTCCTATTCATATTCCGTTCTCTTATTAAAATAAATGCAGGGTAATTTAAACTGTAGCAACCAGGGGGCTGACATTGCAAACTGGAGAGCTGCTAAATAAAATGCTAAATAACTCAAAAACCACAAATAATAAAAATTGAAACCCAATTGGAAATTGTCTCAGAATATCACTCTCTACATCAGTGATCCCCAACCAGTAGCTCGTGTGTAACATGTTGCTCCCCAACCCCTTGGATGTTGCTCCCAGTGGCCTCAAAAGCAGGAGCTTATTGTTGAATTCCAGACTTGGAGGCAAGTTTTGGTTGTATAAAAATCAGGTGCACTGCCAAAAGTCTCAATGTAGGTTGACAGTCCACATAGGGGCTACCAAATGGCCAATCACAGCCCTTATTTGGCACCCGAAGAACATTTTTCATGCTTGTGTTGCTCCCCAACTACTTTTACTTCTGAATGTTGCTCACGGGATCTAAAGGTTGGGGATCCCTGCTCTACATCATAGTAAACGTTAATTCAAAGGTGAACAACCCCTTTACTAGTTTTCAGATTGATCACCAGAAATAACGACTTTTCCCCAATTACTTTCTATTTTCTATGTGTCCCTGTTTTTCTAATATTTAAGTGTAAGGTTTCCTTTTTCACCTTCTGAAGCAGCTCTGGGAGGGGGGGGGTCACTGATCCTGTAAACTGTTCTAAATGGATACATTTAGTTGATACATTTCTTATCTTTGTCCCTACTGAGCAGAATCTCTGGGTTTCATTACAGGCAGCTGTTCGAATTGATACAATAGTTACTAATACTCCAGAGATGCTGCTGAGAAATGGATCAACTAAATGTTGCAAAATTGTAACAGTTCAGAGTCTGCACCTGAATTACTGAGCTGCCAGACAAACACCAGACAGGGACATTCAACTTTAGGGTAAGTCCACACTGGGCATTTTGGGGAGATTTGGTTTCCTCATGAGGCAACTTCGGGCGACTTCAGAAAACGAACCGCCACATGTGATTAGCGCCAGCAGTTTTTCATTTTAGAGTTTTGAGGAGATTTGGTCGCCTGACTACTAATTGCCTCGTTTTTGCGGCGACCAATCTCCCCAAACGCCTTCCCTGACTCTGCGCCGGCTTAAAATGAAAAAATGCTGCGCTAATCAGACGCAGCGATTGGTTTTCCTTAGTCACCCAAAGTTGCCTCACGAAGAAACTTCGGGCGACTTTGGAAAACGAATCGCCGCGTGTGATTAGCGCCGGCATTTTTTCTTTCATTTTAGCCGGCGCAGGGTAAGGGAAGGCGTTTGGGGAGATTGGTCGCCGCAAAAACAAGGCGATTAGCTGCCAGGCGACCAAATCTCCCCAAAACGCCCAGTGTGGCCTGCCCCTAAAATGAAAAAAAAACACCGACCTAATCACACACGGCGGTTCGTTTTCCTAAGTCGCCTCACGAGAAAACCAAATCTCCCCAAAACGCCCAGTGCGGCCTGACCCTTAAACTTAGATTTTTTTTGGGGGGGGGGACAGTAAAAAATGTTAAGTAATTGGAAAAAGGTTTTAAACAACCCCTTTAAATCAAACTGAAAATGCAGCTGAAATCAGGGTTAGCGTTTCCCTTTCTGATTACTGGTTCTGACACTGTAACACAAGCTACATCTCCTTCCTGACTATTCACCAGCCAATTTCTACTACATTGTTCCTGGAGTCAGAAACGGCAGTGCAGAGGCAGCAGCTAACACGCCAGTGTTTGGGTTGGAGCCACTATAACCCAATATAAAAGGATAACAAACATACAAATCAAGGAGGAAACAGATGTGTGTTTGTGTATTGGTCCCTACAAGGCGAGGGGATGATGGGAAATGTAGTAGAATAGAGGCGGGGGAGAGGGAAGATGTGCAGAGAAACAGAAGACGAGGGCAGGGTAAATAATGAGGCGTATGGACTAGTGAATAGCATCTTAGTCATTTATCCGCGGGTGAGGGACGGAGCGGAGAGGAGTCGGTACGTGAGAGACTGACACCAGTAACAGCCACACGGGCCCAATAACACATACACCTCCCTGCTCTGGCCTTGCGCTCTCTCTCGCCGCTTCCTCTTCCGCTCAACTCACCTGGTCCAAGTTCTCGTCGCTGCCGCTATCCTCCGTATCGGAGTCTATAACCACCCGGCCTTTCCGTTTCTTCACCATTGCTGCTGGCGCTTTTCCTTACAGGCGGCCCGGTCACCCGGAGCCAACACTCGCTACAATCAACGCGCCTGCGTAAAGAAATCCCCCACTCTCCAAGCTCCGCCCACGCTCTCTAAACCCATTGAAAGTGACGTCGGCGCGCGTTGGATGCCGGGAACGGCTTCAGCTAACAAAAGGCGGGAGATTGTTGTTACGCTTTTAGTGATGCGTTGTGTTTGAGTTCTGCGTGACAACAGAAACGATTCTGAACATTGTGAATAGCACTTTCATATAACGTTCACGTTAATGGATGTAAATCCTATTTTAAATAAAAGCCGGTGTACTGTAAATTAAAAGAACAGTAATAAAGTTTTTACATAGGCATAAGCAAACTTGCTGTTGTTATTTAATGTACATATATGTTTATTGGTATAGCGCTCCTTGAGGCAAAGCACTAGGGTTCCCACCTGTTCGGTTTTGACCCGAACAGTTCGGTTTTTCTAAGGCCTGTTCAGGTCTCAAATTTCTGTTCGGTTTTCAACCTTATGAAACCAGAACAATAATCTGCCCAATACACGGAAAACATTTAAATACTAAGATACTCACCCCAACATGGCTTAGATACTATCATGTGCAGTTAATTTCTTATTATTACAGAAAAAGCAAATCAATCAAAAATAAGACTTTTTTCTAAATTAGCATTGCTGCATTTCAGAGCTTTCTGGATAATTGATTTATGTAAAACAGGTCTCATACCTGTAATTAAAGAATTGGGCTTAATCAGCAAGCAGAATAGAGATAGGGTTGCCACCCATGTGGTTTTGAACTGGGCATCAACACTTTGAAACATTGACAGTGGTATCTAAGTGATGCAATAGCCTCACCACGGTGTCATAATTCCACCAACATCATTGTGCCCACCTCTGATGTCATCATGCCTGTTCCTACATCACTGCCCCACCCCAATTCTTTGTGCACCACCCCCTGTACGGGTTTAGCCATTAGCAAAGGTGGCAACCCTACTTCCTATATATTTGTATTTTTTCGGAGCAGCCATAATTTTTACCGGCCAGTCGGCAAACCTATCCCCACCAGCTCACTAAATAGCGACTTTCTATGGCATCTTGTGGTAGCCCCTAGCCTGGTAGCCCATCGCCTCTGTCCCCTCCCCTTTATTTGCTCACATTCATTGGGACAGGAGCAATGGGGATTGGTGCATGGGAAATGAAAAAACTATCATATCTCCTGCGTTTCCCCAGTGTTTCTGAACCAATGTGGGTGTGGTTGGGTAACATACCACCCCCTAAAATCCTGCCACCCTAGACCCGGGCCTTGGTGGCCTTTCCACAAATCCAGGCCTGCCAAAACCCACAGATTGCCAGTCGGGCCTGAGCTTTACTGGCCTTTGATGAAATTTGCTATAATGTTGTGTGAATAAAATATAGACTGTAAGCTTCACTGGCAAAGGGGCTGGAGAGAATCATAATAGCCATGATGTGCTGCATTTAGACATCAGTGCTCTTTAATTATAGAATAAGATATTTAAAGGTATGCAAAATGCATGCAACGGTTTGGTACTATTAAACAAAAACAGGTGCCGGGAGTCAGTATGTGCACCACCACAATCAAAAAGTTTGCAATAAATTATCCATGCAAACAAAAATTTGTTTATGTGGGGGGGGAGGGGGGATATACTCACAGTTCACCCCAGTCCACAGTTGCATATCCACAAAATTGCAACAATAGTTGTGAGTCCCTCCAAAAACAGTCAAGATTATTAAAAAAAATGCAAAAATATTTATTAGGACATAGTAGAAAATGGCCTGACACCTTTCACTTAATAGGGTTGCCAGACCTGGCCGGTATTTTACTGGCCTGGCCGATATTATACTGGCCTGGCCGGTATTTTACTGGCCTGGCCGGTAATAATGATGGGCGGTCGCAATGTTATTAATAGGGAAAAAAGAGAAATATACAGGAAGGCCGGTATTTTTTTCCAGAAAAGGTGGCAACTATTGTTGCCATTTCTCTATTGCCAAGTACATTTCTTCACAAATCAGCTCTTTGCACAAACATGATAGCATACCTCCCAACATTTTGGAAGTAAAAAGAGGGACAAAAAATTTTTTTTACGCATGTAGCGCAGCAATTTTGGCCACGCCTCTTTCTGTGGCCACCCCCCCCTAATTACCATGTTTGTTTTACAAAATCTGGCAGGTTATGAAAGTTTGAAAATATTTCTTATCTAAACTGTGTTTTTGTGTCTCAAAATTATTACAAAGTATCTTATTTGCACCTGTGGCTGTTCGCGGCTATCTGCTAAAAGCCAATTAAGTGAGAAACTTTGTTTCTTTTTCTGGCTGTTCAGTGCAGAGAAGAGAGAGACTTTCCAGTACAAATGAGGGACTGCGGGTTGAGCTGGCAAAAGAGGGACTGTCCCTCCGAAAAAGGGACAGTTGGGAGGTATAGATCTGCTTGACTTTTTTTTAACTATAATTTTAAAACTACAATTTATACATGACAATGGATATATAAATAAAGAGAGAGAGATTAGCGAGAGCGATGATGATCTTTGCTAGATAGTCTAATCTTTATTGTCTTCAGGAACCTGTTATGTTTAAATAAAGCTGTAAACAAATGACTTTTCCGTGTCTTCTATCAGCACTCACATCTGCGCATGACCGCTTTTGCCAGTCGGCTCTCCCATTTCATTGGTTCGCTAGTGGTGATGTCATTAGTAGGCGACGCGGACGCGCATGCTCACTTGCTAAGAGATGTCAGTACTATGAATCCTTGAAGCGGCGAATTGGTGGAGGTGCGTCGCGATAGCCTAATGATATCACACAGCCTCGGTTCTGCAGCGTGTTAATATGGCGGCTGCCTGTCTTTAGCAGAGGTTATACATTGGAATAGTGAGATTGTGTAAGAAAGCCAGGAACTACTAGACTACACGGACAGTTTTTATAAGCCTGAAAAGAATATTGCTCGCTTGTTTCAGTGGCAGCTTGTCCAATAGCAGATTTGGATTATATAATGGATTGTTCACCTTTATTAAATTAACTTGTAGTATGATGTAGAGAGTGATATTCTGATACAGTTTGCAATTGGTTTTCTTTTTTTTTTAAATTATTTGTGGTGTTTCCATTATTTAGCTTTTTATTCAGCGGCTCTCCCGTTTGCAATTTCAGCAATCTGGTTGCTAAGGTAACAAAATATCCTAGCAACCATGCATTGATATGAATAAGAGACTGGAATATGAGTAGGAGGGAGCCTAAAGAGAAAGATGAGTAATTAAAAAAAAAAAAAGTATCAATAACAATACATTTGTAGCCTCACAGCGCATTTGTTTTTAAATGGGGTCACTGACTCCCTTTTGAAAGCTAGAGAGAGTGAGTTTGTGTGTGTATGTTTATTAAACTCAGGCTTGGGCTGAGATTCAAAATATGCCCTGATATTTGATCCACCAATTTGCCCAGTATTGAGACATATCTCCCAGGGGTGTTTCATGTAGATAATGCTACTCTAAGGAGAAACTCAGTAGCTGATTATTACCAATTTCAAGATAACTATAGTGCCAAAAAATGATTTGCTGTCCTGTTTTTTTGCAAATGTCTTACTTTTTGTTTCTTTCTCTCGAAACCCTCATGTATTTTTAGGTGAAGGCCGTCAGATTTGATGCAATATTCTGCATTTTCTTAACTGGACATTTATATTCTATAACTAAACAGAATGGCTTTAAGCTTTAATGCAATCCAGAAACTACACCTGTGCCGACATCCCCTGTGGACTAAACCATTGTGCCCATTGTTGCACCCATCTTCACAACTCCTATTATCCAAAGTGTATAGCAGCAAATACCGTAGGCCTGGCCTCCCCCCAGAGAACACTCCTCCTTGGAAAAAAATTGATTTCAGCTTTGCGAAAGGAGTGCAAGGAGTGCAGAAACACTTTGGCTTGTTGAAGAAGGAAATAGAGGATCACTTGAGAGGTCCTGGGGGAAGGACTATTAAGGAGAATATATTGGAGCAGACAAACATCGTTTGGGAATTCAAAAGCTTGGAGGATCTGAACAAATGGACTGTAACGTCAGACAAGGAGATAGGAGGGAAAAGTGAGACATTTCTAAGGCTGGGAAAGAACAATCAGACAGCTGTTCTGTATGGAACACTCAATACAGACGTTCCTCGGGATGGCGAAACCAGATACAGTGGCTATTGCGCTTTAAGGTCCAATCCGCCTTTGGTAAGTACAGTGCTAATAAAAATAAATAGTGCCCTTCTATTTAATCGTGTTTGAAGGAAAGAGGGTTGTGCACAAGAGCAGTCGTTTTCTGCTGCCAAATATTTTCAGTGTTCATAAAATGATTTATTAAAGGGGAACTATCGCGAAAATGAACATTTAATATAAGCTTCAGCACACTGAAATAAGAAACTTTCTAGATACAATCAATTAAATATTCTGCAGTATTTCTGAAATAATCAAGTTTATATTCACTATCCCTCTCTCAGCATCTGTTTCTCTTCATTCTGTCTTCATGCAGCAGTTGGGTGTCCAATATTCGTTGACAGTTAGATCCAATATATCTTATAGGGGGCTTCCTTTCCTAATAGATGTATAAGAGCTCACTCAAATAACTGATTCCAGTACAAACAAAATAACTGCCTTTTGCACAAATCCTGCATGTAGAGACATGATGTCTGGTCATTTTAATAGAGTGAGCTCTAATACATTGTCGAGGCAAAAGGAGCCCCCCTATAAGATATATTGGATCTAACTGTCAATGAATATGACTTTAATTGATTGTATTTAGAAAGTTTCTTATTTCAGTATGATGAAGCGTATTTTATTTTCGTGATAGTTCCACTTTAAGAATGTAACTTTTAACGAACAAGGAATGAGAAATTCACCATGGGATACTAATACGTTAAGCACCGTCAAGTGAAATAAATTGCTAATTTTTTTCTCTGGGGCAGTGCTACTTTTAGGAAAAAATGGGCACCAGCCCTTGGGAGAAATATTGGTGGCTGTCCTATAGGAGAAGGAAAGTCGTCTTGCACTTAGGGATGCCAAATGTTAGGCACCCCAAGTGATTGTATTGACTTACCTGAAACCCCTGGTGCTCCTATCAGCAGAAAACTGCACCTGCCCGGGGTTATTCCAGCGAGCACCACGGAGCGGACGTCTTCCGGCTTCTTCATTCTTTAAATTTCCCGGGGCAGAAGCATGCGCAGTAGAAAGAAATAGCCGACTTTATAGTTAAAGTTCGGCTTTTCGCTCTATTGCGCATGCACAGCAGCGTGAAGAAAGTGTAAGACTGAAGAGGATCACTCCGTGGTGCTCACTGGTATAACCCTGGGCCGGTGCAGTTTTCTGCCCTGGGTTATACCAGTTATACCAGCCCGGGGTTTCAGGTAAGTCAATACAATCACTTGGGGGTGTCTAACATTTGGCACCCTGCAAGATGATTTTCCTTCTCCTTTAAATAACTTTCCCATGCTTACCAGACTTAGACTTGTCTATCAGAGTAAAGTAAAATTTTGAGATTTTACAATCCATTTCACATTGGTGGTGTTCTTCTGATTATCCGTGTCATTGATGCCACCAGACACAGCTCCAATCAAGGTCCACAGAACATGTTAGAAGTGTACTCTCGCTCCTTACCCACAAAGCAGACCAAGGTGAAATGAATTATTTTATGTCCACTATCTTGTTACATGCTCTGCTAATTAATCCTGCTTATACTTGCCAACCTTTATCAAAGGCGTATGTTTTATACTCCGAGACCCCAATAACAAGAAAGCAAATTTGTGTTCAGACCACAGCCCTTGCAGCCAATGACCCTATCAAAACCATTGTGGTCAATGTGGAACAGAAACCACAACAAAAATGACTGGAGTTGGAGAGTATCATAGAATAACACTGCCATATCCCAAATAAAGGTCATTTTAGAACAAATGTCATTAATATATCACTGACTGGTATATGGCAAGCAGCATTAGTGCACAACTAAAGGATTTCATGTAACCTCAAATGTAGAAATATTTGAGACTTCCCGTTACCAATACATTGCAAAGCAGAGCTAAATTGTACAGAGTAGATACATGTCTAGAATATAGGAATGTTCAGTGCGGGAAAGAAACTATAAGGAAAAATATATAAAGGAGACATTTATTTTGTGGGTTTGTATTGGGATTTTATTAAATGCATGGTCAATACAAGTCCCAAAACTAGGGATGCACAGAATTCAGGATTCGGTTCGGATTCGGCCTTTTTCAGCAGGATTTAGATTCAGCCGAATCCTTCTGCCTGGCCGAACCAAATCCGAATCCTAATTAGGGGAGGGAAATCGCTTGACTTTTTGCACAACACAAGAAAGTAAAAAATGTTTTCCCCTTCCCACCCCTAATATGCAAATGAAAATTAGGATTCGGTTTGGTATTCAGCCGAATCTTTCGCATCCCTACCCAAAATAAGTTGTGCCGTTTTTAACACCCCCCCCCCCCAGGCCTGCTAGAACCGTGGGTCCCTAAATTTTGATGGAAAACAACTTCAAGCATATTTCAGAATATCATGGGGGAAAGCTTTATGAAAGGCAGTGAAGTTGTACCATAAGGACATAGGATGCTTAAAGGAGAAGGAAAGCATCCAAGGCAGTTTATTACCAATAGATTAGCCACAATAGTGCAAGCTAGAATGCTATATTTATTCTGTAGAATGCTTTTCCAAAACTGAGTAAACAGCTCTAGACATTTTCTCGGCTTAGGAAAGCAGCTGCCATATTAGTGTCCTGTGACATCACTTCCTGCTTGAGTCTCTCCCTGCTCACTCATAGCTCTGGACTCAGATTACAGCAGTGGGGGAGGAGGGAGAAAGGAGCAAAATGAGCATGCTCAAGCCCGTGCCCTGGAGGTTTACCGTAAACTGAAAACATGAAGTCTCATACAGAAGCCCATGTGTACTCAATAGAATGAAAGAAATGCAGTGTTTTTTAAGGGATGCACCGAACCCACTTTTTTGGATTCGGCCGAACCCCTGAATCCTTTGTGAAAGATTTGGCTGAATACCGAACCAAATCCGAACCCTAATTTGCATATGCAAATTAAGGGTGGGAAGGGGAAACCATTTTTTACTTCCTTGTTTTGTGACAAAAAGTCACGTGATTTCCCTCCCCGCCCCTAATTTACATATGCAAATTAAGATTCGTTTCGGCCAGGCAGAAGGATTCGGCCGAATCCTGCTTAAAAAGGCCAAATCCTGAACCGAATCCTGGATTCCGTGCATCCCTAGTTTCTTTTGACAGAGCAGAATTACTTTGAGGGTTTACTGGTGTATTTATATAGACATTTCTGATAAAGCTTACTTAATTTTAACATTTCCTTTTCTGTTCTGTATACTGGAGTGGACCTTTAGCTTTTAACATAAAAAAGCAATCTTTTTGAAATCTGAAATGTATTTCCTATTATAATTTTTATAACGTAGGGAGCATTCAATCGTAAGCTGCATCATGACTGGTCAAATTTCAACACTCTGTTCCTGCGGATACGTGGGGACGGACGCCCTTGGATGGTGAACATCAAATACGAGACCTATTTCACCCAACAGTGGGACGATCTACACAGTTATTTCCTATACACCCGAGGAGGCCCATACTGGCAGGAGGTCAAGGTAAAAGGCAGCCAATGAATCCTGTTGTGCTGGGGTGGAGATGAATTGACCAAGGCTGAGCAACTTTGTAATTGGCTGTGTAATAATTTATCCATCCCCTTCTAATAGATTGTAGCCACTCCCTGCTGAGACAAGTTGTCAATGTGTGGTCCTCTATTTATCTATGGGTGCTGTGTAATGTAGTTTTTAGGTTGCTGATCTGAGGTATATGCTATCCCTAGTATATAATATACTTTTTGAGGAGATAATAAAATAGATAAATCTATACCTGCCTTTTACCAGATAATCTGTTTTGACAAATGTACAGAACATCAAATCATTTCCATCAAATGTCACCAATTTGACATAATAAACCCTATCTAGAGGTGTAGCTCATTGCCATTGGTTGGGTACTGGCATCCACAACAGATAGCAGCAGCTACTACCTCCTACTCACCCAGAGGGCCCTTTCCAGGCTAGGCAGGCTATAACTATATACATATACTATAACTATATACAATGGAATTAATTTACTTCCCTAGATGCCGAGGATTGGGCCAGTAACAATAACAAAACCCTGGCATTTTTAGAAAGTAATAAATACCAGTAGGAGGCCTAGATAGACCTACTCCAATTGTGTATATTAAAGGACAAGGAAAGTTAGAAATGTTGTACATTATGTTTTGGGCTTCTGTACCAGCCCAAGGCACCCACAGCCCTTAAGCAGTGAAGATCTATTTCTCCAAAGATGCCCCAGTAGCTCCCCATCTTCTTTTCTGCTGATTCACTGCACATGCTCTGTGCTGCTGTCACTTACTGAGCTTAGGGATCGACTCAAAATATACAGTACACACAGGGGCTCATTTATCAACACTGGACAAATTTGCCCATGGACAGTTACCTATAGCAACCAATCAGCGATAAGCTTTTTAAAGCCAGCTGCAAGTAGAACAATGAATGCAGCAATCTGATTGGTTGCCATGAGTTACTGCCCATGGGCAAATTTTCCCAGTGTTGATAAATGACCCCCATAGACTATAAATGTCACAGTATAAGACTGATTAGTAATTAATACAGATAATTACTACATGGCAGCACAGAAATCAGTGCAATTAGCATCAGAATTTAATAATCAGCCCTGTAGCATAAGTTTATATTACAGGCCAACCTTATTTTCTGCTGGATAATTAGTGACGAGCCCTAAGCTTAGCTTCTCAACAGCTGCTCAGAGCCCACTGAGCATGTGAGTGTCACAGACACTTTCCAAGATGGTGACCCCCTGTGACAAGTTTGAAGTCCTGGATCATTGCTGCTATTGACAAGCTGAAACTTTAGGCTGGTGCAATAAGTTCAGCATAGCATTTCTATCCCTATTCATTTTAGGGTTTAGTTCTCCTTTAAAATCCTATCTTTATCTGCTTATTGCAAAGGCCAATATGCTTCTTTTTGTTCCATTATATATTTGTAGTTTTATCAAAGTTTTCAATAATTCTTCTGACTTAATAACAATATCTTTATGCAGTTGTTCCTTGAAATATATTATGATTATTAACCAATATGTATGTATGTACTTGCTCCTAGTACACTTCCCTGTACACAAAATCACCTTTTTTTTAATAGCAGCTGTGGCCTGTGTAAGAATCAGGCAGTATATATATTTGATATTTTAATATACCAGCAGTTTAGCAAAACTGTCAGGCTTCCACAAAGACTGTATATGTTATTAACCTTCTCATGCGTTGGTCCACCTCAGTGAAAATAGGAGCAATGAATTGATTTTCTTCTTTCTGGCAGATCCCTTTCTCCAAATTTTTCTTATCCAGCCGTGGGAGAATTCAGGACAAGCATCATGCCCTGTGGAGTGACAAGGTGTGTACACTGGAAACACAATCCACGTTAGTAATGATGAGCCTTGTCTCAATGGCCATTACTGTGTGTGTGTGTCAGTATTTAGTCAAACCAGTGAGTAACCAAGTTGCCTGGCAATATTCCTCACATAGTAACATAGTAAGTTAGGTTGAAACAAGATACACGTCCATCAATTTCAACCTTTTTAATCTATATATAACCTGCCTAACTGGCAGTTGATCCAGAGAAAGGCAAAAAAAACATTTGAAGCCTCTTCAATTTGCCTCAGAGGGGGGAAAATTCCTTCCTGACTCTAAAATGACAATCGGACCAGTCCCTGGATCAACTTGTACTATGAGCTATCTCCCATAACCCTGTATTCCATCACTTGCTAAACACCATCCAACCCCTTCTTAAAGGGATACTGTCATGGGGAAAAAAATTTTTTTCAAAATGAATCAGTTAATAGTGCTGCTCCAGCAGAATTCTGCACTGAAATCCATTTCTCAAAAAAGAGCAAACAGATTTTTTTATATTCAATTTTGAAATCTGACATGGGGCTAGACATTTTGTCAATTTCCCAGCTGCCCCATGTCATGTGACTTGTGCCTGCACTTCAGGAGAGAAATGCTTTCTGGCAGGCTGCTGTTTTTCCTTCTCAATGTAACTGAATGTGTCTCAGTGAGACATGGGTTTTTACTATTGAGTGTTGTTCTTAGATCTACTGGGCAGCTCTTATCTTGTGTTAGGGAGCTGTTATCTGGTTACCTTCCCATTGTACTTTTGTTTGGCTGCTGGGGGGGAAAGGGAGGTGGTGATAATCACTCCAACTTGCAGTACAGCAGTAAAGAGTGATTGAAGTTTATCAGAGCACGAGCCACATGACATGGGGCAGCTGGGAAATTGACAAAATGTCTAGCCCCATGTCAGATTTCAAAATTGAATATAAAAAAATCTGTTTGCTCTTTTGAGAAATGGATTTCAGTGCAGAATTCTGCTGGAGCAGCACTATTAACTGATTCATTTTGAAAAAAATTTTTTTTCCCGTGACAGTATCCCTTTAAAGCTATCTAATGTATCAGCCTGTACCACTGATTCAGGGAGAGAATTCCACATCTTCACAGTTCTCACTGTAAAAAACCCCTTCTGAATATTCAGGCGGAACCTCTTTTCTTCTAATCGGAATGGGTGACCTTGTGTCAGCTGGAAAGACCTACTGTTAAATAATGCATTAGAGAGATTATTATATGATCCCCCTTATATATTTATACACAGTTATCATATCCCCCTTAAAGAAACAGTTCAGTGTAAAAATAAAAACTGGGTAAATAGGCTGTATAAAATAAAAACATTTCTAATATAGTTAGTTAGCCAAAAATGTAATGTATAAAGACTGGAGTTACTGGATGTCAAACATAATAGCCAGAACACTACTTCCTGCTTTGCAGCTCTCCAACTCTGAGTTAGTCAGTGACTTTGAGGGGGGCCACATGGGACATAACTGTTCAGTGAGTTTGCAATTGATCCTCAGCATTCAGCTCAGATATGAGTCATATGGCCCCCACTCAAGTCTCGGATTGGTTACTGCCTGGTAACCAATCAGTGGAAACCAAGAGAGCTGAAAAGCAGGAAGTAGTGTTCTGGCTATTATGTCACACATCCAGTCACTCCAGCCTTTATACATTACATTTTTGGCTAACTAACTATATTAGGAACATTTTTTATTTTGCACAGCCTATCTATTTACCCAGTTTTTATTTTTGTACTGAACAATTCCTTTAATCGCCTCTTCTCCAGCGTGAACATCCCCAATTTGGCCAGTCTTTCCTCATAGCTAAGATTTTCCATACCTTTTACCAGCTTAGTTGCCCTTCTCTGTACCCTCTCTAATACAATAATGTCCTGTTTGAGGGATAGAGACCAAAACTATACGGCATATTCTAGACGGGGCCTTACCTGTGCTCTGTACAGTGAAAGTGTAACCCCCTCCTCCCACAAATTTATGCCCCTTTTTTATACAGCTCAAGACCTTAAAGCCAGTTTGTCAAGATCGTGTTACAAGGATGCCACATCCTGGATGGAATTAATTGGGCTGGATAGTTTTGTGTCATCTGCAAACACTGATACAATACCCTCCCCTAAGTCATTAATGAACAAGTTAAATAAAAGTGGACCCAATACTAAGCCCTGAGGGACCCCACTAAGAATCTTACTCCAAGCAGAGAATGTACCATTAAAGGAGAATTCAACCTTTTAGCAAAAAAAACCCTACCCTCCACCCAATGTAGAATAATTTGCCTATAATTGCCAGGCTGAGATCGTAATCCCTTTTTAAATTTAGCAATGGTATCAGCTTTCCTCCAATCCATAGGTATCATACTGGATGAAAGAGTCTGAGAAAATCAGAAATAGAGGCAGTTCTAAAACTGAACTAAGCTCTCTTAGAACCCGAGGGTGTATTCCATCTGGCCCTGGTGCCTTGTTCACATTAATTATTAGTAAAGCTTTATGCATCACATCCTGAGCCAATGACTAGATTGATCTAAGCCATCAGTGCAGCTATGAGGTGGGTCTAGGAATTCTGACTCCTCTATTGTATACACTGAAGAAAGAACTGATTTAGCACTTTCCTGCATATGTTACAAACATAGTGGTACCATTATTTAAAGGAGCCACGCTCTCAACCCACAATCTTTTTACTATTAATATACTTAAACTTTTTGGGGTTAGTCTTTAGCCTCAGCCGCAATGCACTCTTCATTTCCCATCTTTGCCTTCTGGATTGCTGACAAAGAGCCTGTAGCCGATTGAGAAATCAGTCCAGTTTTCCAAAAACCTTCCTCCCTACACCAACCTCTCAGCCACACATTAATCTCCCGCTGTCTTCTTAACGTGGCACAGGTAATATCTCTGAGAAAATTACCTTGGAAGTCCTCACCCTCAAGTTTACACCTAGTTTTTTTTTTTTTATAAAATCATTCTTGAGACCTTCACCACCTACTCTAACTTTGTCATTGGTATCTATGTGTACCAAGAATGCCAGGTCTTCCCCAGTTCCTCCCAATAATCTGTCCACTCCTTCCACCAACCCTAGCACTAGAAAAGCATCAGACCATTCTGCATAAAGGGTCCTTACAACAGATTCTTCCTTCTGGGAGATCAGTCGGCAACAGTTAAAGGGATACCAAAAAGCAACATTTGCAAGCTGGTTTGATGCTTGTTATTTTCAGTGGAAGATGGCAGTCATGTATGTATTCTCAGGATACTCTTGTCCCAAAAACGTATAGTGCTTTGGGAAAAAACAACGTGCCATCTCCAGGAAATCAACACCTGGGAATGGGATTTTTGGATTACTTATAAAACCTCAATGTCCCTTCAATGATAAAAAAAAAAATAGCATACCAGCACCAAAAATGGTGGAAAATCTAATAAACAATACTTAAAACGATTGCACCATTGAAAAGTAAATTGATGACAGGCAGGTATTTATTTCCACTTCAAATATCTAAAATGATATTTTTCCTTTAAAGGTAACTACGCTTGGTTTTACCCTCGGTGACAAGGCCGACGGACCCTTTCAGCTGGAAATAGACTATATTGGTGTTTGCAATGACAGATCACACACAGAAGAATGTGCCTATGAGGAATACAAGCGCAAACTATAAATGTGTGCCAACGTTTCTTTCCATACTCTGGATGTAGTACATATATAATTCAGTGTTGCCCTGCACTGGTAAAACTGCTGTGTTTGCTTCAGAAACACTACTATTGCATACCTCCCAACATTTTGTAAATAAAGAGGGACAGATTTTTTTGGTCACGCCCATTTGTAGTGGCCACACCCCCTAATTACTATGTTCATTTTGCAAATTGTATGGTATGTTATACACACAGTAACACTGACACTGTAACTGACACAGTAGGGCTCTAGTCTCCCTTGCCTGGCTGCAGTCTGTACGGCATCCCCCTCCCTAAATCCCCCCCCCCCCAAGCAGGAGGCAGTTACTCACAGAAGCGCACATTCCAGCACAAACAGGCGTACCAAGACGAGCAGGCAACCGCTGGGATGAAAAACATGTGGATCCAGCCCTCCTCCTGTTGGCAGCAGCGTGGAAGTGAGTGATGGCCCCATGTTTCTGCTCCTTAACCGGAGCCCCCTGGCACTACACTAAGCCACCAGCGGGGGGGGGGGGCGCCTCTGTACAACATAATGGTGTTATCTGTTATCCATTACTTAACCTGTGCCATAAAGTCTTTTTTTCAATTTCTGCCATGGCTACACAGCAGCTTGTTTATATGAACTATAGTAGTGTTTCTGAAGCAAACACATCCGTTTTACCAGTGCAGGGCAACAGTACGCAATATTTATTACTTTAAAACACTTTCTTTTTTTGGTGTTACTGTTCCTTTAAAGGAGTCCTTAAAATCTCCAGTTTGCAATTTCATCCCCTTTACGGTTTCCAACTCCAGCTGCAGGGATAAAGATCATGGAGCCAGATTTAAACCAATAAACTGGGATTCTATTTGGAGGATTATTTTGCTGCAGTCACTGGTTCTGCAGAGTTTGATAAAGTTTGTATTAAACAATAGAAAAACTATAAAATCCACATTAGATTAAATGACAACACAGGACCCAGTGCAGTCTGTATATTCTGATTATTAATCAGTCTTGCTGTATCGGCTTCTGGAAGATATTATTTGACTTGTGCTGTTTTGATCATTTATGACGATCCCTAAGCAGCCCAGACCACACTGAGCATGTGCTAGTCTTGGTCTTGTAAAGATGCTTTGTCAACTTGAAAAAGGACCATTGTGGGTCCGAAACGTTGCTGCTGTTGCCATGATATGTGAAAGAATAAAGGTGGTTTTATACTACAATTGGGAGTGCTGCCAATTTCGTATTTTGGTTTCATAGAAGCATGTGAAGGTGAACACATGATGTGGCGTGCACCCTGCTACTAAGAAATTGTTTCTTGTAAAGATGTATAACAAAGTTACAAGATGGTGACCCCCTGTGGCCAACTTTGAAAGTATAAATCATTTGTTTGATTAGGCATGTGGTGCAGGAAGTTCATGTTTAGTATACAAAATACAGCACTTCTAGCCTTATTCTATTTTAGAATTTTACTTCCCCTTTAAGATAAAATTAGAGCCCCCTATAGGTGGAAGTGCTTGTGATCACTGCTGAAAAAAATATGGCGTTTGAGGTGCAACAAAACCAAATTGTGCCTGCTCCAGATTTCCTCCTGGATTCCTAAATTACTCTGTAGGATCTTTAGGCTCCATCATAGCTATTATTACACAATTGAGATTCTACTTTAACGGACAAGTTAATAGTCAGAAAGCTTTAATGTTGAAGTATTACCACAAAGCAAGTTGGTTACAATATAAGGAACAGATCTAGTGTTCACTGTAATTAAATGGAACATTAATGCAGAAAACAGCTCTCGGTACAGATAGATTTGACAATGCAACACCATCAAGAAAAACCCAACGGTGCAAGTTTTGTTTTCCAAAACATCATGATCCTGAGCTGTTCCTCCATTATGATTACCAGAATGTTCTAGCATATCATCGAGGGTTAAAGCATCCTGGCAGATGTAGTGCAACATTATCATAGCAATTATTTTTCAAAAGTAGAGAGGAAGTACATTTAAAGCTCTCGATTACTTTAGTATAAAGCTTCCTCCTTTAAGGGGAACCAAAGGCTTTAAAAAAAGTATATGAATAATTTTATAGAAGCCTTTAGTTTGTCTATAAGGGTAATTAACATACACTGCGCATGGCAGGCTATAGGCAGCAATAAGTGCTTGTCAGTTCTGTGGGAGAGTTTTGGGAGTGTAACCCATGTGACAAGAGATGTAAGTAAACCTATTTCCACAAAAAGCATGATTCTGCATTTGATTTAATGAAACGGCAACATGTTTTGGCACCTGTTCCTTTTAATCATATTATGTACATATTAAGCCGCAACTGCACTCTACAAAACTTTTTAACTTGGTAAAACGCATCCAGGTCAGCTGGGATGGCTAAAAGGCTGGGACCAGTTTTCACAACAGCAAGAACGAAGCAGGAATATGAGCTTTTTGCAATATCTTTAAAGGATAAGTAAACCTTAAAAATAAGTGAATGTAAAATGGATGAGGGTGATATTCTAAGCACTTTTGCAATGTACATTCAATATTTATTTTTAATTCCAAGATATTAAAGAATTCATGTACTGTTAACATCAATGAATTTTGTTACAGCAGCACCACCTGCAGGTCATTTTCTGACCACCAAGTAGTCAAGGAAGTTGTCAGGAGAAAGAAAGAGGCTGCTCCGATATCTTCTGGAAAGATTTCAGAAAGTTTTCTAATCACTAGAAGAACATCAGAGCAGCCTCTTTCTTTCTACTGACAACTTCATTGACTACTTAATGGTCAGTAAATGACCAGCAGGTGGTGCTGCTGTAACAAAATGCATTGATGTTAACAGTACATTAAATCTTTAATATCTTGGTATTAAAATAAATAAATAATGAATGTACATTGCAAAAGTGCTTAGAATAGCACCCTCATCAATTTTACATTCACTTGTTTTCAGGTTTACTTATCCTTTAAAACAAGAGAGCAAATAAAAAAAAAACTCCCCTTGCTTGTCAGCTAAAAAACTATGCAGAAGCCTAGCTTGTAAATTAGACATTTGCACAATTTGCAAGTTTTACAAAAATATTTACAAAACTCGTTAAAAAAAAATTGGAAAGAAAAGCAGAGTATTTACAAGACTCGTTAAAAAAAGCGCTGGCTTTTCTACTTTACAGGAACGCCTCTCCTTGTTCCCAGTGCCTGGTCCCTCTTGCCCTTTCTATCCAGTTGATGCTGCTTGCGTCTCTCCTCTCTGTTAGGGGGATAAACACAAGATGAGTTTTCTGGTCTTCCAGTGCAAAGCTAAGAATACTTTAAGCTTGATACAATCACTGACCTGGTCTGGAGTTGGGGTTGCTTGAAGTTATTCTTCAAAACAGATACATTGCTGTTGGAGCCAGATTTATTTTCTTTACTCTCACCCCAAGGTTTAAGTTTTCCTATAATTGGAAGGGGGGAAAAAAAAAAGAAAATTATATATATATATATATATATATAAATAACACAACATAAATGTAAATTATAATCAAAATGTCAGTTGTAAGTAAAAATTAAAAGAACATAACGTGTGTACATAAAATAATTTTGAAATGTAATTGTGCGACATTTTTTAAAATCAAAATAGCTAATCTGTTACCCCACAGGTTAAACAAGGAGCGGCTGCAATTATCTTGCTAGCAAGGTCTGGTGGCATTCATGTCTTCTAAACGGAGTAGGTGTTGAAGCAGTAGTCAGTTACAGAAATGACTTCTCAGTTCCCATAAGCTGCTGCTGTTTGGCAGACATACACTGGGATTTTGTTAAAGGAGAAGGAAACCCCCTGGGCGCAAAACCCCTCCCTCCTCCCCTGTGTTGCTCCCTCCTCCCCCCTGACCTACCTGTCTCCCTGGGCAAATGCCCCTAACTTGTTAATCACCCCTCTGCGCAGGTCCTGTCCACGGAGCTCACAGGCGCCATCTTCTCCCACCCGCGTCTTCTTCCTGCTTCGACCGGCGTCTTCTAGCGCATGCGCAGTAGGAACAGTTACCGGTACGGATCTACTGCGCATGCACCAAATGTCACAAAGTTTTCAGACATTCAACTTTGTGACATTCAATGCATGCGCAGTAGATCCGTACCGGTAACTGTTCCTACTGCGCATGCACCAGAAGACGCCGGTCAAAGCAGGACGAAGACGCGGGTGGGAGAAGATGGCGCCTGTGAGCTCCGTGGACAGGACCTGCGCAGAGGGGTGAGTAACAAGCTAGGGGCATTTGCCCAGGGGGACCGGTAGGCCAGGGGGAAGGAGGGAGCAACACAGGGGAGGGGGCAGGGTTTTGCGCCCAGGGGGTTTCCTTCTCCTTTAAACCGACATGTGCAATTTGATGGGTGCTGCTGATTACTTTCACTTTCCATTCAGCACTTACTAGATGTCACTGCTCTCCCCACATTCCCCCTGTCTCTTTACCATTTAATGGTGTAGCCAGGGCATGGGGATGGACATCAGGTCCCCCATTCTGGTGCACAAACAAGATTCTGAGATGATGCAAGGCTCGTCTTAATAACAGTGTCCACAAAATGGCTCCTGCCTGCTTGCTATAATTATGAATTCCCAGACTGATGGAAACAAGATTCAAATAATTTATACTGTGTAATTAATGTTCATTTTGCTTGACTAACATAATACAATAGGAGTTGGAATCATTTTTTTTTGGTTTAATATATCATCTTGCAGGAATCTGTTGGACACAGGCGGAAGGACCCCACCACAGGACTTCTGTATTGCTAGTGTCCCCAGGACCCATTCACCCCAGACCAATAGTACCGTTTCCCTGCCTAACGATTAAAAAGTTAAAAGTGCCTTGGCGCTTTAACATTTCAACCGTAAGGCGAGGATTCACTTTTGTTCTGGGGTGAATGGGTGGAAGGGCTGGCGGGTAAAGGGTGATCTGGGCGCCGCAAGCAGCTGCATCTCCGCTGCTACTAGTCTCTCGCACACTGGTCCTGGGGAGACTGAAGGAGAAGGCCGGTGCGGGAGGAAGCAGGTGCCCTGCGCTGTTGCTCTCTCTCTGGCCGGCATCTGGTGAACTCTCCGCCAATATCGCACACATTGGTGCGCATTTAGAGTGAGCGGTGCGGTCTCAATTTTGTGGACCGTACCATCAACTTCTCATTTCCCGCAGTTAATAACTCCGGTTGAGATGCTGTGTTAGCGGCATCTGTGGGGATACTATTACAAGTACCAGTAAAAACATATGTGAAACCATCGATACTAAAATGCTAAGAATGCTAAGTTAATCACGTTGGTGATATCCGCGGTTCTGGAACAACATATTACCTCAGAATCATACACACTGTATAACACACGAGGACAACACTAGCGGTGCTTTAATCATTAATAAACACGCTGTTTAACCCTACCTGGCCGCTCCATTAATTGGTTTAACAGTGACTATATGAACTGTGATAATCAACCCAGCATAGGACTTTAGTCTACCGTTTATAAGCTGATGACCCAGAGTCATAACCACTTTTCTCTCCTTATCTTTCTTTTAAAAAATGTATTTTCAGTTTATTTTAATTACTAGAAGTAAAAGTTAAAGGACCAGTAACATCAAAAACATTTTTATAAGAATTCGTTAGAATACAACGAAAAAAAACACCAAGAGAAATAAAATCTTAAAATAGCAAAGCTTTTATTATGAAATAACTTACAGAAACTCTGCTTCCGGTCCTCTTCAAAAAAGGCGACACGGCGACCATCCATACTGCGACGCTTGATTTCTCCTCCCTGGCTATTCTAGGGACAGTGTTTCCTCTGCCCCCATCTCCTTTTCCAGCTCTCGGTGCCAATACCGTTTCCTGCGCTGCGATTTCAGTCAGCAGCTGCGAGTGTTGCAAAGAAACAGGACTTCTTCGCCAGCCTGGATGAGACCCCGAGCAGAAGCATTCGCTGCGGTTGACATCGCCGTGTCCCAAGGCAAGAGCCATCCCTTCAAGCCAGATGCCTATGAACAGCGTGCCATGCTCCTCCAACACCACCATGCCACTCGGACATCACCACCATCAGGTGCTGGAGCCCGGGGACCTCTTGGAACACATCACCTCCCCGTCCATAGCATTGATGGCCAGTACCGGACATGAAGGAGTCAGCAGCGGCGAAGGAGGTGGAGGGGCAGGAGTTAGTTGCAAGGCTTGATCTCTACCTCAGCCCATCCGCACAGCCACATGCACGGACTGAGCCACCTGTCCCACCAGGCGGCCATGAACATGACCTCTGCCCTTCAGCACCCTGGACTGGTCATCCCTAGTTTGATCCTCCGCTGCTTGAATCGCTCAGTGAAGGCTTCCAACTCGCACGGGGCAGTCTCTGAGTCGCAGACACACAAGACTCCCTTTACATACAGTCCTGGAACGGATCTTGCGGAGCAAAACGAAGTAGAACAGTACCACCGTGCCACTCGGCCCTCACCATCACCACCATCATGTGCTTTAGCCCGGGGACCTCCTGGAACATGTCACCTCCCTGTCCCTAGCATGGTCGCCGCTCATCACTGCAATGGGGGACAGGTGGCTTCGGCTGTGGGGGCAGCGGCAGGCTTGGTGTCTGCACAATCATGGGTAGTCATATGGCACCTACCTATGGCAACTTACATATGGCAAATTTTGAGGAACAATACTTTAATATTCAAAGTTGCAAATCCTCTTTAAAGGAGAACTAGACCTTTGCTCCCTCCCCACAACATGTATTCTTTTCAGAAGTCGCTCTGCTATAAATCTGCATTGTTGCGCAGCAGAGTTCAAAGATGCAAGCGACACAGATCTTGGAGGAGCATGCGCTAAATGAGCATGTCCTAAATCAGCTTCTATTGCGCATGCTCCTGCAAGATCTGTATCGGCAACTGTCAGAAGCGAATGAGAAGACAGACAGAACATGGTCCCTTTGAATGCCACTGTGCAACTCTGCAGATTTATAGCAGGTCAGCAGACAGGGAGACTCCTAAAAAGAATACACGCAGTGGGGAGGGAGGCATGGGTTTAGTTCTCATTTAAGCTCACCCATTTGCCCCACATTAGTAGAGGCTCCCATCACTGTAGCTGAAAATAGTCTAAGGAAGGTAAGAATTAGATTGCCATCATATGGTCAAACGTCTTCCTGCGTGTGTTTCAGCTACTTTGTTTCAAAAGTTCTGAGGCCCTCTTTGTCCTCTAACCCATAGGATACACTCAGGCCTCCAGCACTTGTGGATGCCCAGTCATTTGCTTGCACATTTTGAAGATGGCTAAAGTAACTCTCATCCATTTAAAGGAGAAGGAAAAGCTAAAATTAAGTAAGCTTGATCAGAAAGGTTTATATAAATACACCAGTAAACCCTCAAAATGATTCTGCTTTGAGTCCTCTGTCAAAAGAAACACAGCATTACTCTTTATTGTGTACACATGGGCTTCTGAATCAGACTCTTCTTTCAGCTTAAACCTCCAGGGCTAGGGCTTAAGCATGCTCAGTTTGCTCCTCTCTCCCCCCCCCCTGCTGTAATCTGAGGCCAGAGCTATGAGTGAGCAGGGAGAGGCAGAGGCAGGAAGTGATGTCACACCAAGCTAATATGGCAGCTGCTATACTAAACAGAGAGAGCTTCTAGAGCTTTGTACTCGGGTATGGTAAAGCATTCTGCAGAATAAATAGTGTTATAGTTTGGACTATTGTGGCAATAAACTGCCTCTGTAGCTTTCCTTTTTCCTTAAGACTAATCGCATGCTGAAGTGTGTGCAGAAGATGCCTACAGGGAGATCTCTCAAGCAGTTTTGCATTTCATGGATCCATCTGGCCTCCATTTCCCTGCTTTTTTTCAGACATCTTTCTCTGCCACATAGGTTTCCTGAATCCCCAATTTACTTTGAGTGTATATAATAATGAACGTTTTGTATAAGGCCCAACTGTGATAAATGCCAGTGTTTTTGCATATAGTGTGGAGCTATGTCCCTATCAAGTTATTGGAGATTGGCCTGTGATAATGTCACCTCTTGTCTGGCCTTACCTGAAGCCGCATGCTGAGTTACTAAACTGTTCCTTCCTACCAGAAACGCTGCTCTGTGTCTCTGTATTATACAGTATCTCCTACTGTCTAGTTGTGTACCCTAAAGGATACCTCTGTACCCCAATGTACTTGTAGAGGAAAGGTAAAAAAAAAAAAAACAAACTCCTCTTCCCTGTGAGAGACGATAACAGTACAGCTATGGCAATAATCATGTTAACATACAACTTTAATATAAATAAATTGAAAATAGAATGTTCACTGGAACTGACCTCTGTGGGGCTGGTATCCAAGTGGACGGGAGAGACTCGCCTGCAGATCAAATGAACCCTTTTTATTCGTGTTCGGTGTCTCTGTATTTTGAGCCATAAACTTGAAAGGTGTATTAGCTACACAGAAGACAAAAAAAGAGTAAATATACAGTAAATATATTAAATTTCTTTATACAAGTCCAAGTAATTTCTGAACTATTACACCCAATGACTTTCATTATTTACACTAAAGCAGCAGCACCCTATTTTAGAGCATGTATTGTGTCAACAACTATTGGAGATTGTAGAACTGCATCTCGTCACTTTTTGTGTATATGTTTGAGGAACTGGAACAATTATAATATTGGTTTTATTGGTATTGACCCATTCAGAGCATTATCAGGTCACCATCACTGTCCAAGTTATTACCTTTATTTTGCTGACAGGTGCTCTCTGTGATAGCTGGAGACGGTTGGATTGTGGTGTTATGATCTGCAAATGAAAAGAATCTTTAAGAATACATTTGTTTCATATTAGGTTGATAGATAGCCCTGCGATATTGCTTTAACCATTCACATAAAAGCACACGTCATAAACCAGCTATTCTCATACTCTGTGTAGGAATTTTCCATTAAGGGATAAGGGTCGATATGTGTCCCTAACTAAGCAGGAATAATAATAAAAGGTGACAAGAATATTCTTTAAATTTTTACTTTCTTTAATGAAAAAGCAATATGTCTCTAAAATACTTTAATTAAAAAATGTCTACAGTTTTTAAAATAAACTGCATGCAGTGAAATTCCCCCTTCGTTTTACTTGCTCTGACTGCTGCAGATAGGAAACTTTAGATGGTCCCTAACTGCTCTGCAGGGAAACAATCATACTTTCAAATGGCATGGGGGGGCCTTATTTCCCTGACCTCGAGCAGCTTTGTTTGTTTACCTGTAGAGCAGCCGGCGACTGTGTAGAGATTTGAATCCACAGACCCAGTGCAGTCTGCATATTCTGATTATTAATCAGTCGGCTTCTATGGCAGATATTATTTGACTTGTGCCGTTTTGATAATTTATGACGATCCCTAAGCTTATGATTAAGGGATTGAATCCTGAATCGCGTAGGGGCGCGAGATCCTTGTAGGAGTTGCAATAAACCCGCTATCTCCTTGAACGGTGTGCCATCCACTTCTTTGGTTTTTGGAGTGAAAAAAGTGGTGGGGACGCTGTGGACTGAGCACCCAACAAGGAGGTATTGGAACAGCCAATGGGAGGGTAAGCTTTGAGCGGTCTATTTGGTGTGAGAGAAGATCCCTAAGCTTAACCTCACAACTGAAGCCCAGACCACACTGAGCATTTGCGTGGTCTTGGTCTTGCAAAGATGTTTAACAAAGTTACAAAATGACAGCCACCCTGCGCCAACTTTGAAAACATAAATAATTTGTTTAATTAGGCTTCTGGTGCAGTAAGTTCATGTTTAGTATACAAAATACAGCATTTCTAGCCTTATTCGGTTTTAGACTTTAGTTCCCCTTTAAGCATCACAAGCAAATCAAACTAGTGGTACACTTCACCAGATACCTGGCTTTTTAGCTTTCTCTGGAGAGATCAACAGATCAGTCTTTTTTATAGAGGACAACGTTTGCCTTGGTTCACTCTTAGGGGTGATGGGCAGAAAGCTTGATGACTTCCTGGCAGGAGTCTTGATAAGAGAGCGTTTATATTCATTATCTTTTGTAGCCTCTGAAAACCTACATAGAGAAAAACAAAAAAACATTTCAACTAAGGTAGTCCCTGCCTCCTTGGAGATAAGGACACTAAAACAAAACAGGAATGACAGCTCAAGCAGTGGGCTACAGCCTGCCATATCTTCTCCGTCATCATCAAACCTGTATAGTTATTTCTGTTCCTAGCCAAATCATAGAGCAACATGAGACATGTTAAGATTTGTACAATTTTAAGCACAGAGCTCAAACACGAAAAACACAATACAGGAAGGGGGGTCTATATCCGGAATGGTTGCGACCTGAGCTTTTCTGTATAAAGCATCTTCCAGGAATTTTGAATTAAAGGACATGTAAAGTCTATTTGACTGGGAGGTGCCAAAATCTTAGGCACGAATACTAAAGGAACAAGGATCTTAAAGGGGTTGTTCACCTTCCAAACACTTTTTTCAGTTCAGTTGTTTTTAGATTATTCCCCAGAAATAAAGACTTTTTTTCAATTACTTTCCATTATTTATTTTTTAAGTTTTTTCCAAAATCTAAGTGTAAAGTTGAATGTTCGTGTCTCTGGTGTTTGAGTCTGGCAGCTCAGTAATTCAGGTGCAGATTCTGAACTGTTACAATTTTGCAACATTGAGTTGATATCTCAGCAGCATCTCTGGAGTATTAGCAACTATTGTATCAATTCTAACAGCCACCTTTAATGAGACCCAGAGATTCTGTTCAGCAGGGACAAAGATAAGAAGTGTATCAACTAAATGTATCTGTTTAGAACAGTTTACAGGGTCAGCGACCCCCCCAGAGCTGCTTTAGAAGGTGAAAAATAAAACTTTACACTTCAATATTAAAAAAAAACGGTGACACATAGAAAAAAGTAATTGGAAAAAGTTGTTATTTCGGGTGATCTATCTGAAAACAACTAGTTGTTTGAAGGTGAACAACCGCTTTAAGGTAAGGAGGTGCCAATAGAACAATCAGAGAAAGGAACAAATGAAATCAAAAAGGAAAATAGCGTCAGGAAAGAAATCCAAGTGTTTTATGTGGGTGGGTGCAGAAAATTAGCCTCATTACCGAACGTTCATTTTGGATGACGAAAGAACTGAAGGCTTGAACCCAGATCTATCAACCAGGATGCTCTTATTGGCAGTGCTAAAGCGTCCAGAACGCCTCCGGCTCATGGGTGTCCGAGAAGGAGATGCACCAGTGGTCCGAGGCAGAGGGCTCAGTAATGATAGCCGGCTCTTTACTGGCTTCTACAATGCAGACAGAATAAATCATTTTTTATAAAAAAAATGTATTAACCAAATACCAAAAAAAATAATGTGTTTTTTTTAAAGAGTTCATTCACCTTTAGCATGTTACAGAATGGCAAATTCCTAGCAAACTTTCAGCTGGTCTTTTTTATGACCAAGAAGCATTGGCCTCCACTATTATAAAGTTGTTAATCAAATGATCAGATCAGCCCGATATGTTCAGCACGTAGGTGGCCATATTGGGCAATAATCAAGTAATCTGGCCAGCATATATTGTTCTCCTTTGACTCTAGACATAACTACAGTGTCCCTTTTCCCTGTCTACCACCTGTCTGACAAGTTATTATGTCACCATTAACGTGCAAGCATTACCTTTATATCGCTGACAGGTGTTTTCTCCACTAACTTGAGAAGGTTGGATTTTTTTGTTAACATCTGCAAATGAAACAAAAAGTTGTTTAAAAGAATGATTTGTATTAAGTTGTTGAAGTATGGGATTTGCTAGATTCTACGTCACTCTACTGTGGGTTCCATGTGTTGGAAAATGGGCAATTAGTATTTCAGGTTTAAAGGAGAACTAAACCCTAAAACTGAATATGGCTAAAAAAAGCCATATTTTATATACTAAACTTATTGCACCAGGCTAAAGTTTCAGCTTGTCAATAGCAGCAATGATCCAGGACTTCAAACTTGTTACAGGGGGTCACCATCTTGGAAAGTGTCTGTGACACTCACATGCTCAGTGGGCTCTGAGCAGCTGTTGAGAAGCGAAGCTTAGGGGTTGGCTCAAATTATCAAGCAGAAAATGAGGTTGGTCTGTAATATAAGCTGATGCTACAGGGCTGATTATTAAATTCTGATGGTAGTTGCACTGGTTTCTGTGCTGCCATGTAGTAATTAACTGTATTAAGTACTAATCAGCCTTATGTTGTGACATTTCTATTCTATGTGTACTGTATATTGTGAGTGGGTCCCCAAGCTCAGTAAGTGACAGCAGCACAGAGCATGTGCAGTGAATCTGCAGAAAAGAAGATGGGGAGCTACTGGGGCATCTTTGGAGACACAGATCTTTACTGCTAAAGGGCTGTGGTTGCCTTGGGCTGGTACAGAAGCCCAAAAAATGTACAACATTTCTAGCTACTTCTTTATTTAGGCTTTAGTTCTCCTTTAAGCAATTTTAAAATACAGCAATATCGGTACTATGACTTCATACAAACCATTGAACTAAAAGGTAGCTATAATACAATTACAGTTACTGAGGCCCATTTGCCCCAGGCCACAACAAACAGCGACCAGTGCGAGATGAATTCTTATTCCAGCATTAGACTGATCAAATATATAACTTCTACATGGTTGCTTTGTGCTACTGCAGTGGGTAAAATAACCACCATAAGGCCTTCGAATGGTGGATTGCAGGTTTACCTTCACTTCCTGGATTGAGCTGCTAACTGCATCCAAGCGCTTCTGCTTCCTCTCCATGAACTTGTCTATAGATTCCATTTTCTTGAAGTGAGCTTCATGCAACTTTTTGAAATCTGTTAAAAAGTATCAAATCCATGAGAAACTGCTCAGGTGATCCAGTGGTGGCCAATAAATGGGCAACAACGTTTGCAAGTTTTAACCTTGAAAGCAGCTAGTAAGTTGCAGGTAAAACTTAGTCCCTTTATAAAATGTATAATGAAGCAATAGAATTCTTAATGAATCAGATGAAAGTGAGTGTAGGACTGGCCAGATATGGGATGACTGACTTAGTTGGCCATCTTACATATATTGCAAAATATGGACAAACAATCCCTGTTTTGTTTAAAGGGTAAGGCATTTTTTTAGTAGTTTAAGGCACAAAATGTCTCAATGTCCTTAATATAGTGATAACTGGTTGAATGCTGAGGACCTCTTGTATTTGTCTGTACAGCTCTCTCTACAATAACTATTGTATGTCAGAAATTGGCCATTTAAATATAGGCCATTGATAACCTGAAAATAAATGTGTACATTAATGCGGGTGAATTGCTAAAAATAAATCATAGCACGGTTACACACAAAAGCCTATCACAATCTCTGTTTTATTTTAAATTTAAACAGTTACAAAACCAATAATATCTGTTCTGTTTCCACAGCACTTCCTCTCTGTACTCTTACTCATACAACCTAAGATACCAGTGTATTTGTCACACTAGAGAGGACACAAAGTTTTGTATAAGCACACGTAATTTAAAATTTGCCTGGGTGTAAATACAGTTATGTGCACAGAATATAGTAAGTGACTTACACATTCCTCATAAAAATATTTCAGTGATCGTTCTCAGTTCATGAAGCAGATAACATCTAATTATAATAAATGTTAATGATGTATGACATACTGGGAGTGGAAGGCTTTGATCCAGGTTTAGACAGACGACCGACATATTTTGGAATCTTCCCAGCTGAAGGTATGCTGCTAACATTGCTGGCTGTAATAAGAATATACGCAGGTTCAGACAATGGATTTAGAGAAGTGAAGATTATTTTCATGAAATATGCCCAGGGCAAAATGACTGAGTTCATGTTCATAAGCAGAATAAACATTGTAATTAATTGTAAATAATGAATTGCACAAAAAAAAAGTCAATTCAGGGATTAACTGTGGGGAATAAAGGAACACAAAACTAAAGCGTGAGGTTTAATAAAATATAAATGTGGTGATGTGAGCGTTTTAATGACACGTAAGCTAAAAACAAATGACAATCAATTTTAAAGTGCTTTCAATATACAGGTATGGGACCAGTTACCCAGAATGCTCGGGGCCTGGGCCTTTCCGGATAATGGATCTTTTCGCAATTTGGATCTTCATACCTTAAGTCTACTAGAAAATCATGTAAACATTGAATAAACCCAATAGGCTGGTTTTGCTCACAATAAAGATTAATTATGTCTTAGTTTGGATCATGTGCAGGGTACTTTTTTATTATTATAGAGAAAAGGGGAATCATTTATAAAAATTGGATTATTTGGATAAAATGGACTCTATGGGAGACAGCCATTCCGTAATTCGTAGCTTTCTGGCTAACGGGTTTCTGGATAACGGATCCCATGCATGTACTACATATTTTGCAACTAGGTCATAGTCAAAGGATTATTCAATAGGGCTTTAGGAAAGGCCTCCTCTGTCCCACCTGCTAATATACCCTTGCGTAATATACCAGCGCTGCACAATATGTTGGCGCTCTATAAATACATGTTAATAATACCTCTATAGTATGATTGTGTCCACCCTGTTTAACTGAATGCCATGTGGTGTAATAAGTAGGTTAGGCCTATGTATTATGAGTGTTTGGACCTGCATGGCGCATTATTATATATACAGGACAGAAATACCCCACTACATACATTGCTTTGGCCTCTTGCGCTAGGTTAGGGGGCAGCAGTTATTCAGAGTTTAGACATTGGAAATATATTTTTAGCAGGAGTATTAGTGATGAAATTAATTCTGAGTGAGGCCTCCGCCTACAGCAAAACAGAAACTGTTTGC